>NC_133339.1:4000800-4740800 GCF_030506205.2 Paramisgurnus dabryanus
TGTACTTAATTTATTTGCTTTTTCTTAAAATGCTACTTAATATTTTCGCATTTATTGTAATCCATATCATTAAGTTGTCCTTACTCAAAATATCAGTTAGTTCAATAAACTAACAAAAAGTAGTTGGAAAATGTTGCCTTAATTTTATTGAGTTAGATCGAAGTAACAGTTTTTACAGTGAGAATTAAGGCAGTTCTGGATGCGAAAGGGGGTCAAACACAGTATTAGTATGGTGTTCCTAATAATCCTTTAGGTGAGTGTATACACTGTCAGGAATAAAGGTACAAAACTGTACCTGTTCTGTCACCGGGGCTGTACCCTAAGTTTCCATTTGGTACCTTTACAGAAATACAAATCAGAATACAATTTTTGGTAGATTACCGTACCTTAAAGACCTATATTGTTAAAAAAAGTCAAAATATGTACCCTAGCTGTCAGTGGGGCAGCACTTTTTAAAAAGGTAATTGTATGAATTTTTAGGTACAGATATGTAAACAATTAGTACCAATATGTACCTTTGAGATAGTAATATGTATTTTTCAGGTACTAATAAGCTCTCTTTGGTCCCAGTAGTGAGGTACTAAAATAAAATCCTTAGGTGCAAAGCTGTACTTTTTGAAAGGGTACAGGCCCAGTGACAGAAAAGGTACAGTTTTATTTCTGACAGTGTATGAGACAAGAACCAATGACTAACAGAGACAGTGAGTAATCATGACAGCACACAAGGGGTAATGAATGAGTTCAAAGAGTGTCCAAGGCAACAAACAAGGGGGTGGAGCAACCAATCAACAGTATGGCAAAACAATAATTACAAAAGGGACCTTTTACAATGTAAACTATACTATAAATTCTGTAAATAAAAGACATCTTAATGATCATTTTCCATATTAAAACCTGTCAATTCTATCAATACTCACCTGCATCAATTGACTTATTTGTGTATGTTTGGTTGACTTGCTCTGTGTTTCCAAGTCTGATATTACAGAACAGAACCAGGTCTATAACCATAATAGAGAGTGAAACAGACATAATTTTTATTCTGTTACTGAAAATTGTTTCCATTTTTTAAAACAAAAGATAACTAATAAAACACAGAAAACCTGTTTGGGGTTACATATTTTTATAATTTGCAACTGTCCTTATTGTCTCCTAGATCTCTTATTGTTTTAGATAAAGGAACACACCCAATTCTTATAATCTCACGCAACCATTGAGCTATTTATGATCAACAACACAAAAGCAATTATACATACAGGTATCCATACAAAATGGCACAAAATTGTTTACATGAAGGTGCACATACATATTGAAAAATAAAAGGCATCTTAATTATCAGTTACCATATCAAAAACTCACAACACTATCAATACTCACCTGCATCATTTACTTATTTGTGCATCAATAAATATACAGTGCCTTGCGAAAGTATTCGCCCCCCTTGAACTTTTCGACCGTTTGCCACATTTCAGGCTTCAAACATAAAGATATAAAACTGTAATTTTTTGTGACGCAATCATGAAGTGGAACAAAATTTATTGGATATTTCAAACTTTTTTAACAAATAAAAAACTGAAAAATTGGGCATGCAAAATTATTTAGCCCCTTTACTTTCAGTGCAAGAAACTCTCTCCAGATGTTCAGTGAGGATTTCTGAATGATTCAATGTTGCCCTAATTGACTAATGATGATGATAAATAGAATCCACCTGTGTGTAATCAAGTCTCCGTATAAATGCACCTGCTCTGTGATAGTCTCAGATGTCCGTTTAAAGGGCAGGGGGCATGAAGAACAAGGAACACACCAGGCAGGTCTAAGATACTGTTGTAGAGAAGTTTAAAGCCGGATTTGGATACAAAAAGCTTTAAATATCCCAAGGAGCACTGTGCAAGCGATAATATTGAAATGGAAGGAGTATCAGACCACTGCAAATCTACAAAGACCCGGCCGTCCGTCTAAACTTTCCGCTCAAACAAGGGGAAGACTGATTAGAGATGCAGCCAAGAGGTCCATGATCACTCTTGATGAACTGCAGAGATCTACAGCTGAGGTGGGAGAGTCTGTCCATAGGACAACAATCAGTCGTATACTGCACAAATCTGGCCTCTATATCTTAAAGATATCCATAAAGTGTCGTTTAAAGTTTGCCACCAGCCACCTGGTAGACACACCAAACATGTGGAAGAAGGTGCTCTGGTCAGATGAAACCAAAATCGAACTTTTTGGCAACAATGCAAAACGTTATGTTTGGCGTAAAAGCAACACAGCTCATCAACCTGAACACACCATCCCCACTGTCAAACATGGTGGTGGCAGCATCATGGTTTGGGCCTGCTTTTCTTCAGCAGGGACGGGGAAGATGGTTAAAATTGATGGGAAGATGGATGGAGCCAAATACAGGACCATTCTGGAACAAAACCTGATGGAGCCTGCAAAAGACCTGAGACTGGGAAGGAGATTTGTCTTCCAACAAGACAATGATCCAAAACATAAACCAAAATCTACATTGAAATGGTTCACACACAAACATATCCAGGTGTTAGAATGGCCAAGTCAAAGTCCAGACCTGAATCCAATCGAGAATCTGTGGAAAGAACTGAAAACTGCTGTTCACAAACGCTCTCCATCCAACCTCACTAAGCTCGAGCTGTTTTGCAAGGAGGAATGGGCAAACATTTCAGTCTCTCGGTGTGCAAAACTGATAGAGACATACCCCAAGCAAATTACAGCTGTAATCGCAGCAAAAGGTGGCGCTACAAAGGATTAACTTGTTTACATTTTTTAAAAAAGATAATTAAACTTAAAACACAGAAAACCTGTTTGGGGTTGCAACTGTCCTTACTGTCTCATAGATCTCTTATTGTTTTAGATAAAGGAACACACCCAGTTCTTATAACCATTGAGTTATTTATGATCAACAACACAAAAGCAATTATTCTTACAGGTATCCATACAAAATAGTACAAAATTGTTTACATGAAGGTGCACATACATATTGAAAAATAAAAAGCATCTTAATTATCAGTTACCATATCAAAAACTCACAACACTATCAATACTCACCTGCATTCATTTACTTATTTGTGCATCAATAAATATACATGTTTAGTTGATTTGCTTGCATGAATGTTTTTGTGCGTGCATGCGCGCTTGTTAAACCTATTAGACATGGGTGGCAAGAAACAAACTGACAGACAAAAAACTTTCCCTTCAATGAGAATCCTGGGTCTCTTATTGATGCTGCTGCTGCTACATTCTGGGAATTGTTACGCAGTTTACAAGATAGATTTTACTCCGATAAATGACAGTGCTTAAAGTTTTTTTTATTAGAAAATATAAAATCTGAATCTATTTTACTTTAAAATGCACTTTGATGGAGTCCTCACCACTAAAGTGAGAAAGTGAGCAATGTTTTTGTTGTGCAGGATGAAAGTCGCTACAACATTTTCTTTATGAGACAAAAATTACACTGAATTTATGATGCAATATAAGAAACACAATTCTAAAATCATCTGTCTGATGATTTACTAAACAGTTATACAGATTTTTTAAAGGTTTTTTAATCATGGAGCAGACAGAATTAAAGAGACAATATAAATGTGTTTTTAAAAGCGTGAATTGATTAGATAGTAAGTGTCTTAAAAATCCAATCCATGTGTTTTTAAAATCCAAAATCATTTTACCATTGAGATACATTATGAGTAATTCTGAAAAACTTATAAGAAACCTCTAGATTAACAAGGCTTTCATGAAATACAGCAACTCCACTTTTCTTGTTGACATTTATACATTTCTTCCTTTTCAGCCCTTTCTTTTTCCAGCTGCTGTTTTAGTTCATGAATTATAGCTTTTAATTCTTCTTCCGTTTGCTTATTTGCAGACATCATTGTAAACTGGTCAATCAATTTACTGGTTCGTTGTTGTTGTTGTTTTTGTCTTAGTTGTTCCTTTAGCTCTGCTTCTCTCTGCCTGTAGTGTTTATTCCTCTCGTTCACTAATACGAATCGTTTCTCCCTCTCAGCAGCTTGGATTTGCATCTTTAACTCAGCTTCTCTTGGTATGTATTTTTGTAATTGTTGGTATGTCGTGTTAGAAAAGCACTGCCCATTGTTGTTTCTCACCATATCTTGGATCTTCTTGAGGAGTGTTGATACTTGTTTACGGTTTTGATCTTTATTGTTGAAAACATGATATCTGCCCCCACACTCATCAACTAAAGCTTTAAGAGATGGTGAAGCCTCTCTTACATAGTCAATGATACGTTTGTTTCCATCCAGATCGTCACCTCTTGTGAACAGGATCATTGTGTATTTATTGGAATCTCCATCAAAGACCTCCCGTATTTTCTGGACTGTTTTTTTCTCTTCATTGGTGAAACGACCAATCTTTAACACAAGTAGAAAGACATGAGGTCCAGGGTAGGCCAGGTCCATGCACTTGACTGCTTCCTCCTTAAGCTCTTCATCAGATAGCTCCGTATCACACCATCCAGGAGTGTCCACCACTGTGACTTCTTTATCTCCAACAATTTCAGTAGCTTTCTTACACTGCCTGGTCACTGACTTGAAGCTTGATTCTTGTTGAAAAACCTTCTTTCCAAGGATGGTATTTCCTGTGGCACTCTTCCCACATCCTGTTTTCCCAACCAGGATAATACGCACCTCATTTCCTAGGGAACAAAAATAAACTTTAACAAATAGTTCTTATAAATGTATGCTCTTACTGTTAATCCATTTCTGCTACAAACCTTCAGATTGTGGATCCATGTTCACTCCGTATGACAAAGAACCAGACAGGAGTGAGTTTATAAGGGCTGGGCTTGTTCCTTGTGATCTAAAACAGAAACTAATGGCGCTTTTCCATTGCATAGTACCCCACGGTTTAGTTTAGTTAGGGTCGGGTCAGCTTACTTTTGCGAGCTTTTCCATTGGGTGCAGTACGTAGTACCCGATACTTTTTTTCGTACCACCTCGGTTGGGGTTCCAAGCAACCCGAGCTGATACCAAACGTGATGCGAAAACACTGTAGATCACTGATTGGTCTGAGAGAATCGTCACGTCATCGCTATAATGTAAATATTAGCTTTAGCTTACTGCTAGCTTGCGCTGTCTCAAGCAAACATGTTGTTATCTGTGTTCTGCTATAAGTTTCTAAACACCCTTTTAGCGATAAAAAACATCCGCAGGTTGAGAATCCGGGACACCATAACAGTTTTTTCCAGACTTGCAGTTTGTGGCGGCACATTCACGACGTGCCCGTCCGCATTATATATGCTTAAATGCAACTTGAATGAGGCTCAGCGGAGCGCCGTCGACTGACGCCACGGGTCAGTGTTTGAACAGAAACTGTCATGTGAGACAGAGGTAGTTATAAACGCGATGTGCAAACATCTATTTGTGGTGGCCAATTTTAATTTTGTGGCAGACTGAGAAATAAATGAATGTATGGGAATGTACAACAACGCTCTCACGTGTATGATGTCACAGCAGTAGGCAGCGCAAATATAACGACACGCCTATAATCCCTCCCACTCCGAAGT
This sequence comes from Paramisgurnus dabryanus, assembly GCF_030506205.2. Lineage (NCBI taxonomy): Eukaryota > Metazoa > Chordata > Actinopteri > Cypriniformes > Cobitidae > Paramisgurnus > Paramisgurnus dabryanus. The sequence continues at coordinate 4,006,337 of NC_133339.1, forward strand.
GATACTAAACTCGATGGAAAAGCTAACCACGCCAAAGTGAGGTGAGCTGACCCGACCCAAACTAAACTAAACCGTGGGGTACTATGCAATGGAAAAGCGCCATAAGATACTGCAAGCACATCAAACTGACATATTGCCCCCATTAGAGCACAACACTGAACTGCATCTTACCATATACAGGTTAAACAACTATTCTTTGTGACTTTATAAGATAAAAAACTTTCAAAGTAATAAATAATAGGCATAGTCATTTTCATTGTTTTGAACCATGTATTCTTAAAATAAAAAGATAGACAATAAAAACTATATACATTTCAAATATACTTTTTAACAATATTAATTAAAAAAGTAAACAAATTACAAGCACAATTAAGCAAAATAGAAGAAACATTCAAACAGGGGCAGATCTAGAAAATTTTTTTTGAGGTGGTAAGGGGGTGTCATGAGAACTATGAGGGGTGGCAACACTGGTGAGCATCCTTGCATCATTCTCACGGATTCAAGAAATGATTCACATATTTGGTGTATATACTGGGGCACACAATTTTTATATTGGTCTGTAAAAATTAAATGAAGACTAATGTGTAATTGACTTTACCTAAACCTTATAGCTGTATTGGAAAGACAGATAAATTAAATGAGATGGTAAGGTATATTAAAGTTCTGCTACATTTATAGAGTTCTACTTAACCAAGTATAATTTACTAACCAACAATACAGATTATGCCTATGGATACATTTATATACAGTTATAAACATTTATTTTTGATAAATGTAAAATTTTCACGTTGTAAAATGTAATGATAGTGAAGAAACTTGAATGAATAAATGAAATTTATGTCTGTGCCTAAACCCTATTGCCATTTATTTGATGACTTTAAATTGTCCATTTCAGGTCAATAAAAATATTATACATTCATAAAATAGATTTTTTTTTCTTTGGAGAAATTTATATTTTCCATGTTGTACATATAATAAGACTAACGTTATTTGAATAAACAAGTGAAATTTAGAACATTTTAGATCAATTTAAATATTATACATTTATAAACAGATCCATTTTTTTCTTTGGAGAAATGTAAATTGTCCAGGTTGTATGCAATGGGTTGTACATAGCGCAAGCCAATTCAATAGACATCATAGCAGTTCCCTTTCAGTCGGTCACTACGACGTCACGTCGTGACCGACGAATTGGGAACTCGCTTAGAGAGACCAATCTGCTTCGTATACTACTAAAACGCCAATGAACTTGGCATTGAGATATTTGCATAATGCTGGCGCCGCCCCGCCAGGTGCCTTTATAAGCAGCAGGTGCAAATAGGGAAATTAGCTTTTTCGCTTCGAAAGCCGGCTTTATCTGCTACTGAGAAGCTACTTTACTCTGTTGGGATTTGATTGCTGAAGTTGGTTGAACTAGCAGTATCACAGCGGACGCTTCGCTTATTCCACGGCTCTACATCTGTTTATTGTTTTGAGTTTAGTGTGTGCGTTGCCTTCCTGTGCGCTCATCAACTAAGCATCTGAGTGAATTTCCCTAAAAGAGTGATACGAGAGAGCTTTGTGCCTTGTTAAAGGCAGCCACTCTCTCGTATATGCGGAGATCAGCGTCCTTTTCAGGATAGCTTTTCGCCCGTGCGATCTTGGATGCGAGAAGTATAAGGGTTCCAGTGACGGTCACGAGCGCTGTCTTCGTGCTCAGGCATCGAGCACTCCGGGGCTGCGTTCGTGGAGAGTTTCTGTTCTCTCTGTGAGAGCATAACCCTCTTGGATTGCGGAGACGACTGTCGTTTCTACGGGAACGCTGTCCGCGCCTTTGCAGTGCTGACGCCGCCATGGTGCGGCTGTCAAGCGCTCGCAGGGCGCCCTTCGCGTCACTACGCTGAGTAGGACGGAGGATGCGTCCTCCACCTACCGGCCCTCTCATCCTCAGCCGGTTGAGGCTCCAGTGGAGACTGCAGAGTCGTGTTCTACGATGTCTGCCGAATCCATTGTACCTCCTTCTGGTCCCGTCACTTCTGCAGCATCAGAGGGGTGTCCATTTTTCCTCCGAGGCAGAGTCGTTCCGGAGATGGCGGCCGTGCCCGCTCAAGCGGCGGAGACGGTAGAGTTGGAAAGGTTAACCCCTCTCCGCCCGAACCGTCCCGCCCACATGATTGGTACTTCGGAGCTGCTCGGGCCTCTCGGTCCTCTCCTCCTGTGCCTTTCTTTCCCGACGGCACGAAGAGCTGACGTGATTTGCGGCCGTCCGGCCGTTCAGCTTTCACCCCTCACCTCCTCGCCAACGGAGCCGCTAAGGGCGGGGACCCCTTCAGTGGAGCGGGATGCGTTCCTGGAGGGACCACCCAACCTTCCCTCCCGTGTTTGTAGACAGTCGTCCGGTTACGGACGCTGCCCGTCAGGCATGCCGGAGAGGCGGCTTCGGCCCTGCACGCAATAACGTTGCTGCAGGCTCACCAAGGATTTACGAGGGAGACCGCGACCTTCAGTCGTGCGATGTCCACCACAGTGGTTCAAGATCGCCACCTTTGGCTGTGTCTGGCTGACATGACGGACGCAGGCGAGAACAACTTCTTTAATGCTCCTGTCTCACAGACCGGCCTCTTCGGCGAGGCCGTGGAGTCGTACAGCTCCGCTGCGCAGACTGAGGCGATCTCCTAGGTCATGCCCCGGCGAAGGAAAGCTGCCCTTGGTCCACCACGCCGGCTCCTCAGTCTGCCTCTCGCCGTCGGCGTCCTGCGGCGACCACCTCCGTTCCCCTCCTCGGACCCCATCTCGGCAGCGCAGGGGAACCGGTCGTCAGCAGCTCGCCCCGCCCGTGAAATTCGGGAGTTTAAGTGGCCAGTGAAGGGCGACCCGGATTGGCAGAGGATCACTCTTCAGGAGATGTAGCTCCTTCCCCCGATAGAGGGTCGGGTGGAAAATCCTTGGTTTGCATATGTTCCACCGGCTGTTCGGCCGGTACCCACTTAACCACACATAAGAGTGCATTCCTCTTCCCTCTCTGGGTCTCCGGAGGATCGAGAGAGCCGTGAGCGGGTCCACACCAGCTCCCCTACCTCTCCTCTATCGCCAGCGGGTGACCTGAGGAGTCCGAGCTCTCCGCTGAGGAGACCGGACCACCAGCACCCTCATCGGAGTCTGCGCTCTCTCCGTAGAGGAGACCAGATGACCGTTACCCTCAGCGGGCTCAGGTCAGTGTCACACACACATACTGTAGATGTTTATGCTGTCACAGCAGACGCACCGGCAGTCCCACCTGTCTCGCTTCGCTGCCCCACCGCGGGTACTTCGGTAGTGTCGTTATTTCTCCTCGTACGGTGCCTGGGTGCTTGGCTTCAGTTCCCAGCCCGTTTCGTTGGGTTTTACGCACGATCCGCCTCGGTTACGAATCCGGCACTCCCCAAAATTCGGGCTTTCGTTTCACTGTGGTGAAAGCGTCCGATGCACATGTACTGCGTGCAAAAGTCGATATCCTGTTGGCGAAGGATGTTCGAGTGGTCCCTCTTACCGAGATGATGATGATAGGGTTTTTCCAGCCTTTATCTCATAGTACCCAAAATACGCGGCGGGTTACGATCGATTTGATTTACGCACCGGCTCTACGAAGGTGTTCTTTTTGGATGATAACGCCGAGGCTCGTATTTCAATATTCAGATCGGTTTGCAGCCTTAGACCTGTAAAGAAAGAGGGAAAGAGCAACTTTGCCCCGTGCAGAGGATCCTTTTTCTCAGTATGGAAATAAGACTCGATCGACTAATTGGCGTGTTTTATAAGAGCGCGCAACCTAGTCAGTTCTGACTTGCCTCGGTTTAATTCGAGGGAAGTACGCGGTCCCTTTGAAACAATTTCAGAAGCTCCTGGACATATGACAGCATGCTGCGGCTGTGACATCCGCCCGAGCTGCTTCATATGAGACCGCTTCAGCGTTGGCTTACGATCGAGTCTCGAGGAGAGCGTGGCACACCGACATACACCGTGTAAACATTACACCTGCGTGTCATCTCAATTTTTCCCCGTGGTAGACCCGGCATTTCCGATAGAAGATGTGCCCCTGAGGGGTCTCCTGGCATTCTGTATATTGCAATGCCCTCAGCACGGGATGATCAGCCACGTATGACGGGCTTGCAGTCTCAGGGGTGTGCATAGCACCCCAACTGCCGCGAGCGGTGCGCTGTATATCTGGGACTTGTACGCTCCGCTATGGAGATGCGAGGGAAGGATGTATTAGCCGACACCAATAACATTGCGACTGTTGCGTTATTTACCGTTAAGGCGGTTTTGCGCTCTCGTCACCTGTCGCATCTCGCTCGTCATCTCCTCCTTTGGAGTCAGAAGCATCTGAGGTCCCTTCGTGCCATTTACATCCCGGGTTCGCTCAATACAGCGGCAGACGCGCTTCCCGAGCTGCGCCCCCAGCGAATGGCGACTCCACCTCCAGACGGTCCAGCTAATTTGGAAGAAGTTCGGTTGTGCGTAGATAGATCTGTTTGCGTCGCCGGACGATACCCACTGTCGCCTATTTTATTCACTAACCGAGGGCAGCCTCGGCGTGGATGCGTTGGCACACAGCTGGCCGCGGGGGGTGCGTAAATACGCATTCCTTCCAGTGAGCTTTATTGCGCAGACACTGTGCAAAGTCAGGCAGGACGAGGAGAGCCTTTTATTAGTCGCCCCGTACTGGACTACCAGGAATTGGTTTTCAGAGTTAATGCTCCTCGCTTCAGCCCCTCCCTGATGATTTCCCCTGAGGAAAGACTTTCTTTCTCAAGGAAGGGGCACATTATGGCACCCGCGCCCCGACCTGTGGGATTTCCATGTATGGTCGTTGAGCGCGCGCAAGGTTTAGGTGATTTATCGCAAGTGGTATCTAACACCATCGACGCGGTTCGAGCACCGTCCACAAGACGGGCTTACGCGCTTAAAGAAAAACCTTTTTCGTCACCCGGTGCTCTTCGCAACGCGAGGACCCCAGAGAATGCCCATTAACATTGTGCTTTTATATCTTTAACATAGGTTAGATGGTAGGCTGTCCCTCCGCCATTAAAGTTGATATCGCCGCTATTTCTGCTCATCACTCTCTTATCAACGGCAGATCAGTTGGCCAGCATGATTTAATTATTACATTTTAAGAGGCGCTCGCAGGCTAAACCCCTCGCGCCCTCCCTCTTTCCTCCTGAGACCTGTGCGTGGTGCTGAAGCCTTCAGGTCTCCCTTTTGAGCCTTTGCAGTCTACGAGTCTGATGTTTTTATCAATGAAAACTCTGACCCTGATAGCATTGGCCTCCATGAAGAGAGTAGGGGATTTACATGCATTCTCTGTTGACGATTCGTGCTTTTAGTTTGGTCCTGCTGTCTCACTGAGACCCAGACCAGGCTACGTGCCCAAAGTTCCCACCACTCCCTTCAGAGATAAGGTGGTGAGCTTGCAAGCGCTGCCCCCGGAGGACGCAGACCCAACCATGGCTTTGTTGTGCCCCGTACGCGCACTGCGACTCTACGTGGTTCGCACGCAAAGCCTCAGGACCTCAGACCAGCTCTTTGTTTGTTATGGTGGCCAGCAGAAAGGGAAAGCTGTCACTAAGCAGAGGATGTCTCATTGGATAGTTGATACTATCGCCCTGGCTTATAATCTTCAGGGTATTGCTTGCCCCTTTAATTTGAGAGCGCACTCCACACGGAGTGTTGCCTCATCTTGGGCTTTAGCTCGTGGTTCCTCGCTAACAGACATCTGTAGAGCTGCTGGTTGGGCGACACCTAATACGTTCACTAGATTTTACAGTGTTCGTATCGAGCCTGTATCCTCTCGTGTTCTTTCCTCACCAGGGGGAGCACAGAGAGCAGTCTCGCAGGTCGGCTTGCAGCCTCCAACTGATGCTTCATAACTGTGTCAGTATGGAAGGCCTTCAGAACAAAAATGCGTAATGGTTTGAATTGTTCTTCCTCCGCTGCCTTGGCAGCCTTTGTTGCGGAGCATTGGCTGTCAGCCTTTCACTAGCTGTATCCTCGCGAACCTACGTGTCTGGCTCGGGCTCCACATTGTGTCCCACCGGGTTCCTTTGTGAGTATTTTTCCGTGGGGTTAATCCTACCAGCCCACGTTTCCCTTAGCAGAGCACTGCTTTGCTTACACAGCCACGGCTGTCTTTATTCCTCAACTACGGTTGACTTCGCCCACCATTAGCCCTTAAGACGGGCGGTGGCTTCCGCAGCGTTCCTATCCCGCTCAGGTAGGGCGCTTCCCAGTCGCTGGCACTTCTGTGGGGTTAAAGGAACATCTAGTGCCCGGCCTTCTGCCTTAAAACCTATCTCCTCCTCCTTAAGTGGAACCGGAGGGCTTTACGCAGACACTGGAAGAGGTCAGCCCCTAGTGGCGTTTTGGTAGGGATTCCCAATTCGTCGGTCACGACGTGACGTCGTAGTGACCGACTGAAAGGGAACGTCTCGGTTACGGATGTAACCCTCGTTCCCTGAAGGAGGGAACGGAGACGTCACGTCCCGTCGCCACAGGGCTGCTCCCTGCTGTTTATCGTCCGGTCACTTTCTCCCGGCTTTCTCAGCGAAAAGAAGCTAATTTCCCTATTTGCACCTGCTGCTTATAAAGGCACCTGGCGGGGCGGCGCCAGCATTATGCAAATATCTCAATGCCAGGTTCATTGGCGTTTTAGTAGTATACGAAGTAGATTGGTCTCTATAAGCGAGTTCCCAATTCGTCGGTCACGACGTGACGTCTCCGTTCCCTCCTTCAGGGAACGAGGGTTACATCCGTAACCGAGACGTTTCTCAATATTTCTTTCTCTGGGTAAGAGATTGTACTTTTAAGATTATTTTAGGTGAGATTATGTAAGGAATAATTGATTAGGGCCATTGAACACAGCGTAAGTGCATTATTTTCGAATAATTCAAAGGACCGGAGTCAATTATTCCGTTTATACCACAGTTACCAAAAACATTGCTCTGGTGCCTGTTTTTAAGACTTTTAACAAGTTAGGTGTGCGTTTATTGAAAAATAATCAACACCCATTAAACATTTCTCAGTCAATCAGAATAAAGCATTCAACAGATCCGTGGTGTAAACATGTACAATCTTTAAATCTACAGTCGATTGGTAAAGATTATATTTAAATTTTTACATTTTTGATTTCGGAATTGTGAGTTTCAGGCACGACAAGTGGGTGCCAGCTCTTGTTTACCCAATTAATGAGCCTCATCTTGGCCACTCCTTAAAAACCCTGGTTTTGATAGTTGTGTCTAGTGGTCAGTGCCAGACTGGGACAAAAAATCGGCCTGGCATTTTACTAGAATCACAATCTTTGTGCAACATTGACTATGTAAACCCACTCAAAGCCATATAATGATTAACCCTCTGGGGTCCGACCATTTTGGGAGACTGTCAGAGGTTCTGACATGCTCTTACATTTGGTCTTTTTTGAGTTGCTTTAAAACATAATAATGGCAAGTGTCTCATACCACTGCGTTCAGCGCAAACTGGGCTAAAATATTATATGAGCTACATGTATGTACATGTTTGTATTTTTGAGAGAAAAATGTTTATGTGTGATTTTAAAAGCAAAACTTTTAAGTCACTGATACAAGTCCACAAAACCCATACTAAACATGTTTTAACAAGACTTTTCTAAACAGAATCTAGTAGTCTAGAGTTTTTTCTTTAAAATGATGTGAAAATCATCACGCCTACTTATTCACATAAAACAATATATTGATTTAGAAATTGTAAGACACTTTTTTGTTTATAGAGGGGCCGTATGCGAGAAGGATTGATTGATGGCTAGCAAACAAAGACTTGCGTAATGAGCTGCATAATGAGACAGGAATGTCGGGAACTACAGTAAAGAATGTGAGGACAAATGTATACATGTTTGTTTGAGGTTTATTAAGAAGTTAACAATATAATCAAAATAGAAATGATGGTCAGTAGTAGGGGTGGGCTATATGACCAAATTCTTCTATCACGATAGGATTAATTTTATATCATGATAACGATATGTATCAGGGTAGAGTTTTTTATGTTTTAATAAGGTTTAAATCTTTAATACCTAGAAATGTTTAATAGAAATGTTCATAATTCTCACAAAAAACCTATACAAGCATAGAAAGAAGATAATAACAAACAAAACACAAGCTCTCTGAAGATAAACAGTCAATGATATAAGAATGATAATAAATAATTATGCATGCATGTATGTATAGGCCTATTTTTTTTTTTTTATTTAAGGTAGAAAAGTGATTTAATCAGGAGCAGTGAGAGTGTTTCTCTCAATGCTGTTTGATTACCACGAGTGACAGACAGGAGCAAAATTAGGTAACTTCCCCTTTAAGACCAAAGTCCGGATCCAATACACTGTTACACATGCGCTTTCTCTTTTAGCTGTTTACTTTCTCTAAAGACCTAACTGGTCATGTTTATGAGGATGCTTGCAAAGACGGGAATTTTGACGCATATGTGTATTTAAGGCCAATAAAGCGGAAAAATGCTCACGAACTTAATGAGCAGCGGTCGCTCGACTTGCGCGCTCCTCACAGACAGAAAGAGCAGCGGTTGGGCGACTTGTCCGCTCCTGACACACAGAAAGAACGAATGCATACAGATATGTTGTCTGTGTTTCAATGGCTTAAAATAACTTGTTTTAAAACTGCAGTGCTTAAATACCTGTACAAACGGATGTAACATCTGACTGGACGTCCACTGGAGGTCTCTTCAGTCTGGGTCGTTAACGGTTTCATGCTGTGACCCTAGAATGAGTTTTGTCACCAGGTCTGCTCGGACGCTTTCATCAGAAGATCCTAATCTCCTGATAACACACATTTCCAGACCTATCGACTCTCTCTCTGGCTGTTTTATTGTGCCAATCTAAGCAAATTAACACCTCAAAGCAAACTTCAAACCGTGAGCAGAGACGAAGCAGCCATGACACAAAAATGTGTCTGTCTAAGATCACAGTTAAGACCAAAATAAATTGGTTTAAATTGTATATATTATATATCCTTGTATTGCATGTTTGTATCTGTAATGAACCACTTTCTTGTAACACTATAGGGATGCTTTGTTCATTTTAGCATGTCTCATAATTCACATTCATGAGATTACTATTTTATGTGTGTTTCAAACCATACCTTGTTTACACTCTTAATAATCCCCTTTTCCTTTCCTGATCAATGATGTGCATCATCTTACCATAACTGATATCAAACTTGTTAAATATTAATCCAAATTATTATTTAACAAAATCTTTAGCATAGTCCATCTATGCAAATGAGTCTGGTAAAACAAAGACAAAGTTTTCCTACTCTATCAACACCCTTTTGGATTGGTCATCTGAACTTCAAAGGGGTTGGTCTAAACTCAGGTTAAGAGGCCTGCACCCCAATTCATCGATGCTCACAGCACACAGCTCACGCACAGCACGCCAAGCGGCTGCTCAACAGCGAGGCCACGGCGCCCAGCCGGGCTCGCTGTGAGACCTGTCCCTCTCTTGGATAGTTTTCACGGGCACCCTGACACTTGGACAAACTTTAACAAATTGGACAAATTAATCGCCACAGATTAACCAGACCGACGGATTAACCCAAAAAGGAACAACTCCTACGGACACCTCCAAGGACTCCGTCACGTGATCACAAACTCAGGAACTCTCTTCCTCGCATACGCGCCCATACAGCTGGACGTACACACGTGCCTCACAAAAGCCAAACGCAAGTATCGCTTGTTCATTCGCTGTAAAAAGTTATTGCCCCTTTTAATTAAGGTGATTCTTAGAGTTCTGATGATTTGTGCAGAAGTTAAGTCTATAGTGATATTGCCCTTCTTTTACTCTCTCTTTCTTTCTCTCTCTCTTAATTTTCCATTCTTTCTCTTTCATATATGTTTCTTGTTTGTTGTTTGTATGTATAGTTAGTCTTGTGTGTTTTTGTAGTGTAACGTAGTTTAATAAACCGGTTTTGCATTTCACAATTGAATTGTTTCTGTGTTCAATGCTTATGAAATAAATGTCACTTAATCTGCCGTTAAGATCTTAAAGCTACATGCTTAAAAATACTTTATAGCAGTAAGAATGTTATTTTCTAAAGGCCACAGAATTAACTTCTTAAATGTACAATTATAAGTATTTGCTGGACAAATACATTAATTAATTGTTATTATTATTCTGCTTAATCAGTTTAAAATCTTAATAATTTGTATAATTAATTAGTTAATTGTACATATTATTCCATTTGAGCTAAATATGGGAATTTCCCAAAATTCCCTTAAATTCCCTTAGTGTTTCGGTCGGAGGTTTATAGTGTTTTAAATAACGCCATTCTCCTCCTCCCGCTGATTTCTACACGGAGCGTGACGTTGGCGCGTAACCTCGATAGAAACGATAGTCCAAAATCTCTACCGGTTGACAAATTTCTACCGGTTAATTATGTCTACCGGTTTATCGCCCACCCCTAGTCAGTAGGACATTTTCAGTTTATTTGGAAACAAACTCTATTCAAAAACTTAACTTGTATAATAATTAATAATAATTCCTTACATTTATATAGCGCTTTTCTCAGTACTCAAAGCGCTTTACATATGAATGGGGGAATCTCCTCAACCACCACCAATGTGCAGCATCCACCTGGATGATGCGACGGCAGCCATATTGCGCCAGAACGCTCACCACACACCAGCTTATTAGTGGAGAGGAGACAGAGTGATGTAGCCAATTAGTATGAAGGGATGATTAGTAGGCCAATGGGCAAGTTTGGCCAGGATGCCGGGGCACACCCCTACTCTTTTTCGAAGGACATCCTGGGATTTTTTAATGACCACAGAGAGTCAGGACCTCGGTTTAACGTCTCATCCGAAGGACGGTGCTTTTTGACAGTATAGTGTCCCCATCACTATACTGGGGTGTTAGGACCCACACAGACCACAGGGTGAGCACCCCCTGCTGGTCTCACTAACACCTCTACCAGCAGCAACCTGGTTTTTCCCAAGTGGTCTCCCATCCAAGTACTGACCAGGCTCAGCCCTGCTTAGCTTCAGTGGGCAAGCTGTCTTGGGCTACAGGGTGATATGGCTGCTGGCGTATAAGAAACTGATAAACAACAGAACTGTAAACTTCATGTGGCTCATGTTACCATATAACTTTGTCCAAAAGGTGTTTTTCCACTTCATAGTTTTGTACTGATAAGAGGGATGCAGACCTGTAAGAGAGTTATAAACAGCTGTTAGCATAAATTGTCCACAGAAATACCCTTACACATAACTGATGGGTAAATATTGCTGATAGTACATTCATATAAACTCTCTATCATGTACATAAACTAAATTCAGATCTCAAAGAAATCTCAAATAAACATCTGCAGTGATTAGTTATATAAAAAGCTGTTTTCAGATGACTGTTTTCAGATGCCCATCCCCTTATCGTCTTCTGCTTCTGTTTTAAACGTGTTTCTGTAAGCGAGTATGAACTTTAAAAACACATTGCATATGGCTTCCATGTGCGCGAGCTCACGTCTCAGTGTAACGCGGCGCTCATAAAAACGGTGTCGCGTGTAAAGCGACATGTATGGAATTACCTTGCATGTAAACAATATGGAATCATTTTACAGCAAATCCCCGCAGTGCAGCATTACTCAAACTGAATACAAAAGTGAATAACTGTGTCTAAAGCACTATTCGGACGGGATTAGTTTTCAAAACAAAGTTTGAGTTTCAACGTGTCCCCCAGGACGTCTGTGATTTATGTACCGATTCGGACGGGATTAAAATGATGCAGGCTATTCCAGAGATGGGAGTGTCTGTTTCATGCATTTGGGCGTTGCAGTAGCACGTGCTCTGGATACGCGTGTTTGTAATGTTTAATATTTTGCTTTAAATGTAATTTATTAATTTAATTTTAACAAATCAAAATAAAATATACGAATCCTACTAAAATGTTAGCCTACGTGTTTTATATAACTGTCTGCTTATAATAAACACAAAGAAATGAAGAAATAATGATTAATAAAATGTATTATCTTTATTAATTAACATTACCATTCCGGAGTTGAACAACTTTGAACGGAGTTTCTTATAACGTTAATGATAGTACAGTGGCCAGTCTTAACAGTGTATGATATTTAGCTCGTCTTGATTTATTTATTTATCTTATTTTGCTGAATGCGAAAAAACATTCATATCTGAATGAATGGAACTCAGGAAATACAATATACGCGCATTAGTAAGACCTTACGGCAGATCACGTCGGCCAAAACACGTAATGAACCGCGTTTTCAAAAGATATTGTGGGCAAACACAGACATTTGCATTCGGACGGGATTCAATTTCTCAGAGGACCTCTGAGTTCGGCGAAAAACAGTAAGTAAATTGCTCTGGAATTCTTACGGAGGTCATCAGAGAAAAACACAGACATGGCCGATTCGGACGGGATTAAAAACACAGAGGACCTCTGAGAAGCACGATTTTCTCAGAGGTCCCCCTGTAAAACTAATCCTGTAAAGTCTTTAAATCTGATAAACTTTACGCTTTGTTTATTATGGTTTGAACCGCTCGTCTGTTGATTTCCATGTCAACAGCGGGTACCACCTGTGGGCGTGACCGAATTAAAGATAATGAAGTCAGCCAGGAAAAACGGTACTCTCTTTACTTCAATGCAGATTATATAAACCGGCATTATTTGTTTTCGATTAGCTTGTTTAAAAGTAGACATTTCAGGCTTTTCTTTGGATATGTGTATCATGTTTGTGTGACGGGTATTCGCGGAGTTTCAATTGATTTTTGTAACGTGTTTTGAGAGACACCTTGCGGAGACAGAAATGCCTGGATGCACACCCTGTTTATTTTCTTTATTTGACATAACACAAAGATCTGTTGTTATTGTGAATGAACACACATTAAAGAAGACTCTTTACCGCTTCAAATGATGTCAAACACGTTAGTGTATGATTATTAATGATGGAGTATTTTAAGTTGATTCTGCCATGATAAGGAAAAACGCAGCGTCGCATTTTTGGTTTATTGACGGTTTCAGCAGTAACAACATAAACAAGCAGCTGTTGTGGTCCGCAGGTAACTTCCGGTAAACTCCGCTAAGAATAAATAACAACAAAGTTCTTTAAACTTAGTTTATTTATATAACAAGCAAAAAACAACACATAGATTACATAGGAAACCAAAACATTAGTTATTTTCGACTAGGCATTTTGTGATGAGAGCCAGCATGGCTCCCTCTGCTGGCCTGCAGAGGCTTCTCCCATACATCACCCTCAGGACTTCATTACCCATCATCCCATGCACTAGTCTTATCAGCACCACACCTGTTTCCTGTTTTTATAATTACCTGGACTATATAGCTAACTCAGAACTCATTCACTTTGCGAAGTATTGTTAGCCTGTCTGCATACCGAGCGCTTATCCCGTTATCCTGTTCTGTGTCTTTCTGTTTTTGACCCGTGCCTGTTTATTGTTGATGATTGTTTGCTGCCTGCCCTGACCTTTGCCTGGATATATTGACTACTGTTTTTGGATTGCCTATGCTGTGTTCGTTTGCCTGGTTGTTGACCTTAGCCTGTTTGTGGATTACTCTTCAATAAACCTGCTTTTGGATCTAACCCGTTTCACAGTTCATGACAGAATACTTCGCCACACAAGATTCAGCGGTTTACTTCATCCACTCCGGTCGATTTTTTCTACACCAGCCATGGAACAATCAGCCAAATCCAAACTCAACTTTTCAGGTATTTGCCATAACCCATTTCAGAATTACCCACCCAATATTGACCCAGGAACTTTGTTGCTAGAACTACGCCAAGGAATCCGCCCGATAGAGGAATATGTGGAGGAATTCCTAAATCTAAGCTATCGAGTGAACTTTGGCGATTTAGCTCTGAAAGACTTTTTCTTTTTTGGCTTGAATGACCATTTACGCTACCTCATGCCCAACAGTCGGGAAATTGGGTCTTTTCAGGACTTTATTGACTTTGCATTGTTGTTGAGTGGGTCCTCCTTCACTGTGGGTGAAGTGGAGGTGGACGCCACTCCTAAACATTTTTTGGGGGGGGGCAGTAGGCATCAGGCTCCATGGGCTGGGCAGTCAGATCACCCACAGACGCCTGTATGCACTATGTTTATTCTGTCCAGTCCTGTCCTTGCCATGTCTATTTTGCCAAAGCCAGTAGAAGCCATGCCTGTCTCCGTTCCTAAAATGGCCGCCACCATGTCTGTCCCTGTTCCTAAAATCGATGCCACCATGCCCTTTATCTATGTCCAGGATGGCAATCAGAAGAACACCTTTCTCTAAGAGGGCCGCCAGGCCTGCACCAGTTCCCAAAATGGCCGCCGCCATGATTGCACCTGTTTTCAAGATGGCTATTGCCATACCTCCACCTGTTATCAAGAGGGCCATTGCCATATCTACACCTGTTCCCCAGAGGGCCGTTGCCATACCTGCACCTGTTATCAAGATGGCTCCTGCCGCACCTGAGCCAGTTCACAAGATGGCTGCTGCCGCACCCGAGCCAGTTCACAAGATGGCTGCTGCCGCACCCGAGCCAGTTCACAAGATATGGCAGCCGCACCCGAGCCAGTTCACAAGATGGCTGCCGCCACATCCGAGCCAGTTCACAAGATGGCCGGCTCTACAGTGTTACTGGTGAATTTCTGGAACAAACGGCTAGTCTCGAGTCTGGTGGACACTCCACTGGTGTCAGTGCGGGCAGCTAGTGTTCCTAGTGGGGTGGTCTTAAGTACAGTGGTCTCCAGATTCGTGGAACCTATGGTGCCCGAGGTATGTTCTTTGACTTCTGTGTTTCTGGTATTTGCTATGGCTCTGTGGTGTGTGTGGTCTGCTTTCTGCTCTACTGTTCCACAAGAGGTCTCTCAAGGCCATGAACCTGAGTCTCCGGAACTTCCTGTCATGGCTGAAAGGTCTGAACCTGAGTCTCCTGAACTTCCTTCCATGGCTGATAGGTCTGAACATGAGTCTCCGGAACTTCCTGTCACGGCTGAAGGGTCAGCTAACATGGTCACCCCCCATAGATATGTACACTAGATGTCGCCTTGGCTAAGGCAGTTCATTGGACCGAATGCGTCAACTAGAGCCGCCATCTTGAAACAGGGGAATCCTGCATCAGCGTCATTGTAGGCAATGGTGTAACCGAAATAAAATCACCATAAATCGTCATGAACGTGTTTTTCGTGGTTTTCTTTTGGTTTGTTTCAACAGTCAGACATGTATTTAGCATTTAATTCAGAAAAAAATAAAAGTTTTGATTTTATGAAAATGTACTTTTTCTAACTGTATTGCATAGTGCTAGTAGCCCTAACATCCATGCGCAGCACAAAAGTCCGGCATCGTTCATGAATTCGAAGTACAGGCGGAGATAGCAGCTTTACCTAGATACTTCCTATGACAAGACCCCTGATCTAAGATGGCGGCGGTTTTGACGAATGCTCAGAGCCCCAACCTATTTCAGAATTACACACCCAATATTGACCCAGGAAGTTTGTTGCTAGAACTACGCCAAGGAAACTGCCCGATAGAGGAATATGTGGAGGAATCCCTTAATTCCTTAATAATAGCCGGTTTGTGGATTACTCTTCAATAAACCTGCATTTGGATTTAACCCGTTTCACAGTTCATGACACATTTGTTCAAGAGATCAGTTTAGCAACTAGTCAGACCATTAAAAAAACCAAACCAGAAGAAAACTTTGTATCCAGACGTGTATCGCGTCAGCGTATGTGCGTCCGATGAAACCGTCTATAAGAGCTGACACGTGACATTAGAATAATATAATGCAAGCACTGTAAAAGGCTTCGGAGATTTTAAAAATCTGCTAATCGTCTTAACCAGTATACACAACCATTCTGACCACCTTAAAATAACACTGAGACCTGTTTGTTACAATGTAGTCGTAGTCATGCGGCAGAGCCACGGGTGCAATTACAGTGTGAGCAGAATTATCAGGTACATTAATATTTTGATCACTTTTTTTCTGTACACCTTTTACCAATTCAAAACCACAGCAATCTTACAACTACCATTAATTTTCATCCTATTTTTTGTGACCCTGCCGCCCCAGTTGACATTTCTAGTAGTCTATTGGTCAAATATTAAATAATGAATTTTCTTTGTTAAACCTTTTTTTGGCAGATATATTTTAAAGCAATGAGTGAAACGTTTGTTTCTCCTCATTCTTAATAAATTACAAAATAAAGCAATAAACCCCAGGATGCAGTGGGTTACCAGTGCATTTTATAACAGCTTAGGGGCGTTGTTAGGCTGTTATAAAATGCACTGGTAACCCACTGCTTCTTGGGGTTTATTGCGTTTATAAAACGGTTACTTCATATGCATAACGTTAGTGGGATTTTATAAAATAAAACACAAATAAGTTGTAATTATATTAGTACAAATATTACTCTTCCGCCAAACAAAGTAGTTCCTCAGAATCAAGTGTGGCTGCAACAGAGCGCAGATCACAACCAACAGAGATGCAGCAAAGACACAATGAAAATATGATTTAAGACTGTGGTGTTTATTTTATAAACCAACATTCATGTAATTTATACATTAACATTTATATTGTGCAACTGTTGAAGTGATGATCAAATATGCTTGGAAGCATGCTGAACTCTTTCCCCGTCAGCGTTTTTTTTAAGTTGCCACCCAGTTTTAGTTTAATGCCTTGCAGAAAAATGTATCTTCTTTAAATAAACATAAAATATCAAATGAAAGAACAGACCATCCGCTTTCAAACAAAAACAAACAAAAAAAGGTTTCATCCTACCTTCATTTGTTCTCTTATCACCTCTCAAATTTTTTAGCTAAAAGCGGAGATAATTCCATTTTTGTGAAGAACTTTTGTAAGAGATCAGATTCAGAGCCATGATGAAAACACGCTGTTTTCAGTGTTGAGTGAATGCGTCAGTGTTTAAGTTGGGTAAGATTGCCACCCGGTGGATAATAGCAGATGTATGAACTTGATTTATAATATCCTCAGACAACGTTTTCTCTTTATCGACGAGATGACTCAACAATATGTATTGACATTTATCTGGATATCGCTATTAATTGTGCAATTGTAGACAAATTAAAAATATGATTAAAGACTGTGGTATTTATTTTCATAAATCAGTACGCAGCAACAGTGGCGCAGTGATACTTATGTAATGTGGTCTGAACCGTGGGGTTACCTGTGTATTTTATCACGGCTTAGAACGCGTTTCAACCAATCAAAATGAAGAACCAGAACTGCCCGTTTTATAAGGGACCTTTTACAATGTAAACTATACTATACATTCTGTAAATAAAAGACATCTTAATTATCAGTTTACATATTAAAACCCCTCAATTCTATCAATACTCACCTGCATAAATTGACTTATTTGTGTATGTTTGGATGACTTGCTCTGTGTTTCCAAGTCTGGTATTACAGAACAGAACCAGGGGCCGGATTCACGAAAACATTCTTAAGACAAAAAATAAGAAAGTTCTTAAAATAAATTATAAGAAGTGCGTAAGAATGTTCCTAAGTGCAATTCTCAAACATATCTTAAGTTCTCAATTTTTTTCTTAAGAATATCTTAAATTTGTGTCTTAAGAATAAATGACAAGCTTTTAAATGAATTAAGATACCCTGCTACTGAGGTAACAATACACTTATCCATTAATCTTTTGACTACCTTGCGATCATTATCGCGATACAAACGAGTGATGCATTAAGACTACTACAGGATGTTATTCGCTGTTGTAACAGAGGCCAGCTAGTATTAAGGCGGTGCGGTGCGTAAATAAAATTCCATAATGTTCCAATCGGTCCGTCATGCGGGTCGAGCGCTCTGGGTGTGCGTGCTTCACTCTCCGTGCCCACGGCTTTCGTCTCCCGCGACACGCGCTCACGCCTCAAGAGACGGACGCGGAGGGTGAAGCGTGCCTGCGGTTTCGGTGCCCTCGACTCGCATGGCGGAGCGATTACCGGTTCGCCTCTCGCTTAGAGCGACTTTTAGCTGTTAAGTAATTTCACAATGAATGTAGGCTATTACGGAGGAAGTGAAATGTTTGCTAATATTATCACTGATACTTATTTGTGTTTCATGAAATATTACTGAGTAAGCCATTAAACTTCATTATATGAGTGTGGAATTCCACTTTAAACTAATCTATGTGAAGTAAACTGATTAAATTGCCATTTCAGACTACAAAATACAACATGTCACATTTAAAACAATCACATTAACTTATAAAACATCTTACATTTTGAGATTTGAGACTACTGTATGGTTATCCTAACTTTAAGATGTTATTTAAGACAGTTTATTTTTCGAGAATTGGAATTCTGCTTAAGTTTTTTCTTAAGAACATACTTAAGGAAAAAAATAAGAACTTTCTTAACTCTTTCACCGCCAGCGTTTTTAAAAAAAGTTGCCAGCCAGCGCCAGCATTTTTCATGATTTTCACCAAAGTTTAATGCCTTCCAGAAAATGTTCCTCTTTAAATATATAAACATACAATATACCAAATGAAAGAACAGACCCTCTGCTTTCAAACAAAAAAAAAACGTTTCATCCTACCTTTAGTGGTTCTTTTGCAATCAGCTTTTGAATATGGGTAGGTTTTTGCAAAAACACCATATTTTGAGCAAAAAGCAGAGATAATTCCATTTTTATGACGGACTTTTCATAGAGATCATATTCAGAGCGATCTTTAAAACAGACACGGACATGCAGCAGCTTGCCATAGGGCAATACTTCCGGGTTTAAAAAGTTGCGGAAGGGCGCCACCTGGTGGATAATAGCGGTATTGCGGAAAGACGGAATATCTCGTCATTGGCGGGGAAGCGTTTTCTCTTAATTGACGAGATATCTCGTCAATGGCGGGGAAAGAGTTAAGAAGCTTTTTTGAGAATACAAAATATTCTTAACTTTTTTCTTAAGCTTGAATTTCAGATAAAAATTGCAGTTAAGAAGATTTTTCTTCTTAAGAATGTTTTGTGAATCCGGCCCCTGGTCTATAACCACAATAGAGAGTGAAAAAGACATAATTTCTATTCTGTTACAGAAAATTGTTTCCATTTTTTAAAACAAAAGATAACTAATAAAACACAGAAAACCTGTTTGGGGTTACATATTTTTATAATTTGCAACTGTCCTTATTGTCTCCTAGATCTCTTATTGTTTTAGATAAAGGAACACACCCAGTTCTTATAATCTCACGCAACCATTGAGCTATTTATGATCAACAACACAAAAGCAATTATTCTTACAGGTATCTATACAAAATAATAAAAAAATGTTTACATGAAGGTGCACATACATATTGAAAAATAAAAGGCATCTTAATTATCAGTTACCATTTAAAAAAAAATCACAACACTATCAATACTCACCTGCATTCATTTACTTATTTGTGCATCAATAAATATACATGTTTAGTTGATTTGCTTGCGTGAATGTTTGTGTGCGTGCATGCGCGCTTGTTAAACCTATTAGCCATGGGTGGCAAGAAACAAACTGACAGACAAAAAACTTTCCCTTCAATGAGAATCCTGGGTCTCTTATTGATGCTGCTGCTGCTACATTCTGGGAATTGTTACGCAGTTTACAAGATAAATTTTACTCCGATAAATGACAGTGCTTAAAGTTTTTTTATTAGAAAATATAAAATCTGAATCTATTTTACTTTAAAATGCACTTTGATGGAGTCCTCACCACTAAAGTGAGAAAGTGAGCAATGTTTTTGTTGTGCAGGATGAAAGTCGCTACAACATTTTCTTTATGAGACAAAAATTACACTGAATTTATGATGCAATATAAGAAACACAATTCTAAAATCATCTGTCTGATGATTTACTAAACAGTTATACAGATTTTTTAAAAGTTTTTTAATCATGGAGCAGACAGAATTAAAGAGACAATATAAATGTGTTTTTAAAAGCGTGAATTGATTAGATAGTAAGTGTCTTAAAAATCCAATCCATGTGTTTTTAAAATCCAAAATCATTTTACCATTGAGATACATTATGAGTAATTCTGAAAAACTTATAAGAAACCTCTAGATTAACAAGGCTTTCATGAAATACAGCAACTCCACTTTTCTTGTTGACATTTATACATTGCTTCCTTTTCAGCCCTTTCTTTTTCCAGCTGCTGTTTTAGTTCATGAATTATAGCTTTTAATTCTTCTTCCGTTTGCTTATTTGCAGACATCATTGTAAACTGGTCAATCAATTTACTGGTTCGTTGTTGTTGTTGTTTTTGTCTTAGTTGTTCCTTTAGCTCTGCTTCTCTCTGCCTGTAGTGTTTATTCCTCTCGTTCACTAATACGAATCGTTTCTCCCTCTCAGCAGCTTGGATTTGCATCTTTAACTCAGCTTCTTTTGGTATGTATTTTTGTAATTGTTGGTATGTCGTGTTAGAAAAGCACTGCCCATTGTTGTTTCTCACCATATCTTGGATCTTCTTGAGGAGTGTTGATACTTGTTTACGGTTTTGATCTTTATTGTTGAAAACATGATATCTGCCCCCACACTCATCAACTAAAGCTTTAAGAGATGGTGAAGCCTCTCTTACATAGTCAATGATACGTTTGTTTCCATCCAGATCGTCACCTCTTGTGAACAGGATCATTGTGTATTTATTGGAATCTCCATCAAAGACCTCCCGTATTTTCTGGACTGTTTTTTTCTCTTCATTGGTGAAACGACCAATCTTTAACACAAGTAGAAAGACATGAGGTCCAGGGTAGGCCAGGTCCATGCACTTGACTGCTTCCTCCTTAAGCTCTTCATCAGATAGCTCCGTATCACACCATCCAGGAGTGTCCACCACTGTGATTTCTTTATCATCAACAATTTCAGTAGCTTTCTTACACTGCCTGGTCACTGACTTGGAGCTTGATTCTTTGTGAAAAACCTCCTTTCCAAGGATTGTATTTCCTGTGGCACTCTTCCCACATCCTGTTATCCCAATCAGGATAATACGCAGCTTATTTCCTAGGGAACAAAATTAACATTAACAAATAGTTCTTATAAATGTATGCTCTTACTGTTCATCCATTTCTGCTACAAACCTTCAGATTGTATATCCATGTTCACTCAGTATGACAAGAGAACCAGAGAGGAGTGAGTTTATAAGGGCTGGGCTTGTTCCTTCAGATCTTAAAGAGAAACTAAGATACTGCAAAGACATCACACTGACATATGGCCCCCATTAGAGCATAACACTGAACTGCATCTTTCCCTAAACAGGTTTTACAACTTCTCTTTGTGACTTTATAAGATAAAAAACTTTCAATGTAATAAATAATACAGGCATAGTTATTTTCATTGTTTTTGAACCATGTATTCTTAAAATAAAAAGATAGACAATAAAAACTATATACATTTCAAATATTGTTTAAAACAATACTTTTTAACAATATTAATTAAAAAAGTAAACAAATTACAAGCACAATTAAGCACAATAGAAGAAACATTAAAACAGGGGCGGATCTATAAAATTATTCATGAGATCTATGAGGGGTGGCAACACTGATGAGCATTATTCTCACAGATTCAAGAAATGACTCACATATTTGGTGTATACACTGGGGCACACAATTTTTTTTATTGGTCTGTAAAAATTAAATAAAGACTAATGTGTAATTGACTTTACCTAAACCTGATATTTTCCATGTTGTACATATAATAAGACTAATGTTATTTGAACAAACAAGTGAAATTTAGAACATTTTAGATCAATTTAAATATTATACATTTATAAACAGATCCATTTTTTTCTTTGGAGAAATGTAAATTGTCCAGGTTGTATGCAATGGGTTGTACATAGCGCAAGCCAATTCAATAGACATCATAGCAGTTTCTCAATATTTCTTTCTCTGGGTAAGAGATTGTACTTTTAAGATTATTTTAGGTGAGATTATGTAAGGAATAATTGATTAGGGCCATTGAACACAGCGTAAGTGCATTATTTTCGAATAATTCAAAGGACCGGAGTCAATTATTCCGTTTATACCACAGTTACCAAAAACATTGCTCTGGTGCCTGTTTTTAAGACATTTGACAAGTTAGGTGTGCGTTTATTGAAAAATAATCAAAACCCATGAAACATTTCTCAGCCAATCGGAATAAAGCATTCAACAGACCCGCGGTATAAACATGTACAATCTTTAAATTTGCCGTCGATTGGTGAAGATTATATTTAAAATTTTA
The DNA here is from genome assembly GCF_030506205.2 of Paramisgurnus dabryanus. Lineage (NCBI taxonomy): Eukaryota > Metazoa > Chordata > Actinopteri > Cypriniformes > Cobitidae > Paramisgurnus > Paramisgurnus dabryanus. The sequence goes on from NC_133339.1 coordinate 4,028,539, forward strand.
CATTTTTGATTTCGGAATTGTGAGTTCCAGGAATGACAAGTGGGTGCCAGCTCTCATTTACCCAATTAATGAGCCTCATCTTGGCCACTCCTAAAAAAAACCCTGGTTTTGATAGTTGTGTCTAGTACTCAGTGCTAGACTGGGACAAAAAATCAGCCTGGCATTTTACTAGGATCACAATCTTTGTGCAACCTTGATTATGTAAACCAACTCAAAGCCATATAATGATTAAGTAGAAAAGTATCAGAGCTGACACGTGACATTAGAATAATATAATGCAAGCACTGTAAAAGGCTTCACAGATTTAAAAAATCTGCTAATTGTCTTAACTAGTGTGCACAACTGTTCTGACCACCTTATGATAACACTGAGACATGATAAATGTTACAATGTAGTCGTATTCATGCGGCAGAGGCACGAGTGCAGTTACAGTGTGAGCAGAATTATCAGGTACATGAATATTTTGATCACTTTTTTTCTGTACACCTTTTACCAATTCAAAACCACAGCAATCTTACAACTACCATTAATTTTCATCCTATTTTTGTGACCCTGCTGCCCCAATTGACATTTCTAGTAGTATATTGGTCAAACATTAAATAATGAATTTTCTTTGTTAAACCTTTTTTGGCAGATATATTTTAAAGCAAAGAGTGAAACGTTTGTTTCTCCTCATTCTTAATAAATTACAAAAGGGACCTTTTACAATGTAAACTATATTATACAATCTGTAAATAAAAGACATCTTAATTATCAGTTTCCATATTAAAACCCCTCAATTCTATCAATACTCAACTGCATAAATTGACTTATTTGTGTATGTTTGGTTGACTTGCTCTGTGTTTCCAAGTCTGATATTACAGAACAGAACCAGGTCTATAACCACAATAGAGAGTGAAAAAGACATAATTTCTATTCTGTTACTGAAAATTGTTTCCATTTTTTAAAACAAAAGATAACTAAACTTAAAACACAGAAAACCTGTTTGGGGTGACATTTTTTATAATTTGCAACTGTCCTTATTGTCTCCTAGATCTCTTATTGTTTTAGATAAAGGAACACACCCAGTTCTTATAACCATTGAGTTATTTATGATTAACAACACAAAAGCAATTATTCGTACAGGTATCCATACAAAATAATAAAAAATTGTTTACATGAAGGTGCACATACATATTGAAAAATAAAAGGCATCTTAATTATCAGTTACCATATCAAAAACTCACAACACTATCAATACTCACCTGCATTCATTTACTTATTTGTGCATCAATAAATATACATGTTTGGTTGACTTGCTTGCGTGGATGTTTGTGTGCGTGCATGAGCGCTTGTTAAACCTATTAGCCATGGGTGGCAAGAAACAAACTGACAGCCAAAAAACTTTCCCTTCAATGAGAATCCTGGGTCTCTCATTGATGCTGCTGCTCTTGATTCAGAAGAACTAAAAACTTTGATTTGATCATTTCTGATGTACTGATACAAAACATTGTTGATCAAGACTAACCTGTATGCAGATCAGTGTATTTAAGCCATGGATGATACTTTACAATATGATAAGATAAATGACAGTGCTTAAATTGTATTTATTTTATAATTACATATACATTGTTAAAGGTTTTATTTATTAGAAAATATAAAATCTGAATCTATTTTACTTTAAAATGCACTTTGATGGAGTCCTCCCCACTAAAGTGAGAAAGTGAGCAATGTTTTTGTTGTGCAGGATGAAAGTCGCTACAACATTTTCTTTTTGAGACAAAAAATTACACTGAGTTTATGATGCAATATAAGAAACACAATTCTAAAATCATCTGTCTGATGATTTACTAAACAGGTTTTTTAAGGTTTTAAATCATGTAGCAACAGCAAGCATAGATAAAGAAACAAAATAAAAGATGTGTTTTTAAAAACGTGAATAGATTTGATAGTAAGTGTCTGTTTTTAAAATCCAAAATCATTTTATCATTGAGATACATTATGAGTCATTCTGAAAACCTTTTTAGAAACCTCTAGATTAACAAGGCTTTCATGAAATACAGCAACTCCACTTTTCTTGTTGAGATTTAAACATTGCTTCCTTTTCAGCCCTTTCTTTTTCCTGCTGCTGTGTTAGTTCAGGTATGTTTCTGCTTTCTTCTTCCTTTTGATTATTTGCAGACATCATTTTTCTGGTTCGTTGTTGTTGCTGTTGTTGTTGTTTTAGTCGTTGCTCTAGCTCTGCTTCTCTCTGCCTGTAGTGTTTATTCTCCATCATCAGTATTTCGCACCTAGCTTTTCTAGCTCGCTTCTCCCTCTCAGCAGCTTGGATTTGCTCATTTAACCCGGCTTCTCTTGCTTTGTATTTGTGTAATAGTTGGTATGTCGTGTTAGAAAAGCACTGCCCATTGTTGTTTCTCACCATATCTTGGATCTTCTTTAGGAGTGTTGATACTTGTTTACGGTGTTTATCTTTATTGTTGAAAACATGATATCTGCCCCCACACTCATCAACTAAAGCTTTAAGATCTTGTGTAGCCTCTCTTACATAGTCATTAATACGTTTGTCCTCCTCCAGATCGTCTCCTCTTGTGAACAGGATCATTGTGAATTTGATGGAATTATCACCAAAGATCTCCTGTATTTTCTGGACTGTTTTTTTCTCCTCATTTGTGAAACGACCAATCTTTAACACAAGTAGAAAGACATGCGGTCCAGGGTAGGACAGGTCGATGCACTTGACTGCTTCCTCCTTAAGCTCTTCATCAGATAGCTCCGTATCACACCATCCAGGAGTGTCCACCACTGTGATTTCTTTATCATCAACAATTTCAGTAGCTTTCTTACACTGCCTGGTCACTGACTTGGAGCTTGATTCTTTGTGAAAAACCTCCTTTCCAAGGATGGTATTTCCTGTGGCACTCTTCCCACTGCCAGTTTTCCCAACCAGGATAATACGCAGTTTATTTCCTAGGGAACAAAAATAAACATTAACAAATAGTTCTTATAAATGTATCCTCTTACTGTTCATCCATTTCTGCTACAAACCTTCATATTGTGGATCCATGTTCACTCCGTATGACAAAGAACCAGAGAGGAGTGAGTTTATAAGGGCTGGGCTTGCGATCTAAAACAGAAACTAAGATACTGCAAGCACATCACACTGACATATGGCCCCCATTAGAGCATAACAATGAACTGCATCTTTCCATAAACAGGTTTTACAACTTCTCTTTGTGTCTTTATAAGATAAAAAACTTTCAAAGTAATAAATAATAGGCATAGTTATTTTCATTGTTTTTGAACCATGTATTCTTAAAATAAAAAGATAGACAATATTATTATTAATATTGTATTAATATTAATATTAAACAATATTAATTAAAGTCAACAAATTTCAAGCACAATTAAACACAATACAAGAAACATTCAAACAGGGGCGGATCTAGAAAATTATTTATGAGGTGGTAAGCGGGTGGCATGAGAACTATGAGGGGTGGCAACACTGGTGAGCATCCTTGCAAAACTTTTACGGATTTAAGAAATGATTCACATATTTAATGTACACACTGGGGCACTAAATTTTTATATTAGTTTGTAAAAATTAAATAAAGACTAATGTGTAATTGACTTTACCTAAACCTGATAGTTGTATTGGAAAGACAGATAAATTAAATTAGATGGTAAGGTATATTAAAGTTCTGCTACATTTATAGAGTTCTACTTAACATTTATTTTTGATAAATGTAAAATTTCCATGTAATATGTAATGATAGTGAAGGAACTTGAATTAATAAATAAAATTTAAGTCTGTGCCTAAACAATATTGGAATTTATTTGATGACTTTAAATTGTTCATTTCAGGTCAATAAAAATATTATACATTCATAAATAGATTTGTTTCTTTTTTTTAAGAAATGTAAATTTTCCATGTTGTACATATAACATGGAAGGTGTACGTAGGTGTACGTAGCTGGTTAATATTATGGATTGAGAAATTTTTAAGCAATAGGCCCCAAAGAGTCTGTGTTAATGGAGTCTCATCTGACTGCATAGTCTTACATTCTGGGTTATCGCAGGGATGTGTATTATCCACTTTGCTTTTCTCTAATTAGCTCCAGTGCAACAGGGATGATCTTGCCCTGATTAAATATGCAGATGATCTGGTTTTAATCTCTTGACAAACAGACATGAAATGTTCCACCTATTTTGAGTGTATCGAAAGTCTTGTACAATGGTTTGACAACAGTCATGTATGGTTGAACATTGGAAAGACAAAGGAATTATGTTGTGGGAAATGGGAATCAGAATAAGAAATGTACAACTGCTCTCCCATACGACCAAGTTATAAAAGGTGTAAAGATAGAGCAAGTCCAAAATTTTAAATATTTAGATACAATCATCGATGACAAACCTTCGTTCCAGGATAATGTGGACTATGTACATAAGAAAACTAGACAACGTTTAAGTCTACTTAGGAAGTTGCAAAACTTTGACATCGAAAGAAACATTTTAACTACTGTATATAGATCAATGATTGAAAGCATTTGAACTTACAACATCGTTTCATGGTATGGAAATGTAACAAAGAAACACAAGAATAAACTAACACTAGTAATTAATGACTGTCAATCTGAACAGACAATAAAGTTAATTAAAGGTGCTCTCCGTAAGTTGAGAAATTTCTAACCGTTACTGACACCAGTGGCCGTTATAGAAACTGCAGCCAGTCTCATGCTCGTTCTCGGTGGGCACACTCGTACGAGCACGACCACAACAACCAGAGTTGCCGTAGCAACCACAGACAGCTCATTGAGATTCACCAGCATGTTTACAAATGTAAGAAAAGTTACAGTTCTGTAAGGTTATTGTTTGACAGACAATATTTTAGCAAAATGTTGCAGTGCTACTTTATATTTTCAACAGAAGTCTACTTCTAAAAGTTTTGCAACACGACACTGTAAAACACACTCCCGACACTCACAATCTTAATGCACTCGTGCTCTGAATAAAGATAATTCATATAAGAAAGTAACTTTTGAAACGGTCCTGTGCTACATGCTATCGTCAGCATTACACCACAAAATAAATGCTATTGTTAGCATTACACCACAAAAACAATAACATAATATATTACAGATGCCCTGTAACTATGTCTTACCTTTGCAGTAAAAAGGAAACCTGCTCAAGGTCTGTTTTCATACCTAGCGCTGACCGGAGCTCCCTCCAAGAATCAAATGCCAATCCGATGTTTACTCTTGTCTTTTCCCCGACGCCGGTCACGCACTATTTTGGCCGCACTAGATAAGGATTTTTTTAAAACTTACGAGGAGTTTCCGTGAGTGTCTGGATTGTGCTGGAAGTTGGTCGCTTCTTTCCGTCTACAGAGTCCATTTGAAACATTCTAGCAATTGCCGCTGTTTACTAATGACTGCCATACGCGTCTATATGGAACGCCCAGGTAGACGAGCACGCGCATGACGTCACATTTTGAATTTCGCGCCAATTCGGACCGGACTCCTCCACACATAAAAGAGCCTACAGGCTGATAGAGACAACCGTGGAGGACACTCAAGGTGTCATTCTTTCTATTACATTATGGTTGCCTCATAAATATACAAATGAAAACTCTATCTTAAAGATTTTTTTAAGTAATAACTTACATTCAGCCCCTTTAATCAAACAAACAATAAGACTAACGTTATTAGTCGTTGTCCTGAACCCCATTGGCATTTGTTTGATGACCATAAATTATCTTTTTTAGAATTTAATTTAAATATTATACATTTATAAACAAATGCATTTTTTTCTAGAGAAATGTAAATTGTCCAGGTTGTACATGCAATAGAGACAGAGCGCAGTTATGCAAATTTGAAAACCACGCCCACCGGGGGGAAAACAATCCAACCATCTCCATTGACTTTGTATTGCATGAGGCAGCTTTTAGGCATTATTCTGTTTTTTGTTATAAGCCAGAAATGACAAGGAGGCAGCCTCTCGCAATACAAAGTCAATGGAGACGGTTGGATTGTTTTCCCCCCTGGTGGGTGTGGTTTTCAGGTTATGACGCGCTGCACTCTGTCTCTATGCAGGGCTGGACTGGTAATCTGGCATACCGGGCAAATGCCCGGTGGGCCGACGTCCTTGGGGGCCGGTGAATATAATGATTTTTTTTATTGGCCAACGACCGGCCCATAAAGAAGGGACAGCGGCCCATTGGTTCATTTTCCATACTGACACTAGGCTGGCCCAATCATCTCTTAACAAGCTCCACCCCTCCCCTTCTGTTTCTTGTGTCAGATGGACAGTCACAAGAAACAGAGAGCGATGAAACGAGAACGATGATCTGACACAAGAAACAGAGAGCGAGTATCATACAAACGTATCATACATCTCACACTATTTTTGTCTGACCAGCCACTCGTACATCGCGCAACGCAGCCCGTTGCTTTCTTTCTTTTTTTGTGTTAATGTAATTCATTAATGGCGCTAAAAGGCGCGGTGGGAATGTACTGCATTTTTAAAAAAAGTAAGTGTAAGATGTATGGTTCTTTTTTTTGACATTTGGCTAGACCAATCACAACTTTTAGCACATTTTATAAAGCATGCAGCGTCAGTGTGCATCTGTCAAAATAAGAGACGACTGAGAACTGAGTGGACGTGCGGTAAGCAGAACTGCATCTAAAACACTTTTGATCACAGTTTTTATCAAACATATTTTACTAATTCCAAACCAAATTAATCTTAATAACTACCATTTATTTAGTACATAAGGCATTTATAAGTAATACATTATTGTTAATGATGGCTGGCTGGAGAAAAAAGCACCTTATATTCAGGTGTGCAGAATTATTAGCCACATTTTCTTTTAAATTTAAAATGGGCCAAAAAAATGTTTAACACACACACTGGAAATTCATTATTTAATGTCCATAAGAAAGATGCCATACATGGAAATTGCTAAATTGAGGTGTGACCATTATACCAGAAATCCTGATTCGTGCAGCAAGGGCATAATATAGGATGAAAGGAAAAGATATACAAAAAATACTATTTTTAAGACATTTGACAAGTTAGGTGTGCATTTATTGAAAAAATAATCAACATCCATTAAACATTTCTCAGCCAATCAGATTAAAGCATTCAACAGACCCGTGGTAAAAACTGCAGTCGATTGGTGAAGATTATATTTAAAATTTAACATTTTTGATTTCGGAATTATGAGTTCCAGGCATGACAAGTGGGTGCCAGCTCTCATTTACCCAATTAATGAGCCTCATCTTGGCCACTCCGAAAAACCCTGGTTTTGATAGTTGTGTCTAGTGCTCAGTGCTAGACTGGGACAAAAAATCGGCCTGGCATTTTACTAGGATCACAATCTTTGTGCAACCTTGATTATGTAAACCAACTCAAAGCCATATAATGATTAATTCGAAAAGTATAAGAGCTGACACGTGACATTAGAATAATATAATGCAAGCACTGTAAAAGGCTTCGCAGATTTTAAAAATCTGCTAATTGTCCTACCCCCCAGTCACATTAGCTACAAGAGACAGCGCGACAGGCTACCATTCATTTTCAATGGGAGTGTCCGTTTGCCAGCGACGAGTTGCTGCTGCGCCGAGCAAGGTGGGGCCAAAATAGACAAGAAGGCTATTTTATGCAAATGCTGAGCGATGCGACAAAACGAAGGGGCAGCGTGACGTAGGTCTGTGGCTCGAAAAATAATTCAAGATGGCGGAAAATGCCTATTTCTGTATATATCTGATAAGTTTGGCATTTTATCTCATATATTTTGTTACTTTTATCGAGAAATAAATACTTTTAAATCCAAAATCATTGTTCTTGTAACTTAACAATACCTCTGAAGTGACTTTTGATACCGCTTTTAGATACTAGCCAAGGAACGCCCATCAATGCGTGTCGCTCACTCATTAATATTTTGATCACATTTTTTTTTCTGTACACCTTTTACCAATTCAAAACCACAGTAATCTTACAACTACCATTAATTTTCATCCTTTTTTTGTGATCCTACCGCCCCAATTGACATTTTTAGTAGTCTATTGGTCAGACTATATAAAAAAATTAGAGTTTTGTTGCAAAACGAGATAAGTCCGTTTTTAAAATTTTTGTCAAAACATGTTAATTATGTTATCATGTTACTATTTTGTTTTATGATGCTACTTAGCTGTATTTTTTAAGTTACAGTATGAAGGTTCAAATCAAAACAAACCAACTGCAGTTGAATTGATAGTAATTGGAATGCAAAACCAAAAAACGAGATTTCTGAAAAATTCATATCAAGACTAATGTGGTTTGGAATTGGTAAAAAGGTTTGGAAAAATTTGTGATCAAAACATTGACGTACCTATTTCTGTACACACTCCTGTTTTTATTGCAGACACTTGTTAAAGAAAAACAAGTATAAGTTTACAAACATTAGTATTTATTTTTAGCAATTATACAACAATTTTTGGTTACAGAAAATAACAACTGATCGATCAGTCCAGTATTGCTATATGAATATAAATATGAGTATTATTACAGTATACAGTAAATTACAATTTAATCAGAATTTTAAAGAGTAACTAAACCCTAAACCAACTTTTTTTAGTTAATGATCTGTAAGAATGATGCTTTATTAGTGTAAGTTTTTGACATTTGGATGTAAAGTGTTTCAATACTACAATATATGGTGTAAAACGTCTGAGTGCTGCCCTCTTCAGGTTGAACGGTGGCTACTGCAGTTTAATTTTCTTATTGGATGTTGGGTCCAAAAAATAACTTGTGACGTAAGCAGGTTCAAGCTCACCACGCCCTTGTTACAATCTCACCACACACTTTAGTTCGTCCCCTCTGTCTCCGTTGGGGTCTGCCCACTTTTCTTGCATTTTTCAAATATTGCCAGTGGGCGGAGTCAGGCTCTGACCAGGGGTTTAGTTATGCTTTAAGAAGGGGTTGATTTTAATAAGTAATGGGTAAAAGTGTTAGGGTAAATGTTATAAGCTGAGAGAAGTGAAGGTTAGGTTTAGTGTGCCCATTGATCATGTTGTGCCCTCCCTGAACATCATGCAGGCACTGAGGGAAGATCTCCTGAAAAATGCTAAGAATCGTGCAAATCCCTTTATAACTAACGCCTTCTAAAGGGGCTAGATATTAGACCTGATCTGCCAGGAGCAGTAGGTTCTGTGGTTTGTTTGTTTTTTTCTCTTGATTCAGTCTTTCACCAAGCATATTTTTTATTTCTTGTAGACACATTTCCACACCTGCTACACGCCCTGACAATTTTTTAAGTTTATCACTATTGGTTCTCTGTAATTCTAACATCATCTCAATGTCCCTTCTATCAACAGATATGTGCTCAACTCTATTATAATCTTGCCTATGTGCTCCCTTACTATCATTGCTAGATATTTTATTCATGGGCATCACTATTTCAGTGTCTCTCTCTTCTTTATCAATCTGTTTCCTCACTTCTCTTATTTGGCTTTGTTTTTCTCTTTTCTCATTCATTTCACTGTATTTCCCCATCTTTGTTTCTGTATTTTTATGTTTAGTAGCATATTTGCTTAGTGCCAAATTCTCCTCTTTTCTCCTCCCTGCCTCTTGTCCTCTTCGTTGATCTTTATTTTGATACATAGTCTTTGTGTAACACTTTTTAGCATTGTTTTCAACCATACGGTTGATTTTCTGTAAAATAGAAGATACTTGACTTTGAATGTTTTTGTTTTTGTCTCTGTTGTTGAACACATGATATCCAGAACACATCTCAAGTATATTCTTCAGGTCCTCTTGTGTATTTTTAAGGTAGTCTTCAATGGACTTCTCCTCCAGATCGTCTCCTCTGGTGAACAGCAGTAGCATGTGTTTGTTAGCTTCAGGGCCAAATTCAGTCATAATATCTATGATTGTTTTTATCTCTTCATCAGTAAATCTTCCGATGGGCAACACCAGGAGAAACACATGAGGTCCAGGACTGCACATGTCAATGCATTTCATGATCTCCTGCTTGATTTCAGTCTCAGATGAAGAATCAGGCCATCCAGGTGTATCAACCACTGTGATCTTTTCCTGGCCTATAGTGGATGTTTGCGCTGAACAGGTCTGAGTTACTCGATCAGTGTGGGCGGCAGTGTGGAACAGGTTTTGATCCAGAAGAGTGTTTCCTGATGAACTCTTTCCTGCTCCTTGCTTACCCAACATAACAATTCTCAATTCTTCCATTGTAGCTCTTAGCTGAAAAAGTTCAAATAAAAAAACCTGAAAATGTAGACAAAGAAAGAAAGTCCGCAAATTAAATCAAACATAGTTTTTATCTCATAGTTTTATTGATAGTTTATAATGCTATCAAAATATGTAATTCAGTTACATAACATTTTCTAATTTCTCTTTTTAAGAGAGCAAATATTCCAGAAAATAACAAAAATACAGTGAACATTGAAATCTTTGTCTATAAATGAGTAATTATCAGAGTACCTGTTTAGTTTCAGTGCAGTCTGTCTGTCTGGTTCAGCTAAAATGACAAACCGCTTTATTCTCTAGTAAAGAAGCTCCTCCTCTTTTTATGTGTTGTCACATATGCTGTAAATCAAGAGCACCATCTCCTGGAGCCCAGTCTTAACAAGTTTATGACTCTGTAGTTCACTTTACTGAAGAATATCCTAGAATTCCAGTCTTTCGCCAGCCAATCTCGAAAATGAATGAGCATGTTTCTCCATTAAATTCATTTAGTCTGTTGGGCAAACAAAGGGGGAAAAATGAAAGGCAAACTTAAAACTGAAGTATTACATTGATCATATCTCTAAAAATGAATAAGTAATATAGGGGAGAGCAGGGGCGAAATAACCATTTTTCAGAACAACTTAATTTTAAAAGATAATGTTTTAGACAGAGATATATTTTTGCTGTGGTCGGTAACTCACAAGTGTGGTCTATCAATACCCGGTGGAATTTTGAACAAATGTAAAACGACTTCAGTATAATTTAACTTTAAACATAAGTAGTGAATTGTTACTTTTGACCCCACCTGCAGGGACGAAAGTAACACACAGGTGGGTCAAAAGTAACACAACAGAACAAGATAGATTTTTTGTGCTACACTTGTTTTTATGAATTGTACATGACTATGACCTTGTTAATATGTAACTGGAAACTTATTTTGACATTTATCTTTGTAAAAACAATTATTAAATTACTTTATTTTTTATTTTAGTTTTATCAAATGTTTCAAAAGCAACCAAAAGTTCAAACCTTAATTGTTGAGAATAAAAAAAAATTTCAACAGTTTGAACACTATGAAAATGAAATTAAATAACATGTGCAACAGTATTATCTGCGGGACAAAAGTAACAAGTGTTACTTTCGTCACAACAGGATCTACTCACATTTAAACACGATTTACTTTAATTTTGAAAAACTCGAAGTGAAACTTTAGGATGTGTTAGAGCACTAAATACAGTGGCGTGTTTACCATTTTGGTGGCCCTTAGCAAAGTCCAAGAACCGGGGCCCCCCCATGCCCCAGCATTGCCCCAGGTTTTTCATTTGAATTGCACAACAATAATATTCAGTATATAGAATTAAGTGAGATATATATATATATATATATATATATATATATATATATATATATATATATATATATATATATATATATATATATATATATATATATATATATATATATATATATATATATATATAAACCTGGTTTATTTTGTTTTACACTGCTTAAAATTACACTAAATTGTTAGTTTGGTATGACAAAAATTCTTGGTTTAAAAAAAATTTTCACGCCCCTCTCATATATATCTTTTGCTTGCAAATGTCTTATATGATGTATTTAAAACAATGTAATTAAAATTGCAACTTCGGTTTCTGACATCTTACTAAAAAACTAAATGAAGAAAAAGAGGAAGCATTGGATTATGGTTTAGACTGATCTAACAAACTGAACTAACAAACACCAGCAAACAACATTGTAAGTTGGTTATTGCTTGAATTTATGGATGGGAATCACATAAAACTCTTATGTTCATATTGCAAAAACAAACTTACTGTGAGATACAAAAAGCGTATAGACTAGAAATACACTAAAGATGATATTTTAATGACAATGATGAGATACAGAATATGATTTGTCTATTTTCGACGTGATTTTAACCCCTGCATGGTGTCTTTATCATGTTTATACCTGTATGAGTGTGGAACAAAAGATGCGTGTCATCAAACCAAACCACCATTCACAGGTGTAAAGTCACAAGTCTTTAAAGTAAACTTGACCATCGAGTGAATGTTGTGCAGTTACGAGAGCACAGAGAGAGTCGAGCAAGAGCTCATTCCAGCACTTGTTTGGCTGCATTTGTGCGCGCTGGGCAGAGGTGCGCTTTCCCGTAGAGTTTCACTCATGAAGTAGCCTATATGTGCCCTCGCGAGGATGAGCGCAAATATTATTCTACGTGCATACTCGCACATCTCTCGCTCGCGCGTGCTTTATCCGTACCTTAGATTCGGGTCTGAATAAACGTAACATCCTTTCACACACCTTGTGGCCAGTAGGGGGCCCCCCAAGCCCGCGAGGCCCCACGCAATTGCGTGGTTTGCGTGGTGGGTAAACACGCCACTGACTAAATAACCTGTAGATTGATCAGTACTGTAACACTTGAAACAAGAAACACAACATATTATAAGAAAAATATTATCGCTTTTGGAATTTACTTATCATGATTGAAAACACCTTTTTGGATCTACACGCGGAAAACGGTGAGTAAATAACACAATATGTGTCAGCTCTGTCAAGGGTTGTGTGCCTAAGATGGTGTCATAGTTTGGGATGCAAATGTTATCAGGGCTCTGAGAAAATCGCTTTGTTACTTTCGTCCCACATTACTTTTGCCCCGGTTCTCCCCTACTGAGGGATTTATATACGCTTCATAGTTGCATAAAAAATTCTAAACAATTAATATTTGTAAATAAAAAACATGTAAAATGTGGTGTAACACATAACACACAACCTCAGTCATTTAATCAGGGTTAGTCAATCAATCAGTCTCTTTCGTGAAGCCACCACAGATGTGACTTAAGCTGCATTTCATCACCTGGCCGTTTAGGAATGGTTTAAATCCTAACAGTAGCTGTAAACAGCCTCCAAATGGCTGAATCCAGAGGGAACAATTTTGAATCAACATGATCAAAAATTCTTTCTCAAAGAGTTCAAATCTACCTCCAAGAAAACCACCCCACTGTGCGGAGACAAAAGAGTCGCACTTCATCAAAATAACTCATGTCTGTTTCCCTTCTCCCCCTCTCCTCATTGTTTCAGTTCAGAGCACCTTAAATCTCGCCTATAAACTGTGTATGAAATGCTACATTAACATGCACAAAGAATCTGTACCTGGTCATGTTTTATATCATTTGAAATGTCTCAGTGCAAGTGGTACAATGTTCTCACTCCTATAACAACAGAATTCAATGATAAAGTGTGACAATAAATTAAGCAAACTTTAATCAATGTTGAGAGACACCTCCCACCTTAAACACATAAACCAATCCCCCACTGTATGCACATTAATAACAGCGCCCGAGTTCACAAGACACAATCACTACCAAATTTCTATCATTATTTTAATGCTTTGTTCTCTCTATATATTTGTGCTTAAGACTCAGGTTCATGTATTTTAGTGTACTTGAGGAATCTGTAGTCAGATCTCCTCCACTGCCACAGTGTATTGTCCTTTTGCCAGGTATCCAATGCCTTTGTTTGATTACAACTGTTTATGGATTTATGTTTTATATTTTAATTGAACTTTGAATTGGCTTTTGAACTCTGATTTTCCTATCTGGCTTATAAATTATGTTTGGTTTTATTTTTGTGTTGCTCTGTAAATTGTTGACACTGCAAGGCTAGGATCGGCCTAAATCCCAGTTAGGTGGCACATAGTGGTCCATCAGCTGAGGATTTAAGAGATATAACTACACTTGGCGTTAGTTTAAAGCAGACATATCATGCTTTTAAATCTGTCCTTTTTACATATAAATAATCTATTTGTGGTCTATATAAAGCCAAACTGCAATGCTTGGGTCTGAATTCCTCATTATTATAGCCCCACAGGCCCCCTTTTTACCCCTTTTCTGATGTGCATCTGAGAGCAACTCGTTTTGGTACTGTCTTTTTAAATGCACGTCATACCCTGCCCCCTCTCCAGGTTGCAGAGGTGACACTCGGTTAAACTCCACCCCGTTCGGCCATTTTTGTAGTTTTATAGCAGAGATACGATTATCTAGCGGCACAGAAAATTTTTATTCACTCGTTATTCACAAAATGTCAACAACGGAAGACTTGTCCATCCAGCCTTATATGTTCGCGCCAGAGTCGGAAACGGACTGAGAGGAAAATGAAGACGACGAACCTGCAGAACAACGTCTTTATATGGAGGTATCGCAATGGTGTGTTAATGCCGGCTGTCTTATTTCAGAATATTAACAATTATAAAGTTGACTATTATTTTTAGTTAATTGTAAGTTGTTGTAATATGCTTTATCTTAATCCCGGGTTGATGACCACATGCGACATCCGCAGGCTGCAGCCTTCGGATTGAGAAACAGCACTGCTAAACAATGACCACCGTGTACTTTACTTTTTAAAGTTATATACAGCTTACCGAAGTGCTCTGCTCGTCGTCTCCAAAGATAGAAGTAATTGACCCCTCAATCAGACGAAGTCTATCGGCAAATCCTTCTTTATACTGGTGGAGGTTGGTGAAATTATCCTTGAAGTGCTTCGCGCACTAAAAAATGAAATTTCTGTGAAAAATAAAACTCAACCAGGCACAGGTTCAACAACCGAACATTTTGATTTACTCTCTCGTAACTTCTGCATCCTTGAGCTTGGACTACAATATCGCAGCGAGAAATCGAAAATGGCGGATTGCTCGAAGTGTTGGGCTGGGAGTCGATGTCCTTATTTGGCAGTTCCGCTGCAAATACTGTGACGTAATTGTTCAAAAAACGTAATAGATAATAGAAAAATCAGAACAGGTTAGAAAATATGACCAAAACAGAATATAAAGATATAAACAAAGCACCTCAAGAGACTAATTTCAACTTTTATGTACTTATAAACACTACAAATATACAACAAAATGCATTTAAGAGCTAAGAAAGTGGATTTAGCATGATATGTCTCCTTTAAGTGCACTTAGAAGTGTGGAGACTAACGTTGTGTATTTCTGTTTAGAGTAACATTTAAATGTTGTCTGACCGCTCTTAATATAGGGTCTCAATCTTTATTTCATCTAAGTGTTTAAGTGTATCTAAGTACATAGGAAACTATGGCATGATTATGCAAAGCTATTGTCAGAAATCGGTCAGTTTATTGTAAGAGTGACCTCTGTTAGAAATAATTATAGTAATTATTGACTCTGTAGATTTTTAAAAGTAAAAATTAATCTGATTTGTATTATACACAGCAACATTTTATCTGTTGGAGTCAGACAAAAACGTCATCACCAGAAAGACCAAACGTGCAAGAATCCTTTATCATGCCAATTGGTTTGCCGACATTTGGGCCAATGGGTGTTTTTTCCCCTACAAATTTAAGTAAAAGAAAGCAGATAATTCTCCTCAGGGTCACATTGAAAGTGACAACAACGACAGCTTATGAGGCAAAGGATTTTTTTATTACTTTTTTGAAATCTACAATATTTTTATTTCACATAAACCCAACCAATGACAGTTTTACAGCTACACAGGTTTGAATAGTCTGTCAGAAACAAGTAAAATCTGTCAAAAAAACAATAATAACCGCAGTTAAGCTTCAATTTCTTTTTATCCAAGTGGCTCCTCTAGTTTAACTAATTAGTAGCTTGACACACACGTTGAATATGCAAATAAGAAATGTTGGTAGTAACATAATGATACCTTTAATCATGAAATTAAACTGCCAGTAGGTGGCGACATATGGCCGTCTCAATTCGAGTCATTCATTCAAACAGCTGATCCCTGACAACAGTGTTTATAATGGAATCAGCTCTTGATAGCCCCGCGGCCCCAGGCCAATTCAAAGGGATAGTTTACCCAAAAATGAAAATTTGTACCATCATTTATTTACCCTCATGTTGTTCTGTATAAGTTTCTTTACTCTGTTGAACACACAAAGATTTAGATAAATTAATTGTAAGCACACTCTGGAAATCATTGGGTACTGTTAGCTGTGTGCCTTCTATAATTTATTAAAATATATTTTAATCATTTATTACAATACTCCCATAGTATTTGTTTTTCCTCCTATTGAAGTGAATGGGTGCATACCATTTATTAAAATATAATATTAGAATTTTGTTTATACAGGTTTAGAACAACAATAGGGTGAGAAAATTATGACAGAATTTAGATTTTTGAATGAACTGTCCCTTTAGCTCACACTTTTAAAAATGTCTTTAGAAATTACAGTATAACTCGCAGCTGTTTGCCAGTAACTTACTGTAGACTTAAATTTTTGTTTTATACTGGCAACAGTTTGTTCAAAGTTAAATGAATATTAAACATTAACACGTCTTTATCTTTACAGAATAAAATAACAGCTTCATGCAAAGCATTCTGGGAACAGCAGGTTGATGAGGATTTCTGGTTCCCAGAATGCTTTGCATGAGGCTGTTATTTTATTCTGTAAAGATATAAAGATGTTTAATGTTCATTTAACTTTGAACAAACTGTTGCCAGTAAATAACATACATTTAAATCTGCAGTAAGTTACTGGCAAACAGTTGCATATCTACAGCAAAATTTAGTATTGTAAGTCTGCAACAGCACATTTTAATTATTTAATGTAATTATGTGGTAAGTTTATAGATCTTTCTGTAATGTGCCTATATTTGACGTGGATAGTTTGTCAATCCCCACCACACAAAACAAAGTGCGCTTTCAATGCAGTGGCAATGTGACGCATTCGTCATATTAGTCAATAATAAACTAAATTCCAAGCAAAAGTAAACTTAAAAATTAACTTTAAAATTAAGTTTAACTATATATTGTTACCTTAAGATATTAAATAAAATGAAATAATGTATTGTAAGGAATATGATATGCTTTCTGTGCATTGTTACAGTGATAACTTTAAGCAAACAGTTAAAATATACCTAAAATATATTTTTTTAAACAGTTGAAAATTGTACAATGCTTTTACAAATATTGCATAGAACTTTCACTTTCTAAACTATATTTTTAGAAAATATACAAAAGTATGTTTAAAATGTTTGTGTATTTATGTATTTTAAAATATGTTTAACTCTTTCACCGCCAGCGTTTTTAAAAAAAGTTGCCAGCCAGCGCCAGCGTTTTTCATGATTTTCACCAAAGTTTAATGCCTTCCAGAAAATGTTCTTCTTTAAATAAATAAACATACAATATACCACATGAAAGAACAGACCCTCTGCTTTCAAACAAAAAAAAACCGTTTCATCCTACCTTCAGTAGTTCTTTTGCAATCAGCTTTTGAATATGGGTAGGTTTTTGCAAAAACACCATATTTTGAGCAAAAAGCAAAAATAATTCCATATTTGTGACGGACTTTTCATAGAGATCCCATTCAGAGCGATCTTTAAAACAGACACGGACATGCAGCAGCTTGCCATAGGGCAATACTTCCGGTTTTAAAAAGTTGCGAAAGGGCGCCACCTGGAGGATAATAGCGGTATTGCGGAAAAACGGAAAATCTCGTCATTGGCGGGGAAGCGTTTTCTCTTAATTGATGAGATATCTCGTCAATGGCGGGGAAACAGTAAATGTATAAATTAGAAACATAACCTTTGACATTGCAAGGTTAAACAAACCATTATTGTGTTATTTGAAAGCTTGAAAATGGAATTATAAATGCAGTAATTGCAAACTGGAAAAGATTGAAGCAAGATCAAATGAGTTTCCAGAAGTCACTGTGTGGCATTGTATTTGTACTTTTTTTTTAAGAATTAAAGTTTTATTTTTATTAAAAATGAAAAGTTTAACTATAGCTCATCACACATGTTTGAAGTTTTCTGTGACTTTTATTTTTGCAAAGCTGCTACAAAACAATGCACATTAAAAAAGCACTATATGTATATTTGAATTGATATTTAATAAAGATGTTTATTCTGCACCATCAAATAATCACTTTTGTACCATAATCAAATGTCATTCACAATAATTAAAAAAACATTTTTGTCTTTACAGTAAAATAAAACAACTTATGGTAGCAGCCCTCTATACTTAATGCAATTTTAGAAATACATTAATACTCAAATAGACACAGCAAAAAGTCTAAAATGTTACAACAAAATCATCATATTTGTCTTTCTCTAGACACTCGTTTATGCGTTTGCATACAAGTATGTTATAAATATCTTAGACTAAAGAAATACTTTAATATGTCTTTAATGTGAATTACACAATGTAGCTGATCAATTAAAGCAGAAATAAAGATACAAAGTTTATAGATATTTATAAATTGCATAGATATTTTTCAAGCATGAGCTTTGTATTTATGTTGATTGGCTGGAATTTTTAAGCAAATTATGTAAATCTGACATAGGGCTTTTTATGAAATATTGCATCTTCCCCTTTCTTGGAGATATTGTCTTAACCATGCTTCCTTTTCAGCCTTTTCCATCTGCAACTGCCTTGACATTTGAACCATTTCATCTCGATTCATCATAGACATCATGGCAAAGCTGTCCATGAATTGCCTAAATTTAATTAGTTCCTGTAGTTCTGACTCTCTCTGCTTTAGGCGCTCCTGCTCCTCCATCATGTTTTTGTACTCATTCTTTCTGTCTTGCTTCTCTTTCTCTGCAGCTTGAATTTTCTTTTGTAATTCGGCTTCTCGTTCTTTGTATTTCTTCAATAATTGGTATGTTGTGCTGGAAAAGTACTGACCATTATTATTTTCCACCATATCTTGTATCTTCTCAAGAAGTTTTGACACTTGGTGACGGCTTTTATCTCTATTGTTGAAAACATGATATCTGCCTTCACACTGATCAACTAAAGCTATGAGATCTGCTGGGGCTTCTCTTAAATACTCATCAATACTTTTGCACTTCAGATCGTCTCCTTTTGTGAACAGAATCATTGTGTATTTGATGGCAACTTCACCAAAGATCTCCTGTAATTTCTGGACCGTTTTTTTCTCTTCCTCTGTGAAACGACCAATACGAAGAACAAAGAGAAAGACATGAGGTCCAGGGTAGGACATGTCAATGCACTTAGCCGTTTCTTCTGTGAGCTCTTCTTCAGATAGGTCTGTATCACACCATCCAGGAGTGTCCACCACTGTGATTTCGTTATCACCATTATTTTCTGAAGCCTTCTGACAGTGCCGAGTCACAGACTTAAAGCTTACATCTTCGTGAAAAACCTCCTTTCCAAAGATGGTATTTGCTGTAGCACTCTTCCCAGACCCTGTTTTCCCAACAAGGATAATTCGTACTTCTGAAAAAAATTTAACATTACTATATGATTTATCTATGTGGTCATGTATTGTCTTACCCATTGTTCATCTATTTTAGTGACAGACCTTTAGGTTGTGGATCCATTTTCATTCAGTGTGAGAGAAGAAACGAGAGAGTGAATATATGAGGGCAGGGTTTATTCTCTTCCGTTTCATGTAAGTAGCTTGGCATTTAAAAACCTAAAACAGAAACTATGAGACAACTTTGTCAATTATATGCATCTATGAACAATTCTGTTCCCAAACCGTTTGGTAACAGCTCTGTCTTTATCTGTTAGCTCAGCCTCAAAAAATTTATGTATAAAATATTTCAGACTTTTCATCTTTGTTGCCATAACTTTTAACTATAGTAGTAATTAAAAAAATGTCACTTCACTGAAATAAGTGGCACATGTTTCTAAATGTTTGTTCTTTTCTTCTAAAATATTAGAACTTGGTGCAGTTAGCTGACTTCATATACATCTGCTCAACTGGTAATAATCTGTTTCTCTGCTGTGAGAGTGTGCGTGTGTGTGTGTGTGAGTGAGTGAAAGAACATTTAGCAAATAAATGGCAAACAATTAGCTTCAACAAATTGCAGTTTGGTCTAATGAGATTCAATAAAATATGCTAAGCTATGCTAAAAATGGTACTGCCAGACCCGGAGATCGGTGTCCCTTTAAATCTCAACTTGTTTTTTTACCTACTCTAGGGGTGGGTTGCACCAACAAGGATTAAATTAAGCAGAGTTTAGAGCTAATCTAGGGTTTGTTGATCTCAGTTTAATTTTAATTCGAGTTGTTTTGCACCACTTGAATTTAAACACAGATTAACAAATCTTAGATTAAAACTTTAAACTGTATTAAACCCTTCATCTGCGATTTATTTTGTCCGCCATGTTGAATTTTCCGGTGTTAATAAACAGCAACAATGTTGACGTTGTCATTCAAAAAAGAAATAAACAGTTTATGCAAGCAAAGGTAATGTAATTTTTGTATTATAAATCACCTACATACACCGGTAGGCTAATCTAAAGGTCTGATTCAAATAAAAACATTTGACAATCTTTTAAAACAATTGTATTGATTAACATATCAGGAAATATTGTGACTGACAAGAAATACTGCAAAGCTCCGATATTGTGATATAATGAACAAGATGTGTCCACGCATTTGTCATGAAGCGCCACCGTGTGTCCGTTCATTCATTGTCTTTTGTCTGACTGCAGCGCGCGTGACAGAGGAGAAGCACATACGAGCATCGGTAGCTGTCACCGGTGCTGTTAATAATCTTTTTGAGCCGCCAAACTCACTTTGTTGAGACGTTATAATAAACACATCTTTGAATAGCGCCACCACGCTCGCGGTATGTGTTTCTAATCATTTTATTGCTACAATGGCGGCGGTGCCCTCTAATTATGAGGCCAAACAAAATCATAATTATTTAACATCTTGAAAGCAGACATTTCTTTGGGTAAAACACGACGAATTAAATAATGTGATGTTTTGCACCGTTTGCAGTCAGTTTCCAGGTCAGACAAATCTGGAGTCTTTTTCGTTGGAACAAGCAATTCAATCTAAAGTTGTTAGTTTGCTCTGGCCATTTCAGTGTAGACAGTTTTTTTCTAACCTGGGACAATATCAAGCAGGCTTCACTCAGCGTTTGATACTGAAAAGGGGGCAATATGGCCATTACAACCCATACCACAAACCGTAAGTAGTGATTTTACAACTGTTGATTATCGAGATCGAACACAATATGCATAACTATCGCGTATCTTCTCTGGTGCTTTTCCTTGTCTTTGGAATGAAAAAAATCTTTGCCCTGCAAACCCTTGCCTGTTAGCGATTAGACATTGTTTGTTGATGGCTCTGTTTTTGTTTTGTTTGTGTCACTTTTCTTTCCTAAACCCTTACCTACAAAAATCTGTGCACAGGCAGCAGATTTTGTTGCAGTGACAGAGATCTGTCAGTCACCATTAACACCATTTACACTATACACTGGTGATAAATAGCACTAAAGGTGGTTCACTGGCTCGTAATTAACTCTTTCACCGCCAGCGTTTTTAAAAAAAGTTGCCAGCCAGCGCCAGCGTTTTTCATGATTTTCACCAAAGTTTAATGCCTTCCAGAAAATGTTCTTCTTTAAATAAATAAACATACAATATACCAAATGAAAGAACAGACCCTCTGCTTTCAAACAAAAAAAACCCGTTTCATCCTACCTTTAGTGGTTCTTTTGCAATCAGCTTTTGAATATGGGTAGGTTTTTGCAAAAACACCATATTTTGAGCAAAAAGCAAAAATAATTCCATATTTGTGACGGACTTTTCATAGAGATCCGATTCAGAGCGATCTTTAAAACAGACACGGACATGCAGCAGCTTGCCATAGGGCAATACTTCCGGTTTTAAAAAGTTGCGGAAGGGCGCCACCTGGTGGATAATAGCGGTATTGCGGAAAGACGGAAAATCTCGTCATTGGCGGGGAAGCGTTTTCTCTTAATTGACGAGATATCTCGTCAATGGCGGGGAAAGAGTTAATGGTGGAACTATTTTAAGTGCAATACCTGTGTAGGACCACTTTTGGTTCTTCACTAAAATGGTTCCTTTAAGATTATGAGCTTTTAGTGCAATGTAGCACAAATTTGCCAATGGTGCAAATGTGCAGTGCACACTACAGCAACCTACATTTTGGTTTCCTGTTTTCTGACTGAAACTAGCTAAACTTTCCATTCTCTTTCTATACCTAGCATGCAATCTCTCACCACAAAGAGCGAGAGAGTGATACAGAGTAAATTAGAGTTTAAAGGGACATTTTAAGACTATAACTGCTTTGCTGGTTCAACTGACATTTGCAACAACAGCGCTTTGGCAATATTTTCCGGAAACCACATGTGTTATCACAAGAGTGAAAATCGAAAGAAGAGCATTCATGTGATATTTCAGACATATTTTTTTGTGTTTTTGAAAATGTAAGATGACATAAAGATCAATGTGTAATTTAGATTTTTTATTATTGTTACATTTTCATGTACACTTTGACAATAAATGTTTTTGCCGTCTGACAAGATTTCTGCTGAGGTTTTCTGTTTTCTGCAATTCTTTTTTCTTGTTTAAACACATCAAGTTTTTTTTTTATAAAGCATCCAGGGGATGAGTGGAAGAGAGGGGTTGTTATCTTAAAAAATGGTAATTTAAAAAAACTTAGTCATTAGCGAAACATCCTAGCAAACCAAAAATGTGAAATTAAGGTAAATAAAGCTTCTTTAGATTATAAAAATGTATAAAAAAATGGTTCTTTAAAGAACCTTTGACTAGTTCTTTGAGGAACCAAAAAGAAAAGGTTATTCTATCACATTGCCATATGGAACCTTTTCATTTTCATTTTTAAGAGTGTTTTCTATTTTAAATGAGAGAAACATGTATATGTTTTGTTTTGGGGAGAGAATATTATTTGTAAGAAATCTGTAAATTAAGGCCTGTGGCCGGTTGCATAAAACTTTAAGACTAGTCTTAAAAGTTAGTCATGAATTTAAGTATGTTACATAGAAAGGTAGATTGGTCTAATTTAAATCCAAATAGTAACACTGATTAGCCCTAACTAATTGCTAGTTAGTCAGAATCATTCTTAAGACGCAGTCTTAACGTCATGGCTATGTTTATGCAACCGGCCACGTTTCACAAAGAAAAATAATTAAATAAAATATTTTTCTTACAACATTAAGCAGTGTATTTATCCATGTTTGTGTACAACAGGTTCCAATTACAGAGAATTAAGTATTATGGTGCAAATAACAAACAAATTTAATGTCCACATTTGTGGATTTCCAGGTCTTAGGAGTTTAATGAGAAAGAGACATCATTATGAATGTGACAATTCAGAAATCTGCATTTGTATGGAAAATAATAAAAAAATCTTTGAAAACTTTAACAGACATTTAAATCACTAAATATTGACATATAAGATAACACTATAGTTAAAAACTTGGTTAAAACCTTTTATAATTTGATTTGCATGAAATTGCCAAGATACAAATTTTGCAGGATTCTTACATTCAAACAGTTTTTTTTTTTACCAAAATGCAAAGGTGCTTATTATAGTCCCACCTAGTGTCTGTCAGACGTGTGTCAATGTGCTTATGGAGCAAGTGGGATTTCTGACCATCTCGCCAAGTTTGGGATCTGTACTGTGCGATATTGTCCTGGATGCTCAGACAGCATCCTTACAGATAAGAAGAAGAGGGTTCCAGCACTTGACTGTTTGGACCCATAATATAACATAACCCACAGTATACAGTAAATTACTATCTAAACAGAACATTGTGTTGGCGTAGCCTTAACCAAAGAATAGCGTTAGTTGAGCAAAGGTCATGGGTTCAGCTTCCATGGGTTTACACATTACTCATAATGATAATGTGTTAAAATAACACATTATGGGGCGGTTTCCCGGACCAGGATTAGCTTAATCCAGGACTAGGCCTAAATTTAATTTGGAAATATAACTAGTTTTAACAAACATGCCTCACTAAAAACATAACCTGTGTGCATTTTTAGGTAAAACAATGGGCACTGATGTATTTTAAGATATGTAAGTGCAAGTTGTTTTCAGTTTGGAGAGCTCTTAAAAGTGTTTAAGTCTAGGACTAGTCTAATCCCTGTCCGGGAAACCGCCCCTATGTGTTAAATAGGACAACACAAAACAATGTGTTAAAAATTAACACATCCTTTCTTAGAGTGTAGTAACTCATCTTCTTCATCTTTTTTTGTGACTTTCCCTCTTATTTCACTAAGCACATTATTTATTTCTCCTAGATGTTTATCCAAATATTCATACAGTTTTCTATTTGTGTCCTGTTGGTTTTTCTCTAATTCAAGCTTCAGATTATAGACCAGCTGTTTAAGGTCTTTAGCGGATGTATTGTCCTCATCCCCAATGAGAAGCATTTTACTTTCTTTCTCATCTATTTCTCCCAGATGTCCTTCCAAATATTCATTTTGTTTATCTTGTTTGTATTTTTTAAATTCTGGCAACTGCTGTTCAATTCTATTGATCCGCTGTTCATGTTCTTCAACTAATGTTTTTATATATTTCCACCAAAGCATCATTTCAGTTTCTTTTTCATCTATTTCTCCTATTTGTCCATCGAAATTTTCATTTTGTTTATCCTGATTATATTTTTTTAATTCTGTCAATTGCTGTTCAATACTATTGATCGGCTGTTCCAGTTCTTCAACTGGTGTTTTTCTATTTATTGACCGAAGCATTATTTTACTTTCTTCCTCTTCTTTTTTAAAAGGCCCCTCTTTTTCATCTTCTTTTCTTCCTTTTTTCTCTGACTCTAATTTTGTACATTCAGCAAAGTCTTTGTTTGGTGCCAAATTCTCTGCTGTTGTTGAACATTCCTCATCTTCTCTCTGTTGGTCTTTGACATTTTGATCCATAATCTTTGTGTAATAGCTTTTATCATTTTTATCCACCATGTGATTGATCTTCTGCAGTAGAGAAGAGACTTGACTTTGATTGCTTTTGTCTCTGTTGTTGAACACATGGTGTCCTCCTAAGCATTTCTCAAGTATATTCTTCAAGTCTTGGTGTATGTTTTCCAGGAAGTCTTCAATGGACTTCCCCTTTAGATCATCTCCTCTGGTGAACAGCAATATCATGTGTTTAAAAGCTTCATTCCCAAACTCTTTCATTATATCCTTGACTGTGTTTATCTCTTCACCGGTAGACCTGCCGATGGGCAACACCAGGAGAAACACATGAGGTCCAGGACTGCACATGTCAATGCATTTCATGATCTCCTGTTTGATTTCAGTCTCAGACAAAGAATCAGGCCATCCAGGTGTATCAACCACTATGATGCTTTGGTTGTCCACAGTGGATGTTTCCACTGAACAGAGCCGGGTTACTCGATCTGCGTGGACTTCAGATTTAAATCGTTCATCACCCAGAAGAGTGTTTCCTGATGCACTCTTTCCTGTTCCTTGCTTACCCAACAGAACAATTCTCACTTCATCCATTGTAGCTCTCAGCTGAAAAGATAAAATAATACAAAAACTGCAATGTAATCAAACATACTTTCCCTCATATTTTTCCTATTTATTGAAACATAGTTTTTATTGCTACAAAAATATGTACTCAGTTACATACATAATATTTTAAAATTTCTCTTTTTGAGAGAGCAAATATTGCAAAAAAAAAAAAAAAATTAAAATACAGTGAACATTTACATTTTTGTCCATAAATGAGTAATTATTAGTGTACCTGTTTAGTTTCAGTGCAGTCTGTCTTTCTTGTTCTGCTAAAATGACAAACAGCTTTATTCTCTGGTGCAGAGCTCAGAAAAGATGCTCCTCCTCTTTTTGTGTGATGTCACACACGTTGTAAATCAAGAGCACCATCTGCTGGAGCTCAGCCTAAACAAGTTTATGTTTCTGTATTTCACTTTACTGAAGCATGACTATTAAAATATCATAGAATTAAAGTCTTTCGCCCGCCCATACAAACTTATGAAAAAAAAATGAATGAGTATGTTCTTCCTAGTAAATAAAAAAGATGTAAAATGTTGTGTAACATATTACACCCTCAAGATATCTGAAATCCTCAGGACAAGCTTTAAATGACATTTATAGACAGAAATGACTAAATAACAGATATGAAATCAAAATTCAGGTACCACCCTCCTATTGTTAACTTATGCATGCTTCATTTTGTCGCACAGAGCAGGCCATGCAAGTTCTCTTAGAGCTTTTAACCAACCTTCTGGTGTCTATCATGAAGCTAACACAGAAGTGACTTAAACTGCAATTCATTGACTAGAAGTGTAAGGATGGTGTCAAATCCTAACTAAAGGTAGCTGTAAAAAGCCTCCAAATGGCTGTGTAAATGACCATTAAAGGAGACATATCATGCTAAATCCACTTTCTTAGCTCTTAAATACATTTTGTTGTATATTTGTAGTGTTTAGAAGTACATAAAAGTTGAAATTAGTCTCTTGAGGTGCTTTGTTTATATCTTTATATTCTTTTTTTGGTCATATTTTCCAACCTGTTCTGATTTTTCTATTATCTATTATGTTTTTTGAACAATTACGTCACAGTATTTGCAGCGGAACTGCCAAATAAGGACATCGACTCCCAGCCCAACACTACGAGCAATCCGCCATTTTTTATTTCTCGCTGCGATATTGTAGTCCAAGCTCAAAGATGCAGAAGTTACGAGAGAGTAAGAAATGTACCCACATCTGTGGGTAAAGTCATTTTTGTGTGCCCGAAGTACTTCAAGGATAACTAATTCACCAATCTCCGCCAGTATAAAGAAGGATTTGCCGATAGACTTCGTCTGATTGAGGGGTCAATTACTTCTTTCTTTGGAGACGACGAGCAGAGCACTTCGGTAAGCTGTATATAACTTTAAAAAGTAAAGTACACGGTGGTCATGGTTTAGCAGTGCTGTTTCTCAATCCGAAGGCGGCAGCCTGCGGAGATCGCTTTTGGGCATCAAGCCTGGTTTAAGTTAACTGAGCATCACATTTGCAAGTCATGAGCATATTACAACAACTTACGATTAACTAAGAATAATAGTCAACTTTATAACTGTTAATATTCTGAAATAAGACCGTCTTGACGTATGCAGCCAAGAAATGCGACCTCCGGAGGCTGCAGCCTCACACCATTGCGATACCTCCATATGAAGACGTTGTTCTGCAGGTTCCTCATCTTCATTTTCATCTTGCTCCGTTTCCGACTCTGGCTCGAACATGTACGGCTGGATGGACAAGTCTCCCATTGTTGACATTTTGTGAATAACGAGTGAAAAAAAGTTTCTGTGCCGCTAGATAATCGTATCTCTGCTATAAAACTACAAAAATGGCTGAACGGGGTGGAGTTTAACCGATTGTCACATCTGCAACCTGGAGAGGGGGCAGGGTATGACGTGCATTTAAAAACACAGCACCAAAACGAGTTGCTCTCAGATGCACATCAGAAAAGGGGTAAAAAGGGGGCCTGTGGGGCTATAATAATGAGGAATTCAGACCAAAGCATTGCAGTTCCGCTTTATATAAACCTCAAATAGATGATTTATATATAAAAAGGACAGACCCTAAAGCATGATATGTCTGCTTTAAATTGCCCATCAATGAAGTAAGCTGACACTTTTACCTTCAGCTATAGAGGGCGATGTTGTCAAGGAACTATACAAAAAGGCTTTCACCAAAAAGGACTTTATTGCTAAACTTTGAGCAAAATGCTGCTAAATAACTCTTTATTTATTTTTGCTTTAGTTAAATATTGATTTTGTTGAATGCTTAATGTGGACTTTTTTGTTATTTGTTTTGCAAGAGTGCTTATGTTTTTACCCCATACTTTTATTTTGAAATATGAGAGGAAATGCGGAGGCGCTGTTCGTGTATTTTCACGCACTTTCTAAGGCTATGTCCACACGAAGCCGGTGCATTCCCTATCCGATCATTTTTTTCCTTGCTCTAAATTTTTTTTCCGTAAACACGAAACCACTGAAACTGACTGAAAGCGGTGTAGTATATATGCCGGACCAGTATGGGGCGCTGTAATTCTTCCACAGATATACACACGGAGAAGAAGACTTTGAGCATGCGCATATCCAACGTATGGTGTTGTCCATTATCGCTTGTTGGTCACCACAATTGCATAGAAGCAATAGATTTTGCTGTAATAAAGCTAGTAGGCTTTAGTAGCTTCTGTAGCACGAACACAATCACGTAGTCCGCCGTTATTGTTGTTGCTGTTACGTGTGACGCTTCCGACACGTGATGACGTTTTCGCTTCACAAAATATACGGATTGGCTGTACAGACGAAACCGCAAGGGTGTCGGTTTCAGATTTATCCACTTTAGGACCCGGTTTCAAAAAATAGCGGATTAAGGGTGGGTTGCACCAACAAGGATTAAATTAAGCAGAGTTTAGAGCTAATCTAGGGTTTGTTGATCTCAGTTTAATTTTAATTCGAGTTGTGTTGCACCACTTAAATTTAAACACAGATTAACAAATCTTAGATTAAAACCTTAAACTGTATTAAACCCTTCATCTGCGATTTATTTTGTCCGCCATGTTGAAATTTTCGGTGTAATTAAACAGCAACAATGTTTACATTGTCATTCAAAAAGGAAATAAACAGTTTATACAAGCAAAGGTAATGTAATTTTTGTATTATAAATCACCTACATACACCGGTAGGCTAATCTAAAGGTCTGATTCAAATAAAAACATTTGACAATCTTTTAAAACATTGTATTGATTAACATATCAGGAAATATTGTGACAGGAAATATCGCAAAGCTCAGATATTGTGATATAATGAACAAGATGTGTCGACACATTTGTCATTAAGCGCCACCGTGTGTCCGTTCATTCACTGTCTTTCGTCTGACTGGAGCGCGCGTGACAGAGGAGAAGCACATATGAGCATTGGTAACTTTTTGAGCCGCCAAACTCACTTTGTTGAGACGTTATAATAAACGCATCTTTGAATAGCGCCACCATGCTCGCGATATGTGTTTCTAATCATTTAGCCAGACATTTAATTATAAAAAAACATATTTAAACATATGCAAGTTTAAAGTTAATCCCTCACTTAGATTTAAAACAGAGTTTAAAGTAATAGAGCAACAGGATTAAAGATAATCTAGATTTACTGTAAGATTTAAACCTGGATCAAAATGACAGTTTAAATTTAAACCTGTTTATTTTTAAACAGGTTTAAACTTTGGTGCAACGGAATTTTTAAATAAGCTTTGATTTAAACCAGATTTTGGCCTAATCCTTGTTGTTGCAACCCACCCTCAGTCTCCCAAAACGCCGGATCCGTGTGGATGAAACGCCAATACGATAACAAATTTATACGTATACAGTGATACGCTTCTCCGTGTGGACAGCCCTTAAGTGAAGCGTCAGTCTGATTAACGCTACCAGAGACATAAGTTGATCGTTTTTGTACATGCTGTGAAAAAGGTTTATTTCTCCAACTAAGCTCCTGGCTGACAAAGGGCACAAGGTACTGTTTTGATTTTGTACTGTTTGGTGAACTTTGAGACTTTCATATGTTTATTTTACTTCTTGTTAATCTCTTAATTAATCTCATCTGAAGCTGTTTGCTAATGTTAAACGGGTCATTTGCGTATATTTGCTAATGTTGCTAACGGTTACCATAAGCAGAACACAACGGGATATAGTCTCATTTCTGTTTATTGCATCCTAAATAGTTTAGTATGAAACTGTCTTTATTTGGTAATATATATATTTTCCTCTAAATTGAGTCATTTGTACTTAAAGGTTGTTAACTCCAGTCCAGTGTTAATTAAAGGGATAGTTCACCCAAAAATGAAAATTCTGTCATCATTTACTTACCCTCAAGTTGTTACAAACCCGTATAAATGTCTTTGTTCTGATAAACCCAAAGGAAGATATTTTGAGAATTTTTCATAATCAAACCATTCGTGGACCCCATTTACATCCACAGTATAAATTTTTCCTACTATGGAAGTGAATGGGGTCCTTTGTGTTCATCAGAACAATGAAATTTATGTGGGTTTGTAACAACATGAGAGTGAGTAAAAATGACAGAATTTTCATTTTTGGGTGAACTATCCCTTTAAGCTAACATTGCACTTTAAAATGAGATTTTTGTAATTCATTATATCCTATAGTCTTGAGGTAGCACTTTAATTGAAGTTTATCAATTGTCTAAAACCTTTTAGTAGTCTTTATTTGCACTTAATATTGTTACCAGGGGTTAAATTGGGATTTGTTATGTGGGGGGGCTCTGCGGAGAGGGGTACTTCAAGGGGTAACATGTTTAATACTGATGATAGCAAAGCCACTGGTGTGTTTCAATGACATTCTGGACCTCTGATAGGATTTGATAAGTTTCAGCTTTAAAGCTGTGCCAGAGGTTGACCCAAAATATTTTAAAAAGAGCTTCTGAATTTTAAATGATGCAAATCTATGAGTTTGACACCCTATATCCATTTGTTGCACATGTCATTATGCACAACTGATCAAACTTTAAAGGAAGTTAAAAGAATCAACCTCCTTGAATAATTCTAGGCATAAGATAGTCTACCCCAAAAGACTCAATTAACAAGAAAAGGTACAACACACAGTACTGTATCATCAACATGTCTTATAAATTACCCATAGAGATCCCTATGCTGGTCAGCAGCTAAAACAATCATATAGTTAGGTTTGATTTGTGTAATCAAAATACATTATTTTATTAAACTATACAATAGTTATATCCAGTGTTATCCAGTTAACATACTGTAATTAGATGAGTGACATACATACTTTAATCCTTAACACGTTTCTAGTCTTCTATTAAGTTTTCTCGACGTGGGCACCATTATTACCTCTGTCTCTCTCTCTCTGTCTCGCTCTCTCTCTCTCTCTGTCTCTCTCTCTCTCTCTCTGTGTCTCTCTCTCTCTGTCTCTGTCTCTCTCTCGTCAAATGATCCTGCGTGAGAGTGGTTCTTGAAGTTCTGAGTTTTTTCGCTTGAGTTGCATAACTTGCGCGAAGACGCATTTAAAGGGAAAAGCGCGTGTTTCGCGGCAATTGCGGCACCCAATTCGCGTCATTTTCATCGCCCCGTGCGAGGACGCGCCTGGTTGCGTCTTTGCATTGACTTTGTATGTAATCTGCTTGCGCAAATTGTTGAACTTGCGTTGGTGAGTATGCCCCATAATGAATGAAAACGCATTATTCCCTTCGCGTCAGTGCACACGCACCAGCGAAGCGAGTACACTGGCAAGAGCAGAGCGAGACCTTCAGCCTATGTGCCGGGGCTTAGCCCCGGACGGCCCCGGCCCAATTTAAACCCTGATTGTTACCAATATATTGTTGTTAATAATTCATATTATTAAGGATTACAGTACGGCAAGGGAGTGATATTAAATTAGCCTGTAGACTAAAATGTGATTTATTGTCACACTATATATGGTCTAAGACAGTGTAAATGTGTATTATGTGTTTATGGACATTTATGTTCAACTTGTGGGCAAATTACTAATTTATTGTCTGTTTGTTTGTTTTTTATTCAGCTCTTACGGTGTTTGTCCTAGAAATTAAATCTTTCATAAACATCAGTTGAGAGTCAGTTGTCATCTGTTCAGCTGGGGATGCTACAGGCTGAATCCAGAGGGGAAAGTTTTTTAAAAACATTTAATCCTGTTGAATCAACATAAAACAAAAATTTTTCTTAAAGAATTTACATCTATCTCCAAGACAATCACCCCACTTTGCAGAGATAAATGATAAATGGTTCCTACCAATTGCTGCTATAATTCATCTACAGTAAAAACATTTTTTTGAAAATAAATAGCATCTGATTAAAGAAAACAAAGAAATATGTGTTGGAGCCATTCCTCTTTTCTTCCCATTTCTATTTTCATTGCGTGTTTTGATTAAAAGGATTTATTTAATATTTTGAATATAATTTAATCTGCGTTTGATTATTATTATTTGTGTATTATTTGGGATTGTACGAGGACTAATTTTGAATGTTTTGAATCTGACACTTTTATTATCTCATCACTATTCAAGTTCAAGTTCAAGTGTATTTAGATAGGTCAGGTTAGGAACGGGGAGGAGTTCAGTAAGGGGAAGCGGATACAATTTTCTGACCGTGTTTCCCGGCAGGGAAGTGGCTGTATGTATTCTTTTTTTTGTTGTTTGTTTTCCGTTCAAATAAAGAATTAACATGAAGAATTCAGACTACGCGTCAATTGTGCTTTCCCCTCCGAACAGCGGCTCACTGTAAGTTTACCGCTACATTTAAGTCAGAAAATTCCGCGAAAACGCGGACGCTGATATGAGAAAGACCCGACCAGCTGTCGATTGGAGTGTTTTTGTGCCGCAGCACTGGGCTTTGGAGGATTCAGCGAAGGATGGAAATCGTCTAGGACGCTGTTTGAACATGTTGCTGGGCCGTGAGTAGCCATTAGGCAGATTTATTATGAATTATGCTGGCGGCGGATCTGCGTTGGAAGTAATCTGTTTTTGACGATCTGATCAAGCTTGATTCTGATTCTAATTCATGACAAATAACTGCATTTTGAAGAAGTATAATGACTGAGACTGAAGGCACTGAAATTGCAATGGAGAGTTTTAAATCACTCAGTGCTTCACGCAGAGGCAAACTTGGGGCATGTACAAGAAAAATGAATGAATTAAAGGCTTTGATGGTTGATGTGAGCAATGCTAATAAAGTGAATGAACTTCAACTTGAATTTCAAAGAGCTTTAAATGAGTTTTATCAGGTGCATGAGTCTGTACAAATGCTTTTATCTGATGATGTCAAAGAAAATGAAAGGATTGACTGGTTTGAGCCTAAAAAAGCAAATTTTTCTGAGTTTTTGAACGAATTGGAGCTGTGGAAAAATAACCAATCTGATCCACAGACTCTGATTGAGCCTTTTGATAGTGCATCTAATATTTCTAAAAATTCAAAAGGGTCAAGCAAATCTAGAAACAGTTCAATTCTGTCGGCTCGTGTGAAAATTGCAGCTGATAAGGCAGCTTTACTTGCCCGTGCTGAAGCTCTTAAAAAGAAACAGGCACTTGAATTGGAAAAAGCTCAGTTGGAATCTAAAATGGAAGCTCTTCAGTTGCAGTCTGAAATAGATGCTGCAAATGCAAAGTTAAAAGTGTTGGAATTCTCTGAAGCAAGTGAACTGCATAGTTATCATTCATCTTCTAATAAAGGAAATGCTATGAACGAATATCTGGATAAGGCCTTGGAAGAAAAATCGTCTTTGTTCATTGATTCTGAAACATCTCCTCTACATTATACAAGGATCGGAACCGTTCCCAAGACTCCACTGCAAAGGATTGTTCAGAGACCTCAAGTCTCGTTGGGGCTCACCACTGATCAAACAACAGCTGCAACCACAACTATAACATCACACATGGACCAACAGCATGATGCAGCTATATACACCACCACTGCCGGTGTTGATCTTGGTCCTGTTCTGCGAAGACAAAGCGATTTAGCTAACTTGTTTGTGACCCAGCAGAAACAAGTTTCACTTCCTACAAGGGAGATTCCAGTATTCAGTGGTGATCCACTGGAATATAGACCTTTTATGAGGTCTTTTATTCATAATATTGAGGAGAAGACGGATAACAATCAAGATCGATTGTATTATCTGGAACAGTTCACAGCAGGTGAACCAAAGGAACTTGTTCGAAGTTGTCTGTACATGAATGCTAGCAGAGGTTATGATGAAGCCAAACGTTTGTTAAAAAATCATTTTGGAGATGAATTTAAGATTGCTAGTGCATACATGGAGAAAGCATTGAAATGGAGCAACATTCGTCCCGACGATGGAAAAGCATTGTACAGCTATGCAATCTACCTCAGAGGATGTTGCAATGCAGCACAAGATCTGGCTAACATGGCGGAATTGAATTTACCACTCAATCTTAAGATAATTGTCTCTAGGCTTCCCTATAAGCTAAGAGAGAAGTGGAGAGCTACATCCTGTGAAATTCTTGAACGCTCTCAAAGAAGGTCAGACTTTGCTGATTTGGTAGCTTTCATCGAGAAACAAGCCAGGATTCTTCTTGATCCAGTTTTTGGAGAGATTCAAGATCCAAAGCCAAATCCTATTATCAGAAAGACAATGACTGAACCTCTTTTGCATAAATCTTCTAGTAAGAAAAGCTTTGTTACCACGGTTTCTTCTATTGAAGCAGCAAAAGATAGTCGTCAACAAAATGAAAATTATCAAGATGTTGCAAAAGTTGCTTTTAATAAACCCTGTCTGTTTTGTGCTTCTGATCATGCAATGGACTCTTGTGTTAAAATGGCAAACATAACACATGAAGATAAAATTGAATTCTTAAGAGCCAAAGGTCTTTGTTTTGCTTGTCTTAAAAAAGGGCATATGACCAAATTTTGCAAAAAACGTCTCATCTGTCAAATATGTTCTAAAAAACACCCCAAACTGTTACATATTAGAAATGCTTCATTGAATGAAGGCTCATCTAATACATCGATTGACATGCACAAGAAAGAGGATGTTGTAGGAACCACCAACAGATCTGTTGCTATGGCTGTTGTCGCTACTGAGTGTACAGGGGCTGGTACAGCTGATTGCAAGCTTGCAATTATTCCAGTAAAAGTAAAAGCTACAAAAGGTAATAGAGTGTTCCAGACGTATGCCTTCTTAGACCCTGGAAGTTCAGCCACATTTTGCACAGAGAGATTAATGAGACGGTTGAATGTGGAAGGCAAACGAATTGAGATTTTGCTCAAAACAATGGGACAGGAAAAACCTATAAAAACCTTTCAGTTGAGGGACTTGGAAGTGAGTGGGCTGGACAGCAACTACTTCATAGAATTGCCTGAAACTTTTACACAAGATTCCATTCCAGTTAGCCAGGACAATATACCCAGGGAAGAAGACATAAAGAGATGGCCATATCTCAAAGATGTTCGACTGTGTTCCATAAAAGCAGATATTGATCTGTTGATCGGAATTAATGTTCCGAAAGCGATGGAACCACTAAGAATTATTAACAGCCAAAAGGACGGTCCCTATGCGGTCCAAACATGTTTAGGATGGCTCGTTAATGGTCCACTAAGTGGTAATTCATCTACACTTGTTCAGGGACGAGCAATTATGTCTAACAGGATCTCAGTGGCTAAACTGGATGAATTACTCAAGGAACAGTACAACAATGATTTCCCAGAGCAAGCTTATGATGAGAAATGTGAACTTTCTTTTGAGGACCAGAGATTTCTGGAAATTGTGAACAACTCTGTAGTTAAAACTGATGGTCATTATCAAATATGCCTTCCATTTCGTAAATCTGGCCTTACCCTGCCGGACAACAAAAAGATTGCAGAACAACGAGCCCGGAGCATATATAAGAGATTTAGGAAGGATGAAGCCTTTTTATCCGATTATAGAGACTTCATTGGTGACATCCTAAAAAAGGGCCATGCTGAGGAAGTTCCACAAACAGAGCTCAACAGGGACGATGGTGGAGTATGGTACATTCCCCATCATGGAGTCTACCATAAAAGAAAAAAGAAAATTAGAGTGGTATTTGACTGTTCTGCCTCATTTCAAGGTGCTTCATTGAATTCAGCATTGTTGCAGGGCCCAGATCTCACTAATACCCTTTTAGGTGTAATACTCCGGTTTCGCCAACAGCCGGTCGCTGTAATGGCAGATATCGAGGGTATGTTTCACCAAATAAAGGTTCCTAAGGAAGACCTTGATTTTTTAAGATTCTTGTGGTGGCCTAAAGGTGATATTAGTCAGCCTTTGAAAGAGTTCAGAATGACCGTACATCTATTCGGAGCTGTTTCTTCCCCAAGTTGTGCCAACTTTGCGTTGAAGAAGACAGCAGATGACAATGAAGGCCAAGCTGATCCAGAAGTTCTATCCACAATTCGTAAGAACTTCTATGTGGATGATTGCCTAAAGTCTGTCTCAAATGAAGGTCAAGCCATCAAGCTGGTGAAAGAGCTTCGTACAGTATGTGCTACTGGTGGATTCAGGCTCACTAAATGGGTGAGCAATTGTCGCACTGTATTAGCTTCAATCCCTGAAGAGGAGAGATCTAAAGAAGTAAGACATCTTGACTTGCGCAGAGAGGAACTTCCTGTAGATAGTGCACTGGGACTTCAGTGGGATACTGAGAATGATACCTTTACCTTTAAAATGGCTTTGAAACAACGACCATGTACTAGAAGAGGTATTCTATCAGTCACCAACTCCGTTTACGACCCACTTGGATTTCTTTCCCCAGTAATACTGCCAGCTAAAAGAATTGGACAGGAGTTGTGCAGAATGGGTTGTGGATGGGACGAAGAAATTCCTGCAGCCTTTGCACAAAAATGGGACAAGTGGCTAGAGGAACTCAAGTTACTTTCAAATGTAAGTTTCAGCAGATGTTTTGTACCCAATAATTTCGGGAAAATTTGCAGTGCCCAATTACACCACTTTAGCGATGCTAGTGAAATCGGCTATGGGACAGCTAGCTACCTACGCCTTGCAGATACTAAGGGTTCTGTCCATGTTGTTTTTGTGATGGGTAAAGCAAGAGTAGCCCCACTGAAGGTGGTAACCATCCCTAGACTGGAATTGGCAGCTGCAGTTCTCGCTGTAAAAGTTGACCGAATGTTAAGAGAAGAACTAGAGTTAACTCTGGATGATTCAGTATTTTGGACTGACAGTACATCAGTTCTCAAATACATCTTGAACGACACCAGCAGATTTCAGACATTTGTTGCCAATAGAGTTTCTACTATAAGAGATCTGTCACAGAAGTTTCAGTGGCGCTATGTGTGTTCTGCAGCTAATCCTGCTGATGATGCCTCCCGAGGCTTAAGATCTAGCTCTTTTAAGAATGATGGAAGATGGTTAAGAGGCCCAGAATATTTGAGAAGTCCTGTCGCTGACTGGCCTAAAACCCAGGAATCGTTTTGCATCTCGGACAATGATACAGAGATAAAGAGAACGACTGTAGTTTTTAGTACCACTACGGTAAGCTCTACCCCCCTCAGTCAGTTGATTGAGTATTTTTCCTCATGGGAGAAATTGCGAAAAGCAACTGCATGGTTGTTGAAATGTAGGAATGTACTCCTTCACTTGAGTCAAAAACGGAAGGAATCAGCAGCTCTCTTTTCACAACATCCCAAAGCTCAAGAGATGCTTGACAATCATATGACTAAAATTAAATCTCAGCTTGGTACCCATACTCTTTCAGTAAAAGATCTTTTACTTGCCGAAGATTCCATTGTTCGTTATGTTCAGTCTCAGAACTTCCAAGATGAAATGACTTCACTGAAGAAAGGTCATGCTGTGAAAATGAGTAGCAGGATATACAAATTGGATCCGATTCTCGACGATGGCATTCTAAGAGTTGGAGGAAGGCTGAGTAGGATGGCAATGCCTAAGGTGTTTAAGCATCCAGCTATTATACCCAACGAGAGTCACCTGTGCAGATTGTTAATGGAGCATATTCACAAAACGTCAGGTCATTGTGGTAGAAGCCAACTGCTTGCTAAACTCCATGAAAAATACTGGATTATTAAAGGCAATGCTACTGCCAGGAAAGTTCTCAGAAATTGCTTGTTCTGTAAACGTTGGCATGGACACGCAATCGAACAAAAGATGGCAGATTTACCCCTAAATCGAATTACACCTGATTTACCACCTTTCAGTCATGTCGGAATTGATTATTTTGGTCCCATTGAGGTGAAGAGGGGTAGAAGTCACATCAAGAGATATGGCGTGATATTTACATGCTTTAATAGTAGAGCTGTTCACCTTGAAATGGCCTATTCTCTGAACACAGATTCCTGTATTTGTGCCCTCAGAAGATTTGTTTGTAGAAGGGGTCAAGTTAAAGAGATAATTTCAGACAATGGAACCAACTTCATTGGAGCAGAGCGAGAATTGAAAGAGGCCTTTGTTAACATCAATCATGACCAGTTACAGAAGGCATTGCTGAGAGATAATGTAAAGTGGACCTTTAATCCTCCTTTGGGTTCTCATCACGGAGGTGTATGGGAACGAATCATTAGAATTCTCAAAAAGATCCTATATTCCATCCTGAAACAACAGACTCTTGATGATGAGGGCCTACAGACTGCGTTATGTGAAGTGGAAGTCATACTTAATGATCGGCCAATCACTACAGTTTCTGAGGATGTTAATGATCCAGAAGCCTTAACCCCCAATCATCTACTCCAAATGAAAGGAATTCCTACTTTGCCTCCTGGGCTTTTTCAGAAGGATGACATCTATTCTAGAAGAAGATGGAAACAGGTGCAATACATCTGCGATCTTTTCTGGAAACGATGGATTAGAGAGTACCTCCCATTAATGCAGAGGAGGCAGAAGTGGAACAAAGTCAAACAAAACCTTAAAACTGGTGATATTGTTCTCATTATCGACGATTCTTCACCTCGAAATTCCTGGCTTTTAGGTCGGATCCTGGAGACATTCCCGGACAGGAAAGGAGATGTACGACGAGTTAAGGTTAGAACAAAGAACAGCATTCTGGAGAGACCAATTAGCAAATTGTGCTTCCTTAGAGACATGTTATGAGAATGCAAATATACTGATAATAAGACTCAAAGACTCTGACATTGGCCTTTAAGAAAATGTATGGCTCCTTTTGAAATGAATTATTAGAATTGTCACAAGTTGACAATTAGGGGCCGGAATGTTGGAGCCATTCCTCTTTTCTTCCCATTTCTATTTTCATTGCGTGTTTTGATTAAAAGGATTTATTTAATATTTTGAATATAATTTAATCTGCGTTTGATTATTATTATTTGTGTATTATTTGGGATTGTACGAGGACTAATTTTGAATGTTTTGAATCTGACACTTTTATTATCTCATCACTATTCAAGTTCAAGTTCAAGTGTATTTAGATAGGTCAGGTTAGGAACGGGGAGGAGTTCAGTAAGGGGAAGCGGATACAATTTTCTGACCGTGTTTCCCGGCAGGGAAGTGGCTGTATGTATTCTTTTTTTTGTTGTTTGTTTTCCGTTCAAATAAAGAATTAACATGAAGAATTCAGACTACGCGTCAATTGTGCTTTCCCCTCCGAACAGCGGCTCACTGTAAGTTTACCGCTACAATATGCAATAATCCATAATAATAAATAAACATAGATAATAAACAACAAATAATAATAAAAATCTAAACTATAATATAATATGCAGAAGGCATTTTGCAGTGGGATGAGTCCTAACTAAATACAGAAAAGAATATTTCATTATGCACAAATTTAAACATTTAAAAAGTCAATGAACAATAATGAAAAATATTATAAAAGATTTTAGTGTACATCAGCTGAAGATCATTAGCCTAAAGAAGCTTCTGCTACAAATTCGAGTCATTCTATTGGTGACACAGTAGCACTTGACAAACGGATAGCAACTCTTAAAGGACAAGTTCGGTATTTTACACTTAAAGCCCTGTTTTCAGATTGTTTATGATGAAATAGAACGGTTTTGACTGAAATTTCAACATATGCAGCTGCCCCGAGAATTTCTGGGGGTTTGTGTTTCACCTTCCACCTTAACAATGGGTTTAATGGTGCACTGGAACAATAAACCAATTCCCCACTGTATGCAGATTAAAAACATGAGTTCACAAGACACAATCACTACCAAATTTCTATCATTATTTCAATGCCTTGTTCTCTCTATATATTTGTGCTTAAGACTCAGGTTCATGTATTTTATTCTACTTGAGGAATCTGTAGTCAGGTGTCACAGTGTATTGTCCTTTTGCCAGGTATCCAATGCCTTTGTTTGATTACAACTGTTTATGGATTTATGTTTTGTATTTTAATTGAACTTTGAATTGGCTTTTGAATTATGATTTTCCTATCTGGCTTATAAATTGTTATGTTTGGTTTTATTTTTGTGTTGCTCTCTAAATTGTTGACACTGCATGGATGGGATCGGCCTAAATCCCAGTTAGGTAGCACATAGTGGTCCATTAGCTGAGGATTTAAGAGATACGACTAGCACTTGGTGTTAGTTTAAGTGCACTTAGAAGTGTGGAGACTAACATTGTGTATTTCTGTTTAGAGGTACACTTAAATGTTGTCTGACTGCTCTTAATATAGGGTCTCAATCTGATTATTTCATCTAAGTGTTTAAGTGTAACTAAGTACATAGGAAACTATGGCATGAATATGCAAAGCTATTGTCAGAAATCGGTCAGTTTATTGTAATAGTGTTCATAACCTCTGTTAGAAATAATTATAGTAATTATTGACTCTGTAGATTTTTAAAATTAAAAATTAATCTGATTTGTATACACAGCAACATTTTATCTGTTGGAGTCAGACAAAACGTCATCACCAGAAAGACCAAACGTGCAAGAATCCTTTATCATGCCAATTGGTTTGCCGACATTTGGGCCAATGGGTGTTTTTTTCCCCTACAAATTTAAGTAAAAGAAAGCAGATAATTCTCCTCAGGGTCACATTGAAAGTGACAACAATGACAGCTTATGAGGCAAAGGATTTTTTTATTACTTTTTTGAAATCTACAATATTTGTATTTCACATAAACCCAGCCAATGTCAGTTTTACAGCTACACAGGTTTGAATAGTCTGTCAGAAACAAGTAAAATCTGTCAAAAAACAATAATAACCGCAGTTAAGCTTCAATTTCTTTATATCCAAGTGGCTCATCTAGTTTATCTTATTAGTAGCTTGCAGAGATGGGACCAAGTCACACATGTGCAAGTCTCAAGTAAGTCTCAAGTCTGAACCTTCAAGTCTCAAGTAAGTCCCAAGTATTTTTTTTCTTGGGCAAGTCAAGTCAAGTCGAGTCACAGGCTATGTCAAGTCAAGTCAAGTCAAGTAATGTAGTAGGTCAAGTCAAGTCCAAGTCAAGTCACCTTATTATTGTAATTTTACCCGCAGAATCTGATCTTAATAAAGTGACATGATATACAGTAAGTAACTATCAGTAAATTACAATAATTTGGATTTGCATTGTAAATACTCATGTTCAATAAAATACATCATGGAATCAAACTAAATTGTTACTTCATAAATTATTTATTTTTCACTTCTGCCAACCGTGTTTGAAATTTTCCACATTGAGTCCATACTGTAAAACAAATAACAGCTTAACATCCAACAGACCCCTCTCTGAACACCTCCCTTTCTCTCAAAACACATACGTACAACATTAAACTTTGTTACATTTCTCCCCTCTCTCTCTCTCTCTCTCTCAAACATGCGGCCAGAAAAAACGAGCGCGTCGCACCCACTGATCTATATAAATGACTGGATTGCGCATAGAACGCTTGACGTAACTGCGTGACGTGAAGCCAGCGCAGAATTTGAGCCGCCATCTTGGTATACCCAACCGGCAGAGAGCGTCATTGACTTCCATTCAAAATCATGATTAAAATTTACCCCCTTTACAGCGTATCAGTTACACAAGGTTAATTTTTAGGATATGTGTACGTTAACTATTTGTTAATTCTGGTGTTATTTGCAATGTTTATGTTTTAATCGGGCAGGATAATGGATTTATAAAAAACGTTAAGGTGAGTGTGTCTGTTGTATTCTGTTAATGACACGGGTATAAATAAAGTTTTTTTTTACATTCAGCTACACTGTGACGGTCAGCGTTATTTCTCTAAATAAGTTTAGGTAACTTGTAAGTTTAGATAACATAATTACAAAACTAGCAAATTATTGCATGCACATACGGTACAAAGTATGATTATTTATTTAGATTTCAGAATGAGCACGTTTATTGTCATTAATACTAAATATGCTGCGGTCTGTCTGCTGATCTGATACTGTAATAAAGATGAATGTATAATAACTGATTAAAACGCAAAATGTACAACTTTCAGTAAATAACTATTTACATGCTTTGGACGTTTGTGTTGTAATAATGTACAGGGTAACTTCACATATAAAAACGAAGACGAGTAAAGTGATGTTTTATCATTAAAATCTGATAACGTCCATTGATTTAATAGAACGTTTGGGTATACCAACATGGCGGCGCGGTGGCTTCACAAGTGTGACGTCATGCGCAATCCAGTCATTTATATAGATCAGTGGTCGCACCTCTTCCGTTCGCGTGCCTTAATTTGAAATAACGAACTTGAGTGTGCAAAAGACGCGACATGTGAACCGCCCCTAACATTGTAGAATCAAGTAATTTTTCTCTGTATGTGTGTTCAGGTGGTAAACTTGAAAAAGAAG
Source organism: Paramisgurnus dabryanus (assembly GCF_030506205.2). NCBI lineage: Eukaryota > Metazoa > Chordata > Actinopteri > Cypriniformes > Cobitidae > Paramisgurnus > Paramisgurnus dabryanus. The sequence continues at coordinate 4,070,742 of NC_133339.1, forward strand.
TATTAAAAAATAAAAATAAGTATTTTAAAAAATAAATCAAAATTATTTTGCCCACATTTGTCCCCAACACGGTATGATGAGGGCTACATTAGCTATTATTACATTAGCTAACTACCAACTAACCAGATATTAACAAATTGACAAGCACTTACTGGGCAAAATGGCTCTTTAAATGACAAACGAAATTGGAGGTTGTCGTCTGGCTGCCCGTAATTTTAATGTTGCATGTCTTGCAACGCACTGTTCGTCTTTTGCCATCTTGTTGAAGCCGAAAGCGATGACCCTCGGTACCCCTCCGGCTGACATGTTGATATCTGATCTAAGTGGGCGTGGTGTGCGTGTGCGTACGAGAGGTCATGACTGATAATAGTGTCGTGATTTAGTCATGACAACACCATTCTCAGCCTGCGCTCCAGCTCGGTCGACTTTATTTGTTTTAATAATTTATATATTTTATATTCAAACGGAAAACGTGATGTGATTAACACTCAAGTCTTTCAAGTCATCATGTCTCAAGTCAAGTAAAGTCCAGAGTCTTTAACTTCCAAGTCCGAGTCAAGTCTCAAGTATTTTATTTTTTGTCAAGTCAAGTCACAAGTCACAAAAATAGCGACTCAAGTTGACTCGAGTCCAAGTCACCAAGTCACAAGTCCCCATGTCTGGTAGCTTGACACACACTTATATATAATATGCAAATAAGAAATGTTGGTAGTAACATAATGATACCTTCAAACATGAAAATAAACTGCCAGTAGGTGGCGACATATGTCTGTCTCAATCATTGAGTCATTCTTTCAAACGGCTGTTGCCTGACAACAGTGTTTATAATGGGATCAGCTCTTGATTGCTCTGCAGCCCCAGACCAATTTAAAGGGATAGTTTGCCCAAAAAATAAAATTTGTACCATCATTTATTTACCCACATGTTGTTCTAAACCTGTATGAGTTTCTTTACTCTGTTGAACACACAAATATTTTGATAAATTAATTGTAAGCACACCGCTGACAGTAGCTACTTATTGACTGCCATAGTATTTGTCTTACTGTGGAAACCATTGGGTACTGTTAACTGTGTGCCTACCATAATTTATTAAAATATATTTTCCAAGCAAAAGTAAACTTAAAAATTAACTTAAAAGTTCAGTTTAAATTTATACTCCAACCTGAAGATATTAAATAATGTATTTTAAGGATATGCTTTCTGTTTATTGTTACAATGATAACTTTAAGCATTAAGTTAAAAAATACCTTAAATATATTTACAAATAAAGTTGAAAACCGTACACTTCTTTACAAATATTGCACAGAAATTTCATTTTGTAAACTATAGTTTTAGGAAATATACTAAATAATAAAAGTAGGTTTAAAATGTAATTGTATTTATGTATTTTAAAATGTATAATTTATAAATGTAACCTTTGACATTGCAAGCTTAAATAAACCATTGTGTTATTTGGCAACTTGAAAATGGAATAAAAAATGCAGTAATTGCATACTGGAAAAGTTTGGAGCAAGATCAAATGAGTTTCCAGAAGTCACTGTGTGGCATTTTTTTAGTCCTTTTTTAATTTGATATAAAGAAGTTTTATTCTTATAAAAATAAAAAGTTGAACTATAGCACTCATGTAAGAAACAAAATGTTTTTGTTTTCTGTGAATTTTATTTTTGCAAAGCTGCTACAAAACAATGCACATTTTAAAAAAGCACTATGTATATTTGAAATGAAATTGAATAGAGATGTTTATTCTGAACCACCAAAATATTACTTTTGTACCATGATCAAATGTCATCCACAGTCATTTTAATCTTCTTTTGTCTGTCCTTACAGTAAAACAAAACGACTCATTGCAGCCTCTCTATACTTAATGCAAATGAAGAAATACATTAATACTGAAATAGACACAGCAAAAAGTCTAAAATGTTACCATTTGCCATCTAGACACCCGATAATTAAGTATGTTATAAATATCTTAGACTAAATACTTTAACAGAAATACTTTAACAGATCTTTAATGTAAATTACACAATGTAGCTGATCAATTAAAGCAGAAATAAAGATACAAAGTTTATAGATATTTATAAACTGCATAGATATTTTTCAAGCATGAGCTTTGTATTTATGTTGATTGGCTGGAATTTTTACCTATTGAAGCAAATTATGTAAATCTGACATAGGGCTTTTTATGAAATATTGCATCTTCCCCTTTCTTGGAGATATTGTCTTAACCATGCTTCCTTTTCAGCCTTTTCCTTCTGCAACTGCCTTGACATTTGAAATAATTCTGCTTTTAACATTTCGTCTCGATTCATCATAGACATCATGGTAAAGCGGTCCACCAATTGTCTAAATTTCATTTGTTCCAGTAGTTCTGACTCTCTCTGCTTCAGGCGCTCCTCCATCATTTTTTTGTGCTCGGCTTCTTTGGCTTGCTTCTCTGTTTCAGCAGCTTGAATTTGCTCTTGTAATTTGGCTTCTCTTTCTTTGTATTTCTGCAATAGTTTGTATGTTGTGCTGGAAAAGCACAGACCATTGTTGTTTTCCACCATATCTTGTATCTTCTCAAGAAGTTTTGACACCTGGCGACGGCTTTTATCTCTATTGTTGAAAACATGATATCTGCCTTCACACTGATCAACTAAAGCTTTGAGATCTGCTGTGGCATCTTTTACATAGTCATCAATACTTTTGTTCTCCAGATCGTCTCCTCTTGTGAACAGAATCATTGTGTATTTGTTGGCATCTTCACCAAAGATCTCCTGTAATTTCTGGACTGTTTCTTTCTCTTCTTTTGTAAAACGACAACCAATACTCAGAACAAAGAGAAAGACATGAGGTCCAGGATAGGACTCGTCAATGCATTTCGCTGTTTCTTCTGTCAAGTCTTTTTCAGATAATTCTGTATCACACCATCCTGGAGTGTCCACCACTGTGATTTCTTTATCATCAATAATTCCTGAAGCCTTCTGACAGTGCCTAGTCACTGACTTAGAGCTTACATCTTCGTGAAAAACCTTCTTTCCAAGTATAGTATTCCCTGTAGCACTCTTCCCACACCCTGTTTTCCCAACAAGGACAATTCGAATTTGTTTCCCTGAAAAAACATTAACATTACTATATGTTTTTTTCTATTTTGTCATCTATTGTCTTACCCATTGTTCATCTAACTTAGCCACAGACCTTTAGGTTGTTGATCCATTTTCATTCAGTGTGACAGAGAATGAAAGAGAGAGTGGGTACACTATATGAGGGCAGGGTTTGTTCTATTCCGTTTCATGTGACTAGCTTGGCATTTTAAAACCTAAAACAGAAACTAAAAAACAAGTATATGTCAATTATATGTATCAATAAACAAGTCTTTTCCCAAACAGTTTTCTAACAACTCTGTCTTGTTCTGTTTTATGGTTTTGTGTTGTTCTTGTGTTTTCAATCATCACAAGCATTTTTGTTCTTTTTGACTTGCTGTTAAATCTTTGCTTTTCTTTTTTCTTTCATTTTCAGTGTCTTGTTGTCAAGAACAGAACACATTGATGCATTAGACAGTTTTCTAACTCAGTGACTTATCTATTAAATATGTTGGATCAAAAAGGTGAGCCATATACCAGAATAAAGAATATGAGAATTAACTAAAGACAACAACAAACCATAATACAAATACTTTTATAATGGCTGGGAATTACATGGATATTAAGTACACAAACCGCCAATTCCACCTCATGAACAGAGGTTTTCCATCACACCGTGAGAGAGTTTTAGTGCCACTGATAGTAAAATTCTTTATCATATGCTTTTTCAATTTCAGAAACTGGTTGTGTAAGTCACTAAATTCAGCCTTATTTTAATGACTGTCTTGTTGCTTATGACTAAGCACCATTTTGAAAAGTGCCAGAAACCTCTACCAACAGTAAGCCAGGCCTGAAAACATTTTTACTGTGTTAGAACTAAGGGGAAAAAAGTGTGAATGAAACAAGATATGTGCAGTAGAAATATAATTTGTTCTTGTTGTTCTTAGTTTCAGTTTCATCTGTAAGCTTTTAAAAGGCAAGCTATAGTCACTTGAAATAGAACTTGCCCAGCCCTCATAGACTCACTCTCTTTCTGATGCACGTTGAAAATGGATCAAAAATTCAAAGGTATGTAACAACTTTGTTAATAATGCAGTACATTTGTGTATCACAATTTCACTAAAACATTTTTCTTTTGTATAAGTAGATGAGATCAGGATTGTCCTAGTCGGGAAAGCAGCAGTTGGGAAAAGTTCATCTGGAAACACCATTCTTGGAAAGGAGGTTTTTCACAAAGAATCAGGCTCTAGGTCAGTGACTCGGCACTGTCAGAAGGCTTCAGAAAATATTGGTGATAAAGAAATCACAGTGGTGGACACTCCTGGATGGTGTGATACAGACCTATCTGAAAAAGAGTTGACAGAAGAAACAGCTCAATGCATTGACATGTCTCAACCTGGACCTCATGTCTTTCTGCTTGTTCTGACAATTGGTCGTTTCACAAAAGAAGAAAAAGAAACAGTCCAGAAATTACAGGAGATCTTTGGTCAAGATGCCATCAAATACACAATGATCCTGTTCACAAGAGGAGACAATCTGGAGGACAAAAGTATTGATGAGTATGTAAGAGATGCTGCAGAAGATCTTAAAGCCATAGTTGACATGTGTGAAGGCAGATATCATGTTTTTAACAATAAAGATAAAAGCTGTGACCAAGTGTCAACATTCCTTCAGAAGATCCAAGATATGGTGAGAAACAACAATGGTCAGTACTTTTCCAACACAACATCTAAAATGCTGGAGAATCATATAAAAAGAAAGGCAGATTTACAACAGCAAATGCAAGCTGCTGAGAAACAGAAAGAAAATAAAATGGCTGAGCCTCAACTACACAAGAAGGTGTTTGATCAAGACATACCACACCAAGAACTGGAGGCTGAAAATCATGAGATGAGTTGTGCACCAATTGAGCTGAAGGAACAAACACCAAAGCATTGTTTGAAGAAAGAGAAGCTGATGAGTGAAAGTGAAGAGCAAAATAATAGAATGGAGATCCATAAGTTTCAACTGGAGAACCAGAAGTTGCAACTGGAGAACCAGAAATTGTTGGAGCACCAGAAGTGGCAACTGGAGAACCAGAAGTTGCAACTGGAGAACCAGAAGTTGCAACTGGAGAACAAGAAGTTGTTGGAGAACCAGAAGTTGCAACTGGATTTCCAGAAGTTGCAACTGGAGAACCAGAAGTTGTTCGAGAACCAGAAGTTGCAACTGGAGATCCAGACCAAGCAACAACAACAGCAACAACAACAACGTAGTTCTTGCATTATTTTATAAAAAGCTCTCTATCTAGACAATATTTCCAAGCTTTCAAAATTACATTTAAATATGAATTAAACATACGGTAATGTTATATATCTACACATATAATAGTAGGTACCCCCACCAAGCAAAATGTGACTTCTATCATCTATACATTTCTAAGGAAGCGTGATCTTTATTGTGATGAATTTATATGAGAATATTAAGTTAAAGGCTACCCCATTCCTCTGCAAAATATGATATTATGTGTATTTGAAATCATTAAATTCAGTTTCTAATAAAATTGACTTATAATAAAAAAATATGTACTAAAATATGGTATTTACCTCTAAGACCAGTATTTCTCAACTGTTGGGCACAACCCATTTTGAGTGGGTTGAGAGAGTGCTATCAAAGGAACAACAAATTAGTATTATTTATGCTTTAACAGCATCATTACACACCACCTAAAGTTTGAAAAATGGGATCAGGAAAAAACAAAAAACTTTTATTAAAAAAAAGTTTAGGACAGACACTGCAGCAGGCTGTGAAGCCAAGACAGGGGGTGCTGCAGCAGGCTGTGGAGCCGAGACAGGGGCCGTACAGCCGACAGAGTGGAGATTGTGCAAATTTTGCAAGATATGAATTCTGCTCTCTCACCTGGGCCTCATAAATGTCTAATCCCTACACCTTCACATCCCAAATGCCTAGAAATGGCAAATGGTTCTCTACTGCAGATTTAGCTACAATAGATTATTGTGTTCTTTAGTGCACCAGTGCACAGAGATAGTCATCTGGCACCAAGCACTGACCTGCTTCATTTTGTTAATAAACTGTATAATGTGCTGTGAGACTGAGCATGTGTGCATGAGAAAGAGAAGCGTTTGCGGTTACCAATGTTGAACCTGTTCTTCCATCTAAACCTTTACATATCTCTGCACAGGCAAGCAGAGCATGTTGCACTGACAAACCAGATTTAATTTCCACAGTAAACCACATTGCTGAAAGCTGCAAAGTCAGCTGCCCTAAAACCCATCTTGGTTTCCTGTTTACTGACTGAAAGGAACTAAACTTTCCATTCTCCACTTTTAAAGAACATGCAATCTTCCATCACAAACAACAATATTTGGACGTGGTCTGGTTGTGCATTTTTTGAAGGCATTGGGGTCGTTCCTAACAATATGTAATGGTGTAACCCACAAAGCGCAAGATAATGAATAAGAGTTTATGTAGTGTTAATAATCAAAACACAGGAGACTATAACATTACACTCATTATACCAACAAGAAGACAGGGTATTTATACACAACTAAAAAGACACAGGTGAATGGGTTAATTAAACTAATTACAAAAACAGGTGAAGACAATGGAACAGATAAGGGACTAAAAGACAAATATTTAATAATAAATAACAAATTAATTAATTGACAGAAACCCAAGGAACAATTAAATATAAATTGTCTAGAGGCCTATCCAGACGATAATTGTTTCTTATGAGGATGTCTGTAAAAATACATTTGCATGCCTCCTCCGCGACAAAACTCAGATTGAGACAAATTCATGGTGTATGTGTGAGTTTATAACTCATAACACCTGGAAATGCGCTGCACATGTGGTTAATTACTTGATCATTCACGTGATCCAGATACTTAGGTTTTAGTTATACGTTTATGGAGTTTGTGGTATCTTATACATTTTAAAAGTATATTAAGCACTTGTTGCTGCAATATGATAATAGATATTTTAAATGGTTTTGTGACTTTCTTTTCTTAATTTATTTCAGCTACCACTCGCTGTAGTGAAGTAATGATGAAACTTTGTTCCTATGCCTCTCAAAGGCTCTACCTATTGATTTAATGTGCATGAGAATAAATAAAAAGAAAACCTGAGCACATTCAAAATTTTTGGCAGATGCCCATTTATGGGAATAAGGACAAGAAAACAACAACTGCCTTTGACAGAGGTGTGTGTGTGATCATCAGAAGTTGTTTTTGCAAATAATACAGAAAATGCATTCTTACTAAATAATGATGAAATAGGTAAGATTACAGATGTAATTTAAAACAGACTGTCTTTAGATACGTTATAGCAGCTAATAAATGTGAAGTATATAAAATGTTAGGTACATTCATGTTGTTTCCATATTGCTGATTACAAAGATGCTCCTCCTCTTTTTGTGTGATGTCACACATGTTGCAGAACCTGCATAAGTCAAGAGCCCCATCTGCTGGAGCTAATCTTAAAGAAGACATAGTTTATGATTCTTTCTTTTACTTTAATAAAGCGTTACAAATAAAATATCCTACATTTAACAATGTGTCCATATCTTAAAGCAAATGTAGATATGACAACATATTTGAGTATACTTGTTTAGGATCTTATACAAACATTTCTGCACTGGTGTGTGCCAAAATATCAAACTTCCCTTTAGTGTATTATATCAGGTGTTAGCCATGGTGTCTGAATTCTGCTCATCCAATGTCGTTCCCTCAATTATACCCAAAATAAAAAAATTGATTTATTTATTTGTGTCCATGGCACAAAATTCAGCTTTTTCGTGCATTGAGCATGTCTTTTTCATGTCACTTGCACAAATTTCTATAAACAGTGCCGGTTCTAGTCAAATTTTACTAGGGGGGCCAGGGTTTAACCAGAGGGGGACCTTAAAAAAGGGCAACAAATGATATTTAAAGATTATAGGGGTGGTTACAGGGATTAGTTAGGCCTTAGTTTAATTAGGAAATATAACTAGTTTTAACTAGGGGTGTGCAGCGGAGTCAGTATTTGTATCTGTAACAATCTCAAAATTATTTGTATCTGTATTTGTATTCGGATTGAACCGGAATATTACATTAATGTGGCATTTTAAATGAATTTTTGCTTTTATTATAATTTTAACTTAAATAACTTTAAATATTTATTAAAAATAATATTACAAAATTGTAATCAAAAAGACAAATAACTTGATTCTAATTAATAATAGGCATTGAAAACAAACTTCTCATTTTCAAAGCTTTATCCAGCTTGTGCCTATATGCGTTGAACTTGAGAGCGCGTTGACTGTACATCACCTTTAAGCGTTTATTGTGTCTTTCAGCACAGTTACATGTGACCCATTCTGTCTAAATGAGTGGGAGGTTTTCAGAAAAAATAAGTAGCCTACATTCATCCCTCGTCTAGCGATTCAAATACTTTAGTAATTAAACATCTAAAATGATGGTTATTTGTACATTTTCTGAGAGTGAAATGATTAACCTATACTAAGATGCGTGTCATGTCTGACAAACATCTTGGTTTCGGTTTAAACACATGCAGAAATTTGAAAATAAAATGCAGGACGTGCTTGAGCTTTAAAGAGTTATTAAGAGAGATAAATTCGGGACTGATTTATGTTAAAAAGTTATTAAGATCGACAAGACTCGCGCTGACTGACAGATCCGAAACGCAACGCACAGACACGCAAGTACAAGCACTGACAGAATAGTTAAAAAAAAAACTGTTTTGACAAGAATTTACGAAAGCATAATTGGCATTACAACAAATAATTTGCTGAGCTCATTATTATCCATACAGCTGTCCATACATCGTTTGCGCGAACAGAACATTGTTTTAAAAAAAAACGTTCTCATTAATCTTCATCTAAATTAATAAATAATCAGATATTCGTTTAAAATGTCAAATAACAGTATGCTCTTTTATTTAAAAATCAGTTTTGACTTAATCAGTTCAAAACAAGCAACATGATTTTAAACAATAAGGTAATTAGAAAGATTTAATTCAAATGTTTCAGTTGTTATTTACTTACATTATTTTATGTTAATTGCAATTCATGTCATAGTAATCTTCAGTTTAAATTTTGCTTTTAAAATGTAACAGAGCACTTATTTTTTTATCTATTTTTATCTATTTATCTTTTTATCTTATCTATTTACAGTACTTATTTATTTTATATTCACCTAGATGAAGTGAAGCTTGCTTTAACTTGAAGTAATTAAAAGATCATCTGTGAGCAAGTCACACGGAGACACAGAGTTATTAACGAATATTTTATTACTAAATAAGGGACACGCAGAAAATGTAATTAATGTCATTTTATAGATTGCACTCATTGCGCATTTATGCAGCCTAGGGGTGTGCGATATTGACAAAAGTTCATACCTGGATCCTGCGCCGGCCACTACAACAGGCATTATTTTTGAACCTATAAAAATGTGTTTGGGAAAGTCTTAGATTGTTCTAGCTCCCCCTACAACATATGAATATGATTCATAGGTTAATGTTGATGTTAAAAACCAAACAAAAAGGTCCTTATGATTAAAAAGGAAGCATTCAAGTGAACAGTACTAAACAGTAGCAAACTTGAAGCAAAAATAAATTTCAGCAAATGGGTCATTCTACAAAAAAGGTGGAAATGCTTGTCCCTTGCTTTTTCAGACCCCTTAATCATTTAATTTGACCCAATAATCCCAATAATGATATATATTTAATAAATATAGACTGTCCTTAAAATGATGAGAGAGTTTATTTATTTAATTTTCTTTTTTTTTCTTTTTTTTCAAACTTTTTTAAATGTCTGGTCCTGAAAATTGCCCTGTCCCTTTGATTATACATGTAAGTTGAACTGTGTACTTATTATTTAAAACCATGTTTTTATAAAACAAATCTAATTTACATTTATCTTTAACCGTGTATGAATTTACTACAACACTGAAATGGTTAAAATACACTATTAATATGAATAATATCACATAAAGATTTGTCCCCGAAATTTATGTCATTGGTGTTACCCTACACAAAGCACTTTTATTTTGAAACAATTCATCAGCTCTTTGAAGTTTTTCATGGGTCAAGAGGTCAGTGAAGAAGTGCAGTGGAGGGAGAAGTTCGTACTGCCCTTACGAAAAATAAGTTTATTAAAGTGTGCTATAAGTGTACTTCTTTTAAACTTAAAATAAGAAAGTATACTTTCAGTTTACATTTATGTACTTCTCTAAAATGTACTTTAGGTACTTGACCTATACTGACCAAAATGTCTAAGTATATTTGGCCTATACTTGTTTACTGACATATACTTAAAAGTATAAAGTAAAAATGCAACAACGAAAGCTACATCAAGAAAGCTACAGAAAGCCACATGAATAGCTCTGGTGAAAAATAAATATACTTTATTGTATTTCAAGTATATTTAACTTTGCAATAGTACATTACAAATATACTGTACTTAGAAAGAAATGTACCATCTTTGAATATATTGAAAGTATGCTTACAACATATTTGCTTACAATTAAACTTTTAACATATTTCAAAATTATTATAATTTAGTATATTTTCTAAAAGTATACTTTAAAAAATATACTTGGAGTTAAAGTTCTGTGCAATTTTTAAAGTATACTAATTTGAACTTATTTTAAAGTTTATTTTAGGTATACTTTATCTGTTAAAGTTATCATTATAGTAAGGCACTGACAGCATATTTATAAAATACATTATTTAGCATCTTTTAGAAACAGTATATTTTAAGTAAATTTTGAAAGTATATGTAGTGTACAAATGTATATTATCTTTATGGAGAATCTTTAGTGTTAGTAAAGGTAGGTTATTAATTTTATGCTGCAGGTATACTTGCAAGTATTCTTTTACTATACTTTTAGTTAACTAGTGTACTCATACTGAAAGTGTACATGCAAGTGTTCTGTTAGTGTAATCTAAGTAAACTAGTAAATTACTAATTTCAATGTAGCTTCAATCAATTTGAAGCTAAATTTGCTAATCAAACAAAAATAATAAATAAAAAATGATAAATATATATTATATACTCACTTTCAATATTTGATATGTTATCTATATTCTATTGTGAATAAAATATAAGTTTATGAGATTTGTAAATTATTCCATTCCTTTTTTACTCACAATTTCTACAGTGTCCCAACTTATATATATATATATATATATATATATATATATATATATATATGGACTCCATTTCCCATAATCCCGCATACCTGTACTGATTACTCTGCCACCTGAAACTTATTGGACAGCCTATATAAACTCTCTGGAAACATTCAGTCAGTGCAAAGTCTTGATTTGTACCGGTTGTCATTGCTGAGCGGTTTGCCTGCCTGCATATCTATCTCTATTTATTGATATTTTTCTGTTTTAACCGGTTTATGAGTATGTTTGTTGCCTGCCCTGACCCTTTTGCCTGTTTCATGACTACGAGATTTGCCTGCCCTACATTGCTGTGTTTGCTAAGAGTACACTAACAGAACACTTGCATGTACACTTTCAGTATATGACTAGTTAACTACTAGTTAACTAAAAGTATATTAAAAGAACACTTGGAAGTATACCTGCAGCACACAATAAGTAACCTACTAGTCTACTAAGAGTACACTAACAGAACACTTGCGTGTACACTTTCAGTATATGACTAGTAAACTACTAGTTAACTAAAAGTATATTAAAAGAACACTTGGAAGTATACCTGCAGCACAAAATTAGTAACCTACTAGTTTACTAAGAGTACACTAACAAAACATTTGCATGTACACTTGAAGTATAAGTCTAGAAAACTACTAGTATACTCATGAGTTCACTTGCAGTACAAATGAAGAACTAATTGTGCACTAGTTGTACACTTAAAGTTGACTACTCTTAGACTTATAGTACACTTAGAAGTATACTAAAAGTGGGCCAATTTAGTCCCAAACTGTATTCAAGCAGTACACTTACCAGTATACTACTAGAACATAAATGTTAGTACACTTACTACATAAAGTATACTTAAAACTATACTCCAACATTACTTAAGTATACTTAATAAAATTAACTTGAAGTATACTTCTTTTTGTAAGGGTGTATATACGCTGTTAAGTGCTAAACCTTTGCTGTGGAATGTCTGAGGTTTGGTAGGCAGCGTTTTTCAGTTTATTTTGCAAGCTTTTTGTTTGTTTTGGTAGAGCGAGGGTGTCGGTCCGACGGCCGTCGGCTGGTCGGCACTTTTGCTTTTCTTATTTCTTTCATATGATTGCAATATGCCGGAATTTATAGGAAATATTGAGAGTGATATGGAGGAGGAATCTCAGGATCTAAGTGGGCGCGTAGGGGCAAGAAAGAGAAGGGGGAGTGGCAATGGTGGTGGCAAAAGCCCAGAGAGTAAAGGTAGAAGGATTGAGGAAGATGAGTTTAAAGTGGTGATGAAATTTAATTCGGATATTTCTAAACTTGATATCGCCAATCCAATGCGTCTAACTAAGTTGATTAGAGAAGCTATTGGAGAAGTGGAATCAGCAAGGTATATCAGTAACAATAAGGTCATAGTGTTTTGCAAGTCTAACCAGCAAAAACAGAAGGCTTTACGTTTGAGTAAATTAGGGAAGGATAATGTGGAATGTGTGGAAGTGGGGGTAAGAGATGGAATAAAGGGAGTCATTTCTGGTGTCCCCATGGATGTTTCTGAAGAGGTAATGAAAAGTTGCATGAAAGGAGGGAAAATAGTAAAGGCAACTCGGTTTTACACTACCAAGGAAGGGAAGAAGGTTCCAAGTACAACAGTCATGCTGATTTTTAATGAAGTGCAGCTTCCTAAACGGGTAATGATTGGATATGTTTGCTATCCAGTCAGGTTATATGTGCCAGCACCTCTGAGGTGCTTTAAGTGCCAGAGGTTGGGGCACGTTGCGGCAATTTGTAAAGGGGCAAGGAGATGTTGTAGATGCTGAGGAGATCATGACTATGGCCAGTGTGGGGAGGGAGTGCAGCCTAGATGTTGCAATTGTGGTGAAGCTCATAGTGCAGCATTTCAAGGTTGTGTTAAACAGCAGGAGGAACAGGAGGTACAAAAATACAGGGTAGTTAACCAGGTGTCATATGCAGAGGCTGTTAAACAGGTCAAAGTTAAGGACTCTGCAATTAAACAAAGGGCGGGTCAGGAAGAGGATTTAATGCAGGGTGGAGGACAGGGTAGGGATGACCCCTTAGTAAAAGAGGATAGGCTCATAATGCAGGTGGATAAGATAGATTTTCTAGCTTTTATAATTAAAGTCATTAATTGCTCTGCCCAAGTAAATTCTCGTACAGATCGTATTAAGATAATAATACAAGCTGCAAAGGCACATTTGGATATGGCTAATATACCTGTGGATGAGGTGATGAAAAAGCTAGCAGAAGGAAGTGGTGAACCATCCCAGCCTGAAGGATGGCAGGAATCCCATTAACTATATTACAGTAGAATGCTAGAAGTTTGGTGGCGAACGGGCAGGAATTAAAGAAATTTGTATATGAATTACCGGTTTTACCTGATGTTTTATGTATACAGGAGACATGGTTAGTCCCTCAATTACAGTTTGTAGTTCCTGGTTTTACATCAGTACGGAAAGATAGGGAAAAAGGGTATGGGGGTAGATGTTGTACCTTTTGGCGCTTTTCCATTGCATAGTACCCCACGGTTTAGTTTAGTTTGGGTCGGGTCAGCTCACCTCACTTTGGCGTGGTTAGCTTTTCCATCGAGTTTAGTATCACTTCGTAGTGGGAGGGATTATAGGCATGTCGTTATATTTGCGCTGCATAATGCTGAGACATCATACAAGTGAGAGCGCCGTTGTACATTCCCATACATTCATTTATTTATCAGTCCGCCACAAAATTAAAATTGGCCACCACAAATAGATGTTTGCTCATCGCGTTTATCACTACCTCGGTCTCAAATGACAATTTCTGTTCAAACACCGGTGGCGTCATTCGACGGCGCTCCGTTGAGCCTCATTGAAGTTGCATTTAAGCATGCGAACGTGCCCATCGCTAATGTTCCGCCACAAACTGCAAGAATGGAAAAAAACAGTTATGGTGTCCCTGATTCTCAACCTGTGGATGTTTTTTTATCGCTAAAAGGGAGTTTGGGAACTGAGCAAAGCACAGAAGACAACATGTTTCCTCGAGACAGCAAGCTAGCACTAAGGTAAAGCTAATATTTACATTATAGCGATGACGCTGTAGTGACGAGTCTGTCAAACCAATCAGTGATCTACAGTGTTTTCGCGTCACGTTTGGTATCAGCTCGGGTTGCTTGGAACCCCAACCGAAGTGGTACGAAAAAAAGTATCGGGTACTACGTATTGCACCCAATGGAAAAGCTCCCAAAAGTAAGCTGACCCGACCCAAACTAAACTAAACCTTGGGGTACTATGCAATGGAAAAGCGCCATTTGTGAAAGAGGGTTTGCCATATAGGGAATTAATAGTGAGTGAGGATAGTGAATGTGTGGCTGTGGAAATGTGGATAAGAGGGGGTAGTATTATAATAGTTAATTTTTACAATCCCTGTAATGACCTAACAGTGGAATATCTGGAAAGAGTGGTGCCGAGAGAAGGTAAAAGGGTGGTGTGGTGTGGGGATTTTAACGCACATAACTCTCTATGGGGTTGTGACATCACAAATAGGAATGGTGAAGTGGTAGAGGAGTTCATGGACAATGAGACACTTATATGCCTAAATGATGGGCGAGGCACTAGAGTGAATGTTAGAACTGGAGCATTATCAGCACTGGATCTCACATGTGTGTCTAGTACACTAGCTGGGTTAAGTGAGTGGGATATATTGGAGCATACCACCATAGGAAGTGATCATTTTCCTTTAATTTGTAAAATAGCTGTTAAATAAGTAGAGAGGTGAATTGGTGTCCAGGAAAGTGGCAGTGGAGAGAGGCAAATTGGGAATTGTTCAATGAAGTTTGTGAAGCCAGAGTGGGTCAGGTACAGATCATAGGAGAGGTCGATGATATGGCAAAGAGCCTGTCTGATATGTTTTTAGATGCATCTGCAGCTGCCGTTCCTAGATCCCAAGGGAAAGGTAGGAGGAAGATAGTACCATGGTGGACTAAGGAATGTACTGAGGCAATTAAGGCACGTAATAAAGCATTTAGGGTTTTGCGAAGGACGCTCACCCCTGAGAAAGTGGTGCAATATCAGAGTGCAAGAGCAAAGGCAAGAAAGATAATTAAGGATGCAAAAAAGAAATGTTGGAGGGAGTACTGTAGTGAACTTGGAACGTATGTTCAGATAGAACAGGTGTGGGGTATGGCTAAAAAGATGATGGGGGTATTTAAAGGGAGATCAATTCCTGTTTTAGTTGAGGGAAATAATGTTGCAAGTTCTGCAAAGGATAAGGCGGAGCTGTTGAAAACTGCATTTGCCAAGGCTCATAGCTCAAGCAATTTAGGTGAACAGTGGATGGAATGGAGACAAAATCCTTGAGAGAGTGGGAAAATGTATGTGAAAGGCAAACAGAGTGTTGCGGGATTATGGATAGTGATATTACATTATTTGAGCTTAAAAGGGCCCTTATTAATACCTCCAATACTGCACCAGGTCAGGATGAAGTATGCTATATAATGTTGAAACATGTATCTGATGTAGTGCTTAATAAGGTAGTGGAAATATTCAATAGAATATGGTCAGAAGGAAAGGTGCCAGCTGCGTGGAAGCATTCTCTGGTTATTCCAATAGCTAAGCCAGGGAAGGATCCTTCAAAAGCAACCAGCTATACAGTAGGCCTATTGCGCTTACGTCTAATATGTGTAAATTTTATTTATATAGCGCTTTTCACAATTTGGTAATTGTATCAAAGCAGCTTTACATAATAGATGTAGTGAAAAGCACAGAAAATCGACAGATAGCATAACATAATACACGATAGCACAAGCAGCTAAATTTGCTGCGGCTATAAACCAACATTATAAGCAAACGTATTACTAATGTAACGTATAGAAGTTAAGCCCAAAAAGGCTGGCTCCCCGGGTTGAAAAACCCCCTAGGAGAAAAAAACCCCCGGAATTTTTGCCGGGGAAGTAAAAAAAAGTCCTAGGAGGAAAAAACCCTTGGGAGATATATATATATATATACCCAGGTGAAAAAGAAATATATTTAAATAGTATTTTTTGGGACATACTTAATATATTTAAAAGCTACTATACTAAATGCATATTAAATGTATTATATTGAACCCACTTCAAATATATTAAATGCATTTCAAGATATATTTAAAGTCAATTTTAATCTATTTGCATTATATTTAATATATTGAAATTGTGTTAAATTGGAACAACTTCAAATATATTTAGTGCAATTTAAGTGTACTTCTTTAAAATTCATTTGAAATGCACTTCTCATACACTTAAAAATACAGTTAGAATACATTTAAAGCTTAATTTAACTGTGCTTTAAGAACACTTTAATAGTACTTCAGCATATTAGAAATATACTAGCATTACATTAATAGAAATGTATTAGCATTACACTACTATTTTATTATAAAGCTGTTTGTAATATTTAAAATGTTATATTAAAATCATTAAATATTAAGACACATACACAGATTTTGAATACAGAACAATTTAATATACTTCATATTGTGTTGTGTACATTACAAAAATATCTAAAGTAAATTAATCAAGCAAGCACAGAGACATACATAATCTCTTGACCAAAGAGAAACATATAAAACAAATATCAGAGAAATGCAATTTCAGAGCTACTTCTATCAAATTGTACAACATTAACAATAAATGTATTCATGAAAAGTACACTATGAATATGCAATCACTAAATATTCATAAGCAATGATTATATAATAATCATAATGTAATTCTCTGCATAAAAAGTTAATGAAAAAAAAATGTTTAAGTGCAATTTAAAGACGGAGTGCACAATGTTTGAAAAACGCTTTGGAAAAGGAAATTGGGCCGACTACCAAAACACACTTGTAGCCAACCAGCAGTAAGGGGCGTGTCTACTAACTGACATCCTTGCCGGGGTTGCGTATGTGTGTGGTGACTCTATCAAAAGAAGGTCCAGATTCTATTGGGGTAGAGGCATGTTTGTTTAGGTAATTTCAAATGTTAACATTGGCTTTCAAAAATAGTGCACTCCGCCTTTAACCAACTTAAGATAAACCTATAAAAAGCTGAACTAAAACACAAAACAGTTTAGATGTCACATGTTTAAGTGGATGGTAATTTCTTCTTGCAATTCAGACACCGTAGTAATTGAAGACTGCTGTATCACACGGTCTGTGAAAAGGAAACAGAATATACCAATTAACCAATAATGAATGAACATTTGGCTATCCATGTTTAAAATAAATTGGCATAGATATGCATGTATGGAAGTTTTGTTAACTTCTCAGTTTACCTTTTAAAGCTTTGACTGTGTCCTCATCAAGCGTGTCAGTTTTATTTGTCACAGCACTCTACAAGTGGGAATGAAGATAGGATTAGAACAGGCTCATGAAATAAAACAACCTGTGTGTATTACAGGATATGTTTTACATTGATAATTGTGTTTTATTTGAACCTAGATCATTTTCCATTGTTCGTCTATTGTGGTCTTGCAAACTTAAGGTTCACCTCTGTTTAAGGAGATTTAAGGAAATCAGAAATGATGCCAAACAAGGCTCCAGACTGCTATCAAATGGTGGCATTTTGCCACCTAAATTTGATAGTGTGCCACTGAATTTTACATCCGGTCGCACATGTGCGACCAGCAAATTTGACTTTTTTTTTGTGATATGACACTGAATTTGAAACAGCACATTGTAGTTTCTGAATCTATAATTAAAGTTTTTATTAGTAATACAGTATAAATTAGTAGACATGTGAATATTTGGTTAGCATGTTGTTTTACCGTGTGTGCCCCTAAATTTTCTGGTTGCGCCCCTAAAATTTTCAGTTGGGGGCCACTGTGCTAGTAAAAAAAGTTAGTCTGGTGCCCTGCCAAATGGTATATGCAAGGATGACTAGGCCAAGTCCCTTACAGCTTTACAATAAAAAAAAAAACGGTTTTTACAAGAATAATTCAAAAGGACAGAAATTAGCCACCTGGAATGGATGTGTTGCAAACGTTTTTCTTCCGAATCACTCCACATTTGTCCCGATTCAAAAATGTCAATAGCAGTTGATCTGAAAAACAACAGGCAGGTAAATGATGAATTACTTACCCCGAGTACAATATATTTAAGACAATATAATATAATCAAACCCAGCCTCGGCAGTTTTACAATCTCTCATAAAAGTATCCCTTCTTACAATGTCATTTTTGTGTCCATATGTAATTAGAAATACATTTAAAAATATACAAAAAGACAATGGTTGTCAAGATTGAACTGATATAAACATTAGCCATTGAACATTACTGGAGTTATAATAACCATATGGTCATATCATGGTATTTTCAGGTAAGACAGCTCAAACATTCATTTTAAACTAACGTTAGCGTTGCAAGAGAAACATTAGAAAAACTTAAACGTGAAAACAAATAGCAACAACAAACTTACCACCAAGAATAAGTCTTTCTATGCGCTATATCTTCATTTGTTCCTGTCTACTTGGGATCTGGTTGGTCATATTTATGTCGCTGTGCTAAAAAAAATGAAAGGTTTTAATGATTTCTGAAATGCTTAAGAGAAATGCCTAACGTTAGTCAGAAAATAAAGATGTTCCAACACGCAACACAGACATAACGTTACATAAAAAAGCTGGGTTAAATGTAATGTAATGTTTACTTATTTAATAGTTAACTTAATAAAGAAATGCGAAAATCTGTCATCACTTACCCTCGTGTTGTCTCGTTCATCTCCAAACAAAAATACTTTTTCCCTCGACGTCAGATCCACTAAAACTGCTCACATTTTAAATCGAGTTGTTTTATCTTAGTCCTCTGGTGAAATACGATCGCCGATTAATTAAATAAATACGTTTAATGCAGAGTCGCCATCTAATTAAACAGTTTATACGTTTACTGCAAGCAACCGCATCCCAGCTAGCAAAAATTGCGCGGGCCGAAAGCGGAACGATTAATGCTGGAACACTCGGCCGATCCTCGGCATGAATCTAGGTCCGATTGCTCTGCGAGCGCTCGGTTTTCACGCGCCCCGAAGACACGGCCGAGCACTCACTTTTAACGCGGCCCGATTGCGGAACCCCGAGTGAGAGGACGTAAGCTCCCCTCCAATCCTGTTCCTTATTTGGGCTTGTTTAATTGATTGATTTTATTGATTGGTTAATACTAAAATTGCTAAGCAACCATTATGCAACATTAACTGAAAATAAAACACACAAGGAAGAACAAGGATTTCACGTTTAATGCATTTTTTATTCACTTGAACACACATTCTCTCTCTCTCGTACACACAAACAGGTTTCCATGTTTTGTTGGGACATTCCATAGACGTAATGCATTTTATACCATACAAACTGTATATTTTATTCCCCTTACCTACCCCATTCCCTAAACCCAACCATCACAGAAACCCTTCTCCTACTTCACATTTACAAGAAACATCATTTTGTTTGATTTATAAGCTTGTTTCCTCATGGGGACACAAGGTCACAAAAATACTGGTATTCCTATCTTTGTGGGGACACAACGTGATAATTACCAGGTGCACACACACACACACACACACACACAATCAGTTCAAATACGAATTTTCCAAAAATCAAAATTTTTAAATTTAAAACATTTTAATTCATTGTCTGTCTATTGTCTGGATTCGGCCACCATCCCTGTCATATGCTAGCACCGACCACCTGGTGATGAGGAGCTCTATCTCCTTTTCTGTGTTATCTTTGGTCAGGGCATTCCGGCGGACTGCATCTGAAAAAAAAAAACGAAGAGGTCAGCATGACCATGTGATGTTACTCATAAAACCACCAAAACTTATTTTGGATGCAGGGCTCTACGCTTACATTTCTTTTTAGTTTAGGAGCACATTCAAAAATTTAGGAGCACATTCTGATCAATGACAAAATAACCTTCCCATTATAAGGAGATATTTGACTATAAAATTTTAACCTTATTAAATTTCAAATTCATAAATTGAGTTAGAATAATAAGAGGCAATCAGGAAGAATAAGTTACCAATCAAATGAAATCAGTAGCAACACAATTCATCTTTGCACTGCAGAGGTGGCATATAACAGAAATGTGGGATTTAGTTATATTTACAGACTGTTTAATGAGGCTCAGAAGTAGCATTAATGCATTTCAATTTATGATAATGTTATGATGTTAATGTTTTAAATAGAGTTTGAGTATAGAAATACAATTATGATCAGTCTTGAAGAAAAAAAAATGACTAACTTTTAAGACTAGTCTTAAAGGTTTATGCAACCAGCCACTGATCGAGTCAGTCGCACTGTAGAGCCCTGGGATGTCACTACAGTGCCGTTTCCAGCACTGACACTCACCCAAAACCACACTTTTCAAAGTGAGCCCTTTGAATGCAGGCTTTCAGTTGACCCCACTTCAATTGATGAGTCTCGCCACGAAGAGTTCATTGTTTTTTTCAGGACCCACCCCACGGTGTCTTTAAGAGTCTTGTCTCCGACCATTCCAGGAAAAACAGTCTGAAACAAAAAGACATGTACCTTATTAGTTATTTAAGGAATATAGCATGAGTGAAAATGAGGACTGACTTTTAGGAATGATCTGATTAAACCATAATTTACCTCACCAAATTCTTCTTCTCATCTGGATTATTTAATGTCTCCTACAAACATTGTAGCTCCTCAATAGTTGAAAGTGGGAGCCCAAAATGTGTTGGGTCTGGGGTGAAGTCTGCAACTGCTGCTCTCTAATAAAATCGAGCTGGATGAGGATCTCCTTAGCAATAGGCTTTATGCCCAGCTGCACTACTTCCTGAATTTCAGCCAGCTCCTTGTTTCCTGTCTGCCATTACTGGACAAACTGATAAATCCAGGTGTGTCTGATTATTGTTGTTGTGACTACTAAGCTCAGGCACACCTGGATTAATCAGTTTGCCAATAATGGCAGACAGGAAACAAGGAGCTGGCTGAAGTTCAGGAAGTAGTGCAGCTGGGCGTAAAGCCTATTGCTGTAGAACACAAGAAAAAGCAGGCATAGCAGATTACTAGCAAAACATTGTACGTAGATATGTCAGAGTAAACCGAGAGAGATCACTTTGTATAATTCCTACCTGTAGGCACAGCCTCCTGAGAAGACCCGTGTTGTGTGTCATATACTTGTGTGCCATGTAAGGGTGGGGTGTGCTAAAAGAAAAGAAAAATATGTTTTAATCTCCTCACATATACCAAATAGGAATAGGCAAAAAAAAGTGAAAAAAAAAAATTAAATGTGGTCAATTCAATATCAATTCTCATCGTTTTTCTGTATTTATTTTCATTACATTATATCTGAAAAGCATTCCGGTTGAAGGAACTGTCAATGTCCCGATTGGGCCAGTGCTGCATGATCATAAAAGTTTACATTTTGCACGCATTTTTAAGCCTTGTCAATTTAAGCATTCAAGCGAAAGAGAACTTGCATGCGCTATGTGAGAAGAGCACACACTGGAAGCGCTTACAGCTGCGTGACAGCGTGCAAATTACGAAATTAATTCTAGTTCTCTCCTTGCAAATTCACACATTTTTAAAAAAAATGCCGGCCTTTGCGAGTAAACAGACGGTTATGAGAAGAAGTAGAAAAAGAATGCATTCATTGCCTATCATAATTTGATCCGTGCATTAGTCTTAAAGTGGTAGTAACCTTCACCTGTCTGTGTTTTTAAATGTTAATCAAACTACAAAAGAGGAAGTCACTCCCTGCTTTTCACTGAATTACGATTTGTAACTTTGTGCATATTAAATAAAGATTAATCCTAATTAGTGAAGATATGCCGTGTTATTTTAAATTTGATTACTTTTTTCAATTTCTGTATCTGAAAAATACTGTTAGACCTACCTGAAATGCACAGATTTCTTCATTTGTATCTTTGTTCTATTGTACTTATATTGCGTTGCTTGCATTTAATTTTTATTAACAACTATTAACTTGTCTTTAATCTAAGAAATTGATATTAGTAGTTTTAGCTGTAGTATCAAAAATAGAATTGATAATTGTTAATTTTCACTGGTATTTAAAATATTGGGTGTCATAACCTTATTACAAGAATAAATGGGTAAAAACTACAAAAACTATTTCATTCATTTATTACTTTTTTTGTGGTGGGGCCAGTGAAAATGTAATCATTGAATCGAAAATCGCAATCCAATCAATTTGAGATCTAATGTATCTGAATCGATTTGAGACATCTGAAACAATACCCAGCCCTAATACCAAAGTGATTTTTTTCTCTCCATGGGCTATCTCGCCCTTCTTACTTGAAATCCAGTTTGGCCTGATGTCTGACTTCTGCCAGCTGCTGCATGGGTTGGGGTGTCTGTAGGTGTAGCACTCAGGCTGTTGGTAATGGAGATTGGAGACCACGATGGTGGACTAAGCGCTGTGATGTTAGACAGTAGAGACAGTAGACAGTAGAGATCGAAATATCGATACACTATTATTTTTTTGCACAGCCCTAGTTTTAATCTCATAACACATATCAGTCATCAGTCAGATCATCGTCAACAAGCTTACTGTCGTTCTTAATACCTTGCAGAAAATTAGACAACGATTTAACTGCTTTGTGTCTCAAATTAGATTTAAAATAATGCATTTGATCAGCCATTCTTACCTAAGAGCAGTGTTTATTTTAGAACAGCAAAAGCAAGATTACCTGAGGAAAAAAGAAAAAAAGATTAGCATTGTACAAAACCATACATAATGTCTTATTATACTAAACCATTACAATTTCCCTTTTTTAGTCCAAGCCCAACCCAATAACCATTATGACATTACCCAACTACCAGCATAACTGCACAGTGCATAAATTAGGGTCCATCAAGACATGTTTAAGTTTACACACAAATCTATAATTGTGACATTCCATACACTGGTATATATTAATCCGCGAATCACATCCGAGCCGAACCGTGGTTCGGATCAACTGCGATTTGTCACAGCACTACCAGCTAACATTTTGTTCCACTTAATTTTGTTCCAAAGAACACTATGCTTGTAAATATTAATCACGTAAATTGCATTTAATAAAAATTGCGTTCCATTATTTAACATCCCAGCTAGTCAATGCTAGCTTCGTTCGCGCCATAAAAGTTGGAGCCACTTTCATATTATCCAAAATTTGCACTACTTTTCTCAGACATGATAAATAATTTGATGTTGTCCTAATTAATAATTCTTAAATGAATTATGAATTCTTTATGTTTGTTTCATCTGGAAAAAAGTACATGAACATGTCAAAGGAACATGAACGAATCAATAATAACCAACATGTAATCAGCAACAGTTCGAAATAGAGTTAATATATGATGTGACGGGAACTCGATTGAAACTATGCTTAGCGTGAATGTTGATGCTTTTTAAGGAAACTGAACACAAGACTTACCTCAAGTTTAACGTATGGCGTAGGATCGAAAAGGGAATGGATGATTCAGTCAGGCGTTGAGTTTTATCTCACCCGTTGTACAGACGTTACTCCAGTGATGAGCTGAGCGTGCTGACGCTTTCTGCAGTTACCGTTGAAATCGGCTTCATACTGGCAAAAGGGTCTGAGCCGAGCACCCAGTTTAAAACAGCCGCCAACGTACGGGATTCATCTTAAAATGAATTTTTTATATTTATCAGCTTACCCCGAGGTCATCCAAGATGTATGTGATTTTGTTTCTTCAGTACAACACAAATGTAGAAACTCCAACCGTTTCAGTCTGTATGCATGTGAATAGTAACAAAATCTCAGACAGTTAAAACATGCACAGACAAATCCAAATTAAACCCTGCCGCTCGTGACGACACATTGATATCCTAAGAAACGAAACGATCGGTTTGTGCGAGAAGCCGAACAGTATTTATATAATTTTTTTACCTCTAATACAGTACTATGCGTAGTCAAATGAGCCCGTGCACAGCACCTTCTTCTTTAGAGTTTTAATGGCGGGTTGCGAAGCAACTTCATAGGTGCATACCGCCACCTACGGTTTCGGGTGTCCCTGTATAGCCCTCAAGCCGTGCATCCGATACAGTAGATGGCAGTATGCAACTATGACGTTACTTCGCAACCCGCCATTAAAACTCAAAAGAAGAAGAAGGCGCCGTATTAGAGGTATAAATTATATAATACAGTTCGGTTTCTCACAGAAACCGATCGTTTCGTGTCTTAGGACATCAACGAGCAGCAGGGTTTAATTTGGATTTGTCTGTGCATGTTTTGTTTTTTACTGTCTTTTGTTATGGACAGACTAAAACGGTTGGAGTTAAAAATCTACATTTGTGTTAAAGAAAGTCGCCTACATTGAATGGCATCCATTAAAACCATCCTTGATTTAACATAAGCCGAGTCATTTCCAAAAGTGGTCCAGATCATACAGCCAGAGCTGGGTTACCAGTTACGGTGAACATGAATCGGCCCAGTGCTTACAGCCAGAACAAAAATGAATGTGCCAGAGCGAGCTGTGGGGCACAATCGGCTCGGTTAACACACGCCGATGCCGAGTCTGAGCCGCACCTGCCGCAGGGCAGCCGAGCTCGGGCCGATTATACATGCTAGCTGGGATGCACCTCGTGAACAACGGAACTGAACTTAACAAGCTTCAAATAGCACCGTGACGTGTTACTATGACAACAACCAATCAGGTTTAGTCACGTGTGTCACGTGTGTTGTTTGAACATAAACACTAGCAAACGTAAGATTTTAAGCAAATCTTTGAAAAAATAGTTTATTATGCAATCGGAATGATATAATGTTGAAATGTTTGAGGAAAGTTCAATGTTAGCTTATTACAATTAATGAATCATGTTTTGAAAAAAGTATGTTTTATCCAAATATACTAAAACTTCACTAGAAGTACATTTGTGTTTAGCATATTTCTTAAAAGTGTAATTAAGTATATATTTATTACCAATGTACTTCTAGTACACTTAATATAAATACATTTAAAATATTCTTAAGTTTAGCATATTTCTTAAAAATGTACTTAAGTATATATTTATTACAAGTGTACTTCTAGTATACTTTAAAAAATATGTTTAAATGCAATTTAACGTATTTTTAATACACTTCAAATAATTATGTTGGAAATACAAATGTATTATAAACACACTATTTGTATTTTAAGTATATTTTTAATACATTAAATACTACGTCTTTTTGACCTGGGTATATATATACACATTGAAACGGAAGGAGATTAAGCGGAGATTAAGCGGGTTCTGCCGGTGGTCTTTGGTCAGGCATCAGCTAGGCATCACGTTGAAGAACAGCCAGTAGATCAGAGGTGTGCCGACTTTCACACGTACCGGAACTGGATCTGGATCTGTTTGTCTTATTGTCCTCGGGATTGAGGACAAGACAGGGAGAGAGAAACAAAATCTTATTAGCGTAGGGGCCGTTCACATAAAAAGCAAGTGTCACACAGTAATGTGGTTTTAGTCAGCTCAGTTCCGGGCAGGCTAACTATTGCTGGTTAAGTGTATTACATATAGTTGATGATTTTTAGAAACAGAAACAGAACTCGTTTGACTAAGGCCAGAGGCCCCACTGCCGTCGTTAATACTAACGTACAGTGGCAAGCGGTTCTGTATGACATACTATTTTTAAGGCCAGGGGAAAAGGCCAAAAATTGCAAACCGACCATATTTGGCAATTAAGACTCAATCGACAACCAATGCAAAGTTTCAGCATATTACTGAAGAGTATTAATGACATTTACCATGTTTTGGAATGTTGACGAAAAAAAAAGGTTTTAGTTTATTCATTAATTTATTTATTTATTAGGATGTACCAGCTAACTATTGCTGGTTAAGTGTATTACATATAGTTGATGATTTTTAGAAACAGAAACAGAACTCGTTTGACTAAGGCCAGAGGCCCCACTGCCGTCGTTAAGACTAACGTACAGTGGCAAGCGGTTCTGTATGACATACTATTTTTAAGGCCAGGGGAAAAGGCCAAAAATTGCAAACCGACCATATTTGGCAATTAAGACTCAATCGACAACCAATTCAAAGTTTCAGCATATTACTAAAGAGTATTAATGACATTTACCATGCTTTGGAGTGTTGACGAAAAAAAGGTTTTAATTTATTCATTAATTTTTTTATTTATTATGCAAATGCCTTGTTAAAGAGAAAAGTTTTAAGTCTAGATTTAAAGTTATCTACTGTCTCTGATTTTCGGACGTCGGTTGGTAAATCATTCCATAGCTTAGGGGCTAAGTAGGAAAAGGATCTGCCACCTTTAGACACTTTTGATATTTTAGGGATTATTAAGAGGCCAGAATTTTGTGACCGCAATGCACGTGATGGATTGTATTCTGATAATAATTCTCTAAGATATGAGGGTGCTAGGCCATTTAAGGCTTTGTAGGTGATTAGTGATATTTTAAATTGTATACGATATTTAACTGGTAGCCAGTGTAAAGATGCCAGAATTGGGCTTATGCGGTCATACTTCTTAGATTGAGTAAGAACTCTCGCAGAAGCGTTTTGAACTAGCTGAAGCTTGTTTACCTGATTTGCATGGCATCCTCCGAGTAACGAGTTACAATAGTCTATTCTAGAGGTCATAAAAGCGTGGAGAGAGGTCATAAAATTGATGGAGAGAGTGTTGGTAAATAGGTTAACATACTTTATGGAAAGTAGGGGGCTGTTTGCAGGATACCAGAGTGGGTTTAGGAAGGGGAGGTCTACTCTGGACGCCATGATTAGACTTGAGACAGACATTAAGAAAGCCTTAGCAATGAAAGAGGTGCTGGTGGCTGTCTTTTTTGACATCGAGAAGGCTTATGACATGCTATGGAAGGAGGGCCTCATGATACAGCTGAAGAAGCTTGGGTTGGGAGGGAAGCTATTTAACTGGATACTGAGCTTTCTATTTGGGCGTACAATCCAGGTGAGGGTGGGGGCAGAAATATCTACCGTGATTGAGGTGGAGAACGGTACACCCCAGGGTAGTGTTATTAGCCCTGTGTTGTTTAATATCATGGTAAATGAGGTATTTAAGAGTGTAAGCCCAGACATAGAGGTCTCATTATATGCAGATGATGGGGCATTGTGGAGGAGGGGAAGGAACATAAATTTTGTGGTGAATAAGATCCAACAAGCAATTGAGGCAGTTGTGGGATGGGCTGGGGACTGGGGATTTAGATTCTCAGTAGCAAAAACATACTGTGAATTTTTTACAAATAGGAAAATTGCTGATAATGTTAAATTATACATGTATGGGGAGCCACTTGAAAGGGTAGAGGTTGCCAGGTACTTGGGGCTTTGGTTTGACAGAAAGCTTACATGGAAAGTGCATATTGATAAATTAGAGACAAAATGCAAGAGAATATTAAATGTTATTAGGTGTCTGACAGGGATAGAGTGGGTGGCAAGTCGATCCTCCTTAATGACATTATACTATGCTCTGTTGCGGTCAGCAATGGATTATGGTTGCTTTGTCTATGGATCTGCGTCTGACTCTCGACTCATGAAGCTGGAGAGAATACAGTCACGAGCGCTGAGGCTTTGTTGTGGAGCACTTCAATCCTCCCCAATAGAGAGTTTACATGTGGAGCTGGGAGAAATGCCATTGGCATTAAGAAGGGAAAAACTATCATTAGCTTACTGGTCAAATCTGGAGGGCCATAATCAACGGAATCCTGCTAAAAAGGTGATGGAGCCCTGCTGGGAGTATGAGACCAAGAAAGGCAAGGGATTTGGGTGGAGGGTGAGGAAATGGGTACAGGAAGTGGGATTGAAAGAGGGAATGGTTAGCCCAACAGTAGCTTTATCACCAGTACCACCTTGGTTATTTACCCTGCCATTAGTGGACATGAATATATTAGAGTATGCACAGGAAGAACAAGAAAAGCAGTATGTGGGTAGGTTTGCAATAGAATATATTTTGAGTACATATGCAAGACATGTCCAGGTTTATACAGATGGATCAAAGGATCCTGTATCGGGGAAAACTGCAGCTGCCATGTTGGTGAAGGGTATGGATGTTAGTGCCTCCTGGAGGTTAACAGATGAGGTGTCTGTGTACACCACTGAGATTATTGCCATCATAAAAGCACTAGAGTGGATTGAAGAGACAGGACAAGAGACGGTGCTAATTTGCACTGACTCCGCAGCAGTGCTGAGCAGTATACAGTCATATAGATCCTGTAGAATGGATCTAAAGAATGAATTGTATATATGTTTATATAGGCTGGAGCAGAGAGGTGTATATATCTGTATGTTTCATGTGGATTCCAGCTCATGTGGGGATATGGGGCAATGAAAAGGCAGATGGTCTAGCCAAAAACGCTCTAGAGAGACCAGACCAACAGGTCAGTATTAAGTTTGGGAGGGGGGAGGTAAAAGTTTTTATTAGAAGAGCCCTGATGAAGAAGTGGCAGACCCAGTGGAGTTTAAGTTCCAAAGGGAGGCACATGTATAATATCCACACAGAGGTTGGGAGAGAAGCTAAAGTGGGAGGATGCAGAAGGGATGAAGTTGTTATTGCTAGGCTTAGAATTGGGCATACACTGCTGAATAGCACTCAGTGTAGGGTTGGTAGAGTAGAGACAGGATATTGCATGTGGTGTCCAGATCAAGAGGAGACGGTGAAGCATGTATTGCTTGTTTGTCCTAAATATCAGAGTCACAGGGAGCAGTGGAAAGATCAATTACAAAGAGCAGGATGCTCAGATTTTAGTTTGGCTGCAGTTCTGGGACCTGGAGTAAAGTCAGGGGAACTGATTAGATTCCTTAAGAGTGCAGGGTTGTATGTGAGAATATGAGTTTTTTTATTTTTATTTTTTTTCCCCAGTATGTATATGTGTGTGTGTGAATATTTCCCCTTTAAATACTTGGAAATATTTCAAAGAATCCCTTACGAAAAAGAAGTTTATTGAAGTGTGCTATAAGTATTCTTCTTTTAAACTTAAAATAAGAAAGTATACTTTCAGTTTACTTTTTATGTACTTCTCTAAAATGTACTTTAGGTACTTCTTAGAAATATACTTAAATTGTACTAAAGTATACTTGACCTATACTGACCGAAATGTCTAAGTATATTTGGCCTATACTTGTTTACTGACATATACTTAAAAGTATAAAGTAAAAATGCAACAACGAAAGCTACATCAAGAAAGCTGCAAAAAGCCATATGAATAGCCCTGGTGAAAAATACATATACTTTATTGTATTTCAAGTATATTTAACTTTGCAATAGTACATTACAAATATACTTAGAAAGAAATGTACCATATTTGAATATATTGAAAGTGCTATGCTTACAACATATTTGCTTACAATTAAACTTTTAACATATTTCAAAATAATTATAATTTAGTATATTTTCTAAAAGTATACTTTAAAAAAATATACTTGGAGTTAAAGTTCTGTGCAATTTTTAAAGTATACTAATTTGAACTTATTTTAAGTTTATTTTAGGTTTACTTTGTCTGTTAAAGTTATCATTATAATAATGCACTGACAGCATATTTATAAAATACATTATTTAGCATCCTTTAGAAACAGTATATTTTAAGTAAATTTTGAAAGTATATGTAGTGTACAAATGTATATTATCTTTATGGAGAATCTTTAGTGTTAGTAAACTAGTAAGTTATTAATTTTGTGCTGCAGGTATACTTGCAAGTATTCTTTTACTATACTTTTAGTTAACTAGTGTACTCATACTGAAAGTATACATGCAAGTGTTCTGTTAGTGTACTCTTAGTAAACTAGTAAGTTACTAATTGTGTGCTGCAGGTATACTTGCAAGTTTTCTTTTACTATACTTTTAGTTAACTAGTAGTTTACTACTCAACTTTACTTTAAGTGAACTTAACATCATACTATAAATATTAATATATTGCACTTAAAGTACAATACAATGTGTATTAATTTTTTTACTTGTACCTTTTAATTGTACTTTCAATTTGAAGCTAAATCTTTCGTATGCTATCAGTGAGCTACTGTAGAAATTGTAAAAAAGGAATGGAATAATTTACAAATCTCATAAACTTATATTTTATTCACAATAGAATATAGGCTATCTCTGCCCATCTTGACTTCTGAGAGACACTGCCACACTTTTTATACCCAATCATGTTGCCAATTAAGTTGCAAATTGGTCCTTTAGTTGTTCCTTATATGTACATTTAACTTTTATACTCTTATTGCTACCTGTCCCAACTTTTTGGGAATGTGTAGCTCTCATAAAATCCAAATTGAGCCAATATTTGGCATGACATTTCAAAATGTCTCACTTTCAACATTTGATATGTTATTTATATTCTATTGTGAATAAAATATAAGTTTATGAGATTTGTAAATTATTCCATTCCTGTTTTACTCACAATTTCTACAGTGTCCCAACTGTTTCTGATTTGAGGTTGTATATATATCTATATATATGGCTGAACCCCCTGAATATTAACTTTCGTTCTGGACTCCATTTCCCATAATCCCGCATGCCTGGACTGATTGGTCTGCCACCTGAAACTCATTG
This sequence comes from Paramisgurnus dabryanus, assembly GCF_030506205.2. Taxonomy (NCBI): domain Eukaryota; kingdom Metazoa; phylum Chordata; class Actinopteri; order Cypriniformes; family Cobitidae; genus Paramisgurnus; species Paramisgurnus dabryanus. The sequence continues at coordinate 4,101,437 of NC_133339.1, forward strand.
GACAGCCTATATAAACTCTCTGGAAACATTCAGTCAGTGCAAAGTCTTGATTTGTACTGGCTGTCATTGCTGACCCTTTTGCCTGTTTCATGACTACGAGATTTGCCTGCCCTACATTGCTGTGTTTGCTGTTGTTTGACCTTTCCTGTTGGAATATGAGTGTGTTTAATAAAAACTTGCAGATGGATCCTCAGTGTCAAAGTGCTTTGTCACACAAGCAGTATACAATAAGTAACCTACTAGTTTACTAAGAGTACACTAACAGAACACTTGCATGTACACTTTCAGTATATGACTAGTAAACTACTAGTTAACTAAAAGTATATTAAAAAAAACACTTGGAAGTATACCTGCAGCACACAATAAGTAACCTACTATTTTACTAAGAGTACACTAACAGAACACTTGCATGTACACTTTCAGTATATGACTATTAAACTACTAGTTAACTAAAAGTATATAAAAAAAACACTTGGAAGTATACCTGCAGCACAAAATTAGTAACCTACTAGTTTACTAAGAGTAATCTAACAGAACATTTGCATGTACACTTGAAGTATAAGTCTAGAAAACTACTAGTATACTCATGAGTTCACTTGCAGTACAAATGAAGAACTAATTGTGCACTAGTTGTACACTTAAAGTTGACTACTCTTACACTTATAGTACACTTAGAAGTATACTTTTATATACTAAAAGTGGGCCAATTTAGTCCCAAGCGGTATTCAAGCAGTACACTTACAAGTTTACTACTAGAACATAAATGTTAGTACACTTACTACATAAAGTATACTTAAAACTATACTCCAACATTACTTAAGTATACTTAATATAATGAACTTGAAGTATACTTCTTTTTCGTAAGGGATGGACGTCTTAACCTGCATTGCAATGCATTGACCTGTGGGTGGCGGTATGCACCAGTAGGTGTAACCCGCCATGAAAATTGAAAGAAGAAGAAGAAGTGCAGTGGAGGAAGACAAAAGGTTTGTGAGATGTCTTACCTTATTTTGTCTAAAATATAATGATAATCTAAGAATTTTGAGATACGATTTTTTTTTGGATGTCATTAGTGTTACTCTTTTTTTTTTATAGCTGGGAGTGTTAAGATCTTTACATAAAAATAAATTATACTGAATTATGTGATTGTTACATCTCTGATGAAATAGCACATGGCTAATGGCAGCCATTTTGTTAAAATATTAGTTTTTTTCTGTAAATTGTCCATTGGTGTTACCATCATTAGTGTTACTTCTCTAATGAAAAACTTTTTATATTCTGATTTTGTCATTGGTGTTACATTGTGTCATTGGTGTTAGATTGTGTCATTGGCGTTACATTGTGTTTTGGCGTTACATTGTGTCATTGGCGTTACATTGTGTCATTGGTGTTAAACCAAGTTTTGTTGTTATGAATGTATTTTCTTGTACTTTCTAGTAATATTTTGATGTTGATATGGGATGTAAGACATTGTTGATATTTCAGTCTTTGCATCAAAGCCTTTTTGGTTGAATATTTTTGTTTTTGTTGTTTTTAAAGAAAAATGTCAAACTGAGAATCAAATAATTTCATACAATGCTGGGTAAAGATGAAGAATTTAATTAAACAAATATTAATAATCAATAATTTTTCTTGCTGTTATCATTCCTCTACTCAACCATTAACTAAATACACAAGCTGTAATGAGAAAAAATATTTAGTATCAACATTAATGTTCATCATCTTGTTGCTCATCATCGAGATCATCATCTAAATCCTATTTTTCTACTATCTTGTTCCTATCTATATAATATAACTCACTAGTTCATCTTAGGAATACCTTACCGTGACGATTATTCAACAGTATCAGTAACTGAAACGATTTATCGCTGATAAATACCCAGTATTAGCATATAGCACACTAGCGTAAACAAACCGGGAAACGCTGCTCCGTGCATTGGAGCTCCGTCGAGTTCATCATCTAAATCCTATTTTCTTACTATCTCGTTCCTATCTATATAATATAACGTACAAATTTATCTTAGGAATACTTTACCGTGACGATTATTGAACAGTATTAATAAGTAAAACGATCTATCACTAGTAAACACCTAGTGTTAGCATATAGCCCGCTAGCACTTGCTCACTGTCTGTTTACTGTAAATCTGCCTTCCTTTTCGATCTAATGGCGGACACATCCGATGTATGTTTTTCAGACCTTTCCTCACCAGAGCGGGAAGCTGTGGAGGAGTTGTTGCCCGGCATTCGCACCAGGCGGTACAGCGTGCCCCACATCACCCTGGCTCCAGGAACCCGGAGACGACCGAGGCATGCAACGAGCGAGCACCCATCTCGATGCAGCTTCACGGACCGCGTTCGGGCGAACGGAGACGCTATCGCACAGCATGAAAACGGTAAGACTCCGCTTGTCATTGTAACCTGCACTACTTGCCACATGTACAGTTTAGCTTCTTCCGTCAGCACAGAGGGGTTTACATGTGTTAAATGTATTGAAGTAATAAGGCTAACGGAGAAGGTTGCAGAACTAGAAGCGCACATCCGAACGCTCGTTGAGGACAGTAAAACCGCTAATGTTAATGTTTCAAACACTGTTTCAGGTGCGCCTACGGTAACGCGTAGTACACATAGCTCGGTTTCGGCAACTGAGTTAACACGGCCGACTAACTGGGTGACTATCAGGCGGCGTAGTCATATTCGATGCCCATCGAAGTCCCCCCTAGTAATTTCTAACAGATTCGACATCCTAAGCAATACACCGGCTGAGACATCTGTTAAAGGTGCCCTTGTTATTGGAGACTCGATACTTAAGAATGTGAACATTGAGGCACCAGCCACCATAGTTGACTGTATACCGGGAGCCAGATCGTCAGACATTAGATCCAAACTTAAAATGCTGGCTAATGCTAAGCGTAAGTTTTCAAAAATTGTTATTCATGCCGGCGCAAATGACACCAGACTCCGCCAGTCGGAGATCACCAAAGATACTATTAAAGAGGTGTGTGAAATTGCAAAAACAATGTCAGATAATGTAATATGCTCTGGTCCCCTCCCCGCCTACCGGGGTGATGAAACTTATAGCAGATTAGTGTCTCTTCACCACTGGATGTCAAAATGGTGCCCTCAGCATAACGTAGGGTTTATAGACAATTGGAAGCACTTCAGGGGGAGACCTGACCTGCTAAAGCCTTCATCCGTCATCGGAAGGAAATGCTATACTCTCTAGAAATCTGACCAATACTCTTAATTCTAATACAGTCTGACTACCCAGGGCCCAGGTGAGGAAACTGATAGATCGGCCTACCCGTCCATCTGTCAGCTGCTCTGACATGTCAAGATCACATATATCCCAGAACTTAGAGTCTATCTTACCAGAGTATCAACACATTTCAACTGTGTGCGTTCCTCGAACAAACGAATACAGAGCACCGTTTACCTCGTCTCGTACAAATCTTACTAACATAAAATTAGAAAACAATACGTTTACAGATGAACCTCGAATGTTAAAATTCGGCCTTCTTAACATTAGATCGCTTACCAATAAGGAACCCATTGTCAATGAAATAATTACTGACCAAAACTTAGATGCACTCTCTTTAACAGAAACCTGGCTTAAAGCAGACGATTACATTAGTTTAAACGAATCCACCCCACAAGACTACTATTACAAACATGAACCGCGATTAAAGGGGAGAGGGGGTGGTGTAGCTACAATATACAACAACATTTTTAAAGTTAACCAAAAATCTGAACTAATTCATTTGAAATAATGCTATTAAATATGGAAATAACTGATCGTAACCATAAACAGCTCTCTTTTGTCCTTGCTACAATCTATAGACCTCCGGGCCATCATGCAGATTTTCTTAAAGAAATATCAAATTTCCTGTCTGACCTCGTAGTCACTGTAGATAAAGCTCTTATCGTTGGTGACTTTAATATACACGTTGATAACCCAACAGATACATTAGGATTAGCGTTTATAGATATTCTAAATTCTCTCGATATTAGACAAAACGTAACAGGGCCAACGCATACTCGTAGGCACACATTAGACTTAATTCTGTCACTCGGGCTCAATATTAAAGAAATCGAGATATCACCTCAGAGCGATGCAGTTTCAGACCATTGCCTTGTCTCATACACGGTACTTCTAGATAGGATCACTCGATCCACAATATGCTACCGACTAGCCAGAACAATAATTTCAACCACTAAAGATAACTTTATTAGCACTCTTCCAGACCTGTCCCAAATGAAACATGTAGCAGATAATCCTGAAGATCTAGATATTGTAATAGAAAACCTGAACAGTATTTGTTCTAACACATTGGATGCCGTAGCTCCAATTCGAAAAAAGAGAATCAAAGAAAAAACGCCAGCTCCATGGTACGACCATCATACCGCATCCCTTAAAAAGGCTGCTAGAAAAATGGAAAGAAACTATAGAAGCACAAAGTTAGAAGTATGGCGTGCAGCATGGAAAGAGAGTGTTAAACACTACAGACAGGCTATAAAATTGCCAGATCTACGTATCTCAGCAATCTTATTAAAGAAAATCATAATAACCCTCGCTTCCTCTTTAGCACAGTTGCGAAACTGACTAGAAATAAAGAACAAACAGAACCCACTAATAAACTCCCACACAATAGTAACGACTTCATGAACTTCTTTACTAAGAAAATTATGATTATTAGGGAAAACATTGTAGGTACCCAAGCAGCCACCACTCTACCCAGTAATATATTTAACGCTAGCTTACCATACGAACATCTTGAGTCATTTAAACCTACTACAATAGAAGAGCTATCTAAATTAGTAGTGTCATCCAAATCATCATCCTGTATATTGGACCCTGTTCCCACAAAATTACTCAAAGAGGTATTCCCTGTAGTGTCTAACCCAGTACTAAATGTATTTAACTCATCACTAGAATTAGGCTACGTTCCAACAGCTTTCAAACTAGCAGTTATTAGACAGCTCATTAAAAAACCAAACCTTGACCAGGGAGATCTAAATAACTTTAGACCAATCTCAAATCTCCCTTTTCTTTCCAAAATATTAGAAAAAGTAGTGGCAAGCCAGCTACGTACATTCTTAGCAAATAATAGTACATATGAAAAGTTCCAATCAGGATTCAGGCCCCACCATAGCACAGAGACAGCGCTGCTTAGAGTTACAAATGACCTTCTCCTAACATCCGATCGTGGCGAAATATCACTCCTTATATTATTAGACCTTAGTGCAGCCTTTGACACAATAGATCACACAATCTTACTTAATAGGCTAGAAAACTATGTTGGCATCAGTGGTCAAGCGCTAGCCTGGTTCAGATCGTATCTAACCAAACGCTATCACTTTGTTTATGTAAATGAGGAGGAGTCACATCACTCCCTGGGTAAATACGGCGTACCGCAGGGATCAGTTTTAGGTCCTATCCTGTTCTCGTTATATATGTTACCTCTGGGAGATATTATCAGGAATCATAACATACAGTTTCACTGCTACGCCGATGACACACAGCTTTACATCTCCTCACATCCTAGCGAAACACACAATTTTCTAAGCTATCAGACTGCATCAGCGATATAAGTGACTGGATGGCACATAACTTTCTTATGCTAAACTCCAATAAGACAGAGATACTTGTTATCGAACCGAATCGCTACAAATATAATATTACAGACTACAAGTTGCCCATAGATGGCTGCACTGTGTTGCCAACCTCCACGGTTAAGAATTTAGGTGTGATGTTCGACAGAAATTTATCCTTCAACAGCCATATCTCCAATGTCTGCTGCACAGCATTCTTCCACCTTAGAAATATCTCAAAAATACGCCATATGTTGTCTGCATCAGATGCAGAGAAGCTTATCCACGCTTTTATGACCTCTAGAATAGACTATTGTAACTCGTTACTCGGAGGATGCCATGCAAATCAGGTAAACAAGCTTCAGCTAGTTCAAAACGCTTCTGCGAGAGTTCTTACTCGATCTAAGAAGTATGACCGCATAAGCCCAATTCTGGCATCTTTACACTGGTTACCAGTTAAATATCGTATACAATTTAAAATATTACTAATCACCTAAAAAGCCTTAAATGGCCTAGCACCCTCATATCTTAGAGAATTATTATCAGAATACAATCCATCACGTGCATTGCGGTCACAAAATTCTGGCCTCTTAATAATCCCTAAAATATCAAAAGTGTCTAAAGGTGGCAGATCCTTTTCCTACTTAGCCCCTAAGCTATGGAATGATTTACCAACCGACGTCCGAAAATCAGAGACAGTAGATAACTTTAAATCTAGACTTAAAACTTTTCTCTTTAACAAGGCATTCGCATAGTTTGTTTTAGCAATAGTACTTATCTCCCAATAGCTAGCTTGTACAACCTAATAAATAAATAAATTAATGAATAAAGTAAAACCTTTTTTTCGTCAACACTCCAAAGCATGGTAAATGTCATTAATACACTTTAGTAATATGCTGAAACTTTGAATTGGTTGTCGATTGAGTCTTAATTGCCAAATATGGTCGGTTTGCAATTTTGGCCTTTTTCCCATGGCCTTAAAAATAGTATGTCATACAGAACTGTTTGCCACTGTACGTTAGTATTAACGACGGCAGTGGGGCCTCTGGCCTTAGTCAAACGAGTTCTGTTTCTGTTTCTAAAATCATCAACTATATGTAATACACTTATTTCCCAATAGCTAGCTTGTACAACCTAATAAATAAATAAATTAATGAATAAACTAAAATCTTTTTTTCGTCAACATTCCAAAACATGGTAAATGACATTAATACTCTTTAGTAATATGCTGAAACTTTGCATTGGTTGTCGATTGAGTCTTAATTGCCAAATATGGTCGGTTTGCAATTTTTGGCCTTTTCCCCTGGCCTTAAAAATAGTATGTCATACAGAACCGCTTGCCACTGTACGTTAGTATTAACGACGGCAGTGGGGCCTCTGGCCTTAGTCAAACGAGTTCTGTTTCTGTTTCTAAAATCATCAACTATATGTAATACACTTAACCAGCAATAGTTAGCCTGCCCGGAACCGAGCTGACTAAAACCACATTACTTTGTGACACTTGCTTTTTATGTGAACGGCCCCTACGCTAATAAGATTTTGTTTCTCTCTCCCTGTCTCGTCCTCAATCTCGAGGACAATAAGACAAACAGATCCAGATCCAGCTCCGGTAAATGTGAAAGTCGGCACACCTCTGATCTACTGGCTGTTCTTCAACATGATGTCCAGCTGATGCCTGACCAAAGACCACCGGCAGAACCCGCTTAATCTCTGCTTAATCTCCGCTTAATCTCCTTCCGTTTCAATGTGTATATATATATATATCTCCCAAGGGTTTTTTCCTCCTAGGACTTTTTTTTACTTCCCCGGCTAAAATTCCGGGTTTTTTTTCTCCAAGGGGGTTTTTCAACCCGGGGAGGCAGCTTTTTTGGGCTTAACTTCTATACGTTACATTAGTAATACATTTGCTTATAATGTTGATTTATAGCCGCAGCAAATTTAGCTGCTTGTGCTATCGTGTATTATGTTATGCCATCTGTCGATTTTCTGTGCTTTTCACTACATCTATTATGTACATCAATTACCAAATTGTGAAAAACGCTATATAAATAAAATTGAATTGAATTGAATTGAATTGAATAGTCATTAAAATTAATGACTATTGAAAAATTAAAATTAACTCAATTAAAAACAAGATTCTGTCTATCAAGACTTAATCTGTTGTTATCCTCTGGGCATTTTCACTTTTACATTATTTACTTTAAATTGTCCATATTTTAAAACTGTGGTGAGCAGTTAAAAGCTATAGTGAGTGGCAAATAACTGCACATTTTTATAATAACAATATAAACTGAAAAACATGTATACCATGAAATATACCGTTACCGTAAAATAAAATGACTCATTCTGTGGAATAGATTTTTGGTAATTCCGCCCACCCCTATCTGGCACCATTTCGGGCTTTTTTTCAAAAACACTTATCTTAATCTCGAAGATCGGATCAGATCGAATCGAATCCAACAATAATAATCGATTCAAGATCTTGAGAATCGGAATCGAACCGATTCTTGAAATTTGAATCGAAACCCAGCCCTAATTGGGAGCAGTTTGCTAGCTGGAGCCATTCACTTGCAGTCTTTGTGATAAGCTAAGCTAGCGGGGGACTTATCTAACTCTGGGGGATACGGTGAATAAGCTAAATTCCCCAAATCTTGGCATGTTCCTTTAATAAGGGTTAAAATAATAATAATGTAACAGTTTTGATTATAATTCAACAGTACATTTATAATTTGTGGACTCGTTTAGACTTGGACCGTTAAGGACTTGAGTCCAACTCTGCCCCCTTTTGGATCTCTGAGTCTCATAATCTTACTTCAGGGGTGCCTTAGGGCTCAGTTCTTGGGCCACGGCTCTTCTTTTTTTACATGGCATCCTTAGGATGTCATTCTGAAACATGGCTTTTCTTACCATTGCTGTGCTGATGACACGCAACTCCATCTCTTATTTCAACCAAACGATCCCACAGTTTCCACTCAGATTTCTGCCTCCCTGAGTGATATTGCAGCTGAACCTTACAGTACAAAGACAGAACTGCTTGTGACCTCGGCAGACCCGACAATACAACACAACCTTATTCAGTTGGGCTCACCTACCATATCCATGTCCAGACAGCCAGTAATCTTGGAGTGATCATTGACGACCAGCTGAGCTTCACTGATTACATTGCTACCACTGCACAATCCTGTGAATTTTTCCTTTACAACATCAGGAAAATCAGATAATTTCTGTCCGAGCATACAAATCCTTGAGCAGACTGGACTACTGTAATGCTCTCCTGGCTGGCCTTTTAGCCTCCACAGTCAGACCTCTACAGATTATCCAGAATGTGGCAGGCAAAGTGGTCTTTAATGAACCGAAGAGACCACATGTCACACCCCTCCTTATCAATTTACATTGGCTCCCTGTAGCTGCCCGCATCAAGTTCAAACCATTGATGCTAGCCTACAAGACGCCCACTGACTCCGCACCTCTATACCTACACTCCCTAATTCGGTCAAACGTGCCCTTCAGATGTCTGCGCTCTGCAAGCAAATGGTCGCACATCTTCTTCTGGACTGTTCTGCCTCTTGCCACAAGATCAGCCGAGTCACTAGCAACCTTACTCAAATGCCTAAAAAAAAATCTGGACAATTTTCAATCTGGTTTCCGTCAGCATCATAGCACAAAGACATTGCTCTTAACCCTCTGGGGTCTAAGGGGTTTAAGGGCCCTGGGGAAGTTTTGACATGCACTGACATTTGTGCTTTTTCAGTTGCTTAAAAACATATTAATGGCAAAAGTCTCATAACACTGCGTTCATCACAAACTGGGCTACAATATCATATAATCAACATGTATGTACATGTGTGTATTTTTGAGAGAAAAATGTTTATGCGTGGTTTTTGAAAAAGCAAACATTTTTATTCACTGATATAAGTCCACAAAACTCATTCTAAACATGTTTTCCCAAGACTTTTCAAAACAGGATCTAGTAGTCTAGAGTTTTTTCTTCAAAATGATGTGAAAATCATTCGGCCTACTCATTCACATAAAGCAAGATATTGATTTACAATTTCTAAGACACTTTTGCTTGGGAAAGGCTGTATGCGTGGAGGCGGGAAAGCTCCTGAATAGACAGTGATTGACAGCTGAGAGACAAAAGGGTTGCATAATGAGCCACATAATGAGCCTTGTGGGGATGTTCAACAGGAATGTAACTTTCTCTGTAGTAAAACCATGATAAGGTTTACTTTTCAATATAATGTAAATACACACACATTATATATATATTTCTATTGATATATTAATTTCACAAGTATAAGTTACCTTTTAAAAACCATAGTAGCCTAATCATGGTAAAGGTACTGTTTGGCCATTGTAAAGTGAACCCAGGGTTTGTGTTTGGTTGGCCAGCGAGAGGTTTACTTTTGTGCAGTAAAAAGCTCAAAAGAACAAATGCCTATCGTTGTTTGGACTTTTATTTGTGTTTTTGTAATCATTATAGTAGAAACACAACAAGGGACACGCGTGATAAACTTATCAATGTTTGTTTACAGCCGCCGCCATTACCTCACGTGTTGATCATAACGTAAATGTGTGCACATGCGAGTGATCCTGTGTTTAATAAACTTGCTGTGCGGAGATATGCGCTTAGACGCAACTAAATAAGGATTGTACTGTTTGCAGTCGCGTATTTTATAAGAATATCAAAAACTGCGTCGATTTCCTGACTCGTGTGTTTGTGTATGTGCGTTTCCCATCGCGTGAACTGTTTGACGGAAGACAAAGAAAACACTCGCGTCTGGAGATAGTGACACACATACGCAAGTAAATAAGGATTGTACTGTTTGCAATCGCGTATTTTATAAGAATACCAAAAAGCGCGTCGAGATTCCTGACTCGTGTGTTTGTGTATGTGCGTTCCCCTCGCGTTAAATGTTTGATGGAAGAACAAAGAAACACTCGCGTCTGGAGATACAGACACACATACGCAAGTAAATAAGGATTTAGATGTCATGCTTTGGTGCAATCGGATGAAACAACAAGGAATAGAGAGACTGGGTTGTGGATTGCGTATCCATTGACTGCAGGAGGCTCAAGCTATGCATATGGATATCTCTGCTCATTCACTTCAATGGCGCGGGGGTGTGGCCATCTCTTCTCATTACAGATAATCAGGTAACATTAGAGAGACGGTCCCTCTCCTACTTCTCATACAGTTTACACCGAATGACAATATATGTTTTCGATTTCACTTACATCATTTAAAAGCTGACATTCCAAGCATTATGTAGACATTTATCTTTTGTTAATATGAAAACCCAGCAAACACAGAACGTTCCCCTAACGTTAGTTTTTGGTTATATTTTGGTTATTTTTTGGGAACCAAATAATAACGTTCTGGGAACGTTCTTTTTAGGTTTTATTTTTTGCAACCATAAAATAACGTTCCCATAACGTTGCAGGGTGGTTATTTTTAAAATAACCTAAAAATAACTTAACCCTTGTGTGGTGTTCATATTTTTGTTACTTAGACAATGTTTGTGGGTCTAGTGGACCCAGAGCATTATTAGTATCTTAAATCAATGCAGTCATACAAATTTATGTAATAATTGTTTACAGATGTTTACTTTAGCCTCATTGCAAGTAACATAGACAGAATTTATGGTTAATATTTGTCATTTACCACTGGTAGAGGACTATTTATAAACTAAAGTGCCATTCGTTTTTTGTGGTAATATGAAACAAAAGAAGACAATTCTATTCTGATCCAGATATTGGGGGGAAAACATGTTTATCTTAAATAAGTATAAATGAAACAAAGTTTTTTATCACTGTTGATGTTTAATTCTTTGAACTTTTTGAAATTGTACACATTTGTGTCAGTCTACACAGCACAGGCCCCAACTGAACATATGCCGTATCATAAGAAATTACACTGAACACATAACCTGTTCTTGCCAGCCAACACAACACATAATAAGCACATTTTTACTGTGTAGCTGTGTTTTATACACATATACTGTGTCCATCTATGGTCCACACACATTGCAGTACAATGTGTTGCTATTGGCCACAATATATGGATAATATTTTACTTTATTATTCACTCTCTCTCACATACTCATGCACACAGCTGACATTTGGTCCCCACAATGTGATAAATACCAGGTACACACACACACACACACACACACACACACAGACAGACACACACAGACACAGACACACACAGACACAGACACACACAGACACACACAGACACACACACACACAGACACGCACGTAGATCTGGTTTGCCTGCATGTGTGTGTGAAAGACGGAGCCTCTTGACTGTTACGCTTTGCCAAAAGAACAATGCAAAAGACAATTGCACTTGAATAAATTCCTAGGTGTCTGAAAAGCAAAGTAACAACATAATTTGAATGATGTAACTTTAAAAAAATAGTAAACCTTGGATAACAAACGGATTAAAAAATGCCTCTAAGAAGAAAAATAGACTTCATAAGGAGTTTATTAAATCAAGGACAGAGAATGCAGAAAAACGCTATAGGAAATACAAAAATAAGTTGACTGGCATATTGAGACAAGCAAAAAAGGACTATTATAATAGAATGTTGCACGAAAATAAAAATAATATAAAGGCTACATGGAATATTCTGAACAATGTAATTGGGAATAAGACTGGACGAACAGAATTACCTAAATATTTTAAAAAGGACAATAAGTTGATTGAAAATAAAGAAGAAATGGTCCATGAATTAAATCAATTCTTTGTAAATGTAGGACCTAGCTTAGCAAAAGAAATACCAATATCTAGTAATCAGCTAGGGGGAGTCCGGAAAAGGGAAAAAAGTATCATGCAGTCAATGTATCTGGTGAGGTGACTGAAAATGAAATATTATCTGTGGTTTATAAGTTAAAAAATAAGACTTCAACGGATAGTGATGGTATTGACATGAAAATAATAAAAAACACAATTGACTGCATTATTAAACCATTACATTATATAATTAATTGTTCTTTTGCAGAAGGAGTTTTTTCCAGATAGTATGAAAATAGCTAAGGTAATACCTTTTTTTAAAACTGGAGATAAACATATTTTCAATAACTATAGACCAGTATCTCTCCTACCTCAATTTTCCAAAGTGTTTGAAAAACTCTTTGTTAATAAATTAGACAACTTTATTGAAAAACATGAGTTATTAAACGAAAATCAATATGGATTTAGGTCAAATAGGTCTACAAGCTTGGCTATTATGAAAATTATTGAAGATATTACAACTGCAATAGACAGAAATAAATATACAATAGGGGTGTTCATTGATTTAAAGAAGGCATTTGACACTATAGATCATCATATTCTTATTTCTAAATTATATACTTATGGAATTAGAGGAGTTGTACTGAACTGGTTAACTAGCTATTTACAACAACGACAACAATATGTTGAGTTTGACGGTTATAGGTCAGAATGTCTGAATATTGAATGTGGACTTCCACAAGGTTCAATATTAGGACCCAAACTTTTTATTTTGTATATAAATGAGATTTGTGAGGTTTCAAAAAAATTACACTATGTATTATTTGCAGATGACACAAATTTATATAGTTCAGGAAATGATTTGAAAACTTTAGCTAATAATATTGAAGATGAAATGGTTAAACTAAAATTGTGGTTTGATGTAAATAAATTATCTTTAAATTTGAATAAGACAAAGTTTATGATATTTAGCAATAAAAGAAAGGAGGAAGTCAGCTTATCTATAAACAATGTAAATATTGAGAAGGTGTCTGAAATTAGATTTTTAGGAGTTACCTTAGATGAGAAATTGACGTGGAAAAGTCATATAATGCATGTAAAAAATAAGATGGCAAAAAGCCTATTTTGAATAAGGTTAAATACAGTTTAACGTATAATACAATGAAAATGTTATATTGTTCAATGATTTTGCCTTATTTAAACTATTGTGTAGAAATATGGGGAAATACATATTATAGTAACCCTATGCCTTTATTTATTTTACAGAAAAGAGCTATTCGTATTATTTTCCAAGCAGGATATAGAGATCATACAAATCCACTCTTTATTAGATCAGGATTATTAAAATTTAAAGACATTGTAGAATTACACATTTTATTAGTGATGTTTAAAGCTAGAAGCAAAGCTCTTCCATATGATTTACAAAAGTTATTTGTTCTCACTTCTGAAGATGGAAATCATAGACGGCCGTATGACTTTAAACATCTAACAGCACGAACAACCCTGAAACAAATGTGTTGGTCTGTTGCTGGAGTAAAAGCGTGGAAATTTCTAAGGAAAGATTTAAAAAGTTGTAAAAATATTTTTAGAATTTAAAAGGAGCTACAGAAAGAAACAACTTGAATTATATCAAATTGAAATTTGAATAGGACTGTATGTGATTATTGAAAACGTTTAAATAAATATTAGATATGTTGCAGTTTGGGTGTAGCCTGGTATAACCAGACTCTCGTACATTCATTTCATTTGTACAGAGAGTCTGGCCACGCTCCATAGCAAAGCGTTACTTCCGTTAAGGAGGGTCCATTGTTGAAGTTTAAAACTATTGGATCTGCCCAGAGTTACTCAGGATCTGCCAAAGCCAATCGCTAACGTGTGGTCGTGACGTATATCATGCACCGAAACCGGCCGGAAACAACAAGTCAGAATAATCAGACAAACAAAAGTTAGCAAACCTGGTTCTTGCTCCGGCTTTAACTTCTGTATATTCGGCAGTTTTGCAACAACGGACCGAATAGATTTTCTCACGTCTTTCTCCGCTGCCATTACTGAACTACAACTCAAACTGACGCACGACCTCAACGTCATCGTTCTTAGCCACCCCCATCTGTTCGCTCAATTTGGTCCTGCAGATTTTTGCAGGAGAAAACGAAACTCTATAGAGAAATCCCAGACGTACTGCTGAAGCGAAATGAAAAATAAGCGGAAGCACGTAGGAGGGCGGAGCCAGGCTAGTTTGGGTGATGGTGGAGGGAATACAGCTGTGACATCTACTATTTAAGTTAATATATTTCTGGTGATATTTATGTCATCTACTATTTATGTTAATAAATTATGGGTGATGGTGGAGGGAACAATGTTTAAGCCATCTACTATTAATGTTTATAAAGGGGGCAGAAAAATATAAGAATATTATTCTTCCATCTGCTCCTTTCTGATCGTGGAAATGTAAAGGAAAATTCAAATGAATTGTATGTGCTTTGTATAAATAATGCATTTTCATGAAAAGAATAAAAGAGAAATGAATGAAATGAAAAAATGAAAAACTTTACAGTATCCACTTCAAATTTAGGGTGCAAAGGTTGCAATAATAAATCTGTATTAAATGCTAAAACCACTAATTATTCTATAAACATTAAACATGTTTTGACCAGTGGTGAATCTCATTTGTGTGCCATATTATTACCATACATGTATGCAACCAAAGATTTTTAAGTTTCAACAATGTTTTTAACAACGTGTCTGTTGATTTTTTTTTTTTTTGCTTTAACCCCTGGTTATATCATCCAAGTTAAAAGAAATAAACAATTGAAATATATCAGTATTCGTGTAATGAATAAATATAATATACAAGTTTCACTTTTTGAATGGAATTCGTGAAATAAATCAACTTTTTGATGATATTCTAATTATATAACCACCACATGTATACATCTGTCTAAATTTCACCAGCCTAATTTCGGTCTATTAGTATCAAAGAATAGGATGATTGACTTATGACCAATAAAAATACAATTATGTATGATCAAACCTCTTTTCGATGCAGAACGTATATGTTATCTGAATTTGCACACTTATTTTTATTTATATATTTTATACGTGGTGGACAACAGGGCTGTGCTATCCACTTTATGGATAATAGGGATTAATACAGCTGTTATTTCAAAATTGTAGTATAAATATAGTATAAAAATCCTTACTACAGTAGATCTCATTGTTTGAATAAAAATGTTGCCTAAAAATGACTAAATCTAACTTTTTAGTGGTTTGTTTTATAATACTATCAGTGCATTAGTCACCACTCACTTGGGTTTTCAGAAGTCGTTTTTATAGTTTTTCATTAAAATATATAAATACTATAGTGCTTATTTATTCAGCTTGTTCATTTATAGTTTAGGTAGTTCACATACAGTAGTTCACTAACAGTCAAATATTAAAAAGATTTACTATCAATTACAGCAAATACACTTTTTATATACTTGAATATATTTTCTGGATTACATGAACAAAGAATCAATAAATGAACCACCCATGTAAATAACTTTTAATATATTGAATTTTATTCTGCACCACTTACATTTCACTCTTGTGTTGTATTTAAAAATTATCCACAATCATTGTAATCAATTATTATTATTTTCCTCCACCAAATATATATTCATTATCACTAAACCATAAAAAATAGGTCAAGTTTTGCATTAGGTTTGATGTCACAAATCATTGGCTTGCACATGTGATTGTATCAAGAAAATATAAATATATATTTTTCACATTTAAAAAGTTTGAAAAGCTGAGTCCTTCGCACTTAAGTGAGAATGAGCAATGATGAAAGTCGCTACAACAAACAATTTTGTTTCTTTAATACAAAAAATTACACTGAATTTATGATGCAATTTTAGAAACACAATTTTGTCTGATTTACTAAACCGTTATACAGATTTTTTTGAATGTTTTAAATCATGCAGCAAGCAGAAATTAAGAGACAATATAAATGATGTGTTTTTAAAAGCATAAATTGATTTGATAGTAAGTGTCTGTTTTTCAAATCCAAAATCATTTTACCATTGAGATACATCAATGAGTAATTCTGAAAACCTCTAGATTAACAAGGCTTTCATGAAATACAGCATTTCGACTTTTCTTGTAGACGTTTTAACATTGCTTCCTTGTCAGCCATTTCTTTTTCCAGCTGCTGTTTTAGTTCAGCTACTTTTCTGCTTTCTTCGTCCTTTTGCTTATTTGCAGTTATCACTGAAAACTGATCAATCAATTTTTTGACTTTTTGTTCATGTTGTTGTTTTTGTATTTCTTGTTGTTGTTGTTTTACTTGTTGCTCTAGCTCTTCCTCTCTCTTCTTGTAGTGTTTATTCTCCTCCACCAGTTTTTTGAACTCTGCTTTTTTGGCTCGCTTCTCCCTCTCAGCAGCTTGGATTTGCTCCTTTAACTCAGCTTCTCTTGTTTTGTATTTTTGTAATAGTTGGTATGTCGTGTTAGAAAAGCACTGGCCATTGTTGCTTTTCACCATATCTTGGATCTTCTTTAGGAGTGTTGTTACTTGGTTACGGTTTTCATCTCTATTGTTGAAAACATGATATCTGCCCCCACACTCATCAACTAAAGCTTTAAGATCTTTTGCAGCCTCTCTTACATAGTCAATGATACATTTGTCCTCCTCCAGATCGTCTCCTCTCGTGAACAGAATCATTGTGTATTTAATGGAATCTTCACCAAAGACATCCCTTATTTTCTGGACTGTTTTTTTCTCTTCATCTGTGAAACGACCAATTCTTAACACAAGTAGAAAGACGTGAGGTCCAGGGTAGGACAGGTCAATGCACTTGACTGTTTCCGCTGTCAACTTTTTGTCAGATAGCTCCGTATCACACCATCCAGGAGTGTCCACCACTGTGATTTCTTTATCACCAACAACTTCAGTAACCTTCGTGCACTCCCTGGTCACTGACTTGGAGCTTGATTCTTTGTGAAAAGCATCTTTTCCAAGGATGGTATTTCCTGTGGCACTCTTCCCACTCCCCGTTTTCCCAACCAGGATAATACGCACCTTATTTCCTAGGGAACAAAAATTAACATTAACATATAGTTTTTAATAATGTATTCTTATTGTTCATTTATTTCTGCTACAAACCTTCAGATTGTGGATCCATGTTCACTCCGTATGACAAAGAACCAGAGAGGAGTGAGTTTATAAAGGCTGGGCTTGTTCCTTGCGATCTAAAACAGAAAACTAAGATACTGCAAGCACATCACACTGACATATGGCCCCCATTAGAGCATAACACTGAACTGCATCTTTCCCTAAACAGGTTTTACAACTTCTCTTTGTGTCCTTATAAGATAAAAAAAAACTTTCAATGTAATAAATAATAGGCATAGTTATTTTAATAGTTTTTGAACCATGTATTCTTAAAATAAAAATGAGTGCTGGGCAAAGATTAATCGCGATTAATCACATACAAAATAATATTTTTTTGCATAATTTGTTTGTGTACTGTGTGTAATTATTATGTATGTTTAACCACACACACACACACACACACATACATAGATTCATTTCAGATTTTTTATTTATAAATTAATGTTTAAAATTTATATATGTAATATAGAATATATAAAAATATATACACATGTAAATGTTTTTTAAATACATACATAAATGTGTGTGTATTTATATATACATAATTACACACAGCACACACTCATATATTATGCTAAAAATCACTTTTATTTTGTATGCGATTAATCGCAATTAATCTTTGCCCAGCACTAAAAAAGAAATGACAATAACTATTAGCCTAACTATATAAATGTCAAATATTGTTAAAAAATATATATTAACAGTAATTTAAAGTAAACAAATTACATTTACATTTAGTCATTTAGCAGACGCTTTTTGTCCAAAGTGACTTACAAATGAGGTAAACAATAGGAGCAATTAGAGCAAAACAAGAACTGCAATACATAAGTGCATTAGAACTAGTCTCATCAAATTTAACACTGTACGCAAGCCAGGTTTTTTTTAACAAAGCACAATTAAACACAATAGAAGAAACATTCAAACAGGGGCAGATCTAGAAAATTATTTATGAGGTGGTAAGGGGGTGGCAAAACTGGTGAGCATCATTCTCATGGATTCACGAAATTATTTACATATTTGGTTTATTCACTGGGGCGCACATTTTTATATTGGTCTGTAAAATGTGTAATTGACCTTAACCTGGTAGCTGTATTGGAAAGACAAATAAATTAAAGACAGATAAATTCAATTAGATGGTAAGGTATATTTAAGTTCTGCTACATTAATAGATTTCTACTTAATTTTATGCCAAGTTTAATTTATATACTTGTATACATTTATAAACATTTATTTTTAAAAAATGTAAAGTTTCCACATTGTTCACTGTAATGATTGTGAAGGAACTTGGATGAATAAGTAAAATTTGAGTTTGCGCCTAAACCCGATTTGATGACTTTAAATTGTCCGTTTCTAGTCAATTAAAATATTAGATATATTTATAAATAGACACATTTTTTTTCTTCGGAGAAATTTATATTTTCCATCTTTTGCATATAATAAAAATAAAGTAACTTGGATTAAAAAGTGAAATTTATGCTGGTGTCCTGAACCCAATTGGCATTCATTTAATGAACATAAATAATCTATTTCAGATTCATTTAAATATTATACATTTATAAACAGGTGCATTTCCTTTGGATTACATTGTGTGCAGAATTATTATTAGGTATGTTAATATTTTGATCACAATTTTTTCTGCACATCTTTACCAATTAAAAACCACAGAACTCTTAATAACTACCATTCATTTTGTATATATCATTTCATCCTGTGACCCTGCTGCCCCAGTTAACATTTCTAGTCTATTGGTCACACCTCAATTTTGCAATTTATATAGTATTGTGTTTTTCTCATGGTGTGTGTTAAACCTTTTTTGGCCCCTTTTACTCATAAAAGAAGCGTGCCTAATTATTTTGCACACCTCCAGCCATCATTAACAACAATAATATATTACTTATATGAAAAAAATTTGAAATTGTAAAAAGGTGTTTGGAAAAATGTGTGATCAAAACATTGGCATGTAAACAAGTTGTTTTTATTGCAGGCACTTGCAGTCATAGAAAAACAGGTATACGTGTACAAACGTATGTATTTATTTTTAGCATTCATTTTACAAAATATTTGTTTACAGAATGTAACAACTGGTCAATCAGAGTCCAGTATTGCTAAATGAATATAACTATGAATATTATTACAGTATACGGTAAATTGCAATATAATCAGAATTTGAAGAAGGGGTTGATTTTAATAAGTAAAGGGTAAAAGTGGAAAAATAAATTGTGTGATAAGCTGAAAGAAGTAAAGATCATAGATTGCAGATGGTTTAGGTTTAGTGGGCCCATTGATCATGTTGTGCCCTCCCTGAACATCATGCATGCACTGAGGAGCATTTTCCTGATATAAACTAAGCATCATACAAATCCGTTTACAACTAACGGCTTCTAAACAGCTTAGATATAAAACCTGAATTGCCTTGAGCAGTAGGTCCTCGGTTCAGTTTTTTTGTATTCTCTTGATTCAATCTTTCATCAAGCATAGTTTTTATTTCTTGTAGAGTTCTTTCCACTTGGTCTAGACGGCCTGTCATTTTTTCAAGTTTTTCTGTATTGGTTCTCTGTAATTCTAACATCAACTCAATGTCCCTTCTATCAACAGATGTTCGCTCCATTCTATTATAATCTTGTCTCTGTGCTCCCCTACTATCATTGCTAGATATTTTATTCATGGGCATCACTATTTCTGTGTCTTTCTCTTCTTTACCAATCTGTTTCCTCACTTCTCTTATTTGGCTTTGTTTTTCTCTTTTCTCATTCATTTCACTGTATTTCCCCATCTTTGTTTCTGTATTTTTATGTTTAGTAGTATATTTGCTTGCTGCCAAATTCTCTTCATGTGTCTGCCATGCCTCTTGTTTTCTTTGTTGATCTTTATTTTGATACATAGTCTTTGTGTAACAATTTTTAGCATTGTTTTCAACCATACGATTGATCTTCTGTAAAATAGAAGAAACTTGACTTTGAATGTTTTTGCTTTTGTCTCTGTTGTTGAACACATGATATCCAGAACACATCTCAAGTATTTTCTTTAGGTCTTCTTGTGTATTTTTAAGGTAGTCTTCAATGGTCTTCCCCTCCAGATCATCTCCTCTGGTGAACAGCAGTAGCATGTGTTTGTAAGCTTCAGGACCAAATTCAGTCATAATATCGATTAATGTTTTTATCTCTTCGTAAGTAAATCTTCCGAGGGGCAACACCAGGAGAAACACATGAGGTCCAGGACTGCACATGTCAATGCATTTCATGATCTCCTGCTTGATTTCAGTCTCAGATGAAGAATCAGGCCATCCAGGTGTATCAACCACTGTGATCCTTTGCCTGCCTATAGTGGATGTTTGGGCTGAACAGATCTTGGTTACACAAATTGTGTGGGCTCCCGTTCGAAATTGGTTACGACCTAGAAGAGTGTTTCCTGATGCACTCTTTCCTGCTCCTTGCTTACCCAACAGAACAATTCTCAATTCTTCCATTGTAGCTCTTAGCTGAAAAAGGTAAAAGTAAAAAAACATTATTATATTTTGATAGCTTTAAAAACTGTAGTCACATTTTCAAATTTCTCTTTTTAAGAGAGCAAATATAAAAAAAATACAGTAAATATTTAAATCTTTGTCTATAAATGAGTAATTATCAGAGTACCTGTTAAGTTTCAGTGCAGTCTGTCTTTCTGGTTCTGCTAAAATGACAAACAGCTTTATTCTCTAGTTCAATGCTCAGAAAAGATGCTCCTCCTCTTTTTGTGTGATGTCACATACGCTGTAAGTCAAGAGCACCATCTGCTGGAGCTCATCCTAAACAAGTTTATGATTCTGTATTTCACTTTACTGAAGCATGACTATTAAAATATCCTAGAATTAAAGTCTTTTGCCCGCCCATACAAACTTATGAAGAAATCAAAAAAATGAATGAGCATGTTCTTCCCATTAAATTCATCTCGTCTGTGAGGCAAACATAGGGGAAAAATTAATGGCACCTTAAAACTGAAGTATTACAGTGATCATATCTCTAAAAATTAATATGTAATATACTGAGGGATGTGTGTATGCTTCATAGTTGCATATACATTTTATATCACAACATTATACATTTCTCACAATTCTAAATAAATTAATATTTGCAAGCTTTAAATGACCTTTAACGACAGAAATGACTAAATAACAGATATGAGATCAAATTCAGGTACCAACCTCCATTGTTAACTTACGCATGCTTCATAGCTTTTTTGTTAATGTCTTTCTTTATCTTTGAAAGCTGTTAAGAAACACAAAACCTCAGTCATTCAAAGGTGCTAAACAACCTTCTGGTCTCTATCGTGAAGCCACCACGGATGTGACTTAAACTGCAATTCATCCACTGGAAGTGTAAGGATGGTGTCAAATCCTAACTAAAGGTAGCATTTAAACAGCTTCCAAATGGCTGAATCCAGAGGGAACCATTTTCTAAAAACAGTGACATTTTATCTGTTAAGTAAGGGATAATGTAGAGGCAGCCGGTAGTTATTGGGAAATAAGCCCCGACAGTGTGATCAGGACCCGACGCGAAGCGGAGGGTCTTGTATCACACTGAAGGGGCTTATTTCCCGATAACTACCGGCTGCCTCTACATTATCCCGCTTATTACACGGCTACTTGTCACATAAGAAAAAAACCGGACATGAATATGAATTTGAAACATTTTATTGGCATATTTGTTTTAAATTAACATTTTTATCCTTCCGCGAAACTTTGCACAGATGCATAAAATGATCGTAATACCTTATTAAGATCCTCTGCTTCATACTTGTCTGTCTCCATTTTTTCTCTTTTAGCCAGTCTTTGAGAAGTTTTAATGCCCATTTGTGTATTTTTTTGTGTGTTGGCTTCGTAGCTGTCATGCTCTATTTTGTCAAGTTCAGTCTCAGTAAGCTCTCTGTGTCTTTTCGTGGTTGTCCAGTGTTTGTCACAAGATGGCGCCAAACAGACAGTAATCTTTATTGATCTTAATTGGCGCGGAGCGATCTTACTGTAAAAGTAGTACCGGCTATGCGTTATTAATTTGGAGCGGTTATTATTCGAAAAGAACGAACCTGCAAATGTCTCAACTGACCAATCAGAATCAAGCATTCCAGAGAGCCGTGTAATAAAGTTAGATAAAACTACTGTACCTAAATTACATAAAGCCAAAACGTCATCAGTAAGTGACCAAACGTGCAAGTATTCTACATCATGCCGATTGGTTTGCCCACATTTTGGCCAAGGGGTGGTCCCCCTATAACTCTTAGTAAAACAAGGCATGGATGATTCCTCTCAGGGTCATGTTGACAGTGACAATAGTGGCGGCCTATGAGGCAAAGGATTTTTATTACATTTTTGAAATCTACAATATTTTTATTTGACATAAACACAGCCATCGTCAGTTTTAAAGCTACACAGGTTTGAATAGTCTGTCAGAAACAAATAAAATCTGTCAGAAACGAAAATAACCACAGTCAAGCTTCAATTTCTTTATTTTCAAGGAGCTCCTCTAGTTTAAATAATTAGCTTGACACACGTTGAATATGCAAATAAGAAATGTTTGTGGTAACTTAATGATTCTTTCAAACATGAAATTAAACCGCCAATAGGTGGCGACACATGGCTGTCTTAAGCATTGAGTCATTCATTCAAACAGCTGATGCGTTTTTAATGGGATCAGCTCTTGATAGCTCCGCTACCCTGGACCAATTTAAAGGGATCGTTTACTCAAAAATGAAAATTTTAGCATAATTTACTCACGCTCATGTTGTTCTAAACACGTATGAGTTTCTTTACTCTGTTGAACACACAAATATTTTGATAAATGATTGTAATCACACAGTTGACAGTAGCCTACTTATTGACTGCCATCGTATTTGTCTTTTCTACTGTGGAAATTGGGTACCGTCAAATGTGTTCCTACCATCATTTTAAAAAAATATCTTTATAATTTATCACAATACTCTAATTTATTAAAGTAAATGGCTGTGGGCAGTTGTGTGCTTACCATTTATCAAAATATCTTTTTTGTGTGTTCATCAGAATAGAAAACAAAAAACTCATACTCACCACATTTCATTTTTGCCATCTCTTTAGCCCTACTGTAGAAATGACAGTATTACTGGCAAAAATGGCGTTATGCGGATGGAGCGCGTACACGGACGGCCCTAATATACCTTCGGCTTCGAACTTTCGTAGGTCTGTGTGAATGGGGTTTATGTTTGCGTTATGCTTGTCGTGAATGTGAAAATTAACTTCTACCTTCTCTGTCAGCTGTAGCCACTGAAAAGAAATAAGCGGAGAAATCAGGTCAGTTAGAAAAGCTGATCAGTGTGATGTGGAATTGATCAAGCTCATTAATATTCATGAGCTCTCCAACTTGAGACCACATAATACGTGTAGTGTAGTGAGTTTTCCTAACAAGTTACAGCGAGGATGGCTGAACGTCAACCATACCGTACTCGCGCCATTTTTTCATCGAGACATCATTCCTATCAAATGAGGGAAGCGTAACATTTGCTCTGTGTTTGGATGTTCAGAAGAACGCTGGATTTGAAGAGAGACTGCGATTAAAAAGCAATGCTACTCCATCAATATTGGATCTGGACAGAATGGCACGGCTTATGTGAGTAAAACACTATAGTATTATGTGTCACTATCAGTGGCGACCGGTGTGGCAGCCGATTTCGTTCCCCACAGAATGTCTGTTCTGCAAACCGCGAATGCGCAGGCACCTAAGAATATCTGCGTGATTTTTATTTAATTTAATGTTTTAGTTATAACATATGTACAGAGTTTGTACAAACTAAAACACCTTACAACAATTAAAACTATAAAATAAATAATAATAAAAAAACACTAGGTGTACAAAAAGCGAGAAGGGGAACAGACATTCCCAGGGGAACATGATCAGCTTCTACACCGGTGACTTCTCTTCCGAGGGACGCGAATTCATGCTGCACACGTGTCGAAAGGGTGTACGATAAAAGACGTGTGTGTGCACGTCGAAAGGGTTTATGATAAAATGTATGTGTGTAAGAAAGACACTGTGTCTTAAGACACTCACTTAACAGTAAACTGATTACACATGAGATTAAATGAGTATTGATGCAACCTGGGGCCTCATTTATAAAGCGTGCGTACGCACAGATTTGATCGTAAAGTGTGCGTAGGCGAAAATCCACGGCAAAGTCCATATTTATAAAAACCGTCTTTGACGTGGAAAACTGCTTAGCGCCACGTCAGGGTCTGAGCAGACGTTCGCACTTTTGCTTGTCTGATTGCTGCAGGTTTTTGGAAATATAAGCCATTCTTGCTGTTTGAAACTGGGTTTAAACATTGACAAGCGCTTTTTATATGTCTGACATTAATTACGCATCGTTTAAAGGCGGAGATCTGAAACTGCTCGGCTGCGCGCACAAGTTCAAGTTCATTTCTGATTTATAGATTTGAAAGGGGTACGCGCGTTTTCTGCGCGTACGTTCGGTTTATGAATCACACGTACGCATTTTTGTTAAATGATCGTAAGATCAAATTTAGGATGGTTTTTACGCAGCATTTTATAAATGAGGCCCCTGATCTCACATATTTCTGTGAAATAGTCACGCATTGATTTGCTCAGTTTTGCGTGACATTGTCACGTATTTCCACCATTTTACGTGCCCCTGCCACGACTTTCTTTTCCGCGTCAGTTTCACGTATTGGTAACTCAACTGTTTTTCTTGTTTTTAAACAATTGTTGCTTCGGTTTGGGGTTTGCTGTTTGCGTTAGGATGTCACTTAAAGTATTGGTTTATACTATTTTTCATGTGCTTTTTAAACCATTGTCGCCTGACGTACAGTAAGTGTTAGAGTTAGGTTTGGGGAAGGATGTCATTTTATGTAACAAAGTTGTTCTAACCCCAAACTAAAGCGACAATTGTAAGAAAATAGGAAAAACAGTTGAGTAACCAATACGTGACGGAAAAGAAAGTCGTGGCGGGGGCACGTAAAATGGTGGAAATACGTGACCATGTCACGCAAAACTGAACAAAATAATGCGTGACTATTTCACATATTTTGTTAGATCAGGCTGGTTAGTTTGCCTAAGAAAAACTGTTATCCAATCATAGCAGTGGGCGTCTACATCCAAGTCGTCAATGCGGCTGGCCCACCAAAACGCATCATTTCTCAAGCCAGCCTCAAAACCAGGGTACAAAATGGCCTATTACTTATTGCTTTTGATGGTTTTGGATGTAAAAACCACGCGGACGTCATGAGTAGACCTCAGACAACAATTTAAAACAATAAAAATGACAGAGGAAGGGGACCTTTAATTAGTTAGAAACTAGTTGCTATAAATACACGTGCCATCAGTTGTCATCTTATGAATGACTTGTTTGTCAATGTTGCTAATATGCAAAGTAGGCCTTTTGTTACCGGTTGCATATGTCAGATTTTTGCATGACTCAATCAGAGTCAATGTAATGGTATAGCAATAGATCAAATAGTCCAACGAATTGAAGGTTTGAAAGAAATTTCATGCTCCCTTGTAAAAGTATTTTTAGTATTATAAAAATACAAAAGTAGTTTATTTTCATACACTTAAAACTAAGGTATTTGGTATTTTATTTTAAAATACATTTTGATGTATCTTTGCCCAACCCTGCATGTGGGTATATAAACCCCAAATTTTGCAAGTCAAATGTGAGATGTAAACGGTATGTATGTCTGCTTTTTCTATATGTGTAACTAAGTATTAGTTAGGTGTCAGGATTTTTGTCATGTGTTTCTGTATTGTTATGCTCATGTCTTTTATTTAGAAGTTTTAAGTTCATGTCTTGATGATATCAGTCATTGCCATGTTTGTATCTTGTTAGTTCTCATTGGTTCCCTTATATACTGTATGTCATGTTCCCATTGGTCCACTTCCCCTTTATAAGTCCTCTTTTCTCTATTGTCTGGGGTCGGTTTTTGAATGTAATGAGGTCGTTGTTAAGTGTAGTAGCCATGTCTTGTTTCTTGTTTTGTCATGCCATGCCACGGATTCTTGTTCATGTTTATTTGTATCAAATCATCCTTCTGCACATAGACCCTGTGCTTTATCTCATGTTTGGAAAAAAGCCATGCACAGAAATGGACAGAAAAGAACGAATCTGAGCAAGAAAGCAGAAAGAAAAGTTGCAGTGGAAGACACTTTAATCATGTGTAGGTGGAAAACATCATTTAACAAATAGTAGAAACATTTATTCCTATATTGCATATTAAAACAACATGTAAACCCATTTTATTTTCGAATTAAGTGAGAGCAGGGGTGAAAGTACCATTTTTCAGAAAAACATCATTTTAAAAGATAATGTTACAGACTGAGATATATTTTTGCTGTAGTCAATAACTCACAAGTGTGGTCTATTAATACCAGGTGGTAATTTGTAAAAATGTAAAATTACTTCAGTTTCATTTCACTTTTAACATAATTAGTGAATTGTTACTTTTGACCCCACCTGCAGGGAAGAAAGTAACACACAGGTGAACAAAAAGTAACACTAAACAAGATAGATTTTTGTGTTACATTTGTTTTTATTAAGTATTCATGACTATGACCTTGTTAAAATGTAACTGCAAACATATTTTGTAATTTATCTTTGTTAAAAATAATGAAATTACATTTTCATTTTAAATTTCAGTTTTATCAAATGTTTCAAAAGCAACACAAAATTATAAATAAAAAATACATAAATAAATATACACAAAAAGAAATGTAAAAAAAATTGATACCTGTATTTCCTTCTTTGTGTATAATTGTATATTTTCCATTCTTTTATTAATGGATTAAATTATTTATACTTCTACTTATTTTCACATTTATTTATGTTTTACTATATGGGTATGTTACGTTTCAAACAAGGCACTGATCAATATGCCTGCGTGCGCTGGTTTCTCTCGGTGTTCTGGGCTGCTGGTGGGCAAACCTCAAGCGCTGATCTAGAGGTCTTCTCGGGTCCAAAGAAATATACCCGACCCGAATCCATTCATACCCGAACCCCGACGTGCATAAATAAAAAAAAATTAAAGAAAGACCCGACCCGAGACAAACCCGAGAAAATTAGACCCGAGTCCGACCCGAACCCGTCTGGAACCGAATGTAAACGGCACTGACGTGTGTGCATTCTGCAGACCCACGCGCAGCAGTCAGACAGAAAGAAACTCCGGTGGCCTTGCAACCAATTTGGCGAGCTGCTCCATTCGTTTTACTTTGTTATCTGATGACGACACCAACGACTAACGTAACCGATAAAATGTACATTTATAATTGACTGACATGTTTGTCTCAACGAAAATGAACCTTTCGACAACCACACAATGTCGCAAGCGCTCTTGGCAAACAGATGAGAGGTTTGAAAAGGACATTGACGCACACAGGCGAGAGAGTTCGGGTCTTCTCGGGTCCGTTCAGAAAAAACACATTCATTTTTAAATTACCCGAGACCCGATGCCGCTATTATTGTACCCGACCCGTGTCCGAGGCACATGTGAAACTTTTAGACCCGATCGGGTCTCGGGTCGGACCTCGGGTTTTCGGATCTAAGTGGACTCGTGAAGACCTCTACGCTGATCAGCCCCACCCAGTGCATTTATATTAAATGTGATTAATAGTGCATAACTCCATAAATAAATAAATGTGGAAAAATACAATTATACATAAATAAGAAAATACAGGTATACATTTTAGTTTTTTACATTTCTTTGTGTATATTTTTTATTTATGTATTTTATTTTATTTTTACATTCCCACATATACTTTTTATAATTTTGTCAGCTTTGGAGTTCCATAGAAAACACCTTACTGGATCTACACGTGGGAATTGTGAGTAAATAACGCGATATTTAGAGACCATCAGACTAGGGACGCCAACCCTACAGATGCCAGAGGAGTATTCACCAGGCTAGAGACCAAAGTCCTGTGCCTTTATGTTGCCATCTTGTTCATTAACGCTTGTGAAGTGACTATCTTGTGAACAGGCTCGGTGTGGCGGCCATCATAGGAACAGGCTCGGAGTGCGGCAGCTATCTTGGGAACTGGTTCGGGCATAGTGGGCATCTTGGGAACTGACTCGGATGCTGTGGGCATCTTGGGAACTGACTCGGGGCGTGGCGATCATCTTGTGAACTGGTTCGGGCATAGCGGTGTTCGGGTGTAGCTCTTAACACATTTGTTTATACGTTTTTTTTCTTTTGTTCATAGCTGAATTCCTTAAATATACGAGTATGCCACGTTAATAATTGACACCTTCCCATGCATTCCATTTGCTTATACTGGTAACTCACACCTTGCGATTTTATTCTATAGTGAAAAAAGTTTAGACCTGCTTTTATTGGCACTCCCTCATTTGTTTTGTAATGACAAGTATTAACACACATAAAAGAAAGCTTTAACTTAGAGGTACCTAACCCTTCTTTGAGAAGCTACAGTGTAAAAATGGTGGTTAAATAACAGTGTTACCAAAATGGATCTCTGTGTTTTTATGGTGAGCTATTTTACTCTAACGGGCATAGTTGTTTGCTCTCCGTTGAGTTCGATTGACTCTGGTGCTAGTGTATAGTGAGGAAACCCAACCAATATTGCGGTGAAGCTGGATTACTTTTCAGCACGTCATGAGGGTCTACGTATATAATGTCTATGGGCGGAGCAACAAGAGGGAACAAGACAGACTAAAACAGGTCAGACACGGACAGGACTTGTGACATCCACACTAGAATGGCATAAGTTAGATTATTATATAAAAAATAGTAATAAGACAATAAACAAGTAATAAATGATAAAAGACAACAATTAAGGGTAGCTTTGTGATCTACACAGTTAGGTTATATAAATTAACCTGCCAAGTATGTGCAATGTAGGGACAATGTAAGTGTCCATCTAGTGAAAAGAAACACCTTTTTAGTTTGTTTGTGCCGATTTTGTTCAACAGATCTGCCACCCTCAGCAGTTTTTGCCACTATTTATTATATTGTAAAAAAAACTTATAGGAGTGGTTTCCCAGACATGGAATAGCTTAAACCAGGACTAGGCCTTAGTTTGATTAGGAAATTTAACTTGGTTTTAACAAACAAGCCTAACTAAAAACATTAGTTGTGTGCATTTTGAGGGCACTGATGTATTTTAACCCCTTAAACGGTCCTTGGGGTCTATATGACCCCAAACGACATTACATTAGCTAAAAAAAGGTTCCCTTCATCTCAGAGATAAAAAACTTTGTAACTTTTCCTAAATAATCTATCTTTACATACACACAAATAAAACTGGGCTTGATTCGGTTGTTTTAAAGGTATGTAAAATTTTTTTATTAATCTGTCCCTTGGGGTCAATATGACCCCAAATAAAAGTGAATGGGAAAAAAATAAAATTCCATTTGTCAAAAAATAAATATTAATAAATCCAGCATTAATCTGAAAATTTTGACACAGAAATGAAGGCCTTGTACTTGTGCACAAATGCAATGCAAAAAGCACATGCTTGCACACATACATACATACAAACACACACACACACGCACGCAAGCACACACAGGTATGACTGCCACAGAGAGCATTTGTATGGAATTTGGCAAATAAAATCAGTCACAAATGCAGAAAATAACACATAAAGGGGTGTGACCTAATGCACGCACATGTACACTCACAAACACACACGCACAGATGCACACACTTATATTCATTCAAATTTCTGTAGCATTTTGTAAAAACAGACATTTCAAAATGCATCAAAAACAAAAAAGAATTACTATTTGAAATAAAATTTATGTTCAATGTCCTATCTAATGCTTATATTAACATAAATTCACAAAATGTATCACTAAAGTAGTGATTTGAGCAGTTGTCCATATCCAGTAAAATGAATGGGTCTCTATGGGCATCTGCTCGTCGAAATGATTTAATTACTAAACAAACAGCAATTATTTTGTGGTTTTTTTCCAAAAAACGATGGCTGAATTCAACACCTAACACCTATATCAATATCTAAAAAACAATGTAAATCAAATTTAGATAATAATTAATGTGAATTTTCATAAAAATTTGATATTGTTCAGGCAAGCCAATGGTGTAGTACAAAGGTACAAAGCAGGTACAAAATTACTTCAAATCTCTCAAAACACAGCTTTATTGTATGAGAAGTTAAAAAAAATGCTGTATTATTTGTATTATTGAAAATGTATTTCTTACTATTATGCTTTCAATTTTGGGGCCATATAGACCCCAAGGGCCAGAAGTGTAAACAGAAAATGAGGAACTTTTGAGGGTTAAGATATGTCAGTGCAAGCTGTTTTCAATTTGGACAGCTCTTATACATCTATTATTTAACACATTCAATATATATTAAATAATATAAAAAAGACAGTTGCTTTTATCTCCTGATAGCTCCTGATAAAATCATTCAGGGCAAATGAAAGAAAGGAAAATGTCCATCTCATTTTTGATGATGACAGGACCTGGATGAATGTTCTCTTTGTTGTAGTGACAGGCTGTCATTTGCCAAACATCCAAAATATAAACATTAACATCCTGAAAAGCCCACCGTAGGATTCTGTCCAACTGCAGAGAATACCAGTCACTGCCAAACACATCCTATTACAAAGACAGAAATACACCTTAGGCTAAATATACACATATACAAGTTTCTCTGTAAACGATTTCGTTTGATATTATTAACTAACTTACCTTATAGCCGGTGTTTACAGTCTTGATTATAACGGTAGTGTCTGGTGCCCGTTGTAACATATCTAGCACAGCTTTGCGGACCCTCAACACTCTGTGTGTGAAGTACTCGAGAGGGTATGTTGTGAAGTGTGGCCCCAGATTAAATACAATAACAGTGTGAGGTCCTCCAGTCATATAGTCAATCTCATTACTGATGTAGTGCAGATTAGAAACTTCTGTTATCCGACAGCGTAGAGGAAGACCGTGAGCCCTCCAGTGTAAGTCAATGTTGTTCTCCACATCCACTGCTATAAGAGGCCCTGCCTGATATTGAACATGCAGGTTCATCCGCTTTAAAGCTGCAGTGAAAAACACCAACAATGATTATGATGCCAACATTTCTATTTGTCATTTGATATCGACATATAAACCATGAACAGTGTTGGGTGTAGTTACTAAGTAGCCTAATTAGTTACTGTAACTTAAAGGACAAGTTCGGTATTTTAGACTTAAAGCCCTGTTTTCAGATTGTTTATGGTGAAATAGAATGGTTTTGACTGAAATTTCGACATTTGCGGGTGTTTGTGTTTCAGCTCAGACCTCTACAATGGGTTTAATGGTGCACTGGAACAATCCTTCCTAAAATGCATTAAACTTTCGTTTACAAAAACGTGAAACTCACCGAGTGGTCAGGGGTGTTCACTGGTATGCTCACACAAAAATCGCTCCAAAAGACGCATTCCAACAGGTTTTATCGTAGTTTTTACCAGCTCCATGGTTGCAATTGGCAAAGGCGGATTAGCGCCACCACCTGGGCTGGAGTGTCTATTATTCAAGCTCTAAGCGGAAGAATATACGGGTGTGAGGCGTTTGGAAAAATAGGTCCACAAGTTAACAACGAATGCTAAAACAGCTGTTGGAAAGCATCTTTTGCAGCGATTTTTGTGTGAGCATACCAGTGAACACCCCTGACCACTCGGTGAGTTTCACGTCTTTGTAAACGAAAGTTTAATGCATTTTAGGAAGGATTGTTCCTGTGCACCTATAGACCCATTGTAGAGGTCTGAGCTGAAACACAAACACGCGAAAATTCTCAGGGCTCCCGCAAATGTCAAAATTTCAGTCAAAACCATTCTATTTCACCATAAACAATCTGAAAACAGGGCTTTAAGTCTAAAATACCGAACTTGTCCTTTAATTACTTTTTCCTTGAAAAAGTAAAGTAAGGGACTGCTTTTATTTTTCCAGTACTTCTACAGCAAATAAACAAAATATTGTGTATGGACTTTATAACAATTACCATATTTTCCAGACTATAAGTCGCTCCGGAGTATAAGTCATCATGAAGTTGAAAAAACATTTATAAGTCACAGTGGTCTATACGTCTCATTTATTTAGAAAATGATTTCACAAAGTCCAAGCCGAAGAACAGACATTTAATCTGGAAAGGCAAGTTATTTAACTAAACAATAGCACACAGAACAACAGGCTGAATAGATGCCTGTACGTAATACAAACAGTTAATTACACGATACACAATAGCATACAGAACATACCTGGAAAGCTGAATAGGCTGAATTAACATAAGCCAAGGAGTTCGCAGGCTCGTCATTCCACATCACTGAATTCATTGAATTACATAAATACTTGTGCTGTGTTCAAAATATCAATACGACGTCATGATACAGCACCTTCTGTATCGATTTGGATGCCACGTATTCTCAATCACACACACACACACACACACACACACACACACACACACACACACACACACACACACACGTACGTTTTTACAAATAATGAGTTCAGTATAAAAGCAGATATCTTAACCTTTACCACTGCAATGGCCACTCTCTTATAAAACAGTACTAACGCATTTGAGGAGAAACACGACAAAGAGCGGCATGTGAAAAGTGCATGTCCTTGCATCGGGATACGTATTGTATCGGGAAATTATTGATGATACACAGCCCTAATAAATACAGGAGCAGCATATAGCGGACTCTCGCAGCTGTAGACCCTAATGTTGTTTCTTGACTCATAAATGTCAAAATAATAAAGTAGTGCATTACAGTATTTAATTACTCCCCAAAAAAGTAACTAATTCCGCTACTTAGTTACTTTTCATGAAAAGTAATACATACGTTACTTTTTTTTTTTTTAAATAAAATAATTAAACTGAAAAGTCACCTGCATTACTTTTTTTTTTTAAAGTAACTCAAATATTAATATGTACATTTATAAAGTAATGCGTTGCTTTACTCATTACTTCAGAAAAATAATATTATTACGTAATGCACGTTACTTGTAATGCATAACCCCAGTTGCGGAGTGGCAATCGGGAGAGTTGGGACTTTTCCCGGTGGGCCGGTAGTGTTTTGAGGCCGCGAGGGATGGTCTGATAATAGTTATACATTGCGAGTTATATAGCAACCCCGTCTGGGGGCCTGATGTGCGGCCGCTACCTCCCGCTAGTCAAACTGTGCATCCTCTCTTCTCAACACAGTACAGTATATAAAAGTGCTTAACCCGTTCGACATGTCCAACCATGTCTAGGTTTTTTTTTTATATAGGGGAATGAACAGTGAGCGCACCCACCCCAAATGGCATAGCCTGTCGGCATTTGATGTAAAAAGCAGCTGAACGCCTGTTTATTGCAAAACATATGCTGTCGGATCCGTCACACGGATAGACTATGCGATAGTAAGTGTGGATTAAGGATGTTTAAAATCTCTAGCCTGGTGGTCAGGGCATGAATGGATGGTTTATTTATCTCCACATAGGCTATATCATTAATAAAAATTAGAAGGGTAACTTTGTAGTATCACATTATATATTTCCTAATATGTGATTTCCATATTATAGACAAGAGTTTTCAACGGCAATATGGCATAAATATCCTCACAAGATTATTTTTTCTTAAAACTTTGACAAAAAATATTTTCAAAGGAACTGTATTCTTACAGTAATTCAAAGATTCACACATTATTCCACATATGATTTGAATATTAGACGAAAGTATTCATATAACGGCAATGAACGTCTCATATAGCAATAAATATCCACAGATAACTTAACATAACAGCATAATGAAATTAATAAATAGACAAGGAAGCAGGATTGACATGTAAATTGTAATATTATTACCGGAAAAAAACAGCAATATTACTGAAATAAACTCTGAGGTAAATGCGTCAAACACGCTGTTAACTGCACTAACAAGGCAAAAAAGTGGAAAAACATTATTATCTCTCAAAACTTTGACAAAAATTATATTTAAAGGAAATATTCTTACAGTTATTCAAAGATGCACATATTGTTATTATTTCCTGTTTAAGAGCACGTTCGTCTCTGGCCTCGCTCTGTTATGTAATAGATTGACAGGTGCGCATCCCCATCTTTCAAGCAGGTATCATTTTGTATAGTTACTCATTTAGGAAAATTTGCCATTTTGGCAGAGTGATTACGATTTGTATTACCCTAGTTTTACTACAAATACGAGACCTTAGTATTATTATTTTTTGACCACGGAGGGCCGCTGGTCTACGAAATTTCCCGGTAGATTTTTTGGTCCCACTCCGTCCCTGCGCTACCCCCAGCACTGATAATAAGTGATTAAATACTTTTTGTAGAGAGTAATTTGTAAAGTAATCGAATTGCATGATTGAAGATGTAATTCGTAACTAATTACTTTTTTGAGTAACTTACCCAACACTAAAATCTTACTGAACCAGTAAACATTCAGAACTTTTAATTTATAGTGAGAATCTCACTTGGTACTGCTTTCAGCAAGAAGTCAAACCACTGTCTCAAAGTAGAGTCTCCCATCATGAAGATGTGTTTGTCTTTCAGGCATTGTGTTGCGGTTTCAGTAGTAAAAGGACGGGTGCTACACACAAAGGACTCCCAAACATTATTTAGGTAAAACCCAGCTGGAACTGGTGAATGCACACCAGGACGACATTTCTGTGTTACATCTGCAGGCAAAAGTGAAACTTTAAGTTGAAATTGTATTTTTACAATGCCAAAAACAATAAGTGGGTTAAAAAAATGAAAAGCAGTTCTACAAGTCACAACCGAAACTGATAATGTGAAACCAACAATAAAACTTGTTTTTTAGGTGCAGTGTTTTTACGTTAATTAAAACCTGAAAATGCAGTATGAAGGAATCAAAAATATTTACATACTGGAAGAGTTATTTACTGTAGTGCTAGCTAAGTTTCACAATATTTTATGTCATATTAAATTTTGGAACACCTAAGTTATGTTGCAGGCAGTGGAAAGTATCACATCAGGTCTAAAAGGCTACCATACCAATTCCCACTGTTCCATTGGAAGGAAGAATCTTGATTGGTGTTCTTTGGCCATTTATGTATTTGTTGGTTTCACGCCTGTCAAAAGTAACATTACTGATTGTTTTTTTTTCCTTCAGTGTTCAAACAATAAACTACTTAATAACTGAAAAATACTAAATAGGATGCACTTTGAATGCAAAAATGTATTCTTACATAAACATTGCTTCTTTGGCGGTCACGCGTTTTTTATACCCGCCCATAGAGTGATAGACGCGAGCGCTGCATGGCAGAGATTTGGGTCTCTCACAGCGCCATTCTTCCCCACTGTCAGAATCTTTGTAATCACAGCAGCAATCTCCAGTCCCCATCCTCTCCAGTCCATTCCTGTCCCACTTCACATTACACTTCACTGTTTCTCTCAACCTGGTCCCATTTGGTCCTGGACCTTCAAAATATCCGTTAAAGTAAATTCTGTCAGAATCTGTGTCTCTGTGATGCTTGAGGACCTGCACCCCTTCACTGGAGTGGATCAGACGCACAGCCACCTGTGCCTGTCCAACCCACGGCAGAAGAAAACGCACAGAGTAAGAGCCATTGAGCAAATCCACCACCTCCCCAAACACACTGGCCTGTGACAGAAAAACATTAGATCAGATAAAGATAAGTACTCAGTAAACATCACTGATACAGCAAACATGTAAGAGGTACAGTACCTTTGGGGGATTTTCAGATGAGAAAAGCTTTGCTTGAAAGAAATCTCCTCCGTAACGTTTAGATTCATTGTTAAAGTCTCTGGCATGGATAGTAACAAAAAGCTCATCTCCTATTTGGTAGCTGTCTTTCAGGTTCTGAATGATGAAAGTGGAGTGAGCTGCACTTGTACTCATAGACACATCTGTGATTGATCTGTCCGGTCCAGCCCAGTAGACTTCCTGCTGTAAACTGGAGTAACTTTCTGAACTGATTCCAAATTCAGAGTAAAATGAACTTGACTCTGAGTCTTCTGAAGTGATTTCGAGCAGAACATCAGCAGGAGGGGTGGAGAAGTTTCTGGAGTTGTAAAGTTTGGCAAAGTGCTGAAACAAAATGCTGGTTGGAGGTTTTTTCACATCTTTACTTCCAACGTAAGTCCATACAACCTACAAGGTTAATAATCATACTGCTTAAAAGTGTCATGAAAACAAATGTAAAAATTTAAAGGAAATGAACTGAATGCACTGATTGAGATGCAAAGTAGGCTACAGAGCCGTGCTTGGTCCCAAAGGTATTTATAGAAACTAATGACTGAATTAAAGATACACCTACAGTACATGATCAGACATGATTTTCAAATATTCAAATGACTGATTTCTAGTCTTACCAAGAATCCTGTAATTCCAAGGCACAGGCCAGTAAACAACAACTTTAGGCATCTCTCTCTGTGAACTGTGAAATGAAAATTTGTCATTGACATAGTGTCCATTAATAAGATGTGTTACAATATTTCAAAATAATTTCAAACAGGTTAAAATCAAGAAAACATTCAATTATAATAAATCTGCAACTTTTCAAGAATATGACAAGCCCAATAGCATTTTGATTATATGTTTGAAAAGTAATGTTATGAAAGCTATTGGTAAGATTAAGAGACTAAATAGGCTACGTAAATTAACATATTTTGATGTACCGTATGAAATCTTAATATTACCAAAAATGCATACAGGATCCCAAAGCGAGTTGTTTCATGAAGGAAACCAGATGGATTTAAGAAAATTCTTTAAAATACTAATAAATTGTTTTATTTATTTCACTACTAATGTTATTTAAGTATTTTGAATAATCAAGTGTATTTTTCTATTAAATTCCATACTAAAATGTTATGTTATATAAGTATTTTGTATAACTTACTGTATAGTCTGCATGTTTCGAGGTTCATTTTGTTACTTGAAGCCATGTGTAACTACAATGACATTCAGGTATCAGTGTTTATGAGTGACATTAAAATCTGCGTCATCGTGTCTTTATCAAAACTGGTTATTCAACCTGCAATTCAAACTTTTAACAGCGTCCCTTGGAGATGTAAGACTGACACCAAATGGCTGAATTCAGAGGGAATCATTTTCTAAAAACATTCAATTCCATCAACATCTGAAATCTTCCTCAAAGAGTTCATATCTAATTCCAAGACGACCACCCCACTGTTTGGAGACAGAAGAGTCACACCTCATTAAGATCTGTTTTTTCATCTTCCCCTCTCCCTATTGTATTACCCCAAAGCCCTTTTCACACAGACATTCCTAAAAATACACGGAAAAGTCCGGAATCGTTAGATTTTTTGTTCATTCACACTGCCATGATTAGCCGGCATCTGATGGTCCTTGAAAGACACGTGACCTGTTGAAAGTCCCGCAGCATCTGAAGTTTGCATATTACTTATTATTTCTCTCTCCAGAAGCCACTCCCATGCATTTTTGTTTATGATAAGATTATAAAGGAGCGTGTGACGCGTTGTTCTAATGCTGGTGAATGATCTCAGCTTCAGAGTGGATATTTGACAAGCTCCCTGATCTCTGCTTTAATCCAGTTTTCAGACATTACTCATCGTGATTGTTTATATGCATTTAAAACCCGCATTTTGAGGAGCTGAACGATATATCTTGTTGGGATGACGCGCGGGCATCTTCGTTGTTTATAGCTCAAATGAGCACGTGATGTGATATTCTTTTATGCTGCTGAATGATCTCCGTTTCAATGCAGTACATGACGAGCTAACTTACCTGATATCTGCTTCAGTCCAGTTTGCTGACAATTCTCATCGTGAATCTTGTAAATCCCTCATTTTAAAGATGTTGCCATGACACGCGCGTCCTCACTACGGCAAGTTAATGCATCTCATTTATAATTTCCTGATAACTGCTTCAATCTAGTTTGCAACATTTCTCGTGGTGAATGTTTATTTGCATGTTATCTCTCGTTTTAAGGAGCTGAACCATAACTTTTGTTGTGATGACGCGCTCTTTTGTTCTCACTACGACACGCCCATTATGGAATTGTTTCGGCTTCTTGTTCACACAGAGGGTTTTCCGTGTATCTGACTAGGTCCTCTTTCCGGCAACGATCCCAGATTAACGGGACGAGTTTGTGTTCACACAAACCTCATTCACACAGACCTCTGGTCCCAGAAAATACCCGTAAAATTGCCAGACAAGCGTCTGTGTGAACAAAAACTCGTTCCGTTAATCTTCTGGGATCGTTGCCGGAAAGAGGACCTAGTAAGATACGCGGGTAACCCTCTGTGTGAACAAGAATGCCATAAAGGGCGTGTCGAAGTGAGGACGCGCGCGTCATCATCACAACACAAGTTATGGTTCAGCTCCTTACAACGAGAGATAACATGTATATAAACATTCACCACGAGAAATGTTGCAAACTAGATTGAAGCAGTTATCAGGAAATGATATATGAGACGCATAAACAATGACGCACGTGCCGTAGTGAGGACGCGCGTGTCATGGCAACATGAAGTTGGTTCAACTCTTTAAAATCAGGGATTTACAACATTCACTACGAGAAATGTCAGCATACTAGACTGAAGCGGATATCAGGTAAGTTAGCTCGTTACTTACTGCGTTGAAACGGAGATCATTCAGCAGCATAAAAGAATATCGCGTCACGTGCTCATTTGAGCTATAATAAACGAAAATACCCGCATGTCATCCCAACGAGATATATTGTTCAGCTCCTCAAAATGCGGGTTTTAAATGCATATAAACAATCACAATGAGAAATGTCTGAAAACTGTATCAAAGCAGAAATCAGGGAGCTTGTTAAATATCCACTCTGAAGCTGAGATCATTCACACCAGAATAGAACTGTGCATTCACGCGCTCCTTTGTAGTCTTATCATAAACAAAAATGCACGCGAGTTGTTTCTGGAGAGAGAAATAATAAATAATATGCAAACTTCAGACGCTGCGTAGAAGAGAGGGCGGGACTTTCAACATGTCACGTGCCTTTCCGGGACCATCAGATGCCCTGTAATCTTGGCAGTGTGAACGAACAAAAACTCTAACTATTCCGGAAAAATCCAGGATGCATTTTACGTGTATTTTATGGAATTTCTGTGTGAAAAGGGTTACAGATGCTTGTCTGGCAATGTTACGGGTATTTTCTGGGACCAAAGGTCTGTGTGAATAGGGTTAGAGTCTCACCCATGAATTGTGTTATATGAAAGTGCTAAGAATAGTCTCTGTGAAAGTGATACAGTGGTCTCACTGATATAACAACAGAATTCAATGATCAAGTGTAACAAAAGAATTACGGTCAATTCATTCAATGTTGAGAGAAACCTCCCACCAGACCTCAGGCATGTAAACAAATCACCCATGAGGTGCAGCCCCTGGGTCCACAAGACCCAATCACTACCAAGTTCCTATTATTATTACAATATTAATCTTAAGATTTCCTTACCTGCCTAATTTGTTATGTTTTGATTTATTCTGCATTATTCTGAATTATTGTTTTTTGTAAATTGCGGTGTATCCTTTGTTACTACAAATCTATGATCGAGGTTAGGTTCATGCTAATTAGGTTCTACCCTTTAACTAAGTTGTTATTAAACTATTTATATGTGGGATATCAGTGTCACGGTACAAATGAAGAGAAGGAGTTGCACATTAATCAGTTTAATGTAAATGATATAAAACTCACACAGGTACAAACAGCAAACAATCCAGAGGGTGCTACAAATGGCAAAACAAGAGCAAACAACCTGTGACATGAAACAACAATCACCCAATGACAAAAACCAAGACAAAGCATTTATACATTGGGTGTGATGAGTAACAGCTGGTGACACGAGGCAAGTAATCAACTAATGAGTCCAGGTGACGATGATCAGTGACTGACACAACTTACATACACACACAAGACTGTGACAATCGATGTTTTTGTATAAGTCATGGTTGTAGCGCGGCATGAGTCGTTTACTACAAGGGCAGACGACAAATACAATCATTGACATGGGCTGCCGCTGAGAAAAGTAACAGAAGGCGGAAGAGGGATCGGGCACGAGACTGCAGTCAGTTCTCTTCATCGGGGCGGTTGGCAACACTGGGTTGTGACTGAAGCTAGGATGGAAGGAAGTGGAGTGTCAGGAAGTGATCTAGATATGGAGGAAGAGGTTGATGGCGGGAGAAATGAAGTAAGCAAAAATAGTAAGTGGAAAGTAGTGGAAAAGAGGAAAAGGAGGAAAGATTGGAGCCAAACGTCAGGTACTGAAAGCGAGGGAGGAGATAATCAAAGTAAAAGAGGTAAGGAGGAATACAAGGTTATGGTGAAGTTTATGTCTGAGGCAGTAAATCAAATTAATCCATTGAAAATTACTAAGGCACTGAAAGAAACGATCGGTGTAATTGAAGGTGCTAAAATTTTGCGAGATGGAAAAATGATAGTGTTTTGTAAAGATAGTAAACAACAGAAAGCTGCTGCAGGGATTAAAACCCTTGATGGGCAAAAAGTGACGTGCAGTGTTATGGAAGGGAAAAAATGGACCCGAGGAGTAATATCGGGTATTCCCACTGATATTTCAGTGGATGTAATAAAGAGAAACATCTCAGGAGCAACGGTATTAGAAGCTAGGAGGTTGAAATACACTCGGAATAAAGAGAGACTGGATAGCCTTTCGGTAATGCTAAGATTCGATGAGGAGAAAATGCCAAGTAGAGTATTCCTTGGAGCAATGAGTTATGTGGTAAGACCGTATATTCCTCCTCCGTTGAGATGTTTTAAGTGCCAAAAGTATGGGCATGTAGCAGCGGTGTGTCGAGGTAAGCAACGTTGTGCGAGATGTGGGGGGGAACATGAATATGGGGAATGTGAAGACGGTGTAGAACCTAAATGCTGTAACTGCGGGGGAGATCACAGTGCAGGATATGGAAGATGTCAAGTGAGAAAAAGTGCTGCTATGATTCAGAATGTCAAGGTATCGGAAGGAGTATCATATGCAGAGGCTATTAAACGAGTTAAGGATACAGAAAAAGCAACAGAAAAGATAGCAGTTCTGCCAAAGATAAGGAAAGAGAGTTCAAAAATGGAAAAGCAAAAGGAATGTGTGTTAATTGAAGACAGGCTGGCATTTCTAACTTTCATTGCTGAAGTGGTAAATTGTTC
Organism: Paramisgurnus dabryanus; assembly: GCF_030506205.2. Taxonomy (NCBI): domain Eukaryota; kingdom Metazoa; phylum Chordata; class Actinopteri; order Cypriniformes; family Cobitidae; genus Paramisgurnus; species Paramisgurnus dabryanus. The sequence continues at coordinate 4,143,034 of NC_133339.1, forward strand.
AGCTCAGACAGTAAGTAGGACTGAAAGAATTAAAATAATAATTAGAGCAGCAGACAAGTATCTAAGTATTGATGGGGTAACGGTAGAACAGGTAAATGAGAAATTAAGTGTGCGTGCTACTAATACACAGACAGAGCGTGGAGGGTCTTAATGGTAGTGACTGTCTTGCAGTGGAATGCAAGAAGTCTTATATCTAATGGACAGGAGTTTAAAAAACATGTTGATGATTTTAATGTGAAACCTCATATAATATGTGTACAGGAGACATGGTTAAAGCCTAACTTGATTTTTGTGGTTCAGGGATATTCAATAGTGCGTAAAGATAGAAATAAAGGAACTGGTGGAGGTGTGATAACTTTTATAAAGCAAGGTGTGGTCTTTAGGGAGGTAAATGTTATTGAAGAACTGGAGGCAGTGGTGGTAGAAGTGAAAGCTGAAAATCAAAATATTAGGATAATTAATTTTTATAATCCATGTAAGAGTCTAAATAAAGAGTTGTATAAAGATGTAGGAGGTGATGGGAATTGTAAGATAGTATGGTGCGGTGATTTTAATGCACATAGTACCTTATGGGGAAGCACAAATAATGATCCAAACGGGAATGTGGTAGAAGAAATTTTAGATGAAAATGATCTTGTATGTCTGAATGATGGCAGCGTTACAAGGATGGATGTAGTCAGAGGAAGGCATTCGGTATTAGACTTAACAATTGTATCTAGTGGTTTAGCAAGGAAATGTAAGTGGGAAGTATGTGATCAGAATAGTATGGGTAGTGATCATTATCCTATTAAATGTAGTATTGGGATGGAAGTAGATGAGTGTCATGAGGAGTATATTCAAAGGTGGAGATTTAAAAAAGCTAACTGGGAAGAGTTCAAAGAAATATGTGAAAGTAAAATGGCAGTTATGAAAGTAAATTTAGGAGATATAGAGGAAATGAATAATAAAATAAATAATATTCTGTGTGATACAGCTAACGAGGTTATAGGAAAAAATAAAGGTATTAGGGTTAAAAAGGCAGTACCTTGGTGGACAGATGAATGTAGTGAAGTAATTAAAATTCGTAACAAAGCGTTAAGAAAAGTGAAAAAAACATATTTATTTGATGACTTAATAGCATATAAGAGAGCACAGGCAGATGTAAGAAGAGTAATAAGGGTGAATAAAAAGAGGTATTGGAGGACTTTTTGTGATGAAATAGGTGAGAGTACAGATATCAGTGAAATGTGGAATATGATAAGAAAGATGGGAGGGATCCAAATGCATAAAGGTGTCCCAGTGTTAATCAAAGATGATAAATATATTATATCTAATGAAGAAAAGGCAGAGGAATTAGTAGAAGCTTTTGTCAAGGTTCACAGTGATAGTAACATATCAGATGATATGAGAATATATAGAGAGCAAATCATGAGTGAAAATCCCAATACAATGGTTCAAAGAGTGCCTGATGGTGATGTAATGGACGAAGGGTTTACCTTATATGAGTTAAAACAGGTACTACAAGGGGTCAGGCATACATCCCCAGGGAAGGACGATGTATGTTATGAAATGATAAAACATCTTTCAGATGTGTCCCTGAATTTTATTTTACTACTGTTCAATAAGATATGGGAAATGGGTAAACTTCCCTCTTCATGGAAACATGGTGTAATAATTCCAATTGCAAAACCTGGGAAGAATCATTCGTTAGCATCTAGTTATAGACCCATTGCTTTGACATCAAATATGTGTAAGTTAATGGAAAGAATGGTAATAGGCAGATTAAATCATGTTATAGAAAAGGGAAATCTTTTGTGCCCACATCAGAGCGGATTTAGAAAAGGACGTAGTACTATGGATTCAGTCATATGTTTAGAATCTGAAATCAGAAAGGCAATGGTAAATAAAGAAGTATTAATTGGAGTATTTTTTGATGTTGAAAAGGCTTACGACATGTTATGGAGAGAGGGACTTTTAATTAAATTAGAAAAGATGGGCATTAAAGGAAAAATATATAATTGGATAATGGATTTTCTGCTAAATAGGACCATTCAAGTAAGGGTTGGGACAAGTTACTCTAGGATTGTGTCAATTGATAATGGCACACCACAAGGAAGTGTGTGTAGTCCAGTATTGTTCAATATCATGATTAATGATATCTTTTCCAAAGTTGGACAGGGTATTGGAAAATCTCTGTATGCAGATGACGGTGCATTGTGGAAACGGGGTAGAAATGTGGCATATGTGGAAAGATGTATGCAGAAAGCCATCATAGAAGTGGAAAAATGGGCTAATAGCTGGAGCTTTAGAATGTCTGTGGAAAAAACAAAAGTAATATGTTTTTCTAAGAAAAAGAAATTACCAAGCACTAAACTTAAGTTGTATGATAAGGCATTAGAACAGGTCTTAGAAATTAGGTTCCTTGGGATATGGATGGATTCTAGACTTACTTTTGCATTACACATCAAGAAAGTAGTGGAAAAATGTAAAAAGGGAGTTAATGTTCTCAGGTGTCTTGCAGGAGTAGACTGGGGGGCAACTCGGTATTCTTTAAAGAGAATTTACTGTGCAGTGATAAGGCCAATTATTGATTATGGTGGCATAGTATACAGTTCAGCAGCGCCTTCCATGCTAAAGAAAATAAATGGAGTACAATCCCAGGCACTGAGAATAGCATGTGGGGCATTTAGAACATCTCCAATTTCTGCTCTGCAGGTTGAAATGGCAGAAATGCCATTAGAAATTAGGAAAATTAAGCTGGAAATGGCATATTGGTGCTCCGTAAAGGGACATACAGATGCTCATCCAGTAAAAGATGTATTAAAAGAATGTTGGGAGCATGAGTATTCAAGTTTAAATAGTTTTGGATGGAGGGCTGATCAAGTTGCCAAAGATATTGGAATAGAGGGTATAGTTATGAGCCATACAGTAAGTCTACCAATTTTACCCCCTTGGCTGTATGGAATGCCATTAGTGGATCTATAATTAAACATTATAAAGAATGAAAAGGATAGGTATGTACCTATGGATATAACAGTGGCAAATTATTTGAATCAAAACTATAATAATAGTGTTCAGATATTCACTGATGGGTCTAAAAATCCTCAATCTGGGTATACAGCAGCAGCAATATATGTACCTCATATTGATCTGAGTACTGTTAAGAGGCTGTCGAATGACATATCAGTATTTACAACAGAACTCATGGCAATATTCATAGCAATTTTATGGGTGGAAGACTCTAATGTTAAGGATACAGTTATATGCTCTGATTCATTCTCAGCTTTGTGTAGCTTGAAAAGTGGAAAGTCAGATACAAGACAAGATATCTTACATGACATATTACAAATTTTGTACAGGATAAATCAAATAGACAAAAATATTACTTTTCTATGGGTACCAGCTCATGTTGGAGTTGAGGGAAATGAGATCGTGGATAAACTGGCAAAGACTGGATTAAATAAGGATGAAGTTGACATAAAGATTCCATTAAAGTGACACCATGTAATTTTTCAACCTTCATAATACATTTTCAAGACCCTTGTGATAGTACATCGACTTTAAATAGGTTGAATGACATGTCTACCATAGCCTGACGGGGTCTGTATCACTTTTACTCGTATTTTAAAACTTAGGGTTTGTGGTAGTAACCAGAGCACAAAAAAAAAACTACAAAATTCGACTGCTTTACGGCATACGTCACTTCCTCCACACAATTTGTTTTAACGTGAATTTTGCTGGAGGCTACTTAAGGAGTGTAGAGAGCGGTTTCTAATATGTGACTCTGTGGTACAGTCTTTGGTGTCACGGACCTATGACACGGGCGACCCGGGTTCGATTCCCCTTTAAGGCATCTTTTATATAAACTGTTGATTCATACATAAATGCGATGTTCTTTATAAATTACGGCGATTATATTGCATATAGTTCCCTGTATTCAGATGCTGTGTTCACGTATTTACCTTTCTTTTTACTGTGTCTATGATATTTACATTACAATCCAGGATGCTATAGCACTCAAACTTGCTCACAGTGTAAAACCAAACCCTATTCATTCACCAATCAGATCCGAGCGTTTCTCTCTTCTCTCTTCCTCATTTGCTGCGTTCCGCTGTCACTCGCGTGACGTATTACAAAGCGGCAGACCTAAACGCATCGGTTTACTTGGATTTGGAGCGATTTTCACACAAAAAAAGAGGAATAACGAGCGCCATTGCGGAAAATCCTGGTGGCGAGGGAGAGAGAGAGGATGCAACAATATTTGTTTGGAAAAAGGCAAGGAAATACGTCTGGTCGTTTCTGAATTGGAAGGCTGCAGCCTCCGGAGGTCAAATATGCAGGCTGCACACGTCATCAAGCCTGGGTTATTAAGGTAAACTGAGCATTACATTCGCAAGTCATAAGCATACTGCAACAATTTACGATTAACTAAGTATAATAGTCAACTTTGTAATTGTTAATATTGTGAAATAAGACAGTCTTGATGACGTATTAGAAATACGACATCCGGAGGCTGCAACCTTCAGATTGAGAAATGGCTTCTGCCACGACGAGTTCCTCATCAGAAAGTTGTAACATGACTGCGTTTCTCCCTGTTGTCTCAAAATGTTGATCGTTTAGCATTTTAAATGTTTAGTTTTTAGTTTAGTTTTAAGGTTGGCCAGTTCCTTTCCTTTGCGACAGTGCTGCGGCGCTTGTGGGCTCTAGGGGCGCTAGAAGTGAAAAATACGTATCTAGCACCCCCTAGTGGCCAAAAGTTTCATGGTGTCCCTTTAAGTAAAGCTGAAGCTAAGTGTATTATAAGAAAATCTGTTATAAATATCTGGCAAGAAAACTGGAATAAGGAGTTAAAAGGGAGACACTTATATAATATTCAGGATACAGTTGGGAATGATAGGAGAAAATATGGATCCAGAAGAGAGGATACAATTATCTCGAGGTTACGCATTGGGCACACCAGGTTAAATTATTATTTACACATGTTAGGGAAAAGTGAGACAGATGGGTGCATCCACTGTGGAGTGGCAGAAACAGTGGAGCATGTGCTTGTTCACTGTCAAGGGTATAATAATGAACGAGTTCAACTTGTAGATGGACTAAAGAAACTGAAAGTAAAGTTAACAATAAAAGATTTATTTCAGAGTGCACAGGTACAGTCAAAAGTGTACCCTATATTATTTAAATATTTGAGAGATACACGGTTAATGCACAGGATTTAATGTGTTACAAAAAGAAGTGTTTAGTATTATTTAATATTATTTGTTTCATTTATATAAGTGTTATCAGTATTATTATTTTATTTTATTTTTTTTTTTATTTTTTTTTATTATTATTTTTTTTATATATATATATATACATATAGTAGTTTATCCATTCCATCATCCTAGGTATTCACACTCCATCCCAGTAGGTGGCGGAAATGCACCAATAAGCTGGTTTGCCAACCGCCAATAAACTATAAAGAAGAAGACTGTGACAATCTATCTGAAAACCATTATAAAAGGTCACACACTAAATCTATGGCAGGAGTATTGGGACATATCAGACACAGGGCGACACTTTTACAAAATACAAAAACAAGTAGGTGTTATTATGAGACATGGCAGGAATCCAAAAGAACAGATGGCAATTACAAGACTAAGAATTGGACATACTGGATTAAATCAGTCATTGCACAGAATAGGGAAGCATCCTACTGGATTCTGTGACTATTGTAAAGCTCAAGAGACTGCAGAACACATTCTGATACACTGTAAGAAATATGAGGAGGCTAGAAGGAAGTTGGAAAATCAAGTTGGACAATAAAACATGACAATAGAGTACTTATTGGGGAAATCAACTTATAAAAGTCTAGACTATGTAATTACATTCCTAAAAAGTACTGGATTAATTGACAGACTATATTAGTTATTTATTTATTTATTTATTTTTTTATCTGCTGCTCACACTCCAGTCCAGTAGGTGGCGGTAATGCTGGTTTGCCAACCGCCAATAAAACCGACGAAGAAGACAATCTATCTGGGAATATTTTTCAAAGAATTGACATCTTTTCCTGAGTTGGCAATACATTGGTCTGTGGGTGGTGGTATGAGCCTGTAACATTTTCTGGCCTCTTATTGCTACCTGTCCCAACTTTTTTTGGAATGTGTAGCTCTCATGAAATCCAAAATGAGCCAATATTTCGCATGACATTTCAAAATGTATCACTTTCTACATTTGATATGTTATTTATATTCTATTGTGAGTAAAATATAAGTTTATGAGATTAGTAAATTATTCCATTCCTTTTTTACTCACAATTTCTACAGTGTCCCAACTTTTTCTGATTTGGGGTTGTAGATTTTCAATGAAGGGTCAACAAGCTCTCAAACTAAATCTAAAACATCTTCAACTGTGTTCTGAAGATGAACGGATGTCTTACGAGTTTGGAACGACATGAAGGTGAGTCATTAATGAGATTATTTTCATTCTTGGGTAAACTATCCCTTTAAGCAAAGCAGTTTTAAATTAAGTGATTTTAAGCCGTTGAAACACAAACAACAGTGCTATATCATGTGCACGCTCTTTCTGTCTGAGAGGAGCGTGCAAGCCGCGCATTTGCTTCTCATTGACCTTGTGAGTATTTTTTGCTGCTGTATTAGCCTTAAATATACACATGCGTCAAAATTTCCGGCTTTTGCAAGTATCCTCATAAACACGACTATTTAGGTCTTAAGAGAAAGTAAACAGCTAACAGAGAAAACGCATGTGTAATGCTGCGTTTACACCAACTGCAGTAGAGGCGGCAAGCGCGAGTGATTTCAATGTTAAGTCAATGTGAAGACGCGTTGTCGCGCGTCTGGAGGTCCCGCGGCGCGGATGAGGCGTTTAGCACAGTGCGGAAGACGCGTTTCCGCCTCATTTGCGCGTCACGAATGGTGCTTTTTGTGCATTTTGCATTTGACACAAATTTGCGGCTGACGCCTGAGTTGAAAAATTAGAACTTTGGCGGGTTTTTCATGCCGCAATAACTAATCAGGAGCCTGCTTGCTGCTGTGGCGGCAGCCCCTGAGATTTAAAATAAATAAATAAATAAAATACATTAGTGTACCTAATATGTATGATGGGTGTGACAGTGTCACACTTTTACTTTATATAGTAAGTGCTTTGCATATCCCTCCCACACCCACGAAAAAAGGGCTGCTGCTTGATGTTGTGTTGGTAGTAAAAATATTGTGGAGGTGGTAAGAAGGTATTTAATGGTAGTAAATTCATCTCTATGATTCCTGCATACCCTCAGTGTTCAAATTGAAGGGGGTCCCGGACTTGCTATAAGCCTTGAGGGACCCCCGTAAAGCACAAAAATATAAATTAGGGGGGTCCCCTGGTTTTTATGAAAAATTAAAATACTACATGAATTAAAAATTCTCATGTTTCTCTGTCACTATTGTCCGTTATTTGTCCCAATTTCGCAACAAACTAATTCAAATGATTTCTGTCTGAAATAAATATAAACTCGCAATTGCGCCTTCCGCTGTTTTCTGGACAAATTGACAGACGAGTAAATGTCTCTGTCTGCGTGTGGATTATTTTCATCTCAGTGACGGTAAGAATGTTTAGTAATCTTTAGGGTTAGTTTTTTTCTCAAACTATTATTTCATAACAGTGGCGAGGCTACAAACTCAAATTGACAGCTGGTCCACCAAGTCAAAAGAAACACAAAGTATCTTATTGGGAAAGCAGAAGAAATCATGCATTAATGATAATAAATGATAGTCTCTTTAATACTAATCGCTCAAAAACGTATCATTCAGAAATAAATAGCCTAACTATTTATAGAAGTTTATCTTTTGCATGTGTTTGTTAAACCTTGCAAATGTTAACATGCAAGCGATTTTAAACAATTTGAGCGCAAGATGTTAAAGTGAGCTGTTGCGTGTGCGCACAGGCAATGAGACGCACACATACTCAAATGGACGCACACTCATAAGCGGACGCACGTAGACGCGCGTTTCTAAAGCATGCAAACACAAAATTATCGTCTGGGGGGGTGGGGCTTAGCTAGGGTACCCCCCCATAAGCTTTGACATAATTCGAACACTGCACTGTTAATGAAATTGTTATATACAGGTAGTTATATTGTTTGCTATATTCGGCCAGATGGCGCTGACCTGAACCCCTGATTATTCTGGGCTTTGCACTAAGTTGTATATGGGGTTTGCATGGGGTTACATGGGGACCTTTTAGCAGAGGGATCGCGGGAGCGGCATTGTTAAATTGCTTTAGCCATAACCCCTGGTATGATCAAGTTTGTGTTCGAAAGCTGCACAATGACCAGTGTGGAGTGAAACAACATTGGTAACTGATTACAGTAAATAAGCGCAAAATCGTATAAAGAGTTAAGGCAGAATAACCAAAAATGTATCCAAATTCCACAATTATCAACGATAATTGATTTCTAATTGTGATTAATGAGATTCTCTTTCGAGTCATATAAAATAATCTAAACTGTGTAACTTTAAAATGTCATCAGTAAGTGCCAAAAAAAGATAGGACCCGCAAGGATCCTTCGCCATGCCGATTGGTTTCCATTATCGGGCCGACAGATGTTTTTTCCTTACAGCACTAATCAGTGTTCGAATTATGTCAAAGCTTATGGGGGGTCCCCTAGCTAAGCCCCACCCCCTGGCCAAGCCCCACCCCCTGGCCAAGCCCCACCCCCTTATCATAGGGTCGCTGTGATTTCACAAAGTAAGATGTGATCGTCCTTGATCAGTAATCATCTGATCCTGGTTTTAATCAAAGAAACCCCAAATTACCCTTAACTCAAACTCTAAAACATTTTTTACCCCTCAAATTAGTGTGAAACACTGGCAAGGGCAGAAATTTTACACAGAATAGGGGTGAAATAGGGTGGACCTTATTTTTAAATTACATAATTTTACTATACAGTATAGTAGTGGTTAAATGGATTACATTACGTTTTTTGAGTCATAGATCGAATACTTTTCAGATCAGCAAAACTGGGGGTGGGAAAATAACATAAGAACAAATTAAGAAATTATGAGCATAAAAAATAGAAAAGAACAAAGTTACAAATAAAGTAAGATATATTTAGGTACATAAATAGAATCAAATGAATAATAACACTGTCTTCTTCATCGAATAATTAATCTGTTTTTAGATACAAAAGTGATTTTCCTTTTTAATAGAAATTTTTAGAAGTGTTTTTTGTTGTTTAATTAATATAAATGACAGAAACACAAGCAGATAAGAACTGCTACTTTCAGACCAACACAAACATCTGATTTCTTTCTGAACTGATTGCACTTACTTTAAAACATAACTGAATGTTTTTATGAGAATAGGTGCCAAGACTGTGGTATTTCCAAATAATTTTGTGTTTGCATGCTTTAGGAATCGCGCGTCTCCGTGCGTCCGCTTATGAGTGTTGCGTCCATTTAAGTATGTGTGCGCGACGCGTCCTTGTCTTTGCGCACATAAAACAGCCCACTTTAACATCTTCCGCTCAAATTGTTTAAAATCGCTTGCATGTTAACATTTGCAAGGTTTAAAAAAAACATGCAAAAGATACTTTCTATAAATATAGTTATTTATTTCTGAATGATGCGTATTTGAGCGATAAATCGGGCCAGACGAAATATGCAGACTTTTTTTACTTTATCTCTGGAAATGTTTTGGAAAAATCTGCGGAATTCTGCAAAATGATTTTAAATGTTTTAAAAATTATATTAGATAATTTAAGCTATAAATATTACAAAATTGCATCTAAAATAATTACTTTTTAAAGGCTTAAAATGAAAATGAATACACCAAAGCAATTAAACCGGACCAACATGAAGCAGATAATGTTCTTGTCAAGATAGAATTATAGTTTGTATATAAAATGACATGTATTGTTTATTTTGTTATATAATATAGCAGCATAAAAAAGCTTGTATTAATACGTTCTCATTATGAATTAAGCATGTATGAAGATAATTTCATCATTTTTACAACGCAATGTAAACTTCATATTTAACACAACAAGAGAATTCATCTTGTAAACGGATTTGAAATGATGATGTGCTGCTGAGTGCCGACTGTTGCGTCACATAGATGACAATCACAAGTAAGATCTGCTTAACTTAGTGATAAGTTTTATTTCATCTGAAATATCAAATGGTTCGTGTTCTCTATCATTAAAAACAATCACAGCAAACATGCACAGGGTTTATGTACTTGTCAATGCCGCTCACAAACGCAGTTGAGACTATCATTTATTATCATTTAAGCGTGATTTCTTCTGCTTCCCCAATAAAATATTTTGTGTGACTGGGTGGACCAGCCGTCAGACTGAGAGGATAGATTTGCCACTGTTTGTCTGTCAATTCCTCCAGAAAACAGCATGAGGCGCACTTGCGAGTTTATTTATTTCAGACAGAAGTCATTTAAATTAGTTTATTGCGAAATTGGGACAAATAAAGACAGTTTCGCTTTGTGACACGCAACATGAGAATTTTAAATTCATGTATTATTTTAATTTTAATAAAAACCAGGGGACCCCCCTAATTTATATTTTTGTGCTTTATGGGGGGTCCCTTAAGGCTTATAGGAGGTCCGGGACCCCCCCAGACCCCCTTCAATTCGAACACTGGCACTAATCCAACACTTTTTGTTTATTTAATGTACTGTATAATACTTACAAAAAACCACAGAAGAGAATACATAATATATATGACCCAGTCCAGTAAAGAGTCTGCTGTAAATTGGAGTAACTTTTTAAACTAATTCCAAATTCATAGTGGTGATGGCGCAGTGAATAAGACACACGCCTTTGGTGTGAGAGATCCGGGTTCGAATCCACTGTGACACACAATTGTGTCCCTGAGCAAGACACTTAACCCCTAGTTGCTCTAGACCTCCCCTAGACCTCTGACATATATAGCTATTGTAAGTCGCTTTGGATAAAAGTATCAGCTAAATGAATAACTAAATAAAATAGTAAAATGTGTTTGTGACAATCAAATCACAATTGATCCCTAAAAACAAAGGGGATCAATCGTTTTATTAGAATAAAAGCACCTAACACTATAAAATTGTGTCAAAATGTAGAAATTATAGTTTAATATTTTTATGATTTAAGTTTGCATGTGTGTTATTCTTAAGGTTAGTTTACTGTTTCTCTATAATGTGGATAAAATAACCTACTTGCACTTCTTCAGACATTGACCTTTTTTCTAATCACAAACTGTTTACACAGTACTGTATGTTTTCGTTCGGGTGAACAGGTGATGCATAGTTCATAAATTAGCTGTTCATTGCACATTAGTTAATAAATGGCTGGATCAATTTCAATTTTCGATAGATGCAACAGCCAAAGTCCACCAAGCGAACTGAAACGAAACAGTGGTTTAAATGCCTCCTTTTAAACAATCAGGTAGCAGCTGTCCGCACCATTGTACACACTGAAAAAATGATTCATTCAATTTACTCAAATTTTTTAAGGTAAGCGGTTGCAATCAATTTATTTAAGCTACATTTAAACAAAAGTTTTTTGTTTTGAATTTTTATTATTTTTTTTGTTTAAAGGTATTGCGACCACTTTCCTTAAAAATTAAGTAAATCGAATAAATCATTTTTTCCCATTGCATTTGGAAAATTGCTTCCTGTATATCTTCTTTAACTCTGGGACCCTGTACCAGGTCCAGAATTATTTATTATTACTTAATATAAAATCTTTCTTTATAATGGTCTGTCATGGACCCAGTACCACATATGAGATACTGTTTGAAAGCTTAGACTCTCTACTTTCTGCAGATGTGCATCACTTTGAGATATGTTTTACTGTAAGAAAGTTATTTACACTTAATTTACACTATCACCCCCCCACATATTTTTTAATATCATTTAATATTCACATATTTCATATTTTTCAAATATGACAAACATGGGCAAGCCTTATATCAAATGAAAGCTCTCACTCTCAGGAATAAGGCTACATCGTTATTTTTGTCTTATTATCATCACCTATCTAACAATCATCGAATGAATAATGATGTAAAAAATTTACTTTTGTAAACGTATGTGAAACTTGAGTGTGAACTGCCTCAGATAGCACAGATAACCACAAATGATACACCATCTTTTATTTTAGGTCCTACTCTAAACAATGAGTCCATTCACAGCATTTTCTTTGGTTGTGTGCATATATAATCCCTTGCTATTTATTATATGTGCAAAACAAAAAAATAATATTTATATGAAACATTTATTTTCACACGCTTCAGTAAAATAAGAATATCTTTTGAATGTGACCTGATAAAGAGTTCATTCTTTTTTTGGGTGTTTACTGTCTGCTGCTGCTAACAACCAGAACTGTCTGCAGTCTGCTAGAGCACCCAGAACCAGAGTTATACACTATCAAAGACAGTATTTACAACATAAAAAAAGACAATTTGGTGTTTCATCATATGAAAAACAACATAAATAACAATATTTGTCACAAACAGCAGCTTTTTATGTAACTTCAAAGGGTTTTCTTTAAAATCATATAAAGATATTGCATTTATTCCACTGTATGTGGTTATGGGGATACTTCAAATATTTTTAGGTGGAAATTAAATACAAAAAGGGTATTATTCCTCCCTTCAGTTGGAGTAAAATAACTTTTGCATTTATTATGATAGAGAAAAAAATCATTTTTCCTCTGTAATCTGGCAATAGCTGGAATCAAACAAAACTATCTGCAGGTTTCTTTACCACTCAGGGCCAGAGTTATACACTTTTAAATACAGACTTTAGAAAAAAAACATTAAAAAGTGCATATTTATTTTTGTGTTTATTAGAGGACTGACAACACATACAACCATGTTTAGCACTTTTAAATTTCAAAAGCTTTCCTGTAAAATGATACCAAACTTTTGTATGTACACCTCTGCATGTGGGAATGGGAAGCTTTTTAAATTGGGTAGGCCAAATCCAGGCGAAAATGCCCAAAATAGCCTCAGAGTGTAACCTTGGATTCACACCAGCCGCGGAAGAGGCGGCAAGCGCGGATGATTTACATGTTAAGTCAATGCAAACACGCGATTAGGCATCCTGTGGTGCGGTACACGCGGTAGCCGCGGCGCGGATGTCGCGGAACGCGTGGGGCGTTCCGCGCGAATTGAGCGTTGCCGCGGGAAACGCGCGAGTTCAAAAATCTGAACTTTGGCGAAATTCCGCGCCGCGTTAACCAATCAGGAGCTTGCTGTAGTAGTGACGTGATTACAGGAAGCGAGCGGAGTGGTGTAGTCTCCGCGGAGTCGCAGAAGCCCCTCCCATGACGCGGATTTCCGCGTGAATTTCTCGAATGACTAGAATTTCACGCGCGGATTAAGCGAGTAAACTCAAAATGTTCAAGCGGCAAACTGGACGCGGTTCACGCGTTTTTGCCGCCTCTTCCGCGGCTGGTGTGAACCTACAGTAAGAAGATATATTGTTTGCTCAACTGTTCAATGAACAAAGAAAACTATTTATGTCATGCTTTTGGAAAATTGTTTCCTGGATATACTGTTTGCTTAAATCCTTTTTATTTAAAGTAATCATTAACAGGGGTAATAAGTGATAAATGCAACCAATAAAACCATAAGCTTTGCTTCCATGACAATGGAAAAGAGCCAATATGCTCACAGTACTGTGGTATATTTAAAATCTGGAGAATCCCCAGCACTCCATAGTCTTTTGCAGAGGCGTCATGCCCATTCAAGCTGAGGGGGCAGTTGCCCCCTTGGTTTTTTGAGCCTCAAAATCAAAGAAGCACCCATTAATCTGTTATTTGTCTTTTAATCTGTTTACTATGCACAATATTATTAATTCTGTGATGCATCACTTTTCGGATATTTTCGCCATTTTGATAGTGTTTTGATCGTGTTACATTACTTCTGGCAGCAGGCGCTGCATTCAGCGCAGTCGCTGACGTCATCAACGTCTTAGCGCGCTCACGAGCTCTTTGCTGTTGCTGCTGCATTTGGCTATCTGAGGAATTAAAATGTGTAAGAAATGCTCACAACATTTCCAAACCCCAGTACGGTAATGTGCAGTTAACCTCCTCTGTGTAGAAAATTTATTGTTTAAAATGTGACCGTCTCAACGTTATATTAGTAGAGATTTCTAGATTCATCTTCTTGATACAACGCCAAAGTTCGCCAGAGTTCACGGGGACGCGGAATCACACATGCTCACATATGAGGTAAAGTTATGCAAAAATCCGTTCCCCTAATAATTTTTATCTGAACATTTTTTGAATCATTATTGAACATTAAACTCAATCACGTGGCTATAGCTTATGTACTTTTTGTTGTTTATAAACTTTATGGATTTTAAATTACATTAATTGTATAGGATTATGCAGTTGTTGTGCAAAATGCATTGACACAATTAAACAAGTCATTAAACAAAACGTAAATAAACTAAACATGTCGTTCCAGATGTAAATATGATGCCAATATGTCATTATTCCGATTGAATAATATTTGATATAAAAGTTAGTCAACACTTTTATTTTGGAGGCTTTAGGCATGAAGGCAGGAAGGCTCAAAATAGTGCCATGGAAAAGACTGAAAGCTTTATAATATTTCGTTTGATGTCCGTGTATGCATAGTGATGGGAGAAACTAAGCTTTTCGAAGCTTCAAATCAATTGAACGAATTGCTTCGAAAATTGATTCAGTTTTTCAAAGCAGTTCGAAACACCACACACGCTGGTGACCCCTGCTGGTCAAAAGAGTGTTAAATCAGATATGTCCAAACATTTTACAATTTTTTTTTTACAAAATAATAGCAAGATTTTTATTAAAATGTTAAAAAAAATGTAACTTAATTAAGACATAGTTAAAAGTGTATTATGTGTTTTTAGTTTTATTTTGGGCAAACAAATCATTAAAACTAACTACCCTTTTAATTATGCAAATTTTTGCCATTAAATCTGTCTATAAACAAAAAGTAGACAAACTGGTAGTGTTATTAGTCAGATCGGATAAATGTTTTATGAACTTGCATAATAAAACTGACCAGAGTTCACCTAAACATATTAGACACTGGTCATTTGTGATCAACTCTCCCTAGTGGTGAACCATCGGATTTTCGAAACAGTTATGACGTAATGAAGCCTCGTTAGCTAAAATCACGTGACTTGAGCCAGTTTGAAACACGCTCCGAACCACTGATTCGAAACAAAAGATTTGTTAATGTTTCGAAGCCTCATGAAGCAGTGCTTTTTCTGTCTTTTGGGACAGAAAATGGATCTTACCAACTGTTTTATGAGGAATTTAACACATAAGAGTCCGATCAGCCACATCTCTTGCTACATTCAAAAAACAAATAAAAAATCCAAATATACTTAAAAGGATACTGACTGTGGACACACATCTTTTATATATATATAAAAAAACTAACTCGCTTTCTCTCTCAACAGGTATTGTTTCGTAATTGTTAAAACTTTGTAACTTGGTGTATAAACAAATCTTGTGTTATTACTTCCTTATGACAAATCGCTTGATTGTTTCCTCATCTTTGTAAGTCGCTATGGATAAAAGTGTCTGCTAAATGGAAATATAGGGAAACAAGCAATCTTTTATTAAATAAACACCAACATCCTAAAAAAAACCCACCGTAGAGTTCTGTCCAACAGCTGAGAATTTCATTCAGTTCAGAACGCATCCTATTTCAAAACAGAAATACACCTTAGGCAAGATATAAACCTTTAACATACTGTAATTCAATAGCAGGGGGTGGCCCCTTTTTTAACACTTAACCTCTTACCTTAGCCAGTATGTTGTTACGGTGAGGCAAGACAAGGTGGCGGATCCAAATGCAATCCTTTTTATTGAAAGTAATACCTTAACAGGGGTAATCCACAATCAAAATCCATAAACAGGCAGAAGGTCATACACAGGTACTCAATCCATAGACAAAACAAGAAAACAACGAAGAAACAGGAACAAAAACCATGCAGGCTGACTGCAGGAAACAACTTCAATACTGAGCACTGATGGATACAATGAACAGGTGTCACAAATAGACAGAGCTAACATTGATAATGAGACACAGGCGTTAACAATGATGGGTAATGACTTCATGCAAAAGGTTGTGGGAGATGTGGTGGTGTATGATGTGGTAAGAAGCCCAAGAGGGAGTGCCCTCTGGTATCATTTGCACACCTTTGAATGGATGTCACTTTACATTACTGTACTTTCATTGTATAAAAAATAAGTTTTAGGGGGGTTTCCCGGACAGGGATTATTTTAAACCAGGACTAGGCCTTAGTTAAATTAACTTGATTTAACAAACATGCCTTAATAAAAACATTACTTGTGTGCTTTTTGAGGCAAAACAAAGATCATTGATGTATTTTTAGATATGTCAGTGCAAGTTGTTTTCAGAATGACTACATTTTAGTCTGGGACTAGTCTAATCCTTGTCCGGTAAACCACCCCTTAGTGTTTAGATTAACATGAGAGTGTTGGGCAAACTACTTGAAAAAATGTATTGAGCTAATCTACCAGTTATGTTGGGTACACACCAAAGATAATCGGGCTGATTTTGGGCCCATTTCCCCCCTTCCGACAATCCTAGCTATGTCCGGATTATCTTGATGGTTCTACAGATTATTTTATCAGATTTTCCCTTGGTGTGAGGTGTGTTAAGAGTGTTTGAAGCTGAACAAAAGAACGTCAGAGTCGCCCCGGTCGCGAATCATATAAATTAAACATGTTTAATATTTACGATCAGAAACCTGATGTGTGGGGAAACCCCTAGAACAAACGCGCATACGCTCTTGAGATTATCACATGAATATATAGGCTACATCGCAATTCGCAATGAAGGAGACACGACTACTATCGAGGCTAATGCTTACCGGTCTCAAGCAAAAAAATGAGAAACCACATGACCTGTAACTCAAATGCAACCAGCACAGCCTTGTGGACCAGTCATGCTCTTGCACTGCCGGGTAAGTTCTCTTTCATATGGTATGGTCTATTAATGTCTATTGCAAATACAAGGGTATGTTAGCTAGCTAAACCTACATGTGTTTCAAAGCCATTCAAAGCTAACTAACATTTTTCTGTTGTATTGAGGATAGCCATTTTGAGAATCATAATGTTTTATTTTCTTTGTTGATAACCAGAATTCACAAATAGGAAATTGCTTTGGCTTAAAAGTTGCAGGACAGATAATATAATAAATAAAATGCATAATATAATAAAATTGCACAGCATTTACGGGATTGAGAAACTCAGGGGTAGGTTTTCCGTTCATAAAATGCTACATGAAAGATAAAAACAAATTATTTAAAGTTGATTGTTAGGTCGCTATGTTCGACTTTGTCGTAAACTGACGAAAAATAAAGTTGGGGAGCTGAAAGTCCCAACACAACAGCAGCTAATGTAGCTAGCGTTAGCTAACATGTTAACTAATGTTGGCAAAATAACTCATTAAACTTAGCTTAGAGAGTAGGTTAACATTTTGGCAATTATATTCATGGTAATCATAACTTTGGTCCAATTTGTGTTCTTGCCTCTAGTTAGTAGATCTAGACCACACTGTAACTAGTTAGCTGTAAGCCTTACCTTTGTGCAGACGTATTTATGCTTCATAAATGTTCGACACATTTAACTGGATGGGGCAGTTCACATTGTTTTATCGATTGTATGGGGCAGTCCACACTGTTTTATCCATTGTATGCACCGCTCACAAATGCCGCAGTCGTGAATGTTTGTCGGACGTGCTCGCTTAGTAACGGTTGCTGTGATGTGTGATTGGGCAATGGCCGTTTTGGGGGATGGGCCGGCGAAAGGTCGAATGTAGCGACGCGAGTGCCCAACACTGCAAATAACGTAGTGGGAGCCAGCCAATTGTGTTTAGGCAGGACGGCATTTAGTATGTGATTTGGATCACCCCTTCCTTTCGAACCGCATAGTGAAGCTACTTTAGCTGCCACAGGACAAACATGTCGTTGTCTGAGACGATGAGTGTTTCTCAAACGCGAGGGTGCATCCTAGAAAGGCTACATATCTCGTCTGCCACGTCATCACTCATTATCGAAGGGCATCTCAATCCGAAAGATGCTTCGAAGACTCTGTTTGATGCCACACTTTTAAAGGATGTATGAACTGGATCCTTTGTGCCCTCAAATCACCCACAATCCTTTGCAAATATTCAAAAAACATTGCGAGAATCAAAATGGCACTTTCGTTATCCAATTTTATTCTAAAATATAAGCCAAACATTGGTAGGAAACGAGTGGGCACGGAGCTCACCTAATTTCACTATGAAATGTACGACAAAAAACATGTTTTATGCACAAAGACACATATGTTTTTCTTGATTTTTTTTGTAAATTAATCACAATGTTAAATTATGTATGGAAATGGGAGATATATGATTCTCATTCACAGTACTGAATTAATGGAAAGTTGTAATGGAGTAATGAAAAAAAAAACAATAAAACCATTACAGACAATTCTAATGGTTTCCATTAAAATACCAATAGGAACCATTAGCTTTTATCATTAAAACCAGTACACTGTAGCATGTTTTGGGCCATATTCCATTAGAACCAATAAAATTCCCAATAAAACCAATAGAATGTAGGTAAAACGGCTCATTCTAAGTTAATATAAAACAAAAAAAGTTATTTTGGTAAGGTAGGAAGTAATATAAATAATTATATTATCATATAAGGCTGCATGATAAATCGCATGCGATACAACGCGCATCACGTCAGTAACGCCGGTTCCTTGATTAGTATTAAATAGTCAACAGCTGCTTTCAGATGGCGCGACGTTAAATGCACAGAGCCGTAGTTCCCTGACAAGCTGGGCCATATCGCATACATATCGTCCCCGATAATTAATGCGAAAATGCCCCGATTGTAAACCCCTGTAAAACTGTAAACCCCGACAAGTTAAGACTACTTAAATGATTTGAGGAAAGTGATTCTCTCAGTTTATTGAGTAATGAGGAAAATAACTCATTTTAACTGAGTTGCCCTAATGTGTTTTCTTTTTCATTTAATAAACTTAAACATTAGAGTACAGCTAAATTACATTTCCCATTTGTATAGTCATTTTCTTAGAAGTTAACACTTAAAAATCATTTAAACAAGATGTTTTTCACTTTAGCAGCTTTATTTGTGTATATTAACATTTAACCATATATTAACATTTCATTCAATTATAAAATGCAAGAATATTACTTCCATTAAACAACCAAATACATTTCTTTAGAAATTTGGCATTTACATGTGAAATTGGCCATAGAATAACAATTCTATAAGAATTACAGAATAACTAAGTTTCTCCAAACTGAAACTGATACAGTAAAAACCTTCCTTTGGTTATTCAAATACAATTAATCCAGCATTGTTTTGCCAATTCAAATACTTAAGTGTGGACTCAACTGTCAACAGTAGTTGGGCTTCCATAAATAGGAAATGGCACATTGCTGTTCCCTGTACTGTATTTTTATTTTTTATGGCCCTTCCTCTTTTGCACCTGAACTCACTCTTGAACAAAATAAATGTTTATATGACTGTAAAGTAAAATTAAGTTTAAGGGGTGGTTTCCCGGACAGGGATTAGACTATTCCTAGACTAAAATAAATGTAAGAGCTGTCCAAACTGAAAACAACTTGCACTAACATATCTTAAAATACATCAGTGGCCTTTGTTTTGCCTCAAAATGCACACAAGTAATGTTTTTAGTAAGGCATGTTTGTTAAAACTAGTTATATTTGGACCCCTAGTGAAATTTGTATAGAACCGCCACTTATACTCATGCACCAGTTTGTTGCGCATAAAATGTAGCAGGCCCAGTAAGTCATCCGGAAAATTTATTTCTTCATTACCTGGAAGCTGTGAATGTACATAACATAATAAACAAGCACCATCAGTCATTGTAAGATGTGAACATAGTGTTAAAAACAAAAACTTTATAAACAACAGTTCAGTGGGGTGAGAAAAAACGTGCCATTTGATGCGTTTACTCACCTTTGTTTTCCAGGTTAAAAAAACTTTCATTGAACTTCTTTACAGTGCCGCACAAGTTCAAAATTATCACCACTAATTCACTTAAGAAAGAGAAAGTGCAAAGTTATGTAGCAACAAAGCAGGATAGTCTGTTTAGTACACTTCAAGACCCATATATAACATACAGTAAATACAGTACTGGAAAAAAATAAACATTTTTTAAAACTTAAAATATCAAATTACTGTACAGGAATATATACAGGTTTAAAATGTATAATAAATTTGAGCTCATGTAACTGGTCATAATATCTGTTACTTTTGTTACAATTTCCTTTTTTTGCGTTCATTACTTTTCAATATTAAAAGTTAACACTTAAAAAATCATTTAAACAAGATGTTTTCACTTCAGCAGCTTTATTTGTGTATATTAACATTTTATTTGTGTATATTAACATATATTAACATTATTCAATTATAAAATGCAAGAATATAACTTTTATTAAACAACCTAATAACAATTCTATAAGAATTACAGAAGAACTCCATAAGGAACAACAGACATGTTTGTCATCCAACGTAGCTTAGGCCTCTATGAGGCGGTTTCCCGTACAAGGTTTAGATAAATCCAGGACTAGGTCTTTGTAATTTTAGGACATTTAAGATGTTTTTACTAACAAACCTTACAAAGAACTACACTGGTGTGCATCTTGACACAAAACAATGTCACTGATGTTAAAATATGTCAGTACAAGATGTTTTGAAATTGAAGTCACTCAAACATGCATTTTAGTCCGGGACTAGGATAAGCACTGTCCGGAAAACCGCCACTATAACAGTAAAGTCATATATTTGTCACATTTTCAACAGATACACTCATCATAAATGTGAATCTGTATGGAGAATAGAAATGCTGTACATGTTGGAATTCAACACAAACATGTTTGTCGTCTACAATAACAAAAAATGCTCTTAATGTTAAGCTCATATTTGTTAAATTTTCAAAAGACACATGAACAACAAGACATTTCTTATCTGAATTAAAAGGGATAGTTCACCCAAACATTAAAGTTCTGTCATCATTTACTTGCTCTTATGTTGTTACAAGCCCACCTGACAGCTGGCTGCGAGGAAAAAACGTGAACTTGAGCGGGAACTTAAGCGGGTTTATAACTTGCCTATCACCTTAAAAGACAACTAACGTTGAGTATAATTTACACAGAGGTGTAAAAAGTACTCAAAAATGTTACTCAAGTGAAAGTACAAGTACTTAGTGTAAATTTTACTCAATTAAAAGTAAAAGTATCTGTCCAGAATCATACTTGAGTAAAAGTAAAAAGTATCACATTAAAATTGTACTTGAGTATTAAAAAAGTAAAAGTAACAGGAAAATTTTAAACTAGAGATTCTTGTTTAAGCTTTTAATCTCTAAAAACATGAAGTGAATGCACCACATACAGGGTTTTATCCTGCTTTACAACTGTTTGTATTTAATTGTATTTCATTATCAAACTATAAAACAACCTAATTTCAGTATGCAACATGCTACTCAAAGTTGTGAAACCTCGAATTTAACTAAAGCAGAAGCTGATTTTCAAAATTGAGTATCAAGCATCTCACAGACAGCCAGTGCAGAAAGGGTTGTATTAGTTCTTGTTCACACTGTCAGTCCAAATCTGATTACTGTTTCAAGCTATATCCAGAGGTGGTTTGAAATACTTTTCAAATCACATTTCCAGAAATACATTTAAGTCTGACCGCTCTGATCGTATTTTTGTAGCTTTTCAGTTACGTCATGCTGTCGCGTCATGTACAATCTAAACACGATTGTTGTGCCAGTGTGACTTCATTGCCATAGAAACAGTGCAGATAATCCAGAAAATTGCAAAACCCTACAGGACGCACAAATCGGATCTAAACAGTTGTGATACACAATGTGGACAGTGAGTCTGTCCAGTCAGACATGCAACAAAATCAGATTTGGACTGACAGCGTGAACAAGGTCTTAGTCTTGATAGAAAGGCTTCAAATAGCAGGGAACGTGAGCAGAGACTTCCTGGTGTCTGAAACTCAGGCCAGATATCCATCCAACTCTTTGCTGGCTTAATGTGTTGTCGGTTTCAAAGAAGCGAAAAAATCTTCATCCGACGAGCCCACTCGCGAGTTTCTAGACCTTTCTCGGGACAGGATATGGTCAACCCTTCCCGGAATTTTCCTCGGCCTTAGCTCAGGCACCTTAAGTCCAGGGCGTTCGCCCTTCGGGTCCCTTATCCTACCCAAGAGGGCCTTTCCAACAAGCCACCCACGAGTCTCTAGCCCTTTCCCCGGCCGAGATACGGTGGTCGTTTCCGCGATATTTTCCACGACTGTGGCTCGGGCACCTTAAGTCCCCTCGGGTATAAGCGACCCAAAGGCATCCAAGCTACGGTCGTGGGAAAATCAGGGGAATGACCGCTGTATCTCAGCCGGGGAAAGGGTTAGAGCGTCAGGGTTGGCTCGTTGGAAAGGCCCTCTCAGGTAGGATAAGGGACGCCAAGGGCGAATGCCTAGGACTTAAAGCGCCCGAGCCACGGACGTTTGAAATTCAGGAGACCGTCGGCCACAGAAAAGGGTTAGAGAGTCGGGGGTTGGCTCGTTGAAAAGGCCCTCTCGGGTAGGATAAGGGACCCAAAGGGCGAACACCCCGGACTTAAGATGCCTGAGCTACGACCGTATGAATTTCAGGGAGTGGCACGCTGTATCTCGGCCAAGGAAAATAAATAAGATTTAAATTAAACTGGCGGTTAACACAATTCAATTGGTTTGGTAAGAGTAAGGGAAAATAGAATAAAGTGATCTCTAAAAAATAAGTACTTTTTGACTGTAAATAAAATTGTATGGAGTAAAAAGTACATTTTTTTTCTTAAAAAATGTAATTAAGTAAAAGTAAAAGTACTGATTTTAAATTGTACTCAAGTAATGTAAAAATCCCCAAAAATAATACTTAAGTACAGTAATCAAGTAAAATTACTCAAGTACTTTACACCTCTGAATTTACATGAGTATTATTTACTAATAGTAACCTACCAGCGTTTGTCCAATATGCCTCTCCACCAGATCCCTGCGTGCTCGAGCCGCTGTGTGAGGAAAACGTGAACTTGAGCGGGAAATTCAGATTAGTTATGTGTGTTTATAACCTACCAATCACTGTGAAAGCATTAAAACGAGTATTATTTAGTAACCTACCAGCGTTCCTCTGTCTCTCCACCGAATCCCAATCTGGCTGCTTGTGCTGCTGTGGAAGAAACGTTTAACGTAAAGTTAAACTTGAGCGGCAAATACAAATGTTCTAACGGAAAGTAAGAACTTAAACTTGTTTATAACGTGGCACTATAAAATAAAACTAAGAATAATTTACACAAGTATAATTTACAGTATCAGTAACATTACTGTGTCTCTTAACAAATCTCTTGACTGACTGCGTTACGACGACTTGCCTTTAGTGCTGCTGCCGACGTAAAACGGTAAAGGTGTTTATACATTGCAAATAACATCAAAATAAACCATGTAAAAGAAGTTAAGAAAAGTTTATATATGTGTTTTATTCTCTGTCACTCCAGGATCTTCTTTTGGTTCTCACTGCCAGTGCCTCATTCAGGCTTGCTGCTGCGTCAGCCGCGTCAGCTGAATGCGGATTTTCACCACCAATTATATTACACAGCAACAGTGAATAATTTTAATATCTTGATATTTTAAGTTCATAGCACTTAACATTTTAATTCAAATGAATTTTGCTGCTAAATGAGTACAATTAACACATCTGTTTAAGTTTTGATGCTAAAACTTGATATTTTATGTAATATCAAGTTGTGATAACTTGATTTAATTAGTAAGGACAACATTGGGGTTTACAGTGCAGTTTCTCCAAACTGAAACTGATAAAAACCTTCCTGCGGTTATTCAAATGCAATTAATCCAGCATTGTTGTTCCAATTCAAATACTTAAGTGTGGACTCAACTGTCAACAGTAGTTGGGCTTCCATAAATAGGAAATGGCACATTGTTGTACCCTGTACTGTATTTTTATTTTTTATGGCCCTACCTCTTTTGCACCTAAACTCACTCTAATTCTAGACTAAAATAAATGTAAGAGCTGTCCAAACTGAAAACAACTTGCACTGACATATCTTAAAATACATCAATGCTCTTTGTTTTGCTTCAAAATGCACACAAGTAATGTTTTTAGTAAGGCATGTTTGTTAAAACTTGTTATATTTCCTAAATAAACTAAGGCCTAGTTATGGCTAAACTAATCCCTGTAACCACCCCTATAGTCTGTAAATATCATTTGTTGGCCTTTTTTAATGTGCCCCACTGGTTAAACGCTGGCCCCCCAGTGAAATTTGTCTAGAACCGCCACTGGGTCAGAGATTATAAATGTGGTTATAATGGTTAATGTAGCTTTGTTTATAGAGCAGAAGCAGTAAAAGCGCCTCTTTTTCTGTTCCTCTCTTGCAGATTAAAATAGTTGAATACACTCATTATTTCAGATTCAAAAGTCTACTTGCTGTCCCGGTGACTTTACATTACAGCTTTGGGTTTTTTACATATTGAGTCAGCTTGAGCTTTGCAATGGGCTGGACATTAGCATTGTTTTTTTACTACTATCATGTGCTCTCCGAACAAGCATTTTACATATAAAAGATGGTTTATTAATAATAATATTATAAAATAAATGTAAATAAAAAATTCAACCCTCACAGTTGTCATGAAGGGCAAAATTAGCTATAAACACTTTTTGTACCGGCTTTAAAAATATTTGGGTCTAAGGGAATTGCAATTACTTCCGTGTTGTCTTCACGACAGACTACAGGATTTTTTTACTTTGTGTGTTCATCTTGTTAATTTCATGTATCATGTTAATTTCATTATTTACTAATAGATTTTTAAAATCAAAAGTTGTATTTGTTAACATTTGGTAATGCACCATGAACTGACATGAATAACTGTATTGGCATTAACAAAGATTAATAAGTGATGAAAAATTTTATTGCTTACTTCATGTTAGCTAATGTAGGCCTATTTACTAAAGTTAACAACTACAACCTTATTGTAAACTGATAGATAGATAGATAGATAGATAGATAGATAGATAGATAGATAGATAGATAGATAGATAGATAGATAGATAGATAGATAGATAGATTTCTTTGTTTTACCAGAAAATCTCGAGAGACAGATTAAGAGATAATTTCAATTTATTTAACAGTGATTAACAGCAAAATCTTAAGGGTGAAATCATATAGTTATTTGGTGTTCCGTCAGTAATTTGTATCCGGGGATTTTGGATTCATGCAGTTCCTGCCTGAAGATGAAGGCAGGGGTGGAGCCTATTCCCAAAGAATTGATGATAATGATGGATACCCGCCAGTTGGAATGTTTCTTGGAAGTTCCTAGAACATAGTGATATAGTCATAAACATGTGCGTCATTATCGACCGCAATGTCAACAGTAGAGGATAGCCGGGAAAGGCTGCCACGTTAGGCTTGAGAGGTGAGAGGCCGCGTAGGCCGGAAAATAAAGCCACGTTATTGATATCTCGTTAGTCCTTGTGTTACAGTTGTCCTTTCTCAAGAATTGTTTGCCATCACGTATTTTGTGTCCTGTAGTCTGGTCTCCGTTCCTGTTCTTTGTTCTTTGTTCCTGTTTTGGGTTTTTAAAAAATAAACCATTGCATTTGGATCCGTTGCCTTATCTTGCCTGCTTCACCATGACACACAGATGGTTTTAAAATATCTGTTTACAATGTAAATTATGACACCCCCCCCCCAAAAAAAAACTGAGGAGCGGTATCAGTAGGGTTGTGCAGATGATAGACGGACTTATTTCCAACAGTGATAGCCTTCTAGATTAAAGTTACTGTTTAAACTTTAACTAACAATAATAGCATGATTAAAAGTAACAGTTTTACGCTAACACTCTTACATGACATGCACTTACAATGTACTGAATTATTTGTTAAATAAATAAAGATCCTCCTCCACACTGGCATTCCAGAAACGATCAAAGTCCACACCATACACAACCATTAAAACATGAAATGTGCCAACCCACGTGCATGCAGCAAGTGTGCATGGCAACACACACTTGTTTTATTTGATTTGCCGACGTGGCTTGTAGACATCAACTGTAGGCTATACAAAACACTTCATCAGGTAAGAAGCAAATATGAAAAAAAAAAACATATTACACATAGACGTAAGTCATACTTACCACGTAATATTACAATAGGTACCCTGTAGTTATGAAATACTTAGAGAGTAATTTTCCATATATTCTTACCCCCGTATTACCCCAAACTTAAAATATTATTCCCTTATACCTACAAGTACGTGCTGTAGAGGTACCCTGTTGTTACAAATAGGTACGCTGTAAATTCGGTTTAATTATGCGGTACTTTGCGGGTCGTAAAATAAAGTGTTACCTCAGTTTGTTAATGTGCACTGCGCTTTTAAAAACACATTTTATTTAGCATTTTTGTCTAGTTTTTAGCATTTTCTTGGTGAGCTTAATCAACGAAAATAAGTTTTTAGACCACAAATATCAAATTTAAGTGAATTTGTGATTAAAACAAGCAAAAAATCTTCCAATGTGGTAAGAAAAAAAATCTTGAAATAAGTTAACTTTTTTCTTAAACACTTAATTCAAGGAAATTTTTCCTACCCCACTGACAGATTTGTTTGCTTTTTTTAGGCACACTTAAATGTGATTTTTTTTTGTCTAAAAACTACACTTATTTTTCTAGGTAATTTTGCTCATCAAGAAAATGTATCTTGATTAATTGATTGATTAACATTTGTACTGAAAACGACACAAAAAGTCAGTGCAGCAATGGCTTTGGGTAAAAGTACACACAAAAAACTGGTGCTACATGTACATTGCACTAAAAGCTCAGAAGGGGAAAAGTTTTAAGTGCACACCTGTGTAGAACCATATTGTGCTCTGTAGAACCATAAGTATATCCCCACTTATGGTTCTTCACTAAAATGGTTCCTCCATGATTACGAGCTTTTAGTGCAATGCACCAATTATTATTTTTTTAAGTGGACTTTTACCGAAAGCCATTGCTGCAAATGTGCAGTGCACACCAACAAACCTGATTTCATCTCCACAAGAAACTACATGGCTGACACAGCTGCCCTGAAGCATCTTGGTTTCCTGTTTCCTGACTGAAACTGGCTTAACTTTCCATTCTTTTTCTATACCTAGGCTGCAAACTCTCACCACAAAGAGAGAAAGAGATACAGAGTAAATCAGAGTTCAAAGTGACATTTTTAGACTGTAATTGCTTTGCTATTTCAACCGACATTTGCAACAACTTATTTTCCAGTACTGACTTGTGTGATCAAATTGAAAGACGAGCATTCATGTGATATTATCCTAGAACTATTTCATACATGAATATTTTTTGGTGTTTTTAAAAATGTAAAATAACATGAAGATGAAAGTCCAATTGAGATTTTTATTATTGTTACATTTTATTATAATTAATTTACTTTACTTAGCTGTTGTCGCCACCTTAAAGTTGGCCAGAAGGGAAAGCTACTTCAGATCCGCCTTGGGGCACAGCACTGTGCGCCCCAAACCCTCTTAATTATGTTGTAAGCGCATCAGTATTGTTTGTTTTTGTTTTTGACCTCATGTAATTGGATCATTTGATGAGTCTCATAACTGCATTCCAGATTGCCGTTTAACTGATAGCTACAGTGCTAATCAGTAGAAGCAAGTTAAATGTATCTTGAGATGATTTATCCTTACAAACCCCCCTTTACAAGGGGTTTAGTTGAAGAATAAATAAAGGATTACAGAGTCAAATGATTGCAGTCTGTGTGCTTCCACCACTTCTTATGGCACACAGAGTTGGCTAGCTGGATGCTAAACTAAGTCGTGATTTTTATTGTTTTCTCTTTTTACTGTTTTAAAGTCTGAATGCATAGACTGCAAAAAATGTTGTGGTGCGTTTAAGCTGTCTTTGCTTGGATATAATGAGAGCAAGAGCTCAGATAATCTGTCCTAAGTTAGTTATTTACTCAGTCATACAGTCGGACAATCTCTTACCATTTGTAAGTTAGATGAAATTCATCCACAGGCTTCCGAAAAGGAGCTTGCAATGACCGCTAGTTATTTCCAGTTCGAATCCCGCGCAGTTATAATTTTCACGTTTTGCGCCACGTTGTTTGAAATGCATTTGCGCCCATGGGCGTTCTGGTCTGAAAACAAGGTGTGTTCAGGCCAGTGTTGTTTTTGGCAGCCCTTTTAGTTTTAGTCTTAGTCTTTTGGACGAAAATGCTTTTAGTTTTAGTCACATTTTAGTCACTTATAAAATTGTTAGTTTTAGTCAAGTTTTAGTCGACAAAAACAGAAAAAGGTTTTAGTCAAGTTTTGGTCGATGAAAACGCAAAAAGGTTTTAGTCAAGTTTAAGTCAATTTTAGTAAAAAGGTTGTCCCTGAGGTCTTACCGTTGTTTTAGTCGGTGTACCTTCTGCGCATGTCATAACAAAAAAGTTGAGCCTGATATACCCTCTTGTTGAGTTTGTGTGTTACGCTGAGACTTCACTTATAAAGTTGAGAAACGCGTGCCTTGCCTTATTTAAATACACCACAAAAAGTATTGGAAATGGGCTTAGGTTTGACAAGTAGATACATGTAAAACCTTAAGCTTACCATGAAATTGTGTCACAATCCGAATGTCGAGTAAAATTGAATGTTTATGGTATGTTAACAGCGTGATGAGCCTTCAGGTGCCGCTTGAGGTCGGTGGTATTCTTCCCACCTAGTTTGTGGCCACATTTACTGTCGTCTCCCAATATCCATTCAGTTTTTCTGTCTGATGGATTATACTGAAAAGTATGTCCATAAATCATCTTTTCGTTTCCGTTTATTGGCGTCACCGCTACGGTCCTTCGAACTCGCCACAGCCGCAGGTGTGTTGTTGCTTTTATTTGAAATCTGGTGCACGTGCGCGGCATGGCAGCAGCCGGGTGGTGGGTGTGAGTGAGACTGTGTTGACCCAAAACGAGGATAGAAAGCGGCAGCATTGCTGATACTTTTTAGCTAAAAAAAAAGACAGATTTCACGCAAATAGGTAGAAATGACATGCATTGTCAACGTCAGACTTATAATAATTTTCGTCCCATTCCGTCTCGTCTCATCAACGAAAACTCGAAAGCGCCTCGTCATGTTTTCTTCACCTTAGAGACATTTTTAGCTAGTCATCGTTGCGTTAGCCTCATAACAAATAGGTGCGTCAACAAAATCATTTCGTTATCGTCATCGTTGACAAAAACAACACTGGTTCATTAGTAATATGCACCCATAAACGGGACGACAGTGCGCTTGCCTGCCGTAGGGCTTCAATGACTGAGAGCAGCGCAGTTTTAGGGAAGTGAGCACTTGAAACCAGACTGATTGCTATCCAGGAAGTTATTTTGTGTAAAGAAAGAGGAAAGCTGGTCAAACACCACGCGTTCAAGAGTCTTGGCAATGAAGGGAAGAAGAGAAATTTTATTTAAAATAAATTTACATTGAATGTTTCATGACTTTTAATGTATTTAAATGAGGAAAATATATTTAATATATGTTTTTTTAATAAAAAAATGCTACAATGCTATATCATCTTGGATCAAATATCTAATTTAAAACTTTTTAATGAAATTGCAAAAACAATAAATCAAGATGGATGTAATTTAGAACATTAAATTCCCGTTGTCCGCTAGAGTGGATATGTCATAAACTTAAAATATTTATTTATATTCTTTGAAATGTGGTTGTTTCTCTTTTTTCCTGCTTCTCAGGAGGATAGTGTTAGCCAGCTATGAGGTCACCGAGGTCCGGACCTCTGTAAATTTTTCATATAAAAAATAAAATTTGAAGTTCTCTGAATGACTAATTAGTTGTTCAAAACGAATCCGCATATATAATTATGTTTGGACAGTTTACTGTATAGTTTAGTGTAAAATGACGAAGATTGGCTAGAGCTGCGATGGCGTGGGTACAGAATTTGCAGTGTTGCCAGATCCCATTGTTAAAAATCCTCTTTAGACGTAGTGTTTTAGCAATTAATGTGACACTTTGACATTATCTATAAAGTGATTGATAGGTGTAGGTTACTATTAGCGATTTCTCTGATTTATTTCTAAAATACAAGGTTTGGACGAAATTTGTTTTTTAAAGCCAATTATTTTTGCTTGTTTTGCGTACTAATATCTGGCAACATGAAAACTGAAAGTTATCAAATAAGATGCATCATTCAGCGTGAGCAGGTTATTGCTGATACTACATTCGTTAGATAAAAGCAGTAATCATCATAATTGTGTCTGTAAGAAAAACAGAAAATAACTCTGGTACAAAGATGTAGAAGAACTGGGTTTAAATAAAATATGCCAAATATATTAAAACACGGCAGCATAAAACGGTAAAGCTAATCTCAACAAAACATAAGCATTAAGAATTCTGTAATTTCATTTAATTTAGAAGTTAACCTTCAACAAAGTCATGCTGAAAACAATAAGAGCACTAAACAATTTCTTGTTTAAAATCTTGTAACGTTTTTGTTATATTATATTGCTTATTAAAATGATTACAAAAATAAACATTGTTGCATGAAAAAGTAATAAATAAACCAGCAGTCCCAGTCCATCCCCAAAACAGAGTGTGTACCCAAAGTGTAAAAAGGTTAAGACAGAATATATTAGATCCTAGGTAAAAATAAAGTATGCTTCAATGTACTTAAACCACTTAAATACTAGCAAGTACATTTGTAAGTTATGTTAAGTTATGCTACAAATAAACTTATTAAGATGTCTCAAAATAAGACTTAGATGTTCTTAACTTAATTTTAAGAAGTACCAAAAACAAATGTGATATATAAGCCACAAAATGAGTGCACGAAAAGTGTACTTAAAAAGTGTTTTTTATTCATGTGCACTTTTTTCATCTGGGATAGCATTTGTTAACTCTTAACACCCCACCCTAGACCTCAGTAATTTTCAAACCCTGGCTACGGCCATGATAGTGTATTACCATGTTTAGCACATTCAATATATATATAAAATTAAATTAAAGGCAAAGTGCACAATGTTTGTCTGGTCGACTACCAAAACACACTTGTAGCCAATCAGCAGTAAGGTGCCTGTCTACTAAACAACATCCTTGCCTGGGTTGCATATGTGTAGGACGGGTCTATCAAAAGAAGGTCCAGATTCTATTGGGGTAGGGCCGTGATTGTTTAGGTGATTTCAAATGTCAACATTGGCTTTCAAACATTGTGCACTCTGCCTTTAAAAAGACTGCTGCTTTTATCTCCTCATTGCTACTGACAAAATCATTCAGGGCAAATGAAAGAAAGTAAAATGTCAATCTCATTTTTGATGATGACAGGACCTGGATGAATGTTCTCTACGTTGTAGTGACAGGCTGTCATTTGCCAAACATCCAAAATATAAACACCAACATCATGAAAAGCCCACCGTATGATTCTGTCCAACTGCAGAGAATACCAGTCACTGCCAAACACATCCTATTACAAAGACAGAAATACACCTTAGATTAAATATACACATATACAAGTTTCTCTGTAAACAATTTTGTTTGATTATTAACTAACTTACCTTATAGCCGGTGTTGACAGTCTTGATTATAAAGGTAGTGTCTGGTGCCCGTTGTAACATATCTAGCACAGCTTTGCGGACCCTCAACACTCTGTGGGTGAAGTACTCGAGAGGGTATGTTGTGAAGTGTGGCCCCAGATTAAATACAATAACAGTGTGAGGTCCTCCAGTCAGATCATCAATCTCATTACTGACGTAGTGCAGATTAGAAACTTCTGTTTTCAGACAGCGTAGAGGAAGACCGTGAGCCCTCCAGTGTAAGTCAATGTTGTTCTCCACATCCACTGCTATAAGAGGCCCTGCCTCATATTCAACATGCAGGTTCATCCGCTTTAAAGCTGTAGTGAAAAACAACAACAATGATGATACACAAATTTTTATTTGTCATTTGGTATCGACATTGTAACTACACCCAACACTGGTCATGGTTTATAAGTAATTACTTACTGTAACTTAATTACTTTTTCCTTGAAAAAGTTAAGTAAGGGACTGCTTTTATTTTTCCAGTACTTCTAAAGTAAATAAATTAAATACTGTATATGCTATTACCCCATTTTCCGGACTATAAGTCGCTTCAGAGTATAAGTCGCATCAATCAAAAATGCATCATGAAGATGAAAAAAAACATATATAAGTCGCAGTGGACTATATGCATTTATTTAGAAAATTATTTCCCAAAATTCAAGCCGAAGAACAGACATTTAATCTGGAAAGGCAAGTTATTCAATTAACAATGGCACACAGAACAGAAGGCTGAATGTCCGTGTGTTAACGTAACATTATCAGTTACTTACATGATACACAATAGCATACAGAAAATATCTGGAAGGCTGAATAGGCTAAATGAACACACCGAGCCAATGCGCATCAAGTTCGCAGGCTCGTCATCCACATCACTGAATTCATTGAATTACATAAATACCAGAGCAGCATATAGCGGACTCTCGTGTCTGTAGACGGTAATGTTGTCTCTTGGTTCATATTTGTCAAAATTAATTCATACTGACTTACAAGTTGCACCTGACTATAAGTCGCAGGACCAGCCAAGTTTTGAAAAAAGTGCAATTTATAATACGGTAAATTTGGTACTGTATATAACATTCAATGCCCTTAATTTATAGTGAGAATCTCACTTGGTACTGCTTTTATCAAGAAGTCAAACCACTGTCTCAAAGTAGAGTCTCCCATCATGTAGATGTGTTTGTCTTTCAGGCATTGTGTTGTTGTTTCAGCAGTAAAATGACGGGTGCTACACACAGAGGACTTCCAAACATCATTCAGGTAAAACCCAGCTGGAACTGGTGAGTGCAAACCAGGACGACATTTCTGTGTTACATCTGCAGACAAAGAAGTTGAAATTGTATTTTCACAACGCCAAATTAAAGATCCAATTCTTCCTGTATTTTTGTATCTTTGATTGTGTTTACAGTGCGCAATATAACATGTGTTCATTTTTCACACAATTTATTGATCTCTATACAGCTGCTTTCACTGTCCTAAAAACAGTCTGATGTCTTCCATGTTCTATGAAGTGCCTCCTCCAGAAATATGTTACGAGTTCTGATTGTGTAGTTTGTTTAGTGTGTTGTGATTCGACAGCAGCTTAGCTTAGCCGAGCCGTTTGAGCCAAAGCTGGCGACCGACGTATTCCTGTGGGTGGAGTTTAGTAAAAAACTCTTAAATTGACATCATTCAACCAGGAAGTAGAGGGCTTATGTACATACTATGCTTTGAAAAGGGAATTTTGTTAAAGAGAATATATATCGCCTGGCAGTGAACTTTGAGCTTTATCATTTTACAGGTATTATTTATTCTCTAACAGCAACATTACACATTAACTAAATTTTGAAAAATGGGATCAGGAAGAAGGTGACCTTTAATTAAATCAGTTAAGTAAACGAAATGCATTTCTACAAGTCACAGTTGAAACTGATCATGTGAAGCTATAGAAGCTAACAATAAAACTTGTTTTCTAGCTGCAGGGTTTTTATGTTAATTAAAACCTGAAAATGCAGTATGAAGGAATGAAAAACATGTCCACCCTTGAAAAATCAAATTATTTACTGTAGTGCTAGCTAAGTTTCACAATATTTTACTTTATATATAGACAATAATATTTATTAAATAAAGCTAATCACAAATGCATAGAAATCCATTGATCAATTCTTTACGTGGACTTTTTTTATCACATCAGGTCTAAAAGGCTACCAATTCCCACTGTTTCACTAGAAGGGAGAATCTTGATTGGTGTTCTTTGTCCATTGATGTCTTTGTTGGTTTCACTCCTGTCAAAAATAACATTACTTATTGGTTTTTCCCTTCAGTGTTCAAACTAAATGAAAAAAAAACTGAATAGGATGTACTTTTAATGCAAAAAAATATTCTTACATAAACATTGCTTCTTTGTCAGTCACACGTTTGTTATACCCGCCCATAGAGTGATAGACGCGAGCGCTGCATGGCAGAGATTTGGGTCTCTCACAGCGCCATTCTTCTCCACTGCCAGAATCTTTGTAATCACAGCAGCAATCTCCAGTCCCCATCCTCTCCAGTCCATTCCTGTCCCACTTCACATTACACTTCACTGTTTCTCTCAACCTGGTCCCATTTGGTCCTGGTCCTTCAAAATATCCACTAAAGTAAACTCTGTCTGAATCCGTGTCTCTGTGATGCTTGAGGACCTGCACCCCTTCACTGGAGTGGATCATACGCACAGCCACCTGTGCCTGTCCAACCCACGGCAGAAGAAAACGCACCGAGTAAGAGCCATTGAGCAAATCCACCACCTCCCCAAACACACTGGCCTGTGACAGAAAAACATTAGATCAGATAAAGAGAAGTACTCAGTAAACATCACTGATACAGCAAACATGTAAGAGGTACAGTACCTTTGGGGGATTTTCAGATGAGAAAAGCTTTGCTTGAAAGAAATCTCCTCCATAACGTTTAGATTCATTGTTAAAGTCTCTGGCATGGATAGTAACAAAAAGCTCCTCTCCTATTTGGTAGCTGTCTTTCAGGTTCTGAATGATGAAAGTGGAGTGAGCTGCACTTGTACTCCTAGACACATCTGTGATTGATCTGTCCGGTCCAGCCCAGTAGACTTCCTGCTGTAAACTGGAGTAACTTTCTGAACTGATTCCAAATTCAGAGTAAAATGAACTTGACTCTGAGTCTTCTGAAGTGATTTCTAGCAGAACATCAGCAGGAGGGGTGGAGAAGTTTCTGGAGTTGTAAAGTTTGGCAAAGTGCTGAAACAAAATGCTGGTTGGAGGTTTTTTCGCATCTTTACTTCCAACATAAGTCCATACAACCTACAAGGTTAATAATCATACTGCTATTAAATGTATGCAAAGTAGGCTACAGAGCCTTGCTTGGTCCCAAAGATATAGAAACTAATGACTGAATAAAGGCCGTTTCACGCGGTACGCGGCAACCGCGAGTGTTTAG
The DNA here is from genome assembly GCF_030506205.2 of Paramisgurnus dabryanus. NCBI lineage: Eukaryota > Metazoa > Chordata > Actinopteri > Cypriniformes > Cobitidae > Paramisgurnus > Paramisgurnus dabryanus. The sequence goes on from NC_133339.1 coordinate 4,178,097, forward strand.
TTCTTTTTCAATAGGAGACGTGCGGAAAGCGGCAAAACGGGGACGGTTACAGAAGTGAAGCGGAGTTGGTCCACACGCCTTGCTCGTACACCCAAAATCCTATTCCTTCTCCGGACATGGCACTTCATGACAGGCGCCGTTGAAGATAAACATATTTGCACTAAATGCTGCACAAAACGCTTCCAATACAAGAGAAAAGCTGAAGCCGCGCGGCGATTTTGCCGCTTGCCGCGTACCGTGTGAAACAGCCTTAAGATACACCTACAGTACATGATCAGACATGATTTTCAAATATTCAAATGACTTATTTCTAGTCTTACCAAAAATCCCGTAATTCCAAGGCACAGGCCAGTAAACAACAACTTTAAACATCTCTCCCTGTGAACTGTGAAATGAAAATTTGTCATTGACATAGTGTCCATTAATTAAATGTGTTACAATATTTCAAAAGAATTACAAACATGTTAAAATAAAGAAAACATTCAATGATCATAAATCTGCAACTTTTCAAGAATAAGACAAGCCCATAGCATTTTAAATATGATTCTTAAAAGTTATGTTATGAAAACTATTGGTAAGACTGAGACATTAAATAGGCTACACGAAAATTAACAAATTTTGATGTACCGTATAAAGGATCCCAAAGCGAGTTGTTTCATGAATGAAACCAGATGAATTTAAGAAAATACTTTGTGTAGCCTTTCAAAAATAAAATATGTTTATAAATTTGCATCTGGTTAGCAATTTAGACTTGTTTCATTGTGAGCTTATCTAAAAAAAAAGACAGCAAAATGACTTAGGCTAATAGATCGTACTAAAATGCCCATTTTCCAGCTCTCCTAGAGTTAAACATTTTAATCTTACCATTTTGAAATCAATTCAGCTAATCTCCGGGTCTGGCGCTACCACTTTTAGCATAGCTTAGCACAATCCATTGAATCTGATTAGACCATTAGCATCGCGCTAAAAAATAACCAAAGAGTTTTGATATTTTTACTATTTAAAACTTGACTCTTCTTTAGTTACATCGTGTACTAAGACTGACAGAAAATTAAACGTTGCGATTTTCTAGTCAGATATGGCTAGGAACTATACTCTCATTCTGGTGTAATAATAAAGGACTTTGCTGCTGTAACATGACTGCAGGAGGCGTAGTGATATTACGCACTGCCCGAAAATAGTCCCCTTGGTTACTTTCAATAGTACTTTCCATGTTACAGCAGCAAAGTCCTTGATTATTATGCCAGTTTGAGAGTATAGTTCCTAGCATATCTGCCTAGAAAGTCACAACTTTTAATTTTCCGTCAGTCTTGGTTCACAACAGAAGAGTCAAGTTTTAAATAGGAAAAATATCAAAACTCTTTGGTTATTTTTTAGCACAATGCTAATGGTTTTACCAGATTCAATGGATTGTGCTAAGCTATTCTAAAAGTGATAGCGCCAAACCTGGAGATCATCTGAATGGATTTCAAAAAAACGGTTTAAACCAAATGTTTAACTCTATGGGAGCTGGAAAATGAGCATATTTTCAAAAAAAGTGGAAAGTCCCTTTAACGTTATTAAAGTATTGTATATAACTTACTGTATAGGCTGAGGTTCATTTTGTTACTTAAAGCCATGTGTAACTTCAATGACATTCATGTATCAGTGTTTATAAGTGACATTGAAATCTGCGTCATCGTGTCTTTATCCAAACAATCGAAACATTTTAACAGCGTCCCTTGAAGCTGTAAGACTGATACCAAATGGCTGAATCCAGAGGGAACTATTATCTAAAAAAAATTAAATTCCTGTGAGAATCAACATCTGAAATCTTTCTCAAAGAGTTCACAACTAATTCCAAGATGACCACCCCACTGTTTGGAGACACCTCACCCCTCTCCCTACACCAGGGGTGTCAAACTCATTTTAGGCTGAGGGCCGGATTGTAAATAACGCCATGATGTGAGGGCCGGATAATTTTTTTAAACCTTAGTGTGCTGATAATTGTGTTAATATTAACTAAACAAACCAATTAATTCGTTTTTCAGCAAGAAAACTAGAGAAACACACAGCTCTGTGAAAACTCCATTTCATAAGGTCACACTCATACTGTATATATTATTACACAAATTTACATCTGAACAAAACCCACTGGCCTTAGGTTGAAAAGCCTTAATTTAACTTCTTTTGCATTTTTCCTTAATGCCAAAATTATTTATAAACCATTCACTTTTCTTTGGAATATATTTGTAATGAGAACAGTCATTTAGAAAATGAAAATGCTAGATGGTGCAGTGGCCCAAACCAAAAAGGGCACTAAGGGGGGTGGTACTATTATTATGGTTTTAATAAAGTATTATAAATATAATGTGTTATACTACTAGCATCAACTTAGACAAGTGATTATAATGGGAAATATAACAAGAATTAAAGTGTGACAATCTGCTAAATATTCAATATAATTTACCTGCTGGCTTGATGGAGCTTTGAATCCATGTTTGCAATGTTGAACTGCCTTTAGCAGCCTCCCTTTCCGTTCTCTGTCTTTATTTTGTTAAGGCATTGGTGTTTTTGTCTACAAAGTGTGCCAACAACAGCAAGTTTAGTGTTATTATTAACTTAGATCTGATCGGGAAGATTAAATCGATTAGACAAGCATTGTAACCTTAATACTAAGAATGTGGATATTTTGTTGTTGTTTGCTTGCTAAGTTGTTAGCACTTTTAGAACACCGATAGTAAATCATTACCGGAAGAAATACATAAACAAACTTCCAAATTACTAATTCTGTTGTTTAACAACTGATATAATGTAATGAATCTACCTGTTAATGCAACGAACTTCGGAAACTGTTGTCTCGCTCTCCAGGCAGAGAGTGGACACAGAGATGCTTCGGAGCGGGCGGGAAAACACGAAGTGGATTACCGGAATCAGTGGATCTTTAGCGGAGCAGTAAACAGCAAGATTTTTTGGGGGACCGTGTTTAGTCTATGTTCCGCGTTTTGCTGCTTTCCGCAAGTCTCTCATATTAAAAACGAACTAGACGCCCGCCTGAAAGGGTTTTTAAAATATGTATTTCATATTTAGTACAACTGTATAAATCATCACGCGGGCCGGATTGGACACCACGTATGTTTGACACCCCTGCCCTACACTGTCAAAGCTGTCAAAGTTAAAGGTGCAGTGTGCAAATTTTCGAAGGATCCTTTTACATCAATGCAAAATTATATACAAAAACTATATTATGAGTGGTGTGTAAAGATGACCGTATAAAATACTGTATAAAATGAACTGTATTGTTTTTATTAGAATGAGCCGTTTTATCTACATACACCACGGGTCCCCTTTACATGGAAGCCACCATTTTGTGCCATCATATTTCCACAGTAGCCCTAATTGGACAAACTGCTCTTCAGAGAGCATTTGTCACTACGTTGTCTCAGACAATGACATGTTTGTCCTGTAAGATTAAAAATATAGGAATGTATTACTTGGTCACAACTTGTCACAACCCCCTGTGCTGATAGTGATCAAAGACTATTGTCACAACTGTTTGTCCAATACAGTGGGGGTTAAAGGTGGTCTTCTGATGGTCAGTTTGAATGTATTATGTTGGGTTTGGTCAAGTACATTGGCGGTTAAAGGTGATCTTCTGATTGGTCAATTTGAATGTATCAAGTTAGGTATAGTCACATGGTCAAGTGATAGAGGATATAGGTCAAGGTTTTTATGAGCTCTGGGCTTTTGCATTTTGCCTTGGCCATTTCCCTTTTCTTCTTCCCCTGAGCTCCGGGGTTCCAGTTCTCAAGTGTGAATCTCCTTCTTCTAAACTTTCTTTCTTTCTCTGTTCTCTATCTTATCAGGTAATATCTCACATACATTGGAAACAGTCAATTGTTTTGTATTATTTAACATTTCATGCATTTATAGTGTAACCATTTCACTGTAATTAAACCTTTTCATTTACAAATCTGTTGTTTAGTTTTGATTTAGTGTTAACACTTAAACGCTCCATATTGCAATACAATATATTCGTACTCTAGCAACGCAGACATATTGTGTCAGAAACCCGGGAACGATTGCAGTTTTGTTCCCCTTCCGAAACCTGAGATCCCTTACAGTCCTGTGATGGCTACTGTAGCTTTTCTATATGCTTCGAAAGGGAGGGTTGCAAGTCGCAACCTCACCACTAAATGCAGCTAAAATATACACACTGCACCTTTAACTTAACTCAAACCATTTGAGAAAACCAATTGCCTCAAACCATGTGTTTTAAAACTTAAAGGTCACGTTTTTCATGATCGCATTTTTCAAACTTTAGTTAGTTTGTAATGTTGCTGTTAGAGCATAAGTAATAACTGCAAAATGATAAAACTCAAAGTTCAATGCCAAGCGGTATATTTTCTTAAACGGTAGGGTTGTCACGATTATCCAAATCCTCGATTCGGTTACATTTTCGATTCTAAGGTCACGGTTCGATTTGATTCTCAATTTTTACTTTTTTTTAAGGAACAGGCTGCTATAATAATAATAATAATAATAACTTTATTTTATATAGCGCCTTTAAAAGCAGCATCTCAAAGCGCTTCACATAAAAAGAGAGGATATTAAAAAGAGCACATACATGACAGGTATTAAAACTAAACATACAAAGGTAAAAGCCAATTAACAAAAACAAAGTAATCACATAAAAGCTACTCTAAAAAGTATGTTTTAAGGTGGGATTTAAAAATACCCAGGGATTCTGCATTCCTGATCTCTGAGGGCAAGGAATTCCACAATTTAGGAGCCACACAAGTAAAAGCCCGATCACCCATAGTTTTGCTATGCCATTTTTAGACTAGACTTTTATGAAATATAATATCTGACCTTGAACCTGGAGATGCCTTGCCATGTTAGTCGTGCTGCCTGTGGAAAAATATGGTACACGCACCTACCTAATAAAACGAAACTTTCTGTCAGATGAACATCTGTCAGTACTTTGCACCTTAAAAATGCTGTTTTCAAAACTGAAAAAAGTTGTTATGAAACTTGTTATGAAAACCGGTCCTGTCACAGACATTAATTTCACTATAATTTCAATCTATGACATGACACTACTCAATATTTAAAAAATGAAGGTTATATTTTCACAAAACGTTTTTAGATTAGGCTGATTTCATGTCAAAAAACAGTAATTTTTAAAATAAATATGCTGGGTTTTCACAGACAGGGTCACAAATGACCCCTAAAAAAACAAAGGGCATCAATCGTTTGATTAGAATAAAAGCACCTAACAACGCTAGACATTTGCATCAGAATGTTAAAATATAAAAATATTATTAAAATTTGTGTTATTCTTAAGGTTAGTTTACTGATACTCTATAATGTGGACAAAATAGCCTACTTCTTCAGACATTAACCTTTGTTGGTAATCACAAACCATATCCACAGTATGTTTTCATTCAGTGAACAGGTGATGCATGGTTCATTGCACATTAGTTACTACATGAACCATCCTACATTTGGATAATTGCTTCCTGCATGAACTGTTTGCTCAACTGTGCAATGAACGGGTGATACATAGGCAAAGAAAACTATTTATATTATGCATTTGGAAAATGGTTTCCTGGATATACAGTTTGCTTAAATCCCAGGGGTAATGGGTGATACGTGCACTGAGAAAACAATAAGCTTTGCTTTCATGACAATGAAAAAGGGAAAATTAATGCTCACAGTACTCTGGTATATTTTAAATCTGGCAAACCCTTACCACTCCATGGTCTTATGGACAGAAAATGAATCTTATATCCACATTTTGAAATCTCAGCACAAGCAGTTAACCATCTGAGTATTTCTTACCAACTGTTTTATGAGGAACATATTAAACACACATATAGGAGTCGGATCATATCGACCTGGAACATAAATCAATTTCAGGGGGTGGCCTCTTTTTTTTAACACTTAACCTCTTACCTTAGCCAGTATGTTGTTACGGTGAAGCAAGGCAAGACAAGGTGGCAGATCCAAATGCCATACTTTTTATTGAAAAATAAATAGTAATACCTTAGCAGGGGTAATCCACAATCAAAATCCATGCACAGGCAGAAGGTCATACACAGGTACTCAATCCATAGACAAAACAAGAAAACAATGAAGAAACAGGAACAAAAACCATGCAGACTGACTGCAGGAAACAACTTCAATACTGAGCACTGATGGATACAATGAACAGGTGTCACAAATAGACAGAGCTAACATTGATAATGAGACACAGGAGTGAGTTCATGCAAAAGGTTGTGGGTGTATGATGTGGTAGAAAGCCCAAGAGGGAGTGCCCTCTGGTGGAGCATATAGCCAGTGTTGATTATTGCTGTACTTTGTGGATCTTCAGCACTCTATTGGTGAAGTTATCAAGAGTGAGGTGAAGTGGATTGAGGTCCTCCAGACAGATCATCAATCTCATTACTGATGTCCTACAGATTATAATACAGATAACTGCCAGTGACAACATCATTTTGGTTGTCCTATTTGTTGTAGTTGTACATTCCATTACATTTTTCTCTGCACACTGAGCATAAACATTCATAAGCATAAACTTTGATTAGAAAGGTCTCCAAATAATGAACCAGAAGGCTATACTTTTAATAGATGTGCACTAATTGAAGCTTGCACGGGAAAAAGGAAATGCAACGCAGGAATCAACTATACAATTAGGTAGGCCACAATGACCATACTACCCATGTAATTGGCCATAACTGTCATATTATTGTCATATTTTTAATCTGTTTTTCTCTGTTTTGGCTCATATAGGCTCATGTCTGCAATAAGGTCTGCAATCCAGATGTGGAGGTTATGAGAGGTTTAGAGCCTTGACACTGGCTTCACTGCTGGACCCAAGGTTAAAAAACAACGTGATCTCACGAGAATACGTATATCGACCTTTTGACAGGACTAATACGTAAATTATTTACATATTTTCAGCTTTACAAACGTACAAATTTGTACGTAAGTTATCCCTATATAAATATTAAAATCGCGGGCATTGGCGTTTCTTACTCATAACAATGAAATGTTTTCAGTCATATTTTCTGACTTATTTATTTAAGACAGTTTACCCATTTACCTAATGAAATGATTATGATATTCAGCTTAACATATTAATGCATATTAAAGTGTTTTTTCCTGTTTTAAAACATGAATTTATAATGTTTATTAGTGGAACTAAAGGTGGATTAAACTTGAAACGCACGTGATCGTTGTCATCAGTGAGGCGACCAATTACGAAAAGCTGTGTCGTCATCACAACTCCGTGCAGCCGCTCTGGAGAGGCTGCACCGGCTGAGCTAGCGGGCTACTCTCGAAACGCTCTCGCGGTACTTAAAAACCATATGACACAGTCACGTGCCTGCAGTGCCAGCTGAAGTCGGACAAAAATACTAACCGGAATGCACTGCTTCAAGTCAGCCACCGATCGGTCTGCGCAGCGCAGCATGAAGTCGGACACACCTATTGCTTTAGGGCAGTGATATCAAAAGCTCATTGGCTCTTTGAGTGCCACGTGACATTTTTGCGTCATTTCCATTTCCGTTGGTTTACGTTTGAAATGAAGGCTGCGTCCGAAAACTCTAAATTGCTGCCTTCTGAGGCAGCTTTCCAAGGCAGCAAGGCATCAAGGCATGTCCGAATTCAATGTTTGGTTTACTTCCTGTCTCCTGAGATACCTATGCGTGGACGTACATTAAGAATGTGATTGGTCGAGTCCGGTCGAGTTCGAAAAAATAAAATGGCGGCCAAGGACGCGACTGGACCACCAATTTAGTGTAAATAAAGGTATATTTTCACATTTCACACCTTTTAATTGCATTTCTAGTGAGAAATTAGTATTGTAGTTTTCAAATATGTGATTAGTTATCACAAAGGCGCTCTCTGTTTAAATTTCAAACACGCTGCCTTAGAAGTGTGTCTGAAAGTCTTTCTCTGAGCTACCTTCATGCCTCCGAAGTCATTTCCTCATGAGGCAGCGAGGCAACAAGTCACTGCCTTGAGTTTTCGGACGCAGCAGAAAAAAGCGCGCCGTGACAGAGGGATCAATGCTGATCAAACTCTTGGATTATTAACTTTAATACTTCTCTTCTCTTTACTTTACTTCATATACTCCAGAGAGGACCGCGGCTGCAGCACATCGTCATTTTAACTACTTTTGGTACTGATTTTAATATTCGCAATAAATAAGTTGTTGTGATTACAAATTATTTTAATAAACTGTTTTGCGTAGGACTGTATAGCACATTAAAATATCTATTGAATTCTATATTGTTACTAATATGTTTCTAAACATATCTGTCCGTTACGCTGGATAATATAAAAATAATACATTATGTATTTAAACATTTTGTATAGACCAGTTCAAAAGATGTAAACAACACTGGTCCAGAAGCACTTCCTGTTTCCGTTTTTTAACACTAGATCAAAATATTAAACATATTAACCTGAATTAACAGAAGTTAAACAAACATCTTAAAGATAATAATATATGTAAAATAAAAAAATAACTGTCACAAACTGTAACAGGAAGTGTTTCTGGACCAGTGTTGTTTACATCATTTGAACTGGTCTATAAGAAGAGTTTGGGTTTAGGGTAAGATTTGGGTTTAGGGTAAGGTTTGGGGTAGGGTTAAGAACATATCGCTAAAATGGTTAAAAGCAAATTATACAGTAATCTTTATGGAATGAAAGATACGTAAATGCTATTACGTTTAGCTGTCACGTAATAATGCTACGTTTAAATGTTGTAAATACGTCTACATTGTACGTTTTAGCATCTATTTAAACGTACAAAAAATACGTTTTTTTTTTTTTAAAGTTACTGTATGTGTAAATACTACGTATTAACAGTGAGATCAGGCTGTCAAAAATGTGGCATTTGGAAATGCTGCCAAAGTCCAGGAAGCTGAAAAGCACATCACACTGGAGTGTGCTTCGCTGATGCGTTCAAACACAAATCCAGGTGAGCAGTTTCAGTCTGTGTTATGTTGGGTAATCTGAATCATGTTACATCATATATTTCAGCAGAAACTCAGATATGAGCCTAAAGGCTAACAGTGCAAAAGCCTTTGTGATGAAGAGATTAGGAGCACCAAGAGTTTCATGTCTGTAACAGTCAAATTTGGGTTAGCAACACCACCTGAGGTTTAATTGTTTTATAGTGTCTCTTCATAAATAAACTTAAAGTTGATTATTTAACATCCAGTATTACATGTAATATATACTTCATATATGCCGTCAGTTTAGGATTTGTGACTAATTGCTGTTTTTGTTTTTATTCAGAGCCAGAAATGTCAACATCAGACCCAACATCAACACCAGTAGAAACACAGGACAGTTTATGGGAACTTTTTGATACTCGTACACTGTAAAAAGATTCCGTAGAAATTACAGTATTACTGGCAGCTGGATGCTTAAAAATTTAAATTTATGTTATTTACTGACAACAGTTTGGTCAAAGTTAAATGAACATTAAACATTAACAAGTCTTTGTCTTACAGAATAAAAATATAAAATAACAGCCTCATGCAAAGCATTCTGGGAACCAAAAATCCTCATCAACCTTTTTCTGGGTTTTTCCTTCAGATTTTGTTTCCCAGAATGCTTTGCTTGAGGCTGTTATTTTAGTTTTATTCTGTAAAGATACAGACTTGCTAATGTTTAATTTTAATTTAACTTTGAACAAACTGTTGCAGGTAATTAACATAAATTTAAATCTACAGTAAGTTACTGGCATCCAGCTGCCAGTAATACTGTAAATTCTACAGAATCTTTTTACAGTGTATCCATCAAACCCAGATGATACACAATGCTACAGCTGATGCCACACAGTGGAAGTGAAAAAATACATCAACGATGCGAAATTTGCCCAGAACTCATGATCCACTAACTTACTGGAAAGAGAGAGCAGTAATCTTTCCTCATGTGTATGTCCTTGCTAAAAAATATCTTTGTATGCCAGCAAAAAGTGTCCATTGTGAGAATTTTTTTTTTAAAGGCTGGAGAAATCATCTGTAAAAAAAAAAAGTAGGCTAAGTCCTTCCACAGCAGAGAAATTAATATTTTTAAATAATAAAAATCCCTAAAAAAGTGAGACATTGTGGCTTGATTTCTTTTATTAATATTCATTTTTCATGACCAAAATAACATTATGCACAGTGAGGAGCCTATAGGTTACAAGCTTCACATAATAGAAAAATACAATAATAAAAAAGAAAAACAAATTTTTTATGGCTCGTCAAGGTTGTTTCAGATCAACACTTGCAAGTGACCACTAGATGTCACCGTTGAGACGGGTGTCGGGTCGGATTGATTCGAAGCCTTGAAAAAATATGGCCTATTCGGTTCAACTGTTTCATTGCTTCACAAAGCCTCAATCTGCCCATCACTAGATTAAAGTTCATGGGCCCTTAGAATCGTCCTAACTTCCCCCCTTACGGCGCCCCTGATGGCGTTCTATGAGGATTTTTTATTACATTTTTGAAATCTACAATATTTGTATTTCATATAAACACAGCCAACGGCAGTGTTAAAGCTACACAGGTTTGAATAGTCTGTCAGAGACAATTAAAATCGGTCCGAAAAAAAATAACCACAGTCAAGCTTCAATTTCTTTATATCCAAGTGGCTCCTCCAGTAGTTTGACACACACTTTGAATATGCAAACAAGAAATGTTTGTGGTACATAAACATAAAATTAAACCGCCAATAGGTGGCGACATATGGCCGTCTCAAGCATTGAGTCATTCATTCAGACAGCTGATGCGTGACAATGGTGTTTATAATGGGATCTGGGGCCTCATTTATAAAATGCTGCGTAAAAACCATCCTACATTTGATCTTACGATCATTTATCAAAAATGCGTACGTGTGATTCATAAACCGAACGTACGCGTAAAGAACGCACGTACCCCTTTCAAATCTATAAATCGCAAATGAACTTGAACTTGTGCGCAGCCGAGCAGTTTCAGATCTCCGCCTTTAAATGATGCGTAATTAATGTCATAGACATATAAAAAGCGCTTGTCAATGTTTAAACCCAATTTCAAACAGCAAGAATGGCTTATATTTCCAAATACCTGCAGCAATCAGACAAGCAAAAGTGCGTACGTCTGCTCAGACCCTGACGTGGCGCTAAGCACTTTTCCACGTGAAAGACAGTTTTTATAAATATGTACTTTGCCGTGGATTTTTGCGTACGCAAACTTTATGATCAAATCTGTGCGTACGCACGCTTTATAATGAGGCCCCAGCAAATTAAAAATACAATTATTTCAGGATCAAATGAGTTTCTAGAAGTCACTGTGTGGCATTTATTTGACATTAAAAATAAAGTTTTATTCATTTTCCATTTACACGCGGATGGCCGTGTTCAACACGTACATGTATGCAATACAATGATTTCTTGTTTGAATTATTACTCTACCAGGCATCAGGGCAGCACTGATTCGCGACATTTACAGTACATAAAAAATTTTGGATAGACGAAGAAAAGTAACAGATCCACCATTGCAAACAAAGTTTAGAACAAACGACAAGAAAACAAAGAGCATGAATCAAACAATAGTGACAAAAATGCTCCACGGCTTTCTGTTCTTTGAAAATAAATAAAATAGATGATGGTGTGTGTGCAAATGCTTGCCTTTGTGTTATCGTTATTACTGTTACTGTAATTGAGGAAGTAATTGAGGTCTATCTGCTGGGAAAAAAGGAAAAACTTGAGGAACTGGTTCGGGCGTTGCGGCCATCTTGAGGAACTGGTTCAAGAGTAGCGGCAATCTCGCATACTGCCCCCCTCCTCCTCAGCCTCGCCCACAGTGGAAAGGGATGCCACTAAAAGCAGAGCATAAATTTACCTTTAGTGACCCTCAAGGAGGACATTACAGGTTTTTTACTGTATTTAAATTTGTGTTATTTACTGGCAACAGTTTGTTCAAAGTTAAATGAACATTAAAAAATAACAAATATTTGTCTTTACAAAATAAAACTATAAAATACAATTTATTCTGTAAAGAGAGAGACTTATTAATGTTTAATGTCATTTAACTTGGAATAAACAGCTACCACTAATACTATAATTTCTACAGATTTTAATCAATGATGTATCAAAATTGTAACCATAGTTATTTACTCTGTTTAGTTATTTTTACTCTACTTTTATCTAGTTAAGCATCTTCACACATTCGTTTATAATTTTTTTTTTCTTCAAAGCTGAATTCCTTTTTGGTTAGTAAATATTACAGAGTACATCACATAAATAATTGACACTTTGATAGGCATTCCATTTGCTTATACTGGTAACCCAAACATTGCTATTTTATGTGTGGAAAAGTTTAGACCTGCTTGTATTGGCACCCCCTCATTCGTTTTATGATGAAAATAATTAACACACATAAATGAAAGCTTTAACTTGGTACCTAACCCTGCTTTGAGAAGCTACGTTGTAAAAATGGTGGTTAAATAACAGTGTTATTAAAATGGATCTCTGTGTTTTTATGGTGAGCTACTTTACTCTAATTCACTGTGTATGCATAGCATTCCTTTGCAAAACTTGTTTTTTTAAAATCAGTTTGATAAAGAATTCAAAGATAACAACCATGTAAGGTACACTTTCTGTAGGTTATATCATTTTAAACCAGACTGTTTATACCTTACAAACCGTACTATTTCAACATGTTGTGTAAGTGTTTTATGTTTAATAGTAACCCTGAAATGACATGAAAGAGTTTAAATGTGGAAAATAACTGGGCTGATACACGTTAAAAGGCATTATAGGGATCTGTATGGTTTATCCATTAAGTTTTGGATGTACATATCTCTTTTGAATTGAAATGAAATTCTTTCTTTGCTGTCCAGTGTCACAGGAAAGCAAGACAAGGGTAGCGGATACTAATGCAGTTTTTAGAGTTTATTAACAAATCCAACACAGGCAGGAATGCAGTCAAGAACATGAAAGCAAACATTAAACATTCACATTACCAATGACTGACCAACAGGCAATAGACAGAGTATTTAAACATGATGACAACCAATGACAGAGCAGAGGCAATACATTACTATGACAACAAACAAGAAGGAAGTGGTGAATCAATGAATGTCCATGGCAACAAACAAGGATTTTCAAAAGATTAGAAGAATTATATAAAGAATAGTAATAAGACAATAAACAAGTAATTAAGGGTTGTTATGTGATGTACACAGTTAGGTTACATAAATTAACCTGCAAAGTAACAACAATGTGCAATGTAGGAACAATGTAAGTGAAAAGAAACACCTTTTTAGTTTGTTTGTGCCAGATTTTGTTTGACAGTTTGTAATTTATCTGCCACCCTCGGCAGTTTTTGCCACTATTTCTTAAAGGTCTCGTACACACTGCAAACTTTCGGGAGTGACAACCGCATTTAAATGCAGGAGTGAATCCCCTAAATGACTCACTCCCGAAAATGTGATGATTTGCAACGTTCTGCCATCTCGCGTGCTTATCACAGCTTTGACCAAAATAATCTAACAGGAGGATTGTGTTTTGCAATAAACCTCCGTCCTGGCGTTGTGTATTGTACGGTTCTTTTGTGAGGCTGCTTCACAGTGCGCGGTCTTGCAGTGTTGCCAGGTCCTCTGCTTTTTTGTATGTAAATACCGTTTTGGCGCTTAACCGTTTACTGCTTTTGGCTCATGAAACGATGAAGTTTTGGTGTCAATAAAGTGTGAATGTGCTGGTCCCAATATTTTGATCTTTGAAGTCAAGCATTTAGATTTATTTCGGTTTATTATTGGACTTGTTCGCTGTTTTTTTAGTGCAAGATTTGGCAACACTAGTCACCAAACCTCGTGCCTCTGTCATTTTCTGAACCGCACCTACAGAAGACTTTTTTCCCCTTCTAGGAATTTATTTTTTCAGAAGAGAGATCTGTCATGTTTATGATGTCCCGTAAATTACTGAAGTGTGTGTGTACAGAACAGGATTAAGCATTAAAAGGTGAAGTGACAACCGAATTACTATGCAGTGTGTACGGGACCATATTGTAAAAGAAACTTATAGTGTATTACCATGTTTAACACATTCAATATATATATATATATATATATATATATATATATATATAAAATAAAGTTGAAGACTGCTGCTTTTACCTCCTCATTGCTCCTGACAAAAATCATTCAGGGCAAATGAAAGAAAGCAAAAGGTCTATCTCATTTTTGATATGACCGACCAACAGGCAATGAACAGAGTATTTAAACATGATGACAACCAATGACAGAGCAGAGGCAATAAATTACCATGACAACAAACAAGAAGGAAGTGGTGAATCAATGAATGTCCATGGCAACAAACAAGGAGACCATTTCAAAAGATTTAAACAGGTTAAAGAATTATAAAAAGAAGCGCAATAAGACAATAAACAAGTTCTAATGTTCTGCCACTATTTCTTATATTGTAAAAAAACTTATAGTGTATTACCATGTTTAACACATTCAATATATATATAAAATAAAGTTAAAGACTGCTGCTTTTACCTCCTCATTGCTACTGACAAAATCATTCAGGGCAAATGAAAGAAAGCAAAATGTCTATCTCATTTTTGATAATGACAGGACCTGGATGAATGTCCTCTTCACTGTAGTGACAGGATGTCATTTGCCAAACATCCAAAATATAAACATTAACATCCTTAAAAGCCCACCGTATGATTCTGTCCAACTGCAGAGAATACCAGTCACTGCCAAACACATCCTATTACAAAGACAGAAATACACCTTAGATTAAATATACATATATATACAAGTTTCTCTGTAAACGATTTTGTTTGATTATTAACTAACTTACCTTATAGCCGGTGTTTACAGTCTTGATTATAAAGGTAGTGTCTGGTGCCCGTTGTAACATATCTAGCACAGCTTTGCGGACCCTCATCACTCTTCGGGTGAAGTACTCGAGAGGGTATGTTGTGAAGTGTGGCCCCAGATTAAATACAATAACAGTGTGAGGTCCTCCAGTCAGATCATCAATCTGATTACAGATGTAGTGGATATTAGTCACTTGTGTTTTAACAAAGCGTAGAGGAAGACCATGAGACCTCCAGTGTAAGTCAATGTTGTTCTCCACATCCACTGCTATAAGAGGCCCTGCCTGATATTCAACATGATTGTTCATCCGCTTTAAAGCTGCAGTGAAAAACACCAACAATGATTATGATGCCCAAATTTGTATTTGTCATATGGTATCGACATATAAACCATGAACAGTGTTGGATGTAGTTACTAAATAATTAGTTACTGTAATTTAATTACTTTTCCCTTGAAAAAGTAAAGTAAGGGATTACTCTTATTTTTCCAGTTATTTAATTACCCGGCCCTGGAATATAGGCTAAAACATTTTTTTTCAGTTTTGTTTGTTTGAAAGCAGAGGGTCTTTTTTTCATTTGATATATTTAAATGTTTATATATTTATAGAAGATTTCCTGGAAGGCATTTTGTGAAACTTTTGAAAAAAATAAAAAAAAATGCTGTTGGGCAAACTTAAAAAAAAAAGCTGGCGGGGAATGAGTTAATATGATTTATTCGAGCCATTTCAAACCTTATCGTTGTATGATTTATTAAATAGGATTTAGAAAGTAATAAGTAATTAAATACTTTTTGGAGAGAGTAATTTGTAAAGTAATTTAATTACATGATTGAAGATATAATTAGTAACTAATTACTTTTTTTGAGTAACTTACACTGACCAAATTCACTAAAAAACTTCAAATCTTACTGAATCAGTAAACATTTAATGCTTTTAATTTATAGTTATTTAAGAGAATCTCACTTGGTTCTGCTTCCAGCAAGAAGTCAAACCACTGTCTCAAAGAAGAGTCTCCCATCAGGTAGATGTGTTTGTCTTTCAGGCACTGTGCTATTGTTCCGGCAGTAAAATGACGGGTGCTACACACAAAGGACTCCCAAACATCATCCAGATAAAACCCAGCTGGAACTGGTGAGTGCAAACCAGGACGACATTTCTGTGTTACATCTGCAGACAAAAGTTGAAATTGTACTTTCACAATGCCAAATTAAAGCTCCCGTTCTGCTGTATTTTTGAAGCTTTGATTGTGTTTACAGTGCGCAATATAACATGTGTTCATGTTTCACGTGTAAAAAAAACGCTTAATTTTTTACACAATTTATTTATCTCTATAGCCCTTTACTTCCTGCTTTAATGACCTCAATAAAAGAGTTTTTGATTAAACTCCGCCCACAGGAATACGTCAGTCGCCAGCTAAGCTCAAACGGCTCTGCTAAGCTAAGCTGCTGTCGAATCACAACCAGGGGCGCCGTAAGGGGGGCAAAGTTAGGACGATTCTAAGGGCCCATGAACTTTTGAGGGCCCCAGCCAAGGACTGTGCCGCACACGCAACCCCCTTAAGCTGAGCCCTCTTAGCTCCGCCCCGTCTTTACTCTGCGTTTTAGCGCCGTCTTCAATCCACGGTCTCACAGTGCGCGTGAACTTCAGAAGAGAACAAGGTGTGTGTATTTACTGCTATTTCCTATGATATCTGCATATGTGCACTTCCTTTCTATAAATTCAGTTTACACAATGTGACGCTGGAGCAATACAATGCAGTTTTCTTTCCACTGTAAAGTCTTCGCTCTGTTCACCCCAGTTTAAAAAAACACAAGGGGATTTACGTTCCCTGTTTTATGTTATGATTCTAACACGAAGTCAGCCCTTATAAGCTGTTTTAATTAACGTAGCCCGTATAAGCTAATTAACATAAACTAGAAATGCGATCGGTTACACACTGTTTTGTTTTGTAACGCAATATGCCAAGGAAGGATTTTTATGCAGTCGTAAATCGAGTTGGTTGTGATCAAACTGAAATGCAACTAAGGCTAAACTAGTCAAATTATGTATATTAAAGCTTCTCAACTTGCAACAGGGTTAAGAAATCAATGGAAATCTATGTCGTAATCTGCTATAGTTGTCATTCATTTCATTTTAGAGCCCCGTTGATTAAAAAACAGTCTGAAGAATCATTTAATAACAGTATAGCTGTTTTCTTAAAGAGTAACTAAACCCTAAACCGACTTTTTTTAGTTAATGATCTGTAAGAATGGGGTTTTATTAGTGCTGTTCATTGATTTTAGTAAGTTTTTTGACATTTGGATATAAAGTGTTTCAATACTACAATATATGGTGTAAAAACGTCTGAGTGGTGCCCTCTTCAGGTTGAACGGTGGCTACTGCAGTTGAATTTTCCTATTGAATGTTGGGTCCAAAAATGCCTCGTGATGTAAGCAGGTTCAAGCTCATCACGCCGCTTTCAGGCAGAATGTACATAGAAAAGATGCATTGTTGTTGTTCGCCATTTTTAAATGTTACAATGTCGTGTGTGTAACTAAGTGTATGTCACTAAGACTGTCTCTGAAAATCAGACTAAAGCCTCAAATCTTATTGTGAGATAAAAAGCATCACAGTTTAATTTCAAGCATTAATTTCACTATGATTTCAATCGCTGACATGACATTACTCAGTCAACATTAAAGAGTAACTAAACCCCTGGTCAGAGGCTGACTCCACCCACTGGCAATATTTGAAAAATGCAAGAAAAGTGGGCAAATCCCTACGAAGATAGAGGGGACGAACTAAGCTCGTACCAAGTGTGTGGTGAGATCGTAACAAGGGCGTGGTGAGCTTGAACCTGCTTACGTCACGAGTCATTTTTTGGACCCAACATCCAATGGGAAAATTCAACTGCAGTAGCCACCGTTCAACCTGAAGAGGGCAGCACTCAGACGTTTTTACACCATATATTGCAGTATTGAAACACTTTATATCCAAATGTCAAAAAATTTCTAAAATCAATAAACAGCACTAATAAAACATCATTCTTACAGATCATTAACTAAAAAAAGTTGGTTTGGGGTTTAGTTACTCTTTAAAGATATCAAGTTTATATTTTCACAAATGTTCTTTACATTATGTGGGATGATTTTATGTGGAAAACAGTAAATCACAAAGAAATACTTCAGCTGGGTTTTCACAGGCATGGTCACATTTATCTTTAATTTTTAAGAATGTTGCATTTTCTCTGAATATTTGATTTCATGTACTGTATTTTCAATTAAATTTGCATTGCACAATAAATTATCTTAGCTGCAGACATTTTAGGTATCTATAAATACTGATAACTGTGGTCAAAACAATAGCAAAATAAATAGTTCTGTATTATTAAATTACAAACAAAGATTTTGAATAGCTACAGTAGGTTGGATTGTATGTTTGGTACGAAATGGGTATGGGGGGGCCTGACCCCCTATTTTTTCATAGGGCCCAAAATTGCTAGCGGCGCCCCTGATCACAACACACTAAACAAACTACACAATCAGAACTCTATACGTATTTCTGAAGGAGGGACTTCATATTACTGTAGGCTGTAGATTTTGAAAGGGGAATTTTGTTAAAGAAAACATATATCGCCTGGCAGTGAACTTTGAGCTTTATCATTTTGCAGGTGTTATTTAAGCTCCAACAGCAACATTACACACTAACTAAAGTTTGAAAAATGGGATCAGGAAGAAGGTGACCTTTAAATAAATGGGTTAAGTAAACGAAATGCATTTCTACAAGTCACAGTTGAAACTGATAATGTGAAGCTATAGAAGCTGACAAAAAAACTTGTTTTCTAGCTGCAGGGTTTTTACGTTGATTAAAACCTGAAAATGCAGTATGAAGGAATGAAAAAACATGTCCACCCTTGAAAAATAAAATTATTTTCTGTAGTGCTAGCTAAGTTTCACAATATTTAATTTCATATAAAGACAATAATATTTATTAAATAAAGCTAATCACAAATGCATAGAAATCCATTGATCAATTCTTTACGTGGACTTTCTGACTTTCTGATTTATGTTGCAGGCAGTGTAAATTTATCACATCAGGTCTAAAAGGTTGCCTTACCAATTCCCACTGTTCCATCGGAAGGAAGAATCTTGATCGGTGTTCTTTGTCCATTGATTTCTTTGTTGGTTTCACTCCTGACAAAAATAACATAACTGATTGGTTTTTCCCTTCAGTGTTCAAACTAAAAAATGTTTAATGCGAAAATGTATTCTTACATAAACATTGTTTCTTTGTCTGTCACACGATTGTAATACCCGCCCATAGAGTGATAGATGTGAGCGCTGCATGGCAAGGAATTGGGTCTCTCACAGCGCCATTCTTCTCCATTGCGAGGATCTTTATAATCACAGCAGCAATCTCCAGTCCCCATCCTCTCCAGTCCATTCCTGTCCCACTTCACATTACACTTCACTGTTTCTGTATACCTGTTCCCATCTGGTCCTGGACCTTCAAAATATCCAAGAAAGTAAATTCTGTCAGAATCTGTGTCTCTGTGATGCTTGAGGACCTGCACCCCTTCACTGGAGTGGATCAGACGCACAGCCACCTGTGCCTGTCCAACCCACGGCAGAAGAAAACGCACAGAGTAAGAGCCATTGAGCAAATCCACCACCTCCCCAAACAAACTGGCCTGTGACAGAAAAACATTAGATCAGATAAAGATAAGTACTCAGTAAACATCACTGATAGAGTAAACATGTAAGAGGATTTTCAGTACCTTTGGGGGATTTTCGGATGAGAAAAGCTTTGCTTGAAAGAAATCTCCTCCATAACGTTTAGATTCATTGTTAAAGTCTCTGGCATGGATAGTAACAAAAAGCTCCTCTCCTATTTGGTAGCTGTCTTTCAGGTTCTGAATGATGAAAGTGGAGTGAGCCGCACTTGTACTCATTGACACATCTGTGATTGATCTGTCCGGTTCAGCCCAGTAGATTTCCTGCTGTAAACTGGAGTAACTTTCTGAACTGATTCCAATTTCAGAGTAAAATGATCTTAAATTTGACTCTGAGTTTTCTGAAGTGATTTCTATCAGAACATCAGCAGGAGGGGTGGAGAAGTTTCTGGAGTTGTAAAGTTTGGCAAAGTGCTGAAAAAAATGCTTGTTGGAGGTTGTTTTACATCTTTACTTCCAACGTAAGTCCATACAACCTACAAGGTTAATAATTATACTTATGAGGGTAAAATAACGTCAAAAAGATTTGCATGCGCAGGATCATATTTGTGAGAGTGTACATGACATTGCAAGCATAAAAAATAAACTTGCATGCGCAAAACCAATTTTGTGAAGGTGTAGATCAAGTTGCAAGCGTAAAAAAACAAGTTTTGCATCATTGTACTGTTAATCGTACAGTAAGTGTAATTCATGTCTTGTAAAACTGAAACTTCATATTTACACTAAATAAGTATGAACTGTATGCATCTGACCTCAGTTTTTCCACGCTTACACTTTTGCCACGGTTTTTGCGCTGAAATACTGCCAAAAGCATTGCAGGTCTGCAAACAGTGGTGTGCAATGAAAAACACACGTTCATGAACGGCAAATGTGAATTAATCGCGCAGAATCTGTCTCTGTGTGTAAAATAAACCAGTTTTAAATGACTTTTTCTATACGGAGGAAAACTATTTCCTGAAATAACCCGACATCTACTGGTCCCTCTGCGCTGGTGGGAAGGCGGGGCTATGAAATTAGGCTCCTGATGACTCATTGTTTTCTCTATTCTGATTGGTTCAATATAACGCCAGGAGTACTCTCAGTATCGTCCACGAGGCCATATTATTATGGTCTAGGATGGAGTACGTGGATGTATTCATTATTTTTAGTAGAACAGTGTAGCATAATTCCAAATTCAAACTATATTCTAGTTAACGTATTTCCTAAACAAGTTACTGTAAGATACTCTCACGGAACAACAACAGAAGTAACAAAATAGCTACGGTTATGAATGAAGCCTTATTAATGTGAGCAGTTTTACTGTAATGTATAAATAAAGTTCTAAGTAAAAACTAGCAGCAGTCTCCTAGTAAGCAAGGCAAAGCAAGGGTTGAGAAGAAAACTGGCGTTAAATTGAACCAATCAGAATAGAGAAAACAATGAGTCATCAGGTGCCTCATTTCATAGCCCCGCCTTCCCACCAGCGCCTGCAAACTCAAATCAGTGAGAGAATCGTGACAAAACTGCAAGCGCAGAGGGACCAGTAGATGTCGGGTTATTTCAGGAAATAGTTTTCCTCCGTATGCAACAAGTCATTTACAACTGGTTTATTTTACACACAGAGACAGATTCTGTGCGATTAATTCATATTTGCCGTTCATGAACGTGTGTTTTTCATTGCACACCACTGTTTGCAGACTTGCAATGCTTTTGGCAGTATTTCAGCGCAAAAACCGTGCCAGAAGTGTAAGCGTGGAAAAACTGAGGTCAGATGCATACAGTTCATACTTATTTAGTGCTAATATGAAGTTTCAGTTTTACAAGACATGAATTACACTTACGATTAACAGTAGTATGTTGCAAAACTTGTTTTCTTACACTTGCAACTTGATTTACACCTTTACAAATTTATTTTACGCTTGCAATGTTAAGTACATTATTACAAATTTTATCCTGCGCATGCAAATCTTTTAGGCGCTAAATTACCTTCATACTATACTGCTCTTAAAAGTGTCATGAAAACAAATGTATGCAAATAAGGCTACAGAGCCTTGCTTGGTCTCAAAGGTATGTACAGAAACTAATGACTGAATTAAAGATACACCTACAGTACATGATCAGACATGAATTTCAAATATTCAAAAGACTTATTTCTAGTCTTACCAAAAATCCTGTAATTCCAAGGCACAGGCCAGTAAACAACAACTTAAAACATCTCTCCCTGTGAACTGTGAAATAAAAATTTGTCATTGACATAGTGTTCATTAATTAGATGTTTGTAATTCTTTTGAAATATCATAACATATGTTACAATAAAGAAAAACATTCAATGATACTGTAATAAATCTGCAACTTTTCAAGAATAAGACAAGCCCATAGCATTTTGAGTTTGAAAAGTAATGTTATGAAAACTATTGGTAAGATTAAGAGATTAAATAGGCTATACGAAAACTAACATATTTTAAAATCTCAATATTACAAAAAAATGCATACAGGACCCCAAAGCGAGTTGTTTCATAAATGAAACCAGATGACAATACTTTATAATGTAAAGATATAATGTACAACATAAAATGTGTTAATAAAATAATATCATTTGCATCTGGTTAGCAGTTATACAACTTAGTTCTTCGTGATCTTATAAAAAAAGACATTAAAATGACTTAGGCTAATAGATTGTTCTATTAAATTCCATATTAAATGTAGTTAATGTTATTTAAGTATTTTATATAACTTACTGTGTAGGCTGCATGTTTTGAGGTTCATTTTGTTACTTAAAGCCATGTGTAACTTCAATGACATTCATGTATCAGTGTTTATAAGTGACATTGAAATCTGGGTCATCGTGTCTTTATCCAAACAATCGAAACATTTTAACAGCATCCCTTGAAGCTGTAAGACTGACACCAAATGGCTGAATCCAGAGGGAACTATTATCTAAAAAACATTAAATTCCTGTGAGAATCAACATCTGAAATTTTTTTCAGAGTCAAAGAGTTCACAACTAATTCAACATGATCTCACGAATTTCCGTGGCATAGTCACGGAATTTTTTGCTAATTTTTCCATGGCATTCTCATGGATCTCCGCATATTTCCGTGGCCCTGCCACGGACTTTCTTTTCCGTTGCATTCTCACGGATTGGTTACTCAACTGTTTTGTCCTATTTTCTTACAATTGTCGCTTCAGTTAAGAGTTAGATTTACATGAAATGACATCCCTACCCAAACCCAACACTAACCCCAATGCCAGGCGACAATTGATTAAAGTTTAGAAAATATAAAAGAATAAATCAGAAAAAATTATATAAACCAATAGTTAAAGTGACATACTAATGCAAACACCAAATCTAACCCTAAACTGAAGCGACAATGGTTTGAAAATAGGAAAAAGCAGTTGAGTAACTAATCCGTAAGATGCCATGGAAAAGGAAGTCCATGGCAGGGCCACGGAAATATGCAGAGATCCGTGAGAATGCTACGGAAAAATGAGCAAAAAATTCTGTGACTATGCCACGGAACTTTGTGTTCCAAGATGACCACCCCAATTTTTGGAGACACCTCACCAAGATTACTCACATCTGTTTCTCGTCTCCCCCTCTCCCTACACTGTCAAACCTGATAAGTTAACCATTTGAGGAAACCAATTGCCTCAAACCATGTGTTTTAAAACTTAAAGGTCACATTCTTCGTGATCGCATTTTTCAAACTTTAGTTAGTTTGTAATGTTGCTGGTAGAGCATAAGTTATAACTACAAAAAGATAAAGCTCAAAGTTCAATGCCAAGTGGTATATTTTCTTTAACAGTAGGTGTGTCACGATTCTTATTTTTAAACTAGACCTTATGAAATATAATATCTGACCTTGAACCCGGAGATGCCACAGCCGAAGTCCACCAAGCGAACTGAAATTAAACGTAGATTTATATGCCTCCTTTTAAACAATCAGATAGCAGCCGTCCACACGATCCTACATTTGGATAATTGCTTCCTGCATGAACTCTTTGCCCAACTGTGCAATGAACGGGTGATACATAGGCAAAGAAAACTATTTCTATTATGCATTTGGGCAATGGTTTCCTGGATATACTGTTAGCTAACATTGATCATGCAAATGGTTGTGGGAGATGGGTAGTGTTTGATGTGGCAGAAAGCCCAAGAGGAAGTGCATATAGTGCTCTGGTGGAGCATATAGCCAGTGTTGATTATTACTGTACTTTGTGGATCTTCAGCACTCTATTGGTAAAGTAATCAAGAGTGAGGTGAAGTGGATTAAGGTCCTCCAGACAGATCATCAATCTCATTACTGATGTACTAGATCACTTCTGTACAAATAACAAGGTGATATGAGACACAGCGATCTTTTAACAATATACATACTGGGAACTATATTCTCAGAAGACGAAGCACTGCTACTTGGGCGGAGTGATTTGCTCGCAGCACCCGAGAAGCCTCTGGTGAGGAGCAGAGAGTTCGGTCAAAGTTGTGCAAATCACTCCGCCCATGTAGCAGTGCTTCGTCTTCTGAGCATATAGTTCTCAGTATGTATATGGTTAAGATCGCTGTGTCTTATATCACCTTGTTATTTGTACACGGTGTGACTATACAAGTCACAACAGATAAATAGGAAAATGTTCGCGTTATTTTGTAACTTATTGGGAGCAGTTTGCTAGCTGGAGCCATTCCCAACATAGTGAGAAAACGTGCTCAACAGCTTGTCCGTTTAGATAACGACTTCCAGGACCAGTGGTGTAGGTAAAAACTGCTCATTCTAAGTTAATAAAAACAAAAAAGTTTGTCTGACCAACAACCATCGGCTGCTCCCGTTTAATATACTGCAATTTGATTATTTATAGGCAATTTAGGCTTACATTTAAATTTACACAACACATTGACTGATGGGCTAGAGACAGACAGATTATACATATAGTGACACATTAATAGATACATAGATATAATATATATAGACTATAGACTACAGTATATATAGATTAATAGATAGATACATATATAGATAGATTATAGATACATATATAAATACATAGATTATAGATACATAGATAGATTCATATAGATAGATGGATGGATGGATGGATGGATGGATGGATGTATAGATAGATAGATAGATAGATAGATAGATAGATAGATAGATAGATAGATAGATAGATAGATGGATAGATAGATGGATTTGGATAGATAGATAAAATGGAGGCTCCCCAGAAGAGATGTCGTACATCTGTGGTGGAGCATTTCCATTTAGAAACCCCAAATAAAGTCAGATGTGTGTATTGTGATCGGTATCTAACCTACTGCAACATACATCATCCATGATGCAGCATTTGAGGAGTACTCATCCTGCCATTTTGCAGGGTGCAGAGGATGGCATTCCCAATGTACCTAGGCCTGCTATTGACACTGCTGGGCCATCTAAGCAAGGTATGCATTGTTTGAAATATAATTATGCCCTATGCCCTACAACCTAATGTCCCAATCACAACTGCCAATCATGTTAAAAATAGCTTCAATGTGAATATAATATATTATAATATTGTGAGAATATACATTTTATAGGTCTACATATGAGTACCCAATATACTGCCAGTGACAACATCATTTTGGTTGTCCTATTTGTTGTAGTTGTACATTCCATTACATTTTTCTCTGCACACTGAGCATAAACATTCATAAGTATAAACTTTGTTTAGAAAGGTCTCCAAATAATGAACCAGAAGGCTATACTTTTAATAGATGTGCACTAATTGAAGCTTGCACAGGAAAAAGGAAATGCAACGCAGGAATCAACTATACAATTAGGTAGGCCACAATGACCATACTACCCATGTAATTGGCCATAACTGTCATATTATTGTCATATTATTAATCTGTTTTTCTCCTGTTTTGGCTCATAGGCTCACATCTGCAAGAAGGTCTTCACTCAAGATGTGGAGGTTATGAGAGTTTTAGAGCCTTGGCACTGGCTACACTGCTGGACCCAATGTGGCATTTGGAAATGCTGCCAACGTCCAGGAAGCTGAAAAGCACATCACACTGGAGTGTGCTTCGCTGATGCGTTCAAACACAAATCCAGGTGAGCAGTTTAAGTCTGTGTTATGTTGGGTAATCTGAATCATGTAATATATACTTCATATATGCCGTCAGTTTAGGATTTGTGACTAATTGCTGTTTTCATTTTTATTCAGAGCCAGAAATGTGAACATCAGACCCATCATCAACATGAAACAATATGGCCCATTTGGTTCAACTGTTTCATTTCTTCACAAAGCCTCAATCTGCCCATCACTAGATTAAAGAAGGCACTAAAACGCAGAGTAAAGACGGGGCGGAGCTAATAGGGCTCTGCTTAAGGGGGTTGCCTGTGCGGCACAGTCCTTGGCTGGGGCCCTAAAAGTTCATGGGCCCTTAGAATCGTCCTAACTTTCCCCCCCTGATGGTGGCCTATGAGGCAAAGGATTTTTGTTACATTTTTGAAATCTACAATATTTGTATTTCACATAAACAGCCAACGTCAGTGTTAAAGCTACACAGGTTTGAATAGTCTGTCAGACCACAGTCAAGCTTCAATTTCTTTTTATCCAAGTGCCTCCTCCAGTAGCTTGACACACACTTTGAATATGCAAATAAGAACTGTTTGTGGTAACTTAATGATTCTTTCAAACATAACATTTATAGCTGGCGACATATGGCCGTCTCAAGCATTGAGTCATTCATTCAGACAGCTGATGCGTGACAATGGTGTTTATAATGGGATCAGCTCTTGATAGCCCCGCTGTCCTGGACCAATTTAAAGCGATAGTTTACTCAACAATTAAAATTTTTGCATAATTTACTCAAGCTCATGTTGTTCTAAACACGTATGAGTTTCTTTACTCTGTTGAACACACAAATATTTTGATAAAGGATTGTAAGCACACTGACTCCCATATTATTTGTCTTTTCTACTGTGGAAATCATTGGGTATTTGTACACTCTAAAAAATATTATTAAAAAATATATTAAAAAAATATTTTAAAATATTGTAACTTTCACTTTCAATTAAAAGAAATTATTTGTATTTATGTATTGTAAAATGTTTAATGTATAATTAAGAAATGTAACCTTGGACCTTGCAAGCTTAAATGTAACATTATTGTGAAAAATGAAATAAAAAATACAATTATTGCAAACTTTGGAGCAAGATCAAATGAGTTTCCAGAAGTCACTGTGTGGCATTTATTTCAAATAAAAATAAAGTTTTATTGTTATTATTTTTTTATTAACGTTTAACTATAGCTCACTAATAGTCACACATGTAAGAAACAAAATGTTTTTTGTTTTCTGTGACTTTTTTATTTTTGCAAAGCTGCTAGAAAACAATGCACATTGTAAAAAAGCAGTGTGTATTTGAAATAAAATGTAATAGAGATGTTTATTCTGCATCCCCAAAGTATCACTTTTGTACCATGATCAAATGTCATTCACAATCATTTTAATCATCTTTAAAACAAAATGACTCATATAAGATCAATTATTTAACCTCATCAGACATTATAATACAAGACTCAGAACTGTTATCCTTGCAAATGGAGATAGCAAAGAGAATTAAATGAAGGGGGGGGGGCAATAATTGTGTCCAGTGTGTATTAAAGAAAAATACATTCTCATAATGTAATCTTCCCACCTACTTTTAATTGTTTTACTTCAATAAAACATTTTTATTTTGTTTTTGTTTTATTAAAGCTCAAAAGGAGAAACGATTTATTTTCACAGCTTTCTTTGCTCATATTTACCAAGGGGACCAATATTTTTTTCCACACCTACTCTAGGTCTTCCAAATCTATCTAAAGGGTATAATACTTTTTCTGCGTCCGGCTTGTGCACACACATGTCAGTGCAGCTTTCAAAGTATAGCCTACTCACTTGGGCTTCACCACGGCTACAGGTGGATGGCCGTGTTCAACACGTACATGTATGCAATACAATGATTTCTTGTTTGAATTATTACTCTACCAGGCCATCAGGGCAGCACTGATTCGCGACATTTACAGTACATTAAAAATTTTGGATAGATAAAGAAAAGTAGCAGATCCACCATTGCAAACAAAGTTTAGAACAAACGACAAGATAACAAAGAGCAGGAATCTATGGAGCCCTTTAGAGGACATGATTGTGGACAAAATTTAGGATGAGAGAAAAAAATTAACAGCTTTTGCGTTCCCCCGAGAAGCTTTTTGCGTCCTCTCGCAAAACTTTTGCGTTCCCCCGAGAAACTTTGCGTTCTCTAGCAAAACTTTTGCGTTCCCCCGAGAAACCTTTTGCATTCCCCTGAGAAACTTTTTGCGTTCCCCCGAGGAACTTTTTGCATTCCCTCGCAAAACTTTTGGGTTCCCCGAGAAACTTTGCGTTCTCTCGCAAAACTTTTGCGTTCCCCCGAGAAACTTTGCGTTCTCTCGCAAAACTTTTGTGTTCCCCCGAGAAACTTTTTGCGTTCGCTCGCAAAAAGAGCCTACGTTTTTGTGAGGACCCACAGTGCTTCACAGCGTCACCTGAGGCAGTTCATTAGGCAATGGCATCATTGATGCCAGCTGTTTGTAGATATGATATATAAATACCGTTTTTAAAGAATTATATGGTATTTCTTTGAATTTAAGTCCAACTTCAAAATAAACAGTGACATGTAAAGAGTCTTGCCTTAGATCACTCCAAAATGGTCTAGTATTGTCACTTAACTTATGCTGCTTGACTTCTCAGCATTAAGGTCATTATAAAAAAATATATTTAATATTTCAAATTTAGAAGTGGAGGTAGGTACACTGGGCTCTTGGCTTTAGGCGTACAGGTGCATATACAGGGGAATACACTGGGCTCTTGGCTTTGGGCGTACAGATGAATGTTCAGATAGGTACACTGGGCTCGGGACTTTGGGCGTACAGTTGAGTTTACAGGTAGGTACACTGGGCTCTTGGCTTTGGGCGTACAGGTGAATGTTCAGATAGGTACACTGGGCTCGGGACTTTGGGAGTACAGTTGAGTATACAGGTAGGTACACTGGGCTCTTGGCTTTGGGCGTACGGGTGATTATACAGGGGAATACACTGGGCTTGGAGCTTTGGGCGTAAAGGTGAGTATCCTAAGCTTTTTGCTGGAATGGATTCAACTTACAGGCATGTGGATAGGCGTACGTCGACTTTAGCTCTTCGAGGCTCAGGTAGCTGGAGAGGACGTTTATGAACACAGCAAACTTCTAGCCTTCCTCACTAGGACAGACTTCTAAAGAACACGTTGACTTCCCAACACGTAGTGGAACAGTCCCATGACGACACAGAGCCCTTGGCTCGAACCTGCAGACTGGCAGCAGACAAACACACAGATTCCTTTTAACAGTATAATAATTCAGTGAACATTTAGGGGGAGATACAACACCTCTTTGCTTCGGGGAAGAAGGACAGATGGAGATACAGGTCGAGACTGCTGCAATGTTGGGCCTAGCACGCCCACGGATGGTACCACAAAGGTGGGTAAGTTGAGGTAAGGCGCCACACCATGTACTGTACTGCCCGAGGGGGGCCAGTCTATTCCACTCTCCTCTCTTCCAAACAGCAGGGCAAGGGTTCTAGACATGGGTGGACATCTGGAAGCACTCAACAGGTATATAATGATACACAAAGACAGCAAGTACACTTCTTCCACACAGCAGGCAGTTACACGTTCTCCCTATTTCGATATTCCACACAATAATCACAGCAAATCCTTACTTCAACAGTTGCCACGCCACCACCAGGCGGAGGAAGGAGGTTAATGATTCGCAGTCGGGTGTAAATATATATGGCAGCCGCCCAACATCACCACTCCACTCTTCTATGACAGGGCTCTCTCTTCGGCCTAGGAAGTGATCTCTGACAACACTGACACAGCACAACACTACAATTTCTCAGGTGTACACACGTCTAAAGACTCACCCACCGCACTCCACACACTCACTGTGAATTAAGTTCAGAATCACAACGTTGGGCCGGGGCTATTGTCCTGGGTAGTCGAAAGTCTGGTGTAGAGGACGACCATGTGAGAACGTCGAGACCACGATCTTCACGCCCACTCCTTCCTCTTCTCGGCCGATTCCGGCTCACCCACCGATCCTTGACGCGGGTGGGGCCGCTCACACACTGATCGGACACACAGGGAATACACTGGGAAACAGTATTAGGAAGGGTGTCACTGGCAAGACAACAACAAGACGAATTCCAAGTAACTCACAGTTTCCTTTGACACTTAAAGCAACACCAAAGAGTTTTTTTTTACCTTAAAATAACGTTTCCAAAAAAGTTTCGGTGGTTCATCCACTCAAAACAGGGTGAATGGCACTTTCACATTTGCTTTGCAGCCCTCTATCGGCCAAAACCGCACTAAGTTTCCAACCGTCGGGTAGTGATCCTGTAGTTCGAGTGAAAACTACAAAAACTTGCTTTACGGCAGACCTACAATCCAATCAGAGCCAGCTATGCTGCAGTATTTACGACAGTGCTAATGAACAATTACGCGTCTAACCTGTAGGGAAGGGTTCCCCAAATCTTACCCTGGAGGGCCGGAGCACTAAAGAGTTTAGGTCCAACCCTAATCAAATTTACCCACCTGTGATTTTCTAGTGATCATGAAGACCTTGATTAGCTTGCTCAGGTGTGTTTGATCAGGGTTGGATCTAAACTCTGCACTGCTCCGGCCCACCAGGGTAAGATTTGGGGAACCCTGCTGTAGGGGGAGCAAAGAGCAATACTGTAACTCTTTAGTGTTGCTTTAATACTTCCCTCACTCTTCCAGATATTTGGTGTATCCAAGGCCAGTAATACAGCAATTTATCCATTCCTTCCTCTTCTCAATGCGTTTCCGGTGACTTCTCAATGTACATGGTCTCTTCAAGGTAAACAGTACAACTCAGCACAAATACTTCAAAAGGAATGATTTAACACTTAGCTCCGTTTTTCTTCAGCCCAAGCTTTATCATTGTACAGATATTATTTATGCTCCAACAGCAACATTACACACTAACTAAAGTTTGAAAAATGGGATCAGGAAGAAGGTGACCTTTATATAAATGGGTTAAGTCACAGTTGAAACTGATAATGTAAAGCTATAGAAGCTGACAAAAAAAAACTTGTTTTGTAGCTGCAGGGTTTTTACGTTAATTAAAACCTGAAAATGCAGTATGAAGGAATGAAAAACATGTCCACCCTTGAAAAATCAAATTATTTATGGAAGTGCTATCTAAGTTTCACAATATTTAATTTCATATATAGACAATAATATTTATTAAATAAAGCTAATCACATATGCATAGAAATCCATTGATCGATTCTTTACGTGGACTTTCTGATTTATGTTGCAGGCAGTGTAAATGTATCACATCAGGTCTAAAAGGTTGCCATACCAACTTGCACTGTTTCATTGGAAGGAAGAATCTTGATCGGTGTTCTTTGTCCATTGATGTCTTTATTGGTTTCACTCCTGCCAAAAATAACATCACTGATTGTTTTTTCCCTTCAGTGTTCAAACTAAAAAAAATTTTAATGCGAAAATGTATTCTTACATAAACATTGCTTCTTTGTCAGTCAAACAATTGTAATACCCGCCCATAGAATGATACACGCGAGCGCTGCATGGCAAGGAATTGGGTCTTTCACAGCGCCATTCTTCTCCACTGCGAAAATCTTTATAATCACAGCAGCAATCTCCAGGGGGACGAATAATTGTGTCCAGTGTGTATTAAAGAAAAAAACATTCTCATAATGTAATCCCCCTACGTTTAATTGTTTTACTTCAATAAAACATTGTAAATTATTTTTTTTAATTAAAGCTCAAAAGGAGAAATGTAGATTTATTGTCACAGCTTTCTTTGCTCATATTTACCAAGGGGACCAATATTTTTGTCCACAACTCTAGGTCTTCCAAATCTATTTAAAGGGTATACTTTTTCTGCGTCCGACTTGTGCACGTGTCACAGGTCGGGCGGACCACAGATTTAAAAAAGCCGCGCCCCTTCCTAGTTTCCACCTCGAGGAGGTCCCAAAGTCAACCCAATGACCAGACAACACAAGCGTGAATATAATTTTAAAAGACACTTTATTTAATTTAATTAAAATAGTAGGGAAAGGGGCAAGGGTAAATTAAAAATAAGGGTCTCTTCTTCTGCTCTCCAGGTGAGCCGGGAAGTAAGGGGGACAAAGAGGGACAGCAGGGCGTGCCTCCCACGCCTTGGCTCCTTGATCTCGTGGTGCCCTCCTTTTCCTCCTGGAGGCAGATTAAAACAAGGTAAGTGATGGTGCAATTGTGCGGTGCCCTGAGAGTCTTGTGTGCGACAGGCTGGTATTCCCTTGACGCTTTCCTAAGGGGGTGTTCAATAAGTACTCCACAGGTAAAAATGTGCAGGTTCCCTCCTTCTGCAAGTTGTACTGTAACACAGAGGATACGTAACACACACTGAGACTTTCACTCTCACCGTGACGACGTGCAGGTGAGTACCTCACAGGTATGGTGTCCAGACTCTCTCTCCCCCTGCAGACTTCAGCGCACAGGTATGATATGCATTTTCTCTCCTCCTGCGAACTTATAGCTGAAACACAGAGGGTTATGTAACAGACACTGGGGCTCTCACTCTCACTGTAACGACATACAGGTAAGTATCTCACAGGTATGGTATTCAGGCGCTCTCTCCTCCTTCGGGCTTAAGCTCACCGGTATGACATACAGGCTCTCTCTCTCTCTGCAGGTTTGAAGCTGTAGCACCGAGGATTTCGGAACAGGCACTGGGTTCCAACTCTCACCTAGTCGACTTATGACTACGTGCAGGTAAGTACTTCACAGGTGTGGTATTCAGGTTCTTTCTCTCTTCTGCGAGCTCGTAGCTGTAACGCAGAGGAATTATGTAGCAGACACTGGGGCTTCAACTCTCACCTAGTCGACTTATGACGACGTGCAGGTAAGTATTTCACAGGTGTGGTATTCAGGTTCTTTCTCTTCTGCAGGCTTGTGGCTGTAACACAAAGTATTAGGTAGCAGACACTGGGGCTTCAACTCTCACCTAGTCGACTTATGACGACGTACAGGTAAGTACTTCACAGGTGTGGTATTCAGGTTCTTTCTCTCTCTGCAAGCGCACAGCTGCGGCACAAAATGAATTTCGGTTATAGACCCAAGAGCTCACACTAGTTAGTCGGGTACCTCCTTATAGTAAGCAGAGGCGAGTTAGCTTTAGCTACTGCATTTCTTCACCCTTCCTTCAAAGTCTTCGTATCTCTCTCTGGTCATTCAACAGATACTAGCAACATTGGAAAACGGCTCATGAACAGTGGACTTACGGTGACTGTGCTTCACGGTGTGTAGTTGTACTCCAAACCTTAGGAAGGTAAGTCGTCGTGATCTCGCCTTCCCACAGGCCTCTGGTACTGCCAAGGGGAAATCCAACCCCGTCACGCCGAGCCGAACGCTGCCCTCTCCTCTCTTCCACTTCTACTACAGAGAACTGGACAGGGGCGCACCTTTGAAGAGGCTCCGTGACAGGTGAGGTCTAATCTTCACCACCGTTCCTATAACAGTACGAATGTCTTCATACACCCAAACACTTGTTATTGTGGATTTTACTCACAGCAGTCCAAGAAGTCGATGTTCTTCACCCCCGTTTCACTGAGCCAGGCCGGAATCCAACAGATGACCAGGATGGACGACACAACAGAAGCTTTAATACAGGATCACACATACAGCATATATAATGGGTTGGTTTACCCTTCTCCACAGCCTTCCGTTCTCCCACGGCGAATTCAACGAAGAGAGGGGGGGCTACAGACAATTTAAACACAGCACGCCACTGCACTAATTCAAAGTGTATTCTCACAGCAAAAGCACAAACTCACCCACAGCATTCTTTGTGCACATGATGGTCGCAACCCCGTCTTCCCCGGGTTTCACCTGAGACTGGTTGGTGTGGGACGTGAAGACCAGCAAAATAGATGTCGCTGTGGCGCCCCATCTCTCTCTAAGGACCGTTATCCTCCGGCTCTCCCACCACTCTGCTCCGTGGCAGGGCCGTCAACCTGAATACTACGAACTCACAACACACGTTGGGCAAAACAGCTTCACAGTACACACTGTATCAACCACTGAGTACTCACAATAGTTTAACGATGACCTTCTTTGTCTCTTTTTCCTACAGACCAATGGAATCCTCTTCTCCCGTATGTAAATACACCACTCGGATCCTCATCAACGACACTTGCGGTAAGCCATTCCCCTTCAATGCTCAAAACACAACAGTAATGCACATAAATCCATTCGTATCCAACTCTTCAGGGTTATCACTTACTTAGCCGCTGGCTCTATGTTCTTCCTCTGCTTTATTCCCAGTAAACGACTTCTTACTGTTTCCAGCGTGACAGTGCCCAGGTCCTTTCTCTCTATCACTGAATCGGCTTGTATATGTCATGGTTCTGCCAGCTTATCTTGTTTAATCTAGTCTTGTGGCAGAATCATGACATCCCCATGTTTTGTGTGAAAGCACTGGCTTGCCATGTGCTTTCTGTCTTGTCTCCTGACCCCGCCCCCTTGTTTCCTCGTTAATCATCCCATTATTGTTTGATTCATGTCACCTGTTCCCCTTTGATTTGCTCCCTTATTTAATACCCTTTTGTTTGCTGTCCTGTGCTCGATCGTCTGTTTACATGGTGTTTGTTCCTGTGAGTATTCTGCAAAGTTTAGTTGAGTCAGGTCAAGTCTAGTTCATTGTGTATTTAGGGTCTAGTCAAGTTTATTGTTTAGTGTCATCCTGTCTAGTGTTGTATATATATAATCTTGTCTAGTTTAGTGTTCACTTTACCCATCCTGTTTATGTTGTTTTGCCCCCTTGTGGGTTTTTGTTTTCTGTTTTATTAAATAAATCCATTTGAGTTACTTCCTGTCTGCATCTGGGTTCTGTTCATTCCGAATTCCTGACAGAACGATCGAGCCACTAAGAACCCAGCAGACAGTAAGGACCCAGCTGAGCGAGCCCGCCAGGCTCATCGTTTATTCGGTCTCCGCCAGAGGGAGGCCGATGTCTTGAGCTTTGCGGAGGATTTCAGGCGGGCAGCGAAAGACACACTCTTCACCCAGGATGAGCTGAAGGTCATCCTTAATCGATGTCTCGACGAGCCTCTTAAGCCGAGAGAGATGAGGATGCTGAAACCCCTGGAACTGGAGGACATGATCCGCTTCGTCGGAAACCGGCCAAAGTCCAGGGTCTCGGCCAAGGCTGCACCGCCTCCACCCCTGCCTCCTTTTCTGGAGGGTCTTGCAGTAGGGGTTCTGATGTTTGAGGACCCGGTGGTCACCACTCCAGCGCCGGAGAGCCCTGCGCAGTCTGCCAACATCCGAGGGAAGCGCGAGCGGAGAACATCCTGGGAGTCGGCATCCGAGGGGTCCTCTACTGAGCTTGCCACTCCCACCACAGCGCTCATCCCACCTGGCTCGCTCACCGCGCCATGCCCGCGCAAAAAGAAGAGGAGGAAAGGGGTTGTGGCATCCCAGCCTCAGCCTGCGCACCCTCAGCCACAGTCCCAGCTGCCGCTGCCCTCAACGCAGCCAGCCAAGCCGCCGCTGCCCTCAACGCAGCCAGCCCAGCCGCCGCTGCCCTCAACGCAGCCAGCCCAGCCGCCGCTGCCTTCAACGCAGCCAGCCCAGCCGCCGCTGCAGCCCCTGCCGTCTGCGCAGCCGCCGCTGCAGCCCCTGCCGTCTGCGCGGCCACAGCCAGCTGCAGCGCCCTCTGTTTCAACCCCTGTCTTGCCTCCGCTGCCGGGTGCAGTGCCCCCTGTCTGGACTCCCAAACCTTGCCCTGGACCACCTCCTACAAACTTTTTTGTTCCCCCGCCCTCTTCCACACTGCCTAGACCTCCTCATATGAACTTTTTTGTTCCCCCACCCCCCCTCCCTTGTTTGTTATTTTTATTATGTCATCCAAACCCCTATATATTGTATTCTTGTCTGCCCTTGATTTTGTTTGTCATGTTTTCGTGGTGTCTGTCAATCAGTCAGTCTGTCATGTCTCGTGTTTAGTGTTCCCCTAGGGAGCGTCTGGTATACGCTCCTTAAGGGGGGGGGGTTATGTCATGGTTCTGCCAGCTTATCTTGTTTAATCTAGTCTTGTGGCAGAATCATGACATGCCCATCTTTTGTGTGAAAACACTGGCTTGCCATGTGCTTTCTGTCTTGTCTCCTGACCCTGCCCCCTTGTTTCCTCGTTAATCATCCCATTATTGTTTGATTCATGTCACCTGTTCCCCTTTGATTTGCTCCCTTATTTAATACCCTTTTGTTTGCTGTCCTGTGCTCGATCGTCTGTTTACATGGTGTTTGTTCCTGTGAGTATTCTGCAAAGTTTAGTTGAGTCAGGTCAAGTCTAGTTCATTGTGTATTTAGGGTCTAGTCAAGTTTATTGTTTAGTGTCATCCTGTCTAGTGTTGTAGTATAATCTTGTCTAGTTTAGTGTTCACTTTACCCATCCTGTTTATGTTGTTTTGCCCCCTTGTGGGTTTTTGTTTTCTGTTTTATTAAATAAATCCATTTGAGTTACTTCCTGTCTGCATCTGGGTTCTGTTCATTCCGAATTCCTGACAGTATATACCACACGAACACCGCAGCTCCAACAATCACCCCAAACACAAGACGCCAACTTCCTTCACACGACCACGCCGTCCTTTCGCCCGGACCAGCCCCGCACTCTTTCCGCCCGCTTTCTAGCGGTCGCCGGATCAGCGGAGCCTGCGGACTCTTTGGAGGCTGGTCTTTGTTGTGTTGCCCAAGGCGGAAGTTAACTCGCCCGAAATCGACCCCCTTCTGCTTCTTCAGCCCGTCTTTTAAGTCTGCCTTAATCATATCACCCGCCCAGTCAATAATCGCTGCCTCCTTTGCACACCTGTAATGAATCTGGCTTGATTTCGCTGCCATGGAAACCCAGGAAGGGCGGAACCTCTCCTCTCTATTTTTGGTTCCGCCCTAAGTCACCTTGTGACACACCCACACGTCCGCGCAGCTTTCAATGCTTGCCTTTGTGTTATTGTTATGGTGCAGTGTCCTGTCTTAACATTTTCGCGTGCATACTCTGTTGTACACAGACTACCCTCCTGAAGATGAAAATGGCGTTATGCGGATGGGGCGCGTACAGCCCTAGTATAAATTCGGCTTCGGCTTTTCATACAGATGGTCCATGAAAATCATTGTTTCATGACATCTGTCTACTTACAGTCACATGGTGATTTGTTCTCTATCACGATACTTCATTTGACTTACAAAAATTCAAGATCAAACAATACACCATGATTTTGACATTGTTTGTTAATGGCTCTGCACAACGTGACACAAACAATGCCAAAACAGAGCAGGGTTTGCTGTTACCAATTTTGAAAAAAATTTCTTTCTAAACCCGCCACCCCCTTATCCCCCCATTTTAAACATAGTATAACTATGATTTATCACACCTGATAAAGCAATAAAGAAATCACTTAAATAGGACCTGCCTGACAAAGTGAAGTAGACCAAAAATCCTTAAAAGCTGCACATCATGTTGAGATCCAAAGAACTTCAGGAACAATTGAGAAAGTAATTGAGGTCTATCTGCTGAAAAAAAGGAAAAACTTGAGAAACTGTTTCGGGCGTGGCGGACATCTTGAGGAACTGGTTCGGGCATGGCGCCCACCTTGGGAACTGGTTCGGGAGTAGCGGCCATCTTGCATACTGCCCCCCCCCCCAAAAAAAATTTTTAGTGAAAGGGGACGCCACTAAAAGCAGAGCATAGTCTATAAATTGACCTTTAGTGACCTTCAAGGACATTACAGTTTTTTTACTGTACACTCTAAAAAAAATGTAACCCCGGGCTGGATAACTAGGACAGAACACATTTCTGGGTTAAAATTACCCAAATAATGGTTGGTTTTAACCCAACTGCTGGGTTATTGTTAATCAACCATGTTGAAACAACCCAGCAGCTGGGTTAAAACCACCCATTATTTGGGTCACTTTGACCCAGAAATGTGTTCTGTCCTATAGTTACCCAGCCTGGGGTTAAAAACCACCCAATCTTTTTTAGAGTGTATATTAAATGTATGATATTTACTGGCAACAGTTTTTTCAAAGTTAAATGAACAAATAAACAATAACAAATCTTTGTCTTTACAGAATAGAACTATAAAATACAATTTATTATGTAAAGATAGAGACTTATTAATGTTTTATGTTCATTTAACTTTGAATAAACAGCTACCACTAATACTATAATTTCTACAGATTTTATTTACAGTGCACCCAATTAGTAATGTATCAAAATTGTAACCATCCCGACATGAAAGAGTTTAAAATGTGGAAAAAAACTGGGCTGATACATGTTAAAAGGCATTACAGGGGTATGGTTCATCTATTAAGTTTTGGATGTACATATCTCTTTTGAATTGAAATGAAATTCTTTCTTTGCTGTCCAGTATCACAGGAAAGCAAGACAATGGTAGCGGATACTAATGCAGTTTTTAGAGTTTATTAACAAATCCAACACGGTACAAAACATGGGCAGGAACACAGTCAAGAACATGACAGCATACATAAAACATTCACATTACCAATGACTGACCAACAGGCAATGAACAGACAGAGTATTTAAACATGATGACAACCAATGACAGAGCAGAGGAAATAAATTACCATGACAACAAACAAGAAGGAAGTGGTGAATCAATGAATGTCCATGGCAACAAACAAGGAGACCATTTCAAAAGATTTAAACAGGTTAAAGAATTATAAAAAGAAGCGCAATAAGACAATAAACAAGTACTAATGTTCTGCCACTATTTCTTATATTGTAAAAAAAACTTATAGTGTATTACCATGTTTAACACATTCATTATATATATATATATAAAATAAAGTTGAAGACTGCTGCTTTTACCTCCTCATTGCTACTGACAAAATCATTCAGGGCAAATGAAAGAAAGCAAAATGTCTATCTCATTTTTGATAATGACAGGACCTGGATGAATGTCCTCTTCATTGTAGTGACAGGATGTCATTTGCCAAACATCCAAAATATAAACATTAACATCCTTAAAAGCCCACCGTATGATTCTGTCCAACTGCAGAGAATACCAGTCACTGCCAAACACATCCTAATTCAAAGACAGAAATACACCTTAGATTAAATATACACATATACAAGTTTCTCTGTAAAAGATTTTGTTTGATTATTAACTAATTTACCTTATAGCCGGTGTTGACAGTCTTGATTATAAAGGTAGTGTCTGGTGCCCGTTGTAACATATCTAGCACAGCTTTGCGGACCCTCATCACTCTTCGGGTGAAGTACTCGAGAGGGTATGTTGTGAAGTGTGGCCCCAGATTAAATACAATAAAAGTGTGAGATCCTCCAGTCAGATCATCAATCTGATTACAGATGTAGTGGATATTAGTCACTTGTGTTTTAACAAAGCGTAGAGGAAGACCGTGAGACCTCCAGTGTAAGTCAATGTTGTTCTCCACATCCACTGCTATAAGAGGCCCTGCCTGATATTCAACATGATTGTTCATCCACTTTAAAGCTGCAGTGAAAAACACCAAGAATGATTATGATGCCCAAATTTGTATTTGTCATTTGGTATCGACATATAAACCATGAACAGTGTTGGATGTAGTTACTAAAAATTAGTTAATGTAATGTAATTACTTTTCCCTAGAAAAAGTAAAGTAAGGGATTACTCTTATTTTTCCAGTTATTTAATTACCCGGCCCTGGAATATAGGCTAAAACATTTTTTTTCCATTTTGTTTGTTTGTTTGAAAGCAGAGGGTCTTTTCTTTAATTTGATACATTTAAATGTTTATATATTTAAAGAAGATTTCCTGGAAGGCATTTTGTGAAACTTTTGAAAAAAATCACAAAAAATACTTTTGGGCAACTTTAAAATGATTTATTCGAGTCATTTCAAACCTTATCTTTGTATGATTTATTAAATAGGATTTAGAAAGTAATTAGTAATAAGTAATTAAATACTTTTTGGAGAGAGTAATTTGTAAAGTAATTTAATTACATGATTGAAGATATAATTAGTAACTAATTACTTTTTTTGAGTAACTTACACTGACCAAATTCACTAAAAAACTTCAAATCTTACTGAATCAGTAAACATTTAATGCTTTTAATTTATAGTTATTTAAGAGAATCTCACTTGGTTCTGCTTCCAGCAAGAAGTCAAACCACTGTCTCAAAGAAGAGTCTCCCATCAGGTAGATGTGTTTGTCTTTCAGGCACTGTGCTATTGTTCCGGCAGTAAAATGACGGGTGCTACACACAAAGGACTCCCAAACATCATCCAGGTAAAACCCAGCTGGAACTGGTGAGCGCAAACCAGGACGACATTTCTGTGTTACATCTGCAGACAAAAGTTGAAATTGTACTTTCACAATGCCAAATTAAAGCTCCCGTTCTTCTTCCTGTGTTTTTGAGTCTTTGATTGTGTTTACAGTGGGCAATATAACATGTGTTCATGTTTCACGTGTAAAAAAAAACGCTTAATTTTTTACACAATTTATTTATCTCTATAGCCCTTTACTTCCTGCTTTAATGACCTCAATAAAAGAGTTTTTGACTAAACTCCGCCCACAGGAAGCAGTCGCCAGCTAAGCTCAAACGGCTCTGCTAAGCTAAGCTGCTGTCGAATCACAACACACTAAACAAACTACACAATCAGAACTCTATACGTATTTCTGAAGGAGGGACTTCATATTACTGTTTGCTGTAGGCTTTGAAAGGGGAATTTTGTTAAAGAGAATATATATCACCTGGTAATGAACTTTGAGCTTTATAATTTTGCAGGTATTATTTATGCTCTAACAGCAACATTACACACTAACTTAAGGCGGGCGAACACGGTGCGATTTTTGCTGTCGTAGGGGCTCGCATGCGATTTTTTTCCTCGGGAGAAAATCGTTCATGCTCGTATGGTCGCGGCTCGCACCGTATGAGAGGAATTACGAGCCGAGCCGAGCAGGTTACGAGCACCTTACGACCTCCCGATAATTTTTAAACATGTCAAAAAAGTTTGGGAGCTGTCGGTATAAATTCGTAGTGTTGCGGGTGTACGAGACGATCTGGCAAAGCACTTGAAGTTGACCAATCAGAATGTACAAAACGCAGAAGAAGAAAGACAAATGTAGCACTGCTACCTCAAATATTGATGACTACTCTATAGCTGGCTATGTTTCGCGCACATACACACTCCGGTGACCGGACATCATGACAAATATGTACAGGTCCTTTCAGTGACGACCTCTTGATCAGCTTATTTGCCTGAAAAAAACCTGTCATATGTGTTTTTGTGATGTCGGGTCACAGCTTTGGATGTGTGTGGAAACAGGAGAGAGTGTAGTTGTTTTAGGCTATACCGCTGTTCTGATAAGTGCTACCACAATGCATTAAACGAGGCTTTTTGATATTAAAAGTTTTTTGTTTTACTTGTTGATTTTTCTTTACTTGTTAATGTTTTATCATTATTTACAATGTAAACATAAAATAAGCCAACTAAATTATGTAATAAATACATTTAAAAATTATTAGACTCCGTGCAGAGACCACTGGTTTAAATAGTACAGGATGTACAAAGAATGTCGCAATTTTTGTGTAATCCAAGCTGTGCCAAAGTTGCTGTAGTTTCATAAATGATTGGATATTAAAAGGGCTGTCGCGACAGAAAAAAGCAACGGAATGTCCATGTTTAATAGGCTAAGATGTGCATTTATTGAGAGAGTACATAAACATGATGATCATATGCGGAGACGATGTTTCCCATCTTATTATGGAGCTTCTGCTTTAACAACTGAGCTTGTTCGGTATTTTTACCCACATATATATTCTTCTACATATTTTCGACCAAAGGAACAAAAGATATAGCCCAGTGTAAGTTATATGGTAGCCTTGTTTTGAAATGATGAGAACATTTAAATGACTAAAAATGTAGGCTATCTCTGAAACTTTATTTAAATAATGATTAATTTGTTTTCATACTATATTTGTATTGCTATGTATTAATTTACATATATAGGCCTACTGTGAAAATGCACTATATTAATATGCAATGCCTTCTGTATGGCATTTATTTTGTGCAGTTACAGCATAAATGCTGCGGTCTCACTTTTACTTCAAGACACCGCATTGACCGAACATTTGCACATAACAAGCCTAGACAATGTGCTTTATATTAAATTAAATTATTTTCGTTTTACAAATTAATATTTGGCTATAGATGTGTTGTCTTAATAATTTAATTATAAAGGGAAAGACGTGTAACGTTAGCTTGCGTTTTACCTCATTGCTCCTCATTCTGCATTTACAAATAAATAAATAGGCCCACTGAATGTGTTTTTTGAACGGTCATATTTATAAAAAAGCAACAATATATGTAACATTAATAATAGCAATATATATATTTACTAGGCATTACAAACATGATGTATTAAGACGGTAAAACCGCATATGCGCAAGCACGAACAATCACTGCCAGAGAAATTCCTTCACCGCCACAGAACTAGACCTATATTGCAATTTCGGAATGCATAAATAGAAATACAAAAGAACAGACATTCCAGGCTGTTTTATATACTAAGCCAATATCTTAACCCTATTCTTTTTGTTTTATTTTTTTGTACATTCTGCCACAACGAAAGGAACCCCTTTCATCCTCACAGGTGTGAAAATGCTTATGTCAGAATTCGTCAAGTCGTACAGTAAAATCTTGTCGTGTGTGACTGCGTCCGAATTATTTTCGTATAAACTCACTCGTGTCGTGTGCGAGAGCTCACGACGTTCCGACCGTCAGAATTCACACCGTGTACGCCCAGCTTAAAGTTTGAAAAATGGGTTGAGTAAACGAAATGCATTTCTACAAGTCACAGTTGAAACTGATAATGTGAAGCTATTGAAGCTGACAAAAAACTTGTTTTCTAGCTGCAGGGTTTTTATGTTAATTAAAACCTGAAAATGCAGTATGAAGGAATGAAAAAAACATGTCCACCCTTGAAAAATAAAATTATTTACTGTAGTGCTAGCTAAGTTTCACAATATTTAATTTCATATATAGACAATAATATTTATTAAATAAAGCTAATCACAAATGCATAGAAATCCATTGATCAATTCTTTAAGTGGACTTTCTGATTTATGTTGCAGGCAGTGTAAATTTATCACATCAGGTCTAAAAGGTTGCCTTACCAATTCGCACTGTTTCATTGGAAGGAAGAATATTGATCGGTGTTGTTTGTCCATTGATGTATTTGTTGGTTTCACTCCTGTCAAAAATAACATAACTGATTGGTTTTTCCCTTCAGTGTTCAAACTAAAAAATGTTTAATGCGAAAATGTATTCTTACATAAACATTGCTTCTTTGTCTGTCACACGATTGTAATACCCGCCCATAGAGTGATAGATGTGAGCGCTGCATGGCAAGGAATTGGGTCTCTCACAGCGCCATTCTTCTCCATTGCGAGGATCTTTATAATCACAGCAGCAATCTCCAGTCCCCATCCTCTCCAGTCCATTCCTGTCCCACTTCACATTACACTTCACTGTTTCTGTATACCTGTTCCCATCTGGTCCTGGACCTTCAAAATATCCAAGAAAGTAAATTCTGTCAGAATCAGTGTCTCTGTGATGCTTGAGGACCTGCACCCCTTCACTGGAGTGGATCAGACGCACAGCCACCTGTGCCTGTCCAACCCACGGCAGAAGAAAACGCACAGAGTAAGAGCCATTGAGCAAATCCTCCACCTCCCCAAACACACTGGCCTGTGACAGAAAAACATTAAATCAGATAAAGATAAGTACTCAGTAAACATCACTGATACAGCAAACATGTAAGAGGTACAGTACCTTTGGGGGATTTTCGGATGAGAAAAGCTTTGCTTGAAAGTAATCTCCTCCATAACGTTTAGATTCATTGTTAAAGTCCCTGGCATGGATAGTAACAAAAAGCTCCTCTCCTATTTGGTAGCTGTCTTTCAGGTTCTGAATGATGAAAGTGGAGTGAGCTGCACTTGTACTCATAGACACATCTGTTATTGGTCTGTCCGGTTCGGCCCAGTAGATTTCCTGCTGTAAACTGGAGTAACTTTCTGAACTGATTCCAATTCCAGAGTAAAATGATCTTAAATTTGACTCTGGGTTTTCTGAAGTGATTTCTAGCTGAACATCAGCAGGAGGGGTGGAGAAGT
The DNA here is from genome assembly GCF_030506205.2 of Paramisgurnus dabryanus. Taxonomy (NCBI): domain Eukaryota; kingdom Metazoa; phylum Chordata; class Actinopteri; order Cypriniformes; family Cobitidae; genus Paramisgurnus; species Paramisgurnus dabryanus. The sequence goes on from NC_133339.1 coordinate 4,221,894, forward strand.
TTCTGGAGTTGTAAAGTTTGGCAAAGTGCTGAAGCAAAATGCTGGTTGGAGGTTGTTTCACTTCTTTACTTCCAAAGTAAATCCATACAACCTACAAGGTTAATAATCATATTGCTTAAAAGTATCATGAAAACGAATTTAAAAATGAAAAGGGAATAAACTGAATACAGTGATTAAGATGCAAAGTAGGCTACAGAGCATTGCTTGTTATATATAGAAACTAATGACTGAATTAAAGATACACCTACAGTACATGATCAGACATGATTTTCATATCCAAAGTCGGATATTCAAATTACTTATTTCTAGTCTTACCAAGAATCCTGTAATTCCAAGGCACAGGCCAATAAACAACAACTTTAAGCGCCTCGTCATGTAAACTGTGAAATGAAAATTTGTCATTGACATTGTGTTCATTAATTAGATGTGTTACAATATTTCAAATGAATTACAAACACGTTATAATAAAGAAAACATTCAATGACAATACATCCGCAACTTTTCAAGAATAAGACAAGCATTTTGATTAGTAACGTGAAAAGTAATGATATGAAAACTATTGGTAAGACTGAGACATTAAATATGCTATACGAAAATTAACATATTTTGATGTACCGTATAAAATCTCAAGAAAATACAAAAAAAGACAGCAAAATAACTAATAGATTGTTCTATAAAATTCATTTTGAAAAATCAAGTGTATTTTTCTATTAAATTCCATCCTAAAATGTTATCAAATGTTTTTTAAGTATGTTGTATAACTTACTGTATAGGCTGCATGTTTCGAGGTTCATTTTGTTGCTTGAAGCCATGTGTAATGACATTCAGGTATCAGTGTTTTTGAGTGACTTTGAAATCTGCATCATCGTGTCTTTACCCAAACTGGTTACTCAACTTTAAATTCTAACATTTTAACTTTACCCAAACTGGTTATTCAACCTAATATTCTAACATTTTAACTTTACCCAAACTGATTATTCAACCTAATATTCTAACATTAAACCTGTTAAAATGTTAGAATTTTAGGTTGAATAACTAAGACTGGCATCAAATGGCTGAATTCAGAGGGAATCATTTTCTAAAAACATTGAAATCCTCTGAAATCTTTCTCAAAGAGTTAACATTTAATTCCAAGACGACCACCCCACTGTTTGGAAACAGAAGAGTCACACCTCACCAAGATTACTCACATCGGTTTCTTGTCTCCCCCTCTTTGTAAAACCTGATAAGTTAAGTTAACTTAACTCATACCATTTACTGTAAGTTTTAAAACTACTGTGTACTAGTGTTCGTACAGACGGATGTCATTGGCCTGAAACCCTGATTATTCTGGTCTTTGCACTAAGTTGTATAGTGGGCGTGGGGTAACATGGGGACCTTGTAGCAATAGATTGTGGGAGCGGCATTGTTAAATTCCTTTAGTCATAACTTCTGGTATGATCAAGTTTGTGTTTGAAACCCACACAATGGCCAGTGTGGAGTGAAACAACATTGGTAACTGATTGAATAAGCGCAAAATCGGATAAAGAGGTAAGACAGAATAACCAAAAATGTATCCAAATTCCACAATTATCAAAGATAATTGATTCATAATTATGAATAGTCTAACCTGTGTAACTTTAAAATGTCATTGGTAAGTGCCAAAAAAGACAGGACGCACAAGGACCCTTCCGTTCCGATTATATTTATTTAATGTAGGGGAGTGCAGGGGCAAAGGTGAAATTTTTCAGAACAACTTAATTTTAAAAGATTATGTTTTAGACAGAGATATATTTTTGTTGTGGTCAATAACTCACAAGTCTATCAATACCAGGTGGAATTTTGTAAAAATGTAAAAAATACTTCAGTATAAATTCACTTTAAACATAAGTATTGAATTGTTACTTTTGATCCCACTTGCAGTGACGAAAGTAACACACAGGTGGTTCAAAATAACACAACAAAACAGGATATAGTTTTGTGTTACATGTGTTTTTATTAAATATACATGACTATGATCTCATTAATATGTAACTGCAAACATATTTTCTAATTTATCTTTGTAAAAAATTATAAAATTATATTTTCATTTAAAATTTTTAGTTTTATAAAATGTTTCAAAAGCAACCAACAGTGCAAACTTAAATTGTTGAGAATAAAACATTTTTTCAACAGTTTGAACACTATGAGAATGAAATTAAATCAAATTAGAATAATATAAATTTTCAACAACAGTATTAGTAGCGGGACAAAAGTAACAAGTGTTACTTTCGTCCCAAAAGGATCTCTTCACATTTACACACGATTTATTTTTATTTTGAAAAACTCTGAGAAGTGAAACTTCAGGATGTGTTAGAGCACTAAATAACCTGTAGATTGATCAGTGTTTTAACAAATAAAACCAGAAACACAACGCGTTAAAAGAAAAAAATGACCGCTTTAGGAATTTAGGTTGAAAACAGCTTTCTGGATCTACACGCGGAAAATGGTGAGTAAATAACGCAATATTTGTCAGCTCTGTCAAGGGTTGTGTGCCTAAGATGCTGTCATAGTTTGAGATGCAAATGTTATAAGGCTCGGAGAAAATCGCTTTGGTACTTTCATCCAGTGTTACTTTTGCCCAGGGTCTCCCCTATAACACTTACAATAAACCACAGACGAGAATAAATGAAAATACCTGTCTGGCCCAGCCCAGTAAAGAGTCTGCTATAAATTGGAGTATACAGAAAAATGGTTTTTCAAAGTTTCTTAAAAGATGGCAAAGGTTCTATATAGAACCATATCTTACTGAAGAACCTGAAATGGATCTTTGTGTTGGCAAAAGGGTTCTTAAATTCTCGCCTTTTTTATTTTAAATTTAGTCAGTTGATTTAAAGCTGCCTCCTGAAAATTTTCACCTGTGAAAGCTCCGAATCATCAATCCTGCTGAACCGCCTGCAGACTAACAACACAAACAGGTAAAAGAGTAAAATAATCATCATTTACTGTTAAAAACAAGTTTTGTGTGTTCTTATTGTACTTTATTTCTTACAGGTAAACTTTATACTGTAAGCTTCATTCACTTTGTAACAGGTAAGCTTCATACCGTTTTAAATGATATATTTAGTGGACACTGCTTTAACAGTGACTAAGGATAATGATTCGTTAAAGTGTTAAAAAGCATATACAGTGCATGTATATTTTACATTAAGTTTATGAAATCAAAAGAGGGTGGTACAACATTGTGTTAGGTTGTTTTATCTTTTTTTAGGTTTTTTTTTTGTTAGGTTTTTTTTTCTCTCCACAGTACTGACAATGTATGTCAAAACACATTTTTTGTGTGTTTCTGTGGAGAATCACGTTTATTCAATGACTGATTTAAAGTCAGTCATTAATTTTTGTTATAAAACCATTTATAACATCAAATGTAATATAAAGTAATAAAAACTAAAGTTATATGCAATGGGTTTCCTCACACATAATGTCATCGAATCTGGGTTAAGAGTGCAGGAATATTGGAAGAAATTAAAACATTAAGTACATTAAACTTAAAATTAATTGTTATTTCAACCAGGCAAAATTAACTTTTTTAGGGCAACGAGTTTCCATAAATGTTTTAGGTTCAATCAACCTGTATGGGCTTACAGTGAAGGCAGTGCGTATGACCGCTTGATATGAGAGACATATCCTATTTTTAAAAGTGATGTATGCATGTTTCTTTCAATTCTGACATTAAAATAATAATAGTTTATTGTTTAAAAATTTTGAACATCAGAACTTCTCTCAAATCATGTTTTACATACAGCATGTAAGCAAACGCCAGGCTGATATTATCTTTGTTCTCTCTCCATGTCTTATCCTTTCACCCATGACCGACAGACCCAAATCTTGTTCGGCCTGATGCTCAACCTTGTATGATGATAATCACTGCAAAGTGACGGGAATCTGTGGTTATCACAGCCTGGGTCTCAAGATCAACATGACAACAGCAGACCATCTCTTATCTTACTCTTATCTGACTAAATGCTTAACGTCCCTGCACGAAACAAAGAACATTGGATGGAGTATTGGAGTATGTACAATGATCCAGCAAACAAAATAATATGGACTTTTTTGGCGAGATTGTACAGTTCAAACATTGACACAATCCTATTGACTTTAATTTTTACAGTTAGTAATGTATTATTAACATCCCATTCATTTGTATTCTATGCCGTCTCTCTGTTTGTGCTAAAATGTGTACATCTTGTAATGTCATAATATGTTAATATTTTGTATTTTTCATTTGCATGTTTTGATGTGGCATGATTTTAATGATTTTATATAATTGTTGTCTATTTAGAATGATTGTCTTTGCCAAATGTTATTTTTAATTTATTTGACATCCATATCTCATTTGAGTAGAGATTTGTTATATTTGCATTACAATTCATATATTTATTTTAATGTATATTTTTAACTTAATGTGGTTTTAATACCCATATTTGTTATTGTATGACACCTCATGTATTGAAAAAGGGAAAAATAAAAGTCTTCTGATGTCTTGCAGTTCTGGTTTTAAACTGTTAAACCTTATAAACTGCTGAAAATAAAAAAGTACAAAAATAACACTCCTGACTACTGATACATTAGCATCACTGAGGTTCTACATCGCACTTTTCAAGGCAAGGTTCTATATAAAAAAGGGTTCTATAGCACCAAAAAGGGTTCTGCTATTGTTACGAGCTGAAGAACTGTTACAACGTTACAGTCACTGATTCTGCGGCACCGTGATTTTTGTAAATTAACTCTGTAACAGTTAGTTCTTGTATCTTGTTCTCAATGGAAAAATTTTACCAGGTTCTGGATATTTCCTAGACAACATATTGTCAGGATTCGGGATGCAGAAGAACTCAAGAGCGCACGTGGATAGACAACACAGGATTTATTAACAAAACGATAAAATAGATTCTGTTTTATTCACCAATAAAACAGAAACTTGCTGATTTGTACTAGATAAAACCAACACACCAGTACGTATGCATAGATTATTTTACCAGATATGAAGTGCGCACTGTAAACAAGAGCATTATTTATGATAATCTCCGTCCAGAACCAAAAGTGCTGTTCCTTCTATTCTGGAAGCCAAAAACACAACAAGAAAACAATTTAAAGTCAAAACCTCAAAGTTTTAAAGTTCCTACTTATTTTTTGCCTCCGCAAGAGCGGTGACTTCACAGTGACGTGGGCGATAAAGGGGTCTATAGCCAGTGTGGATTATTACTGTACTTTGTGGATCCTCAGCACTCTATTGGTGAAGTAATAAACTTGGGCACTCTACACAGTGGAAGAAAGATGCTTCTTCTCTGTGTCACATATGCAGCATAAGAGCCCCACCTACAGGAGCTTATCTAAAAGAAGACTAAGGGACAGGTATTAGACTTGTCCTAGACTAAAATAAATGTAAGAGCTGTCCAAACTCAAAACAACTTGCACTGACATATCTTAAAATACATCATTCCTCTATGTTTAGCCTCAAAATGTACATAAGTAATTTTTTTAATAAGGTATGTTTGTTAAAACTAGTTATATTTCCCTTTTAAACTCAGGTCTAGTCCTGGTTTAAGCTAATCCCTGTCTGGGAAACCACCCCAATATGAAATAATTCTGTACATTACATTTTCCTTTTTAGCTTGTGAATGCATTACAATTATAATATCTTGGAATTTAAGTGTTGTACTTTCTCTAAAATATTGTGGATCTTAGGGAGTCCTTAAATCTGTTAAATAATGGACGACATATTTGAGGAAGTGTATCTTGAATCATATACTACTATTTTTCTTTAATCAATTATACACTGTAAAAAACATATTGTGAAATTCACAGTAATTAACTGGCAGCAATTGACAAGTAACTTACTTTAGAAAAAGCACAGTAAGTTACTTGTCAATTGCTGCCAGTTAACTACTGTGTTTTTTTTCTATAGTAAGTTACTTGTCGATTGCTGCCAGTTAAATACTGTGATTTTGCCGTACTGTAAGTTACTTGTCAATTGCTGCCAGTTAACTACTGTGATTTTTCCGTACAGTAAGTTACTTGTCAATTGCTGCCAGTTAACTACTGTGATTTTTCCGTACAGTAAGTTACTTGTCAATTGCTGCCAGTTAACTACTGTGATTTTTAAGTACAGTAAGTTACTTGTCAATTGCTGCCAGTTAACTACTGTGATTTTTCCGTACAGTAAGTTACTTGTCAATGGCTGCCAGTTAAATACTGTGATTTCTTTTCCACAGTAAGTTACTTGTCAATGGCTGCCAGTTAACTACTGTGATTTCTTTTCTACAGTAAATTACTATTGTCAATGGCTGCCAGGTAACTACTGTGATTTTTTTTCCACAGTAATTTACTGGCAGTCATTGACAAGTAACTAAGCAGAGATTATATGTTTTTAATATATAGTTCATTGTGGTTTTCCCTACAGCATTTGATTGGTTAGTTATTTTCTGTAAACATTCATCAATGTTAAAATAAAGTTGTAACGGCCAGCCTTAAAGGTTGAGTTACAATTATTTAAAAACTCAAGACTGTCAAAAGGTGGAAATACAAAAAACAAATCTAAAACAATATAAAAGTCCAAGCGTGTTAAAAGTCCAAATGTGCAAAGTTTCCACTGTGTATATAAAATCCAAGAAAGTGATATCCAAAGTCCATAAAACGTAACTGGACAGGTAAGCCCAAATACACAAACTCCACAACCCAGCAACCGCTTGTTTTAGCTATAGCGTCAGCTAACCATGTGCTCCTGCTCCTTCCTTTTATACAAAGTTCGATGTCATGTGACCCCTCACATGACAGGCAGACGAAGCAAAATAAAAGACATACACACATAAAATAGCAAAAGGATAAAATGGCTAAGAAAACACGTAAAACTAATTTAAACTCAAATATACATAAGTCACAATATAATGAGTGGTAAAACATGTAGGCTATCTTGTGTGATCATGTCACAATGTTAATTATCTAATTTAAATATGCTAAATTACAAAACAATACAATAAGTTTTCTGATTTGAGGGAAAATGCTACTATTTCACAGATATGTACTAAATTAAAAAAATTTTTTACAGTCAAATACATTCAATAAATGCATGCTAACATTTGTAAAATAACATTTTAATTTGGATGAAAAAGTATGAATTCCCAAGAAATGTATCTTAAAACATCTTAAACTTTTGTTACAATCTAAAAATATCTAAATATAATTCAGTACAATCTGTAAATAAAACAAAATCATTAATTATAAATCAAAAGTACACTTCAAGTAAACTGTTAAAGTTTCCTCCAATTTTTATTAAACACAATATTACTGTGAAGTATAATAACTGAAATGCAAAACAAATTTATGTCTACAATATTTTCACTCCAAAATAAATAGTTCTAGTGCACAACACAACCATTGATTCTAAAAATGATTCTAAATTCAGAATCCTAATTTTACAGTGTATAAGTAACATTAAAATATGCCCAAAAAGGTCTGTGAAACCATACCACAACAGACAATGTTAAGAAATTGAAAAGCTGTTTTCATTTAAATTGCTAGTAATCTACTGGATCCTACAGTATGAATAAACATATTTATTTTAAACATATTTAGCCACTGGTAAAACTCTAATGGGACTGCTCTCCATTCAGATGGCTTATGTGTTTTCATGTCTCACCAGCATATGGCCAAGATGATTTCAGTGTAATACTGTTTAAAGTATCTATTAGCCTACCATGTGTATTTTCTCTAAAATTAAATATTTTAGCAGCAAAAGAAGTCACAGAAGAAGAAGCTAAGCAGGTTAACCCACAAACGAAGAAGAAACAGCAACTTGTTGTGTATAATTTGAGAAGACCAGTAATGATGGAAGTAAATAAACATCGACTTTTGATGCAATTTGAGTTAAATCACTCCTCAACTTGGCTCATTTTTGTTTTCACCGTCACAAACGGAAATACCTATGACACAGTTTTTTTTACCTGACGGGAGGGGTTCTGGTGGACCAATCTGACGCGCTGTAGATAGACGCGCGTCAGTAGATCTGATGCGCTGTTAAAAATTTTGTGAGGTGCGCATCAGGCTACGCAGAGCTATGCACAGGCTACGGACCTATGCACGACTATAAATCGCCCTTTAAACTGACATACTGGGTGCATCCCAATTCTGGGGCTGTGGCCTTCCAAGGCTGTATCTGAAGGCAAATGACATCACCGGGCTGTGACGAAGGCTGTCACAATTCGAAGGCTCATTCATATAAAAGCCTCTTATGGCGCTTTTCCATTGCATAATACCCCACGGTTTAGTTTAGTTTGGGTCTGGTCAGTTTACTTTTGGGAGCTTTTCCATTGGGTGCAGTACGTAGTGCCCGATACTTTTTTTCGTACCACCTCGGTTGGGGTTCCAAGCGACCCGAGCTGATACCAAACGTGACGCGAAAACACTGTAGATCACTGATTGGTCTGAGAGAATCGTCACGTCATCGCTATAATGTAAATATTAGCTTTAGCTTACTGCTAGCTTGCGCTGTCTCAAGCAAACATGTTGTTATCTGTGTTCTGCTATAAGTTTCCAAACACCCTTTTAGCGATGAAAAACATCCGCAGGTTGAGAATCCAGGACACCATAACAGTTTTTTCCAGACTTGCAGTTTGTGGCGGCACATTCGCGACGTGCACGTCCGCATTATATATGCTTATATGCAACTTGAATGAGGCTCAGCGGAGCGCTGTCGACTGACGCCACGGGTCGGGTGTTTGAACAGAAACTATCATATGAGATAGAGGTAGTTATAAACGCGATGTGCAAACATCTATTTGTGGTGGCCAATTTTAATTTTGTGGCAGACTGAGAAATAAATGAATGTACAATGTACAACAACGAGAGCGGGAATGTACAACAACGCTCTCACGTGTATGATGTCACAGCAGTAGGCAGCGTAAATATAACGACACGCCTATAATCCCTCCCACTACGAAGTGATACTAAACTCGATGGAAAAGCTAACCACGCCAAAGTGAGGTGAGCTGACCCGACCCAAACTAAACTAAACAGTGGGGTACTATGCAATGGAAAAGCACCATTACTGTGGCCATTTCCCCACTGATTCCGAGTTAGGGCTGTAACGCTATAGCTTGTCCCATTATAAAGACCTGCCTGATTATGCATCAAAAATCATAATCATTCAAAATAAAACAAAATCATTCAAAATCATTCAAAATATTCTTTATTATCATGAAAATACCTGAAACTATTTGAAGAACAGCAATATAAATATTCTTGTAGACATTTCCTGGAGCAGCGTTTGCAATTCTAGCCTACTTCTTCTGTGGCACAAAGTTAGTTTCTGCACGAGAGCGCCCCCTGGCTTTTGGATGTGGCGGCATTTCACCGTAATTCATGCAAATTCATTAATTGAGAAAACGCGCATTTGCACGATAAATCGTTACTAAAATTGTATATTTTGCTAATTAAAGGTCCTTGTGTCTGTTTTACTATTATAAATGATGTTTTAGTGATGTAAATTAATATTATTGCTGCAATGTTGTGTGTTGCATTTTGCTTTTGTATATTTCTAAGGTTGGTGAATTTTACATACTGTTGGATATAGTTTAATCTGCATCAATGTGTTATATTTTCTAAAGTATACAAAGAACAATTCCCGCACACTATCTGCTTGCTGAAACAATGTATTTAATGAAAGTTGCGTTGCAACGTTTCGATCAACTGATCTTCATCAGGCAACTGATGAAGATCATGTTGCTCTTCATGTTGCCTGATGAAGATCAGTTGATTGACAAGCGTAGTGGGCGGGAAAAGCAAGTGATGCCCCCGTAGGCTAGACCGTCTCATTTCATTTCACTCCGTGGCGTTTAGAGGCTGCTGCCTTCAAATATTGAGCCTTGCCTTCAAAGTCCGCGGCCTTAAAAGGATCCAGACCCTGAATTGGGATGCACCCTTAGTTTGTTCAAACTAAACCAGTGCTCACACAGCAGTCATTGGCCAGTTTACTGAATGACAGTCATATTAACCAATTATACTCAAAGCAACATGACGAGTCAGCCAATACAATTTGGTAACACTTTTTTTCGATAGTCCACTTTAGACATTTTACTAATTATAAGTAACTTTGCAACTATTTATCCTACCAATCTTTACCGTATAAGTAGACTGTCTGCTTAATATCTATTCACACTTTATTGTGATGATATTGTGATAAGTATCTTTGCAGGTGCATGTCAACTTATTCCACTAACCCTAACCTCTTCCCTAACCCTAACAGTCAACTAATACTCTAAGGACAGTTAGACAGTTAGTTGAGATATAGTTGCAAATTAGTGAAAGTTGGTTCACATAGTTGAAAATTTATTTATAGTTGTATAAGTATTAAGTGTAACCTACCATTTATTTCAGTGTGGTAGCATATTTAATGGAATGTTGTGTGTACCATATTGTAGACAAAACAATAATCATAGTGACTTTCTCCTTTAAAGAAATAGAAAATAAATCTAATTTGTCATTACTAGCATAATACTCAAATATAATATAATAAATATACTTTAAAAAGGAATTCCCAACAAAGATTATTGAAGAAATAATTTTCTTCAGTTTATTTTGAGTATCCTGAATAAGATTAGACATCAGCATGTTGCTAACAAAAATTGTTGTTGACTGGACTTAAATACATTTACTGTAAAATGAGCTGTAACACATCATGAAGTTTGATTTCTCAGAGTTTTTAAAAATAAAACTCAATCGGGTTTAAATGTCAGGAGTTCCTGTCGGGATGAAAGTAACACTTGTTACTCTTCTCCTACTGCCAATACTGTTGCATTATGTTGAAAATGTATATTTTTTTATTTGATTTAATTTTATTGTGTTCAAACTATTAAAAATGTTTTTTTTCAACAATTCAAGTTTGTACTGTCAGGTTGCTTTAGAAACATTTGATGAAACCAAAATTTAACCGAAAATACATATAAACAAGATCATAGTCATGTTTATTTACTAAAAACAAGTGTAACACAAAAATCTATCTTGTTCTGTTCTGCTTTTTAGCCACCTATGTGTTACTTTCGTCCCTGCTGACAGAGTCTAAGGCCATTTTGTTTCCAAAATTTCACCTGGAATTCATAGTCCACACTTGAGTTACTGATCACAGCAAAAATATATCTGTCTAAAACTTTATCTTTTAAAATTAAGTTTTTCTGAAAAATTGTACTTTCGCCCCTGCTCACCCCTACTGTGAGTCTCTACAGTACAATGTTGGTTACTGTGAGTATCTACAGTACATTGCTGGTTACTGTGAATCTTTGCAGGATATTTTATTTTCTACAGCACATACCTTTTTACTGTGATTTTTACAGTTTAAAAACACTACTGTGATTTCACACTGAATGCACTGTAATCCACTGTGAACTTTATTACAGTTATTTGCTGTGCATGAACACAGTTAATTACTGTAGATTTCACAAGCATTTTTTACAGTGTATACTTAAATGACAGTATAGGTACAGTGGGAAGACATTATCCCTACTTCACCATTGGGATAATGTTTTAATGCTGGTAAGCTGTGCCATTCAATAGATTATATAGAAATAATTCATGTATTGATTTTCAAGTGGCTGTATTAGTCAATACTGGTGATTATTTTCAATTCAAATGTAATTAGAGTTCTTACATTTTTATTGTGCCTATGCATTGATACATCCTTACAGAAAATAAAACAGTGGATACATTTAGAAACATTTAGTCATTTGGACTGATGAAAGGTGTACAAAACCCATGCAATTCTAGCTTAAAGGAAAATAGGACAAAAAACAGGAATCTCAAAAGATGGGCAATTACAGAAAAAATCTTGATTTGTTCAATTTTAGGTTAAAAGAAAACCCAGCAGAGCAAAGATAAAAAACTGAACTTGTAAAATCTGCACTCATTGAAGACATTATTTACACTATTTTTCCTCTGCATCGTCAGTAATCCCAGTTGAGGTCTTTCACCAGCCCACGTAAACTTATGTAGAAATCTGGAAAACGATTAAGAATGTTGCTCTTATTGAAATTTATCCTTTCTGTTGGATAGCAAACAAAAGAGGGAGATTTAATTTAACTTCAGCTTAAAATTATTACAGTGTTAGAACATTATTACAGAAGTATTACAGTCGGTGATCATTCATCTTAAGGAAAAAATATTTTGGAGATTTATATTTGCTTGTTTCATAACTGTATAAGATTACATGGCCACGTCTCAGGACAAGCTTCAAATAAATTTGTATAAGTGGACTTGTTATTTAATATATAAATTTACTCAATGCCTTCCAGGAAAATTTTCTTATATAAATATAAAAACTTACAAAATATCAAATGAAAAAACAGACCCTCTGCTTTCCATCAAACGATAAACAAACAAATAAAATTGGAAAAAAGTTTCATCCTATCTTTATTTGTTCCCTTTTTATAACCTCTTAAGTATTTTTCTTCAAAAAAATAAAAAATAAAATAAATATATAGAGCTAAAAGCTGAAATAATTTCATTTTTGTGAAGGAATTTTGTTAGAGATCAGATTCAGAACGATTATCAAAACATACACAGAGTTTAAAATTAATAAAGTAATTTTTTGCTTCAGTTTTTTATAGACCGTTTCAGCAGTAACAACATAAACAAGCGGCTGTCGCGGTCTGCACGTAACTTCCGGTAAACTCTGCTAAGAATAAATAACAACAAAGTTCTTTAAACGTAGTTTATTTATATAACAAGCAAAATAAACAACACATAGATTACCTAGGAAAACAAAACATTTGTTATTTTCGACGAGGCATTTGTTCAAGAGATCAGTTTATAGTCAGACCATTAAAAATAACGAAACTGGAAGTAAGGTTCGGATCCAGACGTGTATCCGGTGCGTCCGATGAAACCGTCTATAAATTGGGTAAGATTTCTGTAAACTCATGAGGAAAGCGTAACTCATTAATGGTGGGGAATGAGTTAATAAGGGTCACATACAGTACTGTGCAAAAGTCTTAGGCCACCATGATTCCATTAGATTTGTTGTTTTTTGCAATTGTATAGTGATAATAAATAATTAATTCTCAGTGTCTTTATTAGAATACATAGAAAATACAGGAAATGTTATGTAGTATTAAAAACTGTACAAAAGTATAAGCTGAATACCGGAATTATCCTTTAAGTAATGCTCAAAAAACCTCATGCCGCTGTCCAAGTGCTGAAACAGCTTTCCGCACGTTTATAAATTCTTTATCTCCTGTTTGTTACAAATAAAGTATTTTTAGAGTACAAACCTTTTCTTCCATACTTGTAATTTTTTTTGATGATATTGGATAGCCATACATTTAAAGCAATTAAAAGCCTGCTTTTTTACGTCTGTGACTAAAAGAAAACAGGTTTTAAAGGTTTTAATAAAAAAATAACTATTTCAATACAAGTGAAAAACAACACAATTATTTAACATTAATCTTAAACTGGGGATCTTCTTCCTCCGCTTAGTTTTTCAGTTTACAAAGTCTGTCATCTAAATAGGGATTAGACTTAGCGCCAGCGCAATTGGCTTTTAAAGGGGATGAGAGCTGAGACTTTATTGCACGTTACGCCCAAAATACTCCAATTACTCATAAAAAAAAAAAAAAAAACGGGAGGTGGATCTGCCTCTACACAGAACCTGACGCCAGCAGAGGACATCGCTGCGTCCACCCTCACTGCTGAAAGGGTTTGGGGGCTTTGAAATCGGCCCAAGAAACGCAAGCAAGGTCCAACCCCAAAGTACTCTTACAAATCAAGTTCATATACATTTAGGTTTCTTATGAAAGTATTTTAATTATTATTTACATAAAATAAACGTAATACAGCCACACAACAAACTTATGAAAATATTTTAATCGTTATTTGCATGAGAATTTTTTAACGCAGCCACACAATAAATAAAAACTATCACCACAATGCTCACCACAATGATTTCCCTTTTCTCATGTGTTAATATTTTTTATTGTAACAATTTATGATTTGCAAAAATAACTGTTGCATCTGTGTAGATTAGATAAGCAAAGTGTGTGCGCGTTGTGCACGCTATACATTATGGTCAAGCATGCGCCCTTAAAATAGCATAATGAACCACGCGCAATGCGCAACTAGTTTTTTGAAACTGCAAAATAACATCAGGGATGCTTTGCGCCGCAACACGCCTCCTTTTTTGCGCTGAACCGCCCAGGGAGCGCAAGTTCATAGTTTGCCGACGTGCGTCTGTGGAGGGAAAAACCCGCTGTGCGCCGGTGCAAAATACGAATGATACATGCGTCACTGACAAAGTCAATTGCGCTGGGCGCAAGATAGGGCCCAGATTGTTAAAATGGGGCCCTAAAACTTTGCTAAAACAACAAAGCTGGTGATGGTGGCCTAAAACATTTGCACAGCACTGTATATTATAAATGATTAGGGTTCAAACCCTTTAAGACCTTAAATTCTGTAACCATTAAATGTAGTGATGAAGAAATTAATAATTAACATTTAGCAACTGTTACAGTGACACCTACTGCCCAATCAATAACAAATACATGCTTATTTAGATCACATTGGGGCATTTGCCCAACAGGGTTTACGTTTAATCCCAGACTAAAACGCATGTTTAAACTCTTAACTGAAAGCAGCATCTCATTTGCAATTAAATACACCCACAAAAACAGCATGTTCTTGTTCCCAGCTAGAAAGAGGAATTTAAGGTATTAGTATGTGGTTGTGTTTTGACCTAAAATTGCATTCTTCCTGAATAAAATACAATAGGCTTTATGCCCAGCTGCACTACTTCCTGAACTTCAGCCAGCTCCTTGTTTCCTGTCTTCCATTATTGGACAAACTGATTAATCCAGGTGTGCCTGACCTCAGTAGTCACAAACAAACTGATTAATCCAGGTGTGCCTGACCTCAGTAGTCACAACAACAATAATCAGACACACCTGGATTAATCAGTTTGTCCAAAAATGGCAGACAGGAAACAAGGAGCTGGCTGAAGTTCAGGAAGTAGTGGTGCTGGGCATAAAGCCTATTGTGCAGACAAAAAGTAAAGTAGAAATTGTTGTAGTAACCATACTTCAGTTGTGAACAAATGTTAATCCCTCAACCCTGAATACTACATTTACTATGGTACAAGCTTGGCTAAGTCTCCAGGGTCACGTTGGCAGTGGCAACAATAACAGCTCACAAAGTCGGCAAAAGATTTTTTGTCTTTTTTGTCAAAACCTTGACATCTACAATATTTTTATTTCACATAAATACAACCAACATCAGTGTTAAAGCCACAAAGGTTTGTAGTCTGTCAGAAACAATAATAAACACTTACTATAAAGAAATTGTTTGTAGCTCCCAGTTTAAATAATTAGTAGCTTGACACAATTAATTTTTCAACACTGTATGTATCTAACCTAATTTGTATCTAACCTTTTTGAATATGCAAATAAACAACGTTGGGGGTAATGATATATTTAAACATGAAAATGAACCGCCAGGTGGCGGCATATGGTCGGGTTAATCATTGGGTCATTTATTTAAACAGTTGATGCATTAGGAAGGTGCTTATAATGGGATCAGCCCTGGATAGGCCCACTTCCCTGGAACAATTGTAAGGGATAATTCACCTAAAAATGTCTCACCCTCATGTTGTTTAAAACCTGTAAGAGTTTCTTTATTCCGTTGAACACAAAAACAATTATTTTGAAACATGATGGTAACCACATAGCTCACAGTGCCCACTGACTTTCACTATATTTGTTTTTCCTTCTATTGAAGTCAATGGGTACCGGCAGCTGTGTGCTAACCATTTATCAAAATATCTATTTTAGTGTTCATCAGAATAAAGAGACTCGTAGCATGTGGGTGAGTAAATAATGACAGAATTGTAGTTTTTGGATTAACTATCCCTTCAAACACTACTGGTTACCAGTATTGTGAATTTGGGTCTTTTTTATTAATCCTTTAATTACATCAGAACTTCATAGATTTTTCTGTAATCTTCTTATATTTAGCAATGGAGGGTTTGTCCCCACCACTTTTAAAAAAAGAAAGTGTTTTCAACACAATGGTCATACATTTAACACTTAAACATGTTTAAATAATAAGCATAATCCAAGCACAAGTAAACTTAAAAATGACTTCAAAATTAAGTTTAAATATATACTGCAACCTTAAGATATTAAATAATGTATTTAAAGGATATGCGTTCTGTGCATTGTTTAAATGAAAACTCAAGCATACAGTTAAAATATACCTAAAATATATTTTAAAATAAGTTAAAGAAGTAACTTTCAAAAATAAATTTTTAGAAAATATACAAAATGACAAAAGGATGTTTAAAATGTATTTGTATATATGTATTTTAAAGTATCTTAAAAGTTGAATTGTGACAATAGGTAAAATGATGTTGTCAATATACTTTGTATAAATGTAAAAATTGTAAATTTTTTAGTTTATTTGGAATTTATAGTGAAAAACAACAACAAAACAACAAAAAACTATACTTTTCTTACCAGGGCAAAGCCATTAAAAAGTGTTTACCCTAAATGTACCTTGACCTTGCAAGTTTAAATGAACCATCTTCATGTTATTGGGCAGCAGGAAAATGGGATTAAAATGTAGTAAATCCAAACTGGAAAAGTGCAGTGTACTTGTTGTATATTCAAATAGAAATTCTGAAAAGTGTTTATTCATTCAATTGTATTCTTTTTTAAAACAAAACAAAAAAATAGCTATAGCTCACAAATTGTCACATATGTTAAACAAAAAAAATAAAAAAGATTTATTGTATCACCATAAAACAACAGCAGAGATTGTATGTATATGCTTAATAGAAAAACAACTAGCTGCCAGTAACTTACTGTAAATTTTACATTTATGTTAATTACTGGCAACGGTTTGTTCAAAGTTAAATGAACATTAAACATTTTTAGTCTTTATCTTCTACAGTAAGTTACTGGCAACCAGCTGCATAATTAAAGCACATTTTTTACAGTGTATGTATTTTATTTGCATGTAGATATTTAGTACGTTTTTTATTTTTTCAAAGCTGCTACAAAACAATGCACATTGTAAAAAAGCACTATATGTATTACATTTGAATTGAAATTGAATAGGAGTGTTGATTCTGCACCACCAAAATATCACTTACTGTATTTCAATGTCATTCACATTTATTTTAAATATCTTACAGGCTGCGTTTACACTTGGCATTAACATGCGACCTGTATCCGGATGTTGTCCACATACACATTGAAAAGACAAGTGTAAACGCGTCTGTGATCGGAATGTTATCCGATCTGTGTGTCCTGATGCAGAGGTAGTCGAGGACACTTTGTGATCGGATCTCATTGTAATGTAAACGCAATCCAGCCATTGTATCTGCATTTGCAGGCCAACGTCACACAAAACCCCGCCCACTATCATCTCATCTCACTGACAGCTGTCAAAAATAAAGGACGCTATGTCATGGAGCGCAGGTGAGAGACGCACAAATTTATATTTGTGGAGAAATGCTAGCTAGCTTAAACGTATCTTGAAATAAATCGATATACAAAAGCATGTTAACACTGTTTTAACTTATTCAGGCATATGTTTAACCCTCAAGAGTTCCTTTAAAAAACTTCCTTAAGTGTTCCTAAGGCCACAAAATGACACCTTCACAAAAACTGCTCTAAAAATATCATACGTCGATATTTTTTTTCATTTTAAACGATGCAGTCTTTTAGAACTACTTCTGCCTGAAACATAGATATCAAATATTGATTAAATTTGTGGAAATTTTAACCATTTATATGCCTGTTTGTTTACATTAGCCCATGTTTTTTTAACAGAAAAAACAAAAAAACTAAATATTTTCCAAAAAACACATTTGAACCACCATGTGATTATTATTATTATTATACCCTGAGATGGGTCAAAGATTGGTAGCAACATTGATTTTCATGCATTGTTATTTTTTGAACAAGGTCAGATTTTATAAAAAACTTCCTTAAGTGTTCCTAAGGCCACAAAATGACACCTTCCCAAAAATTGCTCTAACAATATCATACGTCAATATTTTTTTTCATTTTAAACGATGCAGTCTTTTAGAACTACTTCTGCCTGAAACATAGATATCAAATATTAATTAAATTTGTGGAAATTTTAACCCTTTATATGCCTGTTTGCTTACATTAGCCCATGTTTTTTTTACAGAAAAAAACAAAAAAACTAAATATTTTCCAAGAAATACATTTGAACCACCATGTGATTATTATTATTATTATACCCTGAGATGGGTCAAAGATTGGTAGCAACATTGATTTTCATGCATTGTTATTTTTTGAACAAGGTCAGATTTTATAAAAAACTTCCTTAAGTGTTCCTAAGGCCACAAAATGACACCTTCCCAAAAATTGCTCTAACAATATCATACGTCAATATTTTTTTTTTTCATTTTAAACGATGCAGTCTTTTAGAACTACTTCTGCCTGAAACATAGATATCAAATATTAATTAAATTTGTGGAAATTTTAACCCTTTATATGCCTGTTTGCTTACATTAGCCCATGTTTTTTTACAGAAAAAAACAAAAAAAACTAAATATTTTCCAAAAAATACATTTGAACCACCATGTGATTATTATTATTATTATACCCTGAGATGGGTCAAAGATTGGTAGCAACATTGATTTTCATGCATTGTTATTTTTTGAACAAGGTCAGATTTTATACAAAACTTCCTTAAGTGTTCCTAAGGCCACAAAATGACACCTTCCCAAAAATTGCTCTAAAATATCATATGTCAATATTTTTTTCCACTTTAAACGATTCAGTCTTTTAGAACTACTTCTGCCTGAAACATACATATGAAATATTAATATAATTTGTGGAAATTTTTACCCTTTACATGCCAGTTTGTTTACATTAACCCATGTTTTTTAACAGAAAAAACAAAAAAACTAAATATTTTCCCCCCAAAAAAAAACATTTGAACTACCATTTGATTATAATTATTATTAGACCCTAGGATGGGTCAAAGATTGGTAGCAACATTGATTTTGATGCATTGTTATTTTTTGAACAGGGTCAGAATTTATACAAAACTCACACTTCCAAAGGCCAAAATGATCCTAAGGCCAAAATGACACCTTCCCAAAAACTGCTCTAAAAATATCATACATCAATAATTTTTTCCACTTTAAACTATTAAATGTTTTAACACTACTTCTTCCTGAAACATACATGTCAAATATTAATTAAATTTGTGGAAATTTTAACCCTTTAAATGCCAATATGTTAACATTAATCGAACCACAGTGTTTGGCTGAAGTCGTGAAACCTTTTGTGGGACATCGTAGCCCAGATAGTGACCTGTCCTGATTTCTCACTCCAGAGACTGAGGGCTGATTCATTTTTTATCTGTAAACACCGATCAGAATGAGAAGCCCCACATAAGCCTGCAGTTTCTCTGTCTCAAGATCTCTCCAGTCTATGACTGTCTCCCATGTAGGTTTGTCATGGCCCCAATATGCTACAGGATTTCCTGCATCAGCATCAATGAAAAGCTTGAAGTCAGGGCACTGATTCGGGCAGTGGCATAGTGTGTGAGCCCTGGGATCAAATCTCTGGCTGCTGGGAAGTAGCGGAGCATCTCCATGTTTGTGGGAGACCAGAAGATTTTTCCATATTTGACGTCCATCCTGCCGCCACTTCATCCATCTCCTCTCCGCTCTCACCTTCTGAGAAGTCTTCTGAAGATCCCTCTAATGAATTAGACTCCAGCTTGTCTACTTCCACCTCTGAGGCCTCCGTGTCGACCTCAGAATCCTCGGAGGAAGATGAGGAGCCATCCTCGCTCTTGAAGTGCATGATTATTTCAGGAGCCTCATGTGTGCTGTAATGCCTTGCCATTTTCACTACTTCTGCTATACTGTTCATACTTATAGCAGTGTACTTGCATAAACAACATGAGCGAGAAACAAAATGAACATTGATTTTGTTTTGGTTCTGGCCTCTCATCGTTTTTATTACTGAATTAGTTTATAACGCAGAATGTGCCCTTCAAAAGGGAGAAGAATTTGGATATGTTGAATATGCCCCCCTGCCCCACTCAATACCGACTCCACCCCAACATCACCACCACCCCCTTACCACTCAGACACACTTATTTTACACACACACCAATTTTCAACATTAAAGGTTTATCTTATCAGCTATGGAATGTTTTTTTGGTCTTTTTTAAATTAATTAATTAAATTATAAAATAATTAATTAAATTATAAAATAAAAATAAAATTGCAAAATATGTCCCAAATTTGAAAATAAAATGCTAAAATTAAAATTAAAACATTATTTCATTTTCATTTTTAACGTGATGAAGCATCATTCCGGCCAAATTAAAAAATAAAATTAAATTGATGATTTGACATTTCATTTTCAATATAATCTTGAGTCAAGACTGACAATATTAAAATAAAAAGGCAAGCTTGAAAAGGAATCTGTAAATAAATTTTTTTTAAGGCTTTTTATTCATGCCCAAGCAATAATAGGGACAAAATTAAAATGTAAAGTTCAGTTTTAATTTTATGTTCTGTTTAAATTATTTGTTTTCATTTTCTTTTTCGTTTTCATTTTCATTTTCATTTTCATTTTCAACTTGTATGCAAATTCAATGTTAATCAATGGGTGGCGTTTACTTGCTTAAAAAAAAGGGGATTGGCTGAAGCAGCGTTGCCAACTCAGCGACTGTGTTGCTAAAATAGCGACTTTATTGCTACATCTAGCGACTTTTAGGCCCATTTAGACAAACTTAGCGAATGTTTGGATGAATCTTAGCTTCACATCTGTACAGATAGGCTACTGTGTCGCTTGTACTGGCCCACGAGTGCCGGGTGGCGCTGTCCCGGTGAAATGTGCGTCTGGTGTCTCTGTGCATGGAGCTGGGCAGTGTAGGAGCTGACGCGTGGATGGGATTCGCGTACATTGTTTACATTTCAAAGGAGGAACAAACAATAAAAAGTGGCTGGTCCGCTGTTATATATGTGCGTACACACATTTGGTCCGGTGAGGCGTCAGTTTAACGAGCTGATACACCGACCAGTCACTTACTTTTAAATGAACATTATCTGTTTATTTAGCCTATGTGTTGTCTGTACAAGTATCAGAACTTGCGTCCTCTGTGAAATGCGAGTCTCTCGGAGTCTTCTGTGTACACTGCACTGGACACAACATACAGTTCTTCTGACCATATCTGAAGCGTGGAAGACGAGCTACGCACATAAGGGCTGTGACGATATCACAGTAATACAGCATCACTGCTGTATGCCAGCTGCGGTGATGTCACGGCCGCAACCTTATAAAGCGCGTCATGCCCAAGTGCTCTGATTTCTTGAACTGTACCAACTCACTCCCTGGTTTTAAACCCCTGCGCGAATAACAATATCTCTGCAAGAAAATGTCAGAGCCATGCCCATGAAATTTCATGTGCAAGGAGTCCGAGCCACGCGCATATTAAGCTTTCTCATTCAAGGAGAAGCACTGTGCTGGTGATGATAATGATACCATAATAATAATTTAAAACTATAAATGGGCAAACATGACAACTATCGTTATGAAGGCAGGAGCGCGTATACTGACAGCACAACTCGTTATTTGGTTGAATGCTGTGCTTATATCTGGAGCTACTGTAAGCGAATTTCTGAAAGCAATGATTGGAGTATCCATAAGTTTTGCGCAGTTATTTACGTAATGATGCAATTGTCGATTTTGTTTTGTATCCACTTTGAGAAAATCTAATTAAACATACTAACAATAATAACATTAAATAATATTTATTTTCTATATCTTTTGAGTTTAATATCAATTATGGAACAGTTTTTGTCATTGTTTGTAACCCATTTTTTGTACAATAAATTATTAAAAGTTGCAACATGTTTGGAGAAGTGTGTTTCTATTCACGGAGAGTTTACCGAAAATGAATGTCTAAAGAAATAGGAATCAGGTTTTGCACAACTCATCAGAAACAATCTTAAACTCTGCATGTTCTTTCTGCAGGTTTTCAGGTTGTTATTCTATGAAATGTATTGTATAAAATGGGTTATAAACGATGACATAAAAGGTCTATAAATCATTGTATATTCAAAAGATATAAAAAACAAAAGTTAACATATAAAAATACATATTATTTCACATTGTTATTGCTAATATAATTTGTTGTTTTAATAATATGGGGTGGGTTGTTGTGCTAACAGTCTAACCGCGTGATTCTGTTGCTTCTTCACCACGGTAAAATAAAATCCCGTACGGTCACAGCCCTACTCACAAATCAGCGTTACAAATGAGGACCGCTTACAAATATGCCACAAAGGCTGAAGGTCTGCTCTGCCAGTGTGCCCGCTGCAAAAGTAAGTGACTGGTCACTCATGTCCATTTTCATGAAATGCATGCAAATAACACGCAGTGTGATTATAGTGCTATATATACGCCAATTTTGCGAGCATATGATATCCAGTCCTTAACGGATTTTGGCATAATTATGTATTGCACGATAATCACACTGTGCTATGTGTATGCATTTGATGAGAATGGCTAACGCCTCACCGGATCAGATGTGTGAAAATACGTACATATATAACAGCGGACCAGCCACTTTTTATTGTTTGTTCCTCCTTTCAAATGTAAACAATGAACGCGAATCTCATCCACGCGTCAGCTCCTACACTGCCCAGCTTCATGCACAGAGACACCAGACGCACATTTCACCGGGACAGCGCCACCCGGCACTCGTTGGCCAGTACAAGTGACACAGTACCCTATCTGTACAGATGTGAAGCTAAGATTCATCCAAACATTCGCTAAGTTTGTCTAAATGGGCCTAAAAGTCGCTAGATGTAGCAATAAAGTCCCTATTTTAGCAACACAGTCGCTGAGTTGGCAACGCAGCGTTAGCCAATCCCCTTTTTTGAGCAAGAAAATAAACGCCACCCACTGATTAACATTAAATTTGCATACAAGTTGAAAATGAAAATGAAAACGAAAAAGAAAATGAAAACAAATAATTTAAAGAGAACATAAAATTAAAACTGAACTTTACATTTTAATTTTGTCCCAATTATTGCTTGGGTATGAATAAAAACCCTTTTTAAAATTTATTTACAGATTCCTTTTCAAGCTTGATTTTTTATTTTAATATTGTCAGTCTTGACTCAAGATTATATTGAAAATGAAATGTCAAATCATCAATTTAATTTTCTTTTTTAATTTGGCCGGAATGATGCTTCATCACATTAAAAATGAAAATGAAATAATTTAATATAATGTTTTAATTTTTATTTTAGCATTTAATTTTCAAATTTGGGACATATTTTGCGATTTTATTTTTTATTTTATAATTTAATTAATTATTTTGTAATTTAATTAATTAATTTAAAAAAGACCAAAAAAACCTTCCATAATCAGCAGCTATGCGGTCCGCAGAAAACAGCAAAAATTGTGACATTTTGATGAATGCATGAAATGGTAAAAAGTAGCGCCACCTGGTGGACAAGTATAAAAATTAAAACTTCAAGGCCAGTAGTTTAAAATGATATATTGACATAAAGGTTTGTATTAGTTTAAGTTAAGATAAATGGGGGGTCAAAAATGGTAGTTATAATGGTTGTCAATGGGGCAGTTTTTGTCCTTAGGAACACATTAGTCGGTTTTTGCGTAGCTTAGCCATTTTAAGCTAATTTAAAAAACTGAAACCAAAATTCTAAAATGTATCAAAAATTATTAACCTTTGGCAAGTTTGGGCAATATTCAACCATCACAGTCAAGATGGTTTAAAAATCAAAATCAAAATGGCACAAAATGTCCCTAGGAACATTTCCACTATTTATGGAGGGATTTAAAATTTAATGGCAGAATTGAATAAATCGTTATAATGTTTGAGTTTCCATGGCGACATATTAAAGTGAATGTTGCGCTTCTTTCTGGTCAGTCAGCAGTTTCTATCTCATTTAACACATTTTAAGTTACTTGAAAACACTTACAAACCATAATAACATTAACCAAATACATTTATTCAATGTTGGTTTTATACAAAGTAAGTTACTTATAAATGTGGTTGTAAATAACATTACTATACGACTAGGAGACAGGGCCGGAGTGGGGCCACTTTTCAGCCCGGGAGTTTCGTACCCAAGACCGGCCCACTTTTTCCAAAGTGTTATTCTAAATTAGCACTTTTTTCAAATTGGATAAATAAAGCAACAGTTCAGCTCTTACTATAGTTTCTATTAATATCATGGTTCAACAAATAAGGTAAAAGTTAAATAATATTTCACTTAAGATGAGAAGTTAACAAAAATATTCCTCTACACTCTAAAAAAGTCTGTGTTATTTTTTACCCATAATGGGTAAATATTGGACAGAACACATGCTGGGTTAAAAATAACCCAATGTTGGATTGTTGTTATGCAACCATGGATTATAATAACCCAACAGTTGGGTTAAAACAACCCAGCATTGGGTCAATTTTAACCCAGCAGCGTGTTCTGTCCAATATTTACACATTATGGGTCAAAAATAATCCAGCCCTTTTTGGAGTCTATTCCACAAGAAAAGGTTGATAAATTATTAGCATTGCTAATGCTATGAGGGCTATGATTAATCAGATGCAAATAGAAACATAAAACCCAGTCCGAATTAAAAAAGAAAACAATTTGACAAAAATATTGAATCCAATATTGGGCAAATATATAGCATAACAAGTGATTTATAAGCTTTTTTCGGCTGGTCATTTTTGACTGGGGACACAAAAGGCGTTATATGAACACAACCTGATTGTTACATAACTTTAATTCATATTGTTTACTCATTGCCTCCTCGTTTTTAGCGGGGAAATGGCTTATCTGCTGCTCAGAAGCTGCTTGCATAATATTTGCAAAGTCTATGAATCGTCATGTATACACAAAAGGCTAATATTTTAACTTAAAAAAAAATGTTGGCTTGTAAATAGTTTGACATCGGTATTAGCCGAATAATTACGTTGCTAATGCTAACCATTACTAGGCTTATTTCTCTTCAAGTTACCTGTTGTTGTCCTCTTGAAAATAAATCTGTAAGTTTGGCACATTTATCAGCATCATCCTCTAATGGATTTTTTCTTCAACCTGTTTTTTACGCCCTCCTCCTCTCAGACGCGTATTGTTACGGTAGGGCCGGCCCAGCCTACCGGAGAAAAGTTTTCTTGGACGCGCTATGGACCGAACCAACTCTATGGGAGGGGAGGGGAAAACTCCTTCACATGGTACAACCCATGCAGAGGCTGCGCGCTGCAGTGTCAATGCGAAACGTGTGAAGTGTTTTTTAAGAGAAGATATACTCACTAACGTGACAAATGTAAAAAAAAACGGGATCCGATCACACATCCAGATACAGAAGCCACATTTATGTGACAAATGTAAACGCGCCGTGTCCTGATATACGGATGATCGGATCTGCGTGAACGGACTTATGGGAGCAGCCCTCAATTAAATGCAGAAATGAATAAAATAAAACATTAAACATGCATTATTTCAGAAGTGTTATATGTTGGCTTACCTTATTGTATCAGCAAATTATTTGAAAACAGTTGTGGTCAAGGATTTTCCACAAGTAACACCATAAACATCTCTCTCTCTCTCTCTCTCTCTCTCTCTCTCTCTCTCTCTCTCTCTCTCTCTCACCTTCTTACCTTAACCAAAGCTTTTGAACAACTTCAGAGCACTTTGAAGAGCTTGATGCATATGGATGACTTGTTTGTGTTTTTACTGAATTGCGTTATTTTGACTTTGCTAAAAATTGAATTCTCTAAAAACTGAGGTAAGAAAGTTATAAAGTGATGTTTTGATGGTGCAAAGAGAAGGTTGCTTCCCTTATGAAACTGCCATGAAATAGACAGCAAAAAGTCTAAAAGTTTACAACGAAATCAGCATACGGTATTTGTCTTTCTCTAGACACTTCATTATGTGTTTGGATAGATGCTATAGATATCTTAGACAAATTGAATACTTCAACATATCTTTGAAGCAACTTGATCTTACAAAGTTCTGTGGGATAGTCACAGAATTTTTTGCTAATTTTTCTGTGGCATTCTCACGTATCTCCGCATTTTTCCGTGGCCCTGCTACGGACTGTCTTTTTTTCCGTGGCATTCTCACGGATTGGTTACTCAACTGCTTTTTCCTATTTTCAAATCAACGTGATCTCACAAAGTTCCGTGGGATAGTCATTTTTCTGTGGCATTCTCATGGATCTCCGTATTTTTCCGTGGCCCTGCTACGCAGGGGCATTGCACAAGATCTCCGGCCCTATGCATAGGCAGTCCTGATGGGCCCCCATGCCCCACCCCATAATATATTTCTGCCTTTTCAAGGGCCCTCTCTTCCTTTGGGGCCCTGGTAATCAGTACTGGTTTTACTCCCAGTCCGACGCCCCTGCTGCTACGGATTGTCTTTTTTCGTGGCATTCTCACGGATTGGTTATTCAACTGCTTTTTCCTATTTTCAAACCATTTTTGCTTCGGTTTAGGGTAAGGTTTGGTGTTTGCGTTAGTATGTCCCTTTGACTATTGGTTTATACTATTTTTTCCGATTTATTCTTTTATATTTTCTAAACTTTTTACAGTTTACAGTGTTGTTCCGATTGTTGTCAGACAAGGGTTTAGACCCTCGCAAAAATTTTGAAAGTAGATTTATCTATGGAAAATGAAAGAAACATCAAGAGAAATGTTATTCTCTCATGAACACGACAATGTTGATACAATATATATATATATATATATATATCAACATTGTCGTGTTCATGAGAGAAAAACATTTCTCTTGATGTCCTTGTGATTTTATCAGTATTTCATGCAGTGTTGTTGGCCATAAACAACTTGATGGTGTTGTGAGTTTATACAGCTGGAGTTTTTCCATTCAAGTGAATAGCATTACATTGCACCCATCTGTAAATATAGGGTGAATTCAGGTTGATGCATTATGACGTTGAGATGAAGGTGAAAAAGTGTCCCATGCACCTTGCCTATGCAACTGAACCATCCCCTTTACAAAAATCCTGTTATGACAGGATTGTGACAGCCCACATGTTTTGTGTGAAATGTCATGTCATGTGGAATTGGTTTGTTTTTCATGCCTTGTGATTTCGTGCCAGTTAAACGTTTCCTGTGTCTAGTTATTTTAAAGTCAAGTTTGTTTTAGTTTTTGTTCAGTTTATTATCAAGCCTGTTTTAGTTATGTTTCCCCCCTCATGGGTTTTTTGTTTCTATTTTGTTGGATCAAGTCTTTTGTGTTCATCTGCCCCCTGCATTTTGGTTCTGTCTCTCAAAGTTCCTGACACAAGCATTCTTTATAGCTCATAAACTCAATTCTAAGTTCTTAAATGTCATTATATAATATAAAGCAGTAGTACCACTGTCAGGATTTGGGGAACACAAAACACGAACCCAGATGCGGACGTTTACAAAAAAGGAATTTATTGAAAGACAGGGAAAAAACAGAAAAACAAAACCCACGAGGGGGCAAAACAAGACTAGGGAAACACGACACTAAACTAATACTAAACTGGACAAAAACTAACAATAAACTCTTAAACAGATTACACAGATCAGGACTATAAACATCGAAAACTCACAGGAACCGACAGGGCATGAGACAAGACGAACGTGCACAGAACAGCAAACACAAGGACAATAAATAGGGACAAAGTAAATTACATACACCTGGAAAATAATCACGAGTAAGGGATCGGGGAAAAAGTGACGAGACCCGGGAAATGCGTGGTCAGAATAAACCAATACTACAACCACACATTTCCCATATAGAACATATGTACTGTCAGAATCCTGTCATGCTAAACTAGATCTAAATACCAACAGGATCCGACAGGATTCTGACAGTACGCCCCCCTCCAAAAGGCGGCTACTAGACGCCTTCGAAGGGAGCACACTAAACATGGGACAAGACAGACTGCATACACGACATGATCCATGAAAACATAACAAAGACTAACAAGGGCAAACAGGCAATAACAACAGTGGGATTGGGGTGAGACAATAAAAATAATAAACAAGGGAGGGGGGGGTGGGGGAACACAAAAGTTCATAGGGGGTGGTCCAGGGTGGGAGGGTGGTGGAAAGAGTCTGGGGGGACTTAGGGTGAGTCCAGGAAGGATCATGACTGAACAATGGAAACTTGGCCAGGGTTGCGCTGGCTGCGCATGCGGCTGGGGTTGCGCTGGCTGCGCACGCGGCTGGGGTTGCGCTGGCGTCTGAGTCGGCGCCTCTGTGCGCTCTGGCGGGTGCGTCGGCGCCTCGGTTCGCTCTGGCGGGTGCGTCGGTTGGGGTTGCGCTGACTGCGCACGCGGCTGGGGTTGCGCTGACGTCTGAGTCGGCGCCTCTGTGCGCTCTGGCGGGTGCGTCGGCGCCTCTGTGCGCTCTGGCGGGTGCGTCGGCGCCTCTGGGCGCTCTGGCGGCTGCGTCGGCGCTTCTGGGTGCTCTGGCGGCTGCGTCGGCGCCTCTGGGCGCTCTGGCGGCTGCGTCGGCGCCTCTGGGCGCTCTGGCGGCTGAACCAGACTCCCCTTCCTCCTGTTCTTCCTTCGGGGTCGCGGAGCAGATAGAGGATGTGGTGGTGCTCTTAAGTCGGAGGAGGACCCCCCAGACGAATGTCCACATGTCCACTGGGTTCTTTTCTGGCACGTTCGTTCTGTCAGGATTTGGGGAACACAAAACACGAACCCAGATGCGTACGTTTACAAAAAAGGAATTTATTGAAAGACAGGGGAAAAACAGAAAAACAAAACCCACGAGGGGGCAAAACAAGACTAGGGAAACACGACACTAAACTAATACTAAACTGGACAAAAACTAACAATAAACTCTTAAACAGATTACACAGATCAGGACTATAAACATCGAAAACTCACAGGAACCGACAGGGCATGAGACAAAACGAACGTGCACAGAACAGAAAAAGTGACGAGACCCGGGAAATGCGTGGTCAGAATAAACCAATACTACAACCACACATTTCCCACATAGAACATATGTACTGTCAGAACCCTGCCATGCTAAACTAGATCTAAATACCAACAGGATCCGGCAGGATTCTGACAACCACAGTAAGTCATTAACTGTTTACTAAAAATTTTCTTTTTTTTACTGCATGTTTCTTGAATGAGGGGTTACAAATGTATACTATAGAAATACATTTTTTAGATGTTCTTCCAACAAAGGGAAAAAATATTTTTTTGTAGGAAACGTAAATGTATACTATAATTGTACACTGAATCAGATAAGATTTTGTTGGCTTGATATCCTGTGTATTCCTAGCTTTGTAGTGCCATTGAATTGTGAACAAGTTTCCTTTGTGGACAGCAAGCGAAACACTTATTTCATTTACATTTGAATATAATACAGTTTTGTATATTAGAAAAATGTCAAATATATATACTGCCCTACAAAGGCTAGGTGCAGTAACTATGCAAACACTGAAACCGAGAAAAATGCCCTTAAAGTTTTTTACACCAGCCAGTCAAACATGTTACTGCAATTTTGGCACACATGTTTCTCTGAAATGAGACAAAATTGAAACAGGAGACTTTGTCACAAAACACAACAGATCTCACAAAGCCCATTTCAACCCATAACTCAATTTAGACTAAATGCGTAGTTACTGCGCTTTGGCTTTGTAGGGCAGTATATATGTAATGGTTTTTACACTGTACAAACTGTATATTCTATACCCTTCCCCAAACACCAACCAACACAGAAAACTTTCTCCTACTTCACATTTTCAAGAAACATCATTCTGTTTGATTTATAAGCTTGTTTCCACATGGGGACCTCAAAATGTCCCCACAAGGTTACAAAAATACTGGTATTCCTATATACCAGGTACACACACATCCCAAAACTTTTGGTAATAGATTGTATATTATATTGTATATTATATTCATTCATTACACACAGACTGATATATTTCAAATGTTTCTTTTTTATTTTGATGATTATAACTGACAACTAAGGAAAATCCCAAATTCAGAATCTTAGAAAATTAGAATATTACTTAAGACCAATACAAAGATAGGATTTTTTGAAATCTTGGACAACTGAACAGTATGAACATAAAAAGTATGAGCATGTACAGCACTCAATACTTAGTTGGGGCTCTTTTTGCCTGAATTACTGCAGCAATGTGGCGTTGGCAGGTGCTAAGGTGTTATGAGAGCCCAGGTTGCTCTGATAGTGGCCTTCAGCTCTTTTGCATTGTTGGGTCTGGCATATCACATCTTCCTCTTCACAATAACCCATAGATTTTCTATGGGGTAATGGTCAGGCGAGTTTGCTGGCCAATTAAGAACAGGGATGGCATGGTCCTTAAACCAGGTACTGGTAGCTTTGGCACTGTGTGCAGGTGCCAAGTGCTGTTGGAAAATGAAATTTGCATCTCCATTAAGTTAGTCAGCAGTAGGAGGCATGGAGTGCTCGAAAACATCCTGGTATACAGCTGCGTTGACCTTGGACCCCAGAAAACACAGTGGACCAACACCAGCAGATGACACGGCAGCCCAAACCATCACTGACTGTGGAAACTTTACACTGGACCTCAAGCAACGTGGATTGTGTGCCTCTCCTCTCTTTCTTATAACTTTGGACCACTCAGCAGCAGTCTAGAAGCGAGAAGCTTCTGATGCTGTCTGTTGTTCAAGAGTGGCGTGACATAAGGAATGCGACAGCTGAAACCTATGTCTTGAATACGTCTGTGCATAGTGGTTCTTGAAGCACTGACTTCAGCTGCTGTCCACTCTTTTTGAATCTCCTCCAAGTTTTTAAATGGGTTTTGTTTCACAATCCTCTCCAGGGTGCGGTTATTCCTATTGCTTGTACACTTTTTTTCTACCACATCTTTTCCTTCCCTTCACCTCTCTATTAATGTGATTGGACACAGATCTCTGTAAACAGCCAGGCACTTTTGCAATGACCTTTTGTGTCTTGCCCTTCTTATGCAAGGTGTCAATGGCTGTCTTTTGCACGACTGTCAAGTCGGCAGTCTTTCCCATGATTCTTCTTCTTCTTCTTTGAGCTTATTAGCGGCTCGCATTCTTAAAAGAGCATTACCGCCATCTACTGTGGGTAATGGATCAGAGACACTATAATCCTTCCCCTAGACCATTCAGGACTCAGGCTTTCGATGTTGCTGCGTGTTCCAGCTCCTCCATCTACAGCTCAAGTCTGTCACAGTCCAAAGAGGATTAATAATAATAATAATAATAATTCTATCTATATTCTATTTATTAAATTAGTACTATTTAAGAATTGAATTAATAAACCATCCCCTTCCTCTAGATCCAGAAGCTTTTTTAGTGTTAGTTGTTGTACACCTTTCTTCTTAAATTCCTCTATTAGTTTAGCCCTTTCCTCTGTGTATCTATTGCATTTAATAAGTACATGTTTCACTGTTTCTCTAATTCCACACCAATCACACAGTCCTGTAGGATGTTTTCCTATTACATGCATTGTTGAATTAAGACCTGAATGGCCAAGTCTTAGGCCGTTTCTCAATATGCGTTCTTGTCTGTACTTGTGTTCTTGTGGACTTGTGAAACGTCATCAGTCGCGGACCAAGTACTGTTCCAAATCAAAGTTCGCATCAAGCCCAAGTTCACAAAAAATCCCCGGATGTGTTCTTGATCCGCCCATTTTATCGAGGATGCATCAGAGGAGACTTGTGTGGACTTATGACAGCGAAGTTTCCCAGAATGCATTTCGCGTCAGGAGTCCGTTCTTCCGAGTCTGAACTTGCAAGTTCGAACAACGAAGGACACAAGTCCGAGTTCGGCGTACTTGGTTTTGAGAAATGGCTTTAATCTTCATATAATACATTCTTCCTTCCTTCTCCCCCTCGAAATCCTTCCTCTTCCTACCATTGGTTGTATTGAATATAAATGTCTTCATTTTTGTTCATTATCCCAATTTGAGTTCTGCTTTACTATACATTATTTCCATATCAATTCTTTCATTTGTCCTAGCTTGTTTTGCTAACTTGTCTGTTGCTTCATTACCTAATATTCCAGTATGGGCCGGAACCCACAAGAATTGAACTATATTATTTGTCCGTTGCATCATACACATTATCTGCAATATCTCCAAAACAATATCCTGTCTAGTTTCTGATTTTTGAACTTCTAGACAAAGCAAAGCTGAACTTGAATCTGAGCATATCAGAGTTCTATTTAATCCAGCGTTTCTCAAAGTGTGGGGCGGGTCCCATTGGTGGGGAATAGGAACATTACAAGTGGGGCGTGACCAGAGGCAGAGTGGGACCCAAAAATCTACTGGGAAATTTCATAGACCACCAGCCCTCTGTGGTCAAAAAAAAAAAGAAAAAAGAAAATGGTTCGCTGTAAATAAGCAAATGCTGAAATCTAAAATAACAATAAAATGACTGCAAAACAACATGAAATACCAAGTGTAATAATTATTATTTAAAAGATCTTAAAGTCAACAGTTCCCTAGTTTTAGGTAAGCTAAAGCTTACTTTGGTTGCAAAGCAGTTGCTTATAAAATTATTAAGCCTGTTTGGAGAGAGATGTTTTATGTGACAAAATGTCAGTCATCGTGTGATAACGAAAATTTAACGAGGCTTAAACTAACTTACGTGTTCTGAGCAGGTGTTGTCAGTGAACAGGCTGTAAACTGTTGGCTAAGTTACAGACAACTGATGCTGATTATCTGGGAAACATTCTCTAACAGCAGTCAAGTTGTCATTGTTTGTGTCAAAGTTGTGAATTTGTTGTAACATTAAAACAGGAGATCAGACTTTGTGCTTATCAAAGTGATGCTCGGAGCTCCATTCCTCTGTGGGTGTGCGAGGCTATGCTTTTTTATTGGTTGTTGCATTAAATCTTACCCAGATACAACAGTCCTATTTTCTGATTGGCTATTGTGTAGCCACTTTCTTTATTTTTTGATTGGCTGAATCTAGAACTCCAGGGGAGACGGGCTTGATAGAGAGAGCGGTGCGGCCAGATACATTTTGAGCGCTGAAGCATATTAAATATATGATAAATAGGTTTTAGTGTGGCCGGAGTGCATGACTAAAGACTGAAGGCACGGCCATTATCAGACCAGCCCTCGCAGCCTTAAAACACTACCGGCCCACCGGGAAAAGTCCAGACTCTCCCGATTGCCACTCCGCCACTGGGCGTGACAAATGGGAGGAAATTTGGTAATTTTTGTGCCCATCTCTATTAATTCTTTTAATTATTGACCATACACTCAAAATTATACATTTAAATATAAGCCTAACTTAAAGCAACATCAGACTGTGAAGAAAATGTCACCCGGAACCATATTCTACAAGAATGAATTAAAGTCAGAATTGAAGTGGAACAAAAACTTTAATGCGGAGAGGCGGTATAGGCGGTAGCGGGTATAAAAGTTAACAATGGATACGTTTGTGACAAGGAATGAAAACTGGAGATTCTGTACTAGCAGAGAAAACCAAGAAAGACAGTCAACCCAATCAACCAAAACGCCAGCCGAAAAGAAAGTATGATGACTTTTGTCAGAGACAAAATGCAAACACAGTTGCTGTGTTTTTTTCACATTTGCACATTTTTTTTTTTTTCGCATTTCTCTATTGAAAGTGTTTAATGCTGTTATGTTTTAAAATATGATGGGATTAAACAAATTTCAGCAGTTAAAATTAAAGCCTACTTGATACCATTTTGTCAGGGCAATTGGGGACAGGTGGGGCTCGGAACCCTTCCCTACCTCCGAAGTGGGGAATGGCAGAAAAACTTTGAGAAACACTGATTTAATCCAATTTCATTTATTTTATTCATTGCCATCATAATTCCCATTAATTCTCCTGTAAAAACTGAAACATGATCTGTTATTCTTACCGCTTTTCCACTTTCATCTTAGGGATGATATATGCTACACCCACCTGACCATTCTTTTCCCCATGATTGTAAAGTGAGAGACCACTCAAAGGCCTTTGCATGTGTTTTGAGTTAATTAGCTGAATAGAGTGTGGCACCAGGTGTCTTCAATTTTGAACCTTTTCACAATATTTTAATTTTCTGAGATACTGAATTTAGGATTTTTCTTAGTTGTCAGTTATAATCATCAAAATTAAAAGAAATAAACATTTAAAATAAATTAGTCTGTGTGTAATGAATGAATATAATATACAATTTTCACTTTTTGAATGGAATTAGTGAAATAAATAAACATTTTGATGATATTCTAATTATATAACCATACCGTATATGTATATAGTGCTGTGTATTTTTTCTAAGTTTTCAAAAACACTTTCATCAAAACATTTTGCCAATTCCTTTTGCAAACTTCAGATGTGCAGCAACTTTCTTTTTAGTAAGCAGTGCTTCCTTCGAAGTGTTCTGCCGTGGATTCCCTACTTATTAAATTTTTTACGTATTGTAGAGTCAAGAACAGAGATGTTAGTAAGTTCCAATGATGCCTTCAAATCTTTGGCTATCATTCGTAATTGTTTCTTTATCTCATTGATGTCTTCTTGTGCTCTTGGTATCATTTTGACTGGGCGCCCACTTCTTGGTAGAGTAGCCACAATCACAAAGTGTCTCCATTTGTAGATTGTTTGCCTAACTGTAGACTGTTGAATTTCTAAAGTCTTTGAAATTACTTTGTAACCCCTTTCAGCTTTATGTAAAGCAACAATTCTTGATCATGGCTCCTCTGAAAGTTCTTTTTGGTGAGGCATGGCTTAAATAAGCATGTTCTTGTGCAGGGCAAACTCCAAAAGTCTGAGGTTTTTTTATCAGTCAAATTAGCTGTAGAGAAATTTGCAATGCAAAAAAGGAGGCGTGTTCTGGCGCAAACCATCCCTGGTGCTATTTTGCAGTTTCAAAAAACAATTGCGCCACTGACCAGAAAAAAAAGTTTAAAGTCAGTGGCGCGTTGCGCGTGGTTCAATATGCTATTTTAAGGGCGCATGCTTGACCATAATGTATAGCGTGCACAACGTGCATACACTTTGCTTATCTAATCTACACAGATGCAACAGTTATTTTTGCAAATCATAAATTGTTACACGAAAAAATATTAATACACGAGATAAGGGAAATCATAGTGGTGAGCATTGTGGTGATAGTTTTTATTTATTGTGTGGCTGCGTTAAAAAATTCTCATGCAAATAACGATTAAAATAATTTTCATACGTTTGTTGTGTGGCTGTATTACGTTTATTTTATGTAAATAATAATTAAAATGTTTTCATAAGAAACCTTAATGTATATGAACTTGATTTGTAAGAGTACTTTGGGGTTGGACCTTGCTTGCGTTTCTTGGGTCCGATTTCAAAGCCCCCAAACCCTTTCAGCGTGAGGGTGGACGCAGCGATGTCCTCTGCTGGCGACGGGTCCTGAGGCAGATCCACCTCCCGTTACACGGCGTGCACGATTTATGCTGGCAAGCTTGGGATTCCCCCGTCTCCTGACATCATTGTAGCGCTTGGCTTCTCTGTCTTTGACTGCTCTTACAAGAACGTCGGTCTCCTCGGCTGTGAACCGCTCCTGGCGTGCGCCTGGTAAATCCGTCATAATAATAGCAACCCGCCATGGAACTTGCGCCCTTGCGTTTAAAGGGAATGTTGGATAGCGTTCTGATTGGTTTATTTGACGTTACGCCCAAACCACACCTATGAATAAT
The DNA here is from genome assembly GCF_030506205.2 of Paramisgurnus dabryanus. Lineage (NCBI taxonomy): Eukaryota > Metazoa > Chordata > Actinopteri > Cypriniformes > Cobitidae > Paramisgurnus > Paramisgurnus dabryanus. The sequence continues at coordinate 4,257,588 of NC_133339.1, forward strand.
GAACCTACTTCAACCTCTTATTGATTTGCGCCCGGCGCAAGAGTTATTTCTCCCGCCGGGAAAATAGCAACAGTGCCCAAGATCCGCCCACAAACTCACTTGCGCTTTGCGCTTCATACTTGCATTTCAGATCGTTAAAATAGGGCCCTTAATCTTAACCAGACTCCAGGTGTTCTAAAACATGACTCCAATTTGCTTTTCTGAGGTCATTAACTCAAGGGTTCACATACTTTTTCCACAAGCACTGAGGTTTTTTGGTTGTTCTCAATAAAGACATGAAATATCATATTTTTTGTGTGATTTTTTTTTAGACACGTTAGGTTTGTCAATACCCCTAACTTAGATGAAGATCAGATTACATTTTATTACAAATTTATTCAGAAAACCATGAAATTGCAAAAGGTTTGCATACTTTTTCTTGCCACCCTAAGTGATCTTCTTGTGCTATACTGTACGGTTAGAGATCTGAGATCTTAATGACTTGCTCTTAATGGTGCCACGGTGTTGTTATAAATCAAAAGGTGATTGGCCCTTCTCTGTGACTCGGCCCAAACTTTGGAATGGTCTCCCATATCATGTGAGGTCTGCTCCTTCATTGAACATTTTTAAATCTACTCTTAAATTGTATTTTTAAACTTTAGCCTTTTGGAAACCTGTAATTGACCCTTTGTAAACCACGCCCAAAACCGCCACAGGCCAATCATGGTTTAGCAACCGTAACAAGGTGCGGGAGGTCTGTCAAGCTTTAAAGCAAGGGAAACATGCTGAAGCATTGTGCATAAGGATTGTGTAAATCTGATACCTAGTAAAAAGTTTGGACGGGGTAGTTTAATTTTCCCTTCACGAAACATAAAACCCAATGAGAAACGCTGGAAGTGGATCAAGCAGTGTGATAGGCCTAAATGTCGACAGAATTAACAAAAACACATATCTTTGCTTAATTTTAGCTAGCTAGCTTACTTGGCACATCATTTTTTGGAAATAAATGACTTTTTTGTTCATAATGCATATATTTGAACGTAAAATAATATGATTAAAGGCAAGACTGAGGCTGACTGCCATACTTTAAAAATATTTTAGCATTTTGTTAATGGACAACCTACCTCTGAGTACCCCAATCCGATCACGGCTTTTTCGGGGTTAGTTCTGTAAAAACCCTAGAGCTCAGGTAAAGAGAAAGAGCATAGAATATGTGGAAAAATAGGTGCATGCGGAAAAGCTTCATGCGAGTAAAGACTGGAACGGACAGTCGCTCAGCTCTCTTTATGCTCTCGCAGCTGGACACATTTGCTCGATCAAGATGACTTTTGAGGCTTTCGGGTGGGATAATGTTTGGTGTCTTTGCACCGATGTCACACGGTGACGATTACATGGGGCGGAACCAAAAACGAAGAAGATTGGTTCCGCCCGGAGATGGTTTCCGCCCAGAGGGGTAAGCGGAAACACCGGAACTTCCGGGTGAACACCGCGAAGAACATCAAGCCGATTGAGTGCAGGTGTGTGTAATAAACGTGGCGATTGGGGATTGGATGATGAGAGGAAAGGAAGGAGTATAAAGAGAGCATGGAAACCCGAGGTTAGTGGTGTGTGTTTTTGTAGTACAGTCGATTCGTTGGGCTCGATCGGTAAGGTGCTTACCAAGCTGTTGTGGTGTAAGAGCGGAGATCTGGGTAAAGCCACGTCTGGTAGTAACGGAAGAGGATATTTTGCTGGGCGAAGAGAGAAAGAAGGATACATATATATTACTGGGCTGAGTATACTGAAACTTCCTTGTTGTTTTGGACGAAATGACATGCATGCTTCATAGATGTGTTTATATGACAGTTGGATGAATACTTACTGGATCACGTGCAGCGTGAAGAGAAACCTGCCAGTTTGAAGGTGAAGGAAACGAAGGAGAGAGTGTTAACATTGACTGTGAGTACAAGGAGCCTAAATTTGGATGCTATTGTTGAAAGTGCATTATTCATGTGTTGTGAGTCCTCAGCGAACTGAATAGCAGCCCTATCATGGAGCAGAGTGGTGGGTGAGCCGGGAAACATATCAATATTGGGAGGAAAGGCAGTCGCGGCAGCTACGTCCATTTACTGGTTCTTCACCATTGCAACGCCCAATAGGTCCCCAGGCAAGTTCCATGAAGACCGTGGCCTGACCTTATCTTTTTCACTTAAAGTGTGTGGAGTGCTGTGGGTGAGTCCTTGACTTTGCTGAATGTGTGTGCACTTGACGTATTGCAGTGGAATGCAATGGTGGAGTGGAACTGTGCTTATGTTGTCAGAAGCCATTATAGGTTGGAGTTAGCCGTGGGAGAACCAATGACCTATGGCTGGTGAAGCGTTCATTAATTATATGCTGTCCAGCGCCGCTGTGTGAAAACAGGTGAAACGTCCCTCTCCATCTCTGGAAATTGTTTGGGCTCTGTGGAGACGGTGGTGAATCGTACCGGGAGCTCAGACTGTACGTGAGTAGAGTTTCAAGGTGGTTTCACATGTATGAAGGAAGTTGTATTGCTGTCCAAGCACGGTGTGGATTAACTTTGCCTGTTGCGGAGCCTCTTCAAAAGTTCGCCCCTGTCTAGATCTCTGGAACCATACGTGGAAGAAAGGAGAGGGCAGCGTTCGGCTCGACTGTGACAGTGTCGAATTCCCCCGTTGTATCAGAGGCCTCTGGAAAAGGCCTGTATGAAGACGTCTTACCATGAAAGGTCTGTGAGTAAATCTATCTACTGTATACCTGTTAGTCCATCGTAAGCCCATCGCCCACGAGTAGCATTTGAGGTAGAAACTTCTGAGGATAGAGAACCTGAAGAGTCAGGGGCAAAAGTTTTCCAGTCACCTGTGTTATACTCACCACTGTGTTACAGCCTCGAATCCTCCAAAGGAGAAAACTACGAGCCCAGTTACCTGAGAAGTACCTACCGTATCCACTGCACCAGCCACCTGTAAGAGAGAAAAGTACAGTTATCTGTAAAGTATCATTCTGTGTTACAGCCACGAATCCTCCAAAGGAGAAAACTACGAGCCCAGTTACCTGAGAAATACCTACCGTATCCACTGCTACCAGTCGCCTGTAAGAGAGAAAAGTACAGTTATCTGTAAAGTGTCATTCTGTGATACAGCCACGAATCTTCTAAAGGAGAAAACTACGAGCCCAGTTACCTGAAAAGTACCTACCGTATCCACTGCTACCAGCCACCTGTAAGAGAGAAAAGCCTCAGGTATCTGTAAAGTGTCACCCTGTGTTACAGTCACAAATCCTCCAAGGGAGAAGGTTACGAGTCCAGTTTACCTGAGAAGTACCTACCGTGCCAGTTGCTACCAGCTACCTGTAAGAGGGAAAAACTTAGTCACCAGTTAAGTGTATCCTGTGTCCACAGCTACGAGCCGGCAGAAAGAGCGGAGGAAGGCCTAGCTACCCACCTACTACTTACCTTGTGTGTGTTCCCCTTTCCCCTCCCTGAAAATCATTTTAAATAATTTAATAAAGCTTGTTTTAACTTTACTTGTACTCTGTGTGTGTGGTCATTGGGGTGGCTTGGGACCTCCTCGAGGTGGAAACTAGGAAGGGGCGTGACTCCATAGCATCTGAGTCCGCTCCGGCCTGTGACACCTATGTTTAGTTGTTTGATTTAATCAGTGACACGCATTATCTTTTGTTCTACACGTACCGCAAACACTGTGATTGGTCTACTAGAACCCCTCCCGTCAGTTAAAAACTGCGTCATGGGTATTTCTGTTTGCGACGGTAAGAACATAGATGGACCAAGTTGGGGAGTGATTTAACTGAAACTGCAACATTAGTCGCTGTTTATTTACTTCCATCATTGCTGGTCTACTCAAAACATACCCAACAAGTTGCTGTGTCTTTTCCGCTTGTGTGTTAAATTGGCCAAGCTGTTTCTACATTGACGGTCGCGCTGCTACTGTGGTAACACCACTGATCTATATAAATGACTGGATGGCGCATAGAACGCTTAACGTAACAGCGTGGGGGTGAAGCCAGCGCAGAGTTCGAGCGGCCATCAAGAGGGCATCATTGACTTCCATTCAATGTCGTTCAATCCGATTTTTTTATTGAGTGACTTGTCTAAGACCAAACTGTCAATCAGTATGAAATGTGTGATAGTATCATAGAGTTTAAAAACAGAAATGACCCAGAGAAATGCTTCTTCTTTTTTCTAAAGTAAATAACCATGTCGTCAGCATTCATCTGATGATTCACATCAGGAAAAAGTTCCAGAAGATCATTAATATAAATACTAAAAAGAATATGACCTAAAATGGTTCCCTGAGGGATTCCCATTTTAAAAAAATGTAGAGGATGACCTGATATTGTTAAAAACTACACTTGTTTACGATTTTTTTAAATATGAGTCAAACCACTGGACAGATCATTTAGATAAGTTATACTTTGACATTTTTTATATTAAAATGTTGTGATTATGGTATCAAATGCTTTTCTTAAAGCCAAGATCATAAATCCTTTTTAAAGTGTGCGCTTAATATTTTCTAATAATAAATAGAACATCTGATTTCTTTCTGAACTGTTCACTTAAGACATAATAACAGAAAATTTTGTATGATATTTCTGAGATTTTATGAGATTTTGTGTCCACACGCTTTGTGAAATGTGCCTTTCTATGTGTGCTTTTAACTGTCTGTCCATTTGAGTGTTTGGATGTATGTGTTTTTTGTGCTATATACTATAGCACCTATAAAGCACCTATGAAGAACCATCCAGATGGCGATATAGCACCACTATAGCACCAGATATGGTTCTATATAGTACTATAGGGTTCTACACAGGTACTACATAGGTGCTATATGACACTTAAAATGGCTCCCCTATGATTAATTTACGAGCCAGTGAACCACTTTAAGTGCTATTTAGCATTGTTTGTTTATAGAGTGTATTTTGGCAGTGTTTATTATATATTGTATAAACACTGTCGTGTTCATGAGAGAAAAACATTTCTTCTGATGTCCTTGTGATTTTATCAGTATTTGATGCAGTGTTGTTGGCCATAACAACTTGATGGTGGTGTGAGTTTCAAGTGCATGACATTGCATGCATCTGTAAGTGTAGGGTGGATTCAGGTTGATCAAGATGAATTATGACATTGAGATGAAGGTGAAAAAGTATCCCACGTACCACCTATATATTCAGTTTTTATTTATTTTATTTTGTTGCCTTCTAGTTTCTTGTCTACGCAACTGAACCATCCCGATATCACAAAGAGAAAATGACAGAAGGCCAAGCATTTTTTGAGCTCAAAAACACACAATGCTAACAGTTTCTAAGGGTCATCATATTTTACAAAACACTCTTGTGTTCAGTATCATAGTTGACTGTCTCTGATTTTAAGGTATTAACTTTTTATTTTCTTTTTACTGCATGTTTCTTGAGAGGTGACAAATGTATACTATAAAAAATCAACTTTGAGATTTTCTTTCAAAAAAAAGGTAAAGAAGTAAAAAATTTAGTGGGAAAAGTAAATGTATACTGTATGGGGCAGTTTCATGGACAGCTTTAATCCAGGACTAGTCCTTAGATACATTAGGACATTTAAGAAGTTTTTACAAACATACCTTACAATAACCAATACCGCTGTGCATATTACGACAAAACAATAACAGTGATATATGTTAAGATATGTCAGTGCAAGATGTTTTTATATTAACCTTCTAAGAGCTGGATGTCCCCATATGTGTACATCACTTTTTTTTTTTGCACCTTAATACTTAATTCTGTGAACCTGTTGTACACAAACGTGGACAATTACACTGCTTCATGTTCAAAGACAAATATTGGTTATATTTATTGGTTCTTGCTAACCCCAAAATAGCTGGAAGAAATCTGAAAAAAAGACAAACCAAAGCTCGGGTCTTAGGAGGTTAAGGCAGATCAAACATGCATTTTAGTCTGGTACTAGAATAAACCCTGTCTGGGTAACCGCCTTTAAGTGTACTAAATAAGATTAGTCTAAACATGTTCATAACAAGGATTATTTTGTTGGCTTGGCATAAAGGAATAGTTCACCAAAATGTGAATTTTTACCCTCATGCTATCTTAAGTGTATATGACTTTCTTAAGTGAACATAATCAGATTTTTATTAAAAAACTTACTTAAAGAGCATGACTAATATACTGTAGATGGCTTGTTTTTGTCATTATTGGATTAAATGATCTTGACTGTACAATTATTTGGCTCTTGATTTTTTTTATATTGCTCAGATATTTTTATCTACACTCTATTTTTAAATACACTCTTACTGTAAAAAACCCTTTAAGCATTTTTATTCATACAGTCATGCATAAAAAATAAAAAAATTTGGTTGCTCAAAATCATTTAGTTGAAGGTTTCTTTAGATTTTAAAGGTTTTTTATGGAACCATTTAGCTTTGGTTCTTCTATGGCAGGGTTCCTCAAATCCTACCCTGGTGGGCTGGTGCCCTGTAAAGTTTGACTCCAACCCTGATCAAATGTGATTTTTTGTTTTTGTTTTTAAAAATGTCTCTAGAAATTACAGTATTATTGGCAGCTGTTTGTCAGTAACTTACTATAAATTTATTACAATGAAAACTTATTACAGCAAACATTTTCCATGTTTTGTGTTATGGAGTGCACTGAAATGAGAAAGACCAGAGCAATGTTTTTGTGTTTTTGAGGTGCAGGATGAAAGTCGCTACAGCATTGTCTCCTTTGTTTGATTGCACTACAACAGACACACGAAAATATTATCTACAATATTATAACAAAATGGATATTCTCTCTTCCTTCTTATTTAAGTAAGTTTTTACTGTTATTGTCCCAATGCAAATGCCAGATAGGTCAGACCATTTTTAAAAAATGTGGGTCGGTGAGATTTTTTGTATACCCGAGCTATAGCTTAGCTGGATGCAGGAGGAGCGAACTGGTCATCTGGAGCAATGTGGGCCAGTTAACCTACGCAAGTTATAGATCAATAATAATAACGATTAATGCTACAATACTGTGTTTTTTGGACCCACTTGTAACTCTGCTTTAATTTCTGCCTCCTTCAAAACACACAGTCCCTTAGTGCAGTGGTCTAACAATGCACATCAGTGTCAAAGTGTGGACAAAAAATATTAAAGAGGGTGGGAGTTTCTGTTCACAAAAGCCGCCGTGAACGACTCCAAGCTAAGAATTTTAACCAATCAAATGAAAGAAGTCGGGTGTTTCTTAAGACGAACACAAATTCAACCCATCACATTACAGAGCTGAGCAGAATTCCATTTCCAACAATAATATAAAAGAAGGCGTGAGTTTGTGCTCAGTAAAATTGCACGTTTAGTGCTTGCATGAATGTATCCTTATATTAAAAAATACAGATTATTAGCAAATTCAGGGATTCAAACTACTTTACTTTTTGAATTTTGCTGTTTTAAATTAAAAATGAAATTTAGATTATTTGCCATGTAAATGCTATTACTGTAGTGACTGTTAAGCAAGCAAATAGAAACAATAAATGTTTATAGCATACAGTATAAGATAAAGTATGAATGTATGGATATGGATATTGCGAATTAAATTAGAATGCAGAATGTCTCGGTTACGTAGTGTAGTGTTTGGCGTTTTGGATATTGCCCTGGCAACTAATTAATGAGACTGATTAAGAAATGAGAAACACCGGGGCGCGCGCCGTGTATTGAGAGATGGTGTGGGAGAAGTTTTAAAAGGAGCGGAAAAGACAATGCGAGCGACTCGGTTCCAGTGATAGTGTGGATCACAAGACGGCGGTACTCACCTTTTGTTTGGGAGGGGGGTGTCGTTCGCGGTCGGTAAGGGCCGCCGGCGATGAAGATAGATAGAGAGCGGGTGCGGGGAAAGATTAGATAGAGATGGGAATTTAGGAGTGCCGTCGTTACTGTGCTTATTCCGAATTCTAATATTATTACGAGCCCGGCTGAACTTCGCCTTTTGCAAACGGACTTACGGCGGGATTTTCTATTTGTGAATTACTCTCCTATGCAAACGTGAATGCTGATGTGACGAACCACCGCGGCGATACCGTTCATACCTCCCAGTTTATGAATGACTCCCCGAGGTCCACGTGAGTTATGATGTGATGACGACACACCGCAGTGACATTGTGTACTTTTCTGAATGTGTGGGAACCCCCCCCCCAGTAATTGGGAGGGGCAACGTCGCTCTGGGCGAGTTAAGTGATGTTTTTTAATGTTTCTACTTTTTGACGTATTTATTTAACTGATGTATTAAATAAAGTTGTGCTTATAGTGATCGAGGGGGGTAGTAAGGAGAGGTTGTACTAAATCTAGAAAGGTTTAAGGAACAGCCGTGAGTAGCCATTGTTTTTGTTTGCACATGTATGAACTTGATGTTTTAAATAAGTTTTGAAGTGCCACTGTAATTGATTGTGGGTGTTGTCACCAATGAAATGAGTGAATGCACGTAGTAGCTACTGTGTAGTTCTACGGCTTTCTAGTTTAGGTTATTCCTGTCCTTCTGGTCCCCTCTATTAATAAAACTGTATATTGTGATTGAAGCAGGTGGTGTGTTGTCTTCTCTTGCCAGACCATACTGGCTACAATAATTAAAGGTGGTGGCAGCAGCTTATTAATAAGGACAAATATTACACTGGTGGCAGCGGTGGGATATTTGTGTCCGTTATGTTAGACCAGGAGGGGGATAGCACACCATCAGCTTCTCATGATAGGGTGCCGGTAGGGCAAGGTTTGGCGTCTAGGATGGCAACAACACGACCAGTTTTTATGCCTGGAACATTTACAGGAGTCAATCGTGATTGGTCAGATTGGATAGGACAATTTGAAATGGCCGCAGAGGTGAATGGCTGGGACGATAGCTTGAAATTGAAGTTCCTCTCCTTATTGTTATCTGGTAGGGTCCGAGACATTTATTGTGGATTATCCGCGGAGTCTCGAAGCAGTTATGCAGTATTAAAAGCATCATTAGGGAGGTGTTTGGAGCCATGTGATAGTGATGATTGGAACCGGGCTAGTTTTTTAGCCCGTCGGCGATTGCATAGTGAGACTGCAAGGGAGTTTGGGAATGCTTTGCGTCGTTTGATTACTAAAGCTTACCCCTCTGCGGATAATAATACACGTGATCTATTTGCTCGTGACCATTTTATAGAACATGTGGGAAGTGGGGATTTGCGTGTCCAGCTTCGCAGTGCAAAACCATCTACCTTAGAAGAGGCCGTTAATTTGGCTTCTGAGTTAGAATTGATTCGAAGTTTGGAGCGGAACTGCTCTGTTGCAGATACTAAAGTGCGGGTGGTGGCCGAAAATGTTACAGATAATAAGCAAATGAAGACACTTTTGGGAGTGGTTGAAGGGTTAAGGCAGGAAGTAAAAACCTTGCAGCAGACAGTTCAGTCACTACAGGCTTGTGTTGAGAGGCCACCATCTGGGAGGCGAAATGGTTCTCAGGAGGCTTGGGGACAGATAGGTGGAGCTATGGACCGGCCCTCTCGTGAGCGAGAGGCCTGTTGGGAGTGTGGGTGTAACCGCCATTTACGTCGAAATTGTCCCTATTTGCAGGGAAACTAGAGGGGGCGGACACAGAGGGCCAAATGCCTGCCCCCTCATTAGTGAAGTCCACGAGATTGGCCCGGTGTAACCAACCCAGCTCGGGAGTGTATCTCAATGCTAAAATAGGTGGGTCTGATGTACATTTGTTATTGGATACCGGGGCACAGGCCTCAATTATTCCTAAGCATGTGTGGTTACAGTTAACCGAGGGGGGGGTGTAAATTGTTTGATTATGGGGGGGAGGCTTCTGCCGCTAATGGGGGCACTATGTACATTCTAGGCCGGTGGCAAACTATTTGTCAGTTTGGTTCCCTAGCGTTAATAAATGAGTTTCTTGTAGCTGACATAACTACTCCTGACATTTTGTTGGGGATGGATTTTTTGCTAAAGTATGGGGCGATCGTTGATTTGAGGGAAAAGTGCTGTTCAGTCATGGGCAGGAAGTTCCCCTTAATTTTATTGATTGATGCTGGACAGCCTAAGGCGGTCACTGTTCAAACAGACTCCATAATACAGCCGCGTAGTGAGGCTATTATTTCTGGGGTAGTAGAAGGGCTCCTTGCAGGACAGGTAGCGGGGATGGTGGAGCCCTCCTCCTCTTTATCAAAACACTGTGACCTTTTAGTGGCTCGAGTTGTTTGTAATGTGGGGCAAGGGGTTGTTCCTGTTAGGGTGATTAACTCTTTCCCCGCCATTGACGAGATATCTCGTCAATTAAGAGAAAACGCTTCCCCGCCAATGACGAGATTTTCCGTCTTTCCGCAATACCGCTATTATCCACCAGGTGGCGCCCTTCCGCAACTTTTTAAAACCGGAAGTATTGCCCTATGGCAAGCGGCTGCATGTCCGTGTCTGTTTTAAAGATCGCTCTGAATGGGATCTCTATGAAAAGTCCGTCACAAATATGGAATTATTTTTGCTTTTTGCTCAAAATATGGCGTTTTTGTAAAAACCTACCCATATTCAAAAGCTGATTGCAAAAGAACCACTAAAGGTAGGATGAAACGTTTTTTTTTGTTTGAAAGCAGAGGGTCTGTTCTTTCATTTGGTATATTGTATGTTTATTTATTTAAAGAAGAACATTTTCTGGAAGGCATTAAACTTTGGTGAAAATCATGAAAAACGCTGGCGCTGGCTGGCAACTTTTTTTAAAAACGCTGGTGGTGAAAGAGTTAATGTAACTGATAACCCTCTCACCCTTAGACAGGGGACAAATATTGGGACCTTGTCTACAGATGTAGTAGTGGGCTCTGAAGCAGTGGCTTTTAGCCAACAAAATGAGTTAGAGGTGCCTGAAAAGGGGTCCGTGGATGGTCTCTTAATGCAGCTCGGGTTAGATCAAAAGGGCTGTCTATGTTTGAAATGCAGGCCATCCGTGAGTTGCTGGTGCAGTACGTCTCCGTATTTAGCACTGGAGATAATGACCTAGGGCAAACCCACTTGACCTTGCATCAGATTAATACAGGGGATGCAAAGCCAATTAAGATACCTCCACGTCGGGTTCCATTGCATTTGCAACAAGAGGTACATGATTATATTAACCAAATGCAGGAAAATGGGATCATACAGCCTTCATGTAGTCCATGGGCCGCTCCGGTGGACCCAGTAAGAAAGAAGGATGGTAGTTTGCGCTTTTGCGTAGACTACCGGAAGCTAAATGATGTTACAGCTAAAGATGCCTACCCCCTTCCCCGAATAGATGATGCCCTTGATAGTTTGACTAATGCAAAACTATTTTCCACCCTGGATCTGGCCAGTGGTTACTGGCAGGTCGAGGTAGATGCTAAAGATAAGTGCAAGACTGCTTTTTCCACAAGACAGGGGCTATTTGAATTTAATGTCCTAAGTTTTGGCCTTTGTAACTCACCTAGCACTTTTCAGGGCTTAATGGATTTGGTCTTAGCTGACTTGCAATGGACTACATGTTTAGTATATTTAGACGACATTATAGTGTTTGGTCATTCGTTTCAGGAGCATTTATCGAGATTGGGGGAAGTATTGGCTAAGTTGAAGGCTGCAAATCTGAAGGTAAAACCTTCTAAGTGTGATTTGTTTTCCTCCCGTGTCCAGTATCTAGGGCATGTCATTTCTGCGGAAGGAATTATGGCTGACCCTGCAAAGGTGGAAGCAGTGAGGGGGTGGCCTATCCCTAGGACGCAGACTGAAGTTAGGAGTTTTTTAGGTTTGGCCTCCTATTATAGACGGTTTGTAAGGGGGTTCGCAGATATAGCACGTCCATTGCATCAGTTGACCGAGAAGGGGAGGAGATTTAGGTGGAGTGAGGAGTGTCAGGTAGCCTTCAATCAGTTTAAGGCTAGATTAATTACATCCCCTGTGCTCGCTTATCCTGACCCCAATAAAACCTTTATACTGGACACTGATGCTAGTGATGTGGGGGTAGGAGCTGTGCTTTCACAAGAGGAGGGTGGACTAGAACGAGTAATTGCCTATGCAAGTAGGGCCCTTACTAAAGAGGAACGCAAGTATGCTACTTCAAAGAAAGAGTTGTTGGCAATGGTGACTTTCACAAAATACTTTAAGCATTTTTTGTTAGGTAAGGAATTTGTGTTGCGCACAGACCATAACTCTTTGAGATGGTTGCATAACTTCCAGGGGTTAGAGGGACAATTAGCTCGATGGGTGGAGCAATTGGCAAGTTTTCAGTACAGAATTGTACATCGTCCTGGGAAGCAGCATAGTAATGCCGATGCCTTGTCACGGTTACCAGCTTATGGGGAAGCTAAGGAGCAAGAGGGTTTGATTCAAGGTCCAGCCATATCAGTGTGTGTTGTTAAGGAGGGCCCCCAGGTGGTGCTGAAGGGAACTAAGGTGGGGGTGGGTGATGATTTAGCACAGGCCCAGCGAGATGACCCAGAATTGGCCCTCTTAATTAATCTTAGACAGGACCCAGTGGATAAGGCAGTTGAAATACAACAGAATCCTGCCCTGAGGAAGTATAGCTGTGTTTGGGACCAATTGCGGTTGGAAGACCAGCGGTTGGTACGAGTGCCCCCTCCTTACTCCGATGCGTCTTCCAAAGTACAGGTGGTTCTCCCTAAGGTGCTGGTGGCATCTGTGTTAAATCAACTGCCTAGTTCGGTTACGGGAGGCCATTTAGGTATTCAAAAATTGCAAGAGAAAGTAAGAGATCGTTTCTATTGGCCAGGTTGGTTTGCAGATGTAAGACAGTGGTGTAGGCAATGTGTTGACTGTGCTTCACAAAAGACACATGGGAAGGCCCCTTGTGCTCCAATGAATTCTTCAGTTACATCTCGTCCTCATGAACGTATCGCTTTGGACATCTTGGGACCTTTACCAGAGACACCTAGGAAAAATAAATATATCCTTGTTTTAAGCGATTACTTTTCTAAATGGACTGAGGCCTTTCCCCTTCCCAACCAGGAGGCACAGTCAGTGGCTTGTGTCCTGGTGGAGGAGTGGATATGTCGTTTTGGCACTCCCCGTAGTATTCATTCTGACCAGGGGCGAAATTTTGAGTCGGCCCTGTTTAAGGAATTGTGCCGACTGTTGGATATGAGTAAGACCCGTAGCTCCCCATACCACCCACAATCGAATGGTTTGGTGGAGCGGTTTAACCGTACCTTGCTGTCGATGTTAAGTTTGTTTGTGGATGAGAATCAATCTAATTGGGACTGCCTGTTGCCATATGTGTTGATGGCTTATCGGAGTAGTGTCCATGCCAGTACAGGGTTTACACCTTACAAGATCTTGTTTGGACAGGAAATTGTTCTTCCTCTGGACGTGATGCTGAATGTAGGTCATCTTGAAAAGTTTGTGTCCGCAAGTGAATATGTGACAGGGTTGGCGGACACATTGTCCACAGTAGTAGAGGCAGTACAGAGACATCAGGCTAAAGCCTCTGGACAGCAGAAAGGGTCATTTGATCTTCGGGCTAATTTTCAGTTCTATTCTGTGGGGGAATTGGTGTGGGTACGGAATAAGGCAAAGAAAAAAGGCATTTGCCCGAAATTACAAAGGCGTTATCGGGGCCCTTTTAAAGTTGTGGAACGTGTCTCGGATGTATTGTATCGTTTGGTGTCAGGAGATAGGGGGGCAGAGATCGTGGTGCATTTGAACAGACTTAAACCATATGTTCTTCCTTCTCTCTCAGAAACCGCTGTACCCTTGGTCCTTCCTCAAGAGGGAGCTGAGTCTCAATGCTCAAGTCGGAGGGTGGCCGGCCAGCCGGATGTCCCATTGGGGGCCAGTTGGGTTCATCAAAGAGCACTACTTCCCCCTCGTAATACGGAAGATCCAAAGGAAGGGTCAGCATCAGGGGCTACTGGTCCTGAGCAACAGCCTGTCCAAGGGCCGGCTATACAACAAGAACCGGATGGACTGCAGGAGGGCTTTATGGTGCCGTTGCATCAGCCAAAGTTGCGACGGCCAGGGCGAGAGCGACGTCAGCCTAGGTGGACACAGGACTATGAGATGGATTTAGTATGACTCAGGGACGAGTCTGTTCCATTGGGGGAGGGGATAGTGTAGTGTTTGGCGTTTTGGATATTGCCCTGGCAACTAATTAATGAGACTGATTAAGAAATGAGAAACACCGGGGCGCGCGCCGTGCATTGAGAGATGGTGTGGGAGAAGTTTTAAAAGGAGCGGAAAAGACAATGCGAGCGGCTCGGTTCCAGTGATAGTGTGGATCACAAGACGGCGGTACTCACCTTTTGTTTGGGAGGGGGGTGTCGTTCGCGGTCGGTAAGGGCCGCCGGCGATGAAGATAGATAGAGAGCGGGTGCGGGGAAAGATTAGATAGAGATGGGAATTTAGGAGTGCCGTCGTTACTGTGCTTATTCCGAATTCTAATATTATTACGAGCCCGGCTGAACTTCGCCTTTTGCAAACGGACTTACGGCGGGATTTTCTATTTGTGAATTACTCTCCTATGCAAACGTGAATGCTGATGTGACGAACCACCGCGGCGATACCGTTCATACCTCCCAGTTTATGAATGACTCCCCGAGGTCCACGTGAGTTATGATGTGATGACGACACACCGCAGTGACATTGTGTACTTTTCTGAATGTGTGGGAACCCCCCCCCCAGTAATTGGGAGGGGCAACGTCGCTGTGGGCGAGTTAAGTGATGTTTTTTAATGTTTCTACTTTTTGACGTATTTATTTAACTGATGTATTAAATAAAGTTGTGCTTATAGTGATCGAGGGGGGGTAGTAAGGAGAGGTTGTACTAAATCTAGAAAGGTTTAAGGAACAGCCGTGAGTAGCCATTGTTTTTGTTTGCACATGTATGAACTTGATGTTTTAAATAAGTTTTGAAGTGCCACTGTAATTGATTGTGGGTGTTGTCACCAATGAAATGAGTGAATGCACGTAGTAGCTACTGTGTAGTTCTACGGCTGTCTAGTTTAGGTTAATCCTGTCCTTCTGGTCCCCTCTATTATTAAAACTGTATATTGTGATTGAAGCAGGTGGTGTGTTGTCTTCTCTTGCCAGACCATACTGGCTACAATAATTAAAGGTGGTGGCAGCAGCTTATTAATAAGGACAAATATTACAGTATGTAACCCTCGTTCCCTGAAGGAAGGGAACGGAGACGTCAAGTCATGACCGATGTATTGGGAACGCGCCTCGCGGGACCAATCTACTTTGAGAACTACTAACACGGCAATGAACTTGGCATGCAGATATTTGCATCTGATGGCGCCGCCCCGCCGCTCGGGTATTTAAACAAGGATCAGGTGCAATATCATTAGCTTGATTTTTCGCTGAGAAAGCTGGCAACAGTGCACGGCCTAATTCAGCAATGGAACAGAACTGTGGCGACGGGACGTGACGTCTCCGTTCCCTTCCTTCAGGGAACGAGGGCTACATAAGTAACCAAGACGTTCCCTTTCAGTCGGTCGCGACGACGTCACGTCATGACCGATGTATTGGGAAACCCTACCAAAGCGCCACAGAAGCTGAACCCTTCCAGTGCCTGCAAAAGCCATCCGGCCTCCACATAGGGGGCGGATGCTAAGGCTTACTGCAGAAGGCCAGTCACTACCTGTTACTTAACCCACGACAGTGACTAGGTGAACTGGGAAGCGAACTCATCAGGTGGGACTAGAAGGCTGCGGACTTACCCTCTAGGGGGTCTACCACATGGCAGTGGCAGAGCTAGACTTTTAAAACTGTGGTGGCAAAGGGGTGGCAAGGTATTATTTTGGGGGGTCAATATACAAAGTGTTCAATTACACTAAAAATAAATTATTTTCCACAAAATGTATATAGATTAAATTAAAATTGTTTATTTTCCTAAATGTACACAATTATAGCCTATATGTATTAAGTATACAGCAAAAATAGGATCTGTTTGGTCCTGATTTGCACCTGACTTTTGCTTCTTTAGAAAGAAGTTGGTAATATTGCTTTTTCTCTTCATTCTGCTGTCCCTAAAGGAAAACTTGGTTACACAACTCATGAAGAAACCAAAATTTGGAACAATTTGCTTGTTTTTATTTACCATAAGTACACCGTTACTAATGCTGCGTTCCAGGCAACCTGTAACCCGTAACTCACGACTTCAAAACCACGACTCACGACTCTGAACTGGGAGTACATCGATCTAGTATGAGTTCACGGGTGGGAAGTCACGGGTTTGACTGCCGTTTCAGTGCACTTTCACCGGTAGAAGGTTGTAAAAACACGAGTTACAGGCTGCCTGGAACGCATAGGCACGTGCCCCCTCGGATTTTTGAGCCAAATGGATTTTGCAAGCAACCTCAAAAATAAAAAAAACGTCCATTAATCTTTTAATCTGTTTAAAATGCCCAAATTATCAATTTTCTGCTGCATCCGTGTCACTTTTCAGAGTTTTGATAGTGCTTTGATCGTGTACATTACTTTATTCTGGAGGCAGTCGGCGCAGCCGCAGACGTCAGCGTCTGAGCGCGCCCACGAGCTTAGATGTTGCTGCTCGACCTTATTAGCAGGGGCGGCGTTTGCGTATGGCAGTTGCCATACCCTAGCATTCAGACAAAACACCAGAAATCAACAGGCTATAATGATGCTCATTAAAGATAATTTAAAATATTTTCAGTAGAACATATCTAAACATTGGTACATCACTAATAAGTATCATTTACACGTGTGTTCGACTTCATGTTATGACACTGGAACCAACAAGCGGATGACATCAACGTGCCGCGACAGCGGTTTGAAATCAAACTCTTCCGATGATTCCTCGAGTCACCCTCGCGGTACTTTGACGTCATCAGCCTGTCGTTCTTACAGCGCAGCTTGAAGTCTAACACAATCTATAGTGGGGTTCGCGCTGCAGGAGGTCTCATGATGACCGCTGCTTTTATAATCTTTATTTTCGCAAGTAAAATTCTTTTTGTTTTAACATTTAAACAGACTCATGGTTTTCCCCCACACTCGCGCTTTGCATATTGCATACATTATTCCAGAAGTAAAATGATTTGCTCTGTGGATAAATAAATATGTTCTCTTCCACTGGGGATTGTAACGCAGCCGAAGTGAATTGTATTATTTTTTTGCGCGCATTTTTGAATATGGCCACTTGTGGAATAAAAGCTGCACGACGACAAAAGGTAAGACTTGTTTTTGCATTTAGCTCTGTTTTACTAAGAATTTTATTTAGTGTTGGATAACTATGTGTGCTCTATCACATAATTTAAAAGTCTTTATTGTGTGTTTATAAGTGGTTTTGGCGGTTGTCGTGACAAGATTTGTGAAGGGATGTCACAGTATGTTTTGTTTTGATATTATCTTGTTTTAGTTTATCTGTTGCTGGAGTTGTGCTTAGTTAAGAATTATTTGAAAAGCATTTTAAATAATCATGATTTCTATTGTTCTATTGTTGTTGTTTCATTTGTATTGCTTCCGTATTTTTGTCAGTAGTGTACATCCGTGCAGTCGTAGGATGCTTTTGTACAGGTTGGTGGAATATGTACACATATGTGGTTTTATAGATTAGTTATTTGAGAATGGCCTTCTTGTACGAAGAATTTTTGCCATACCATAGCCTAGGTTTTCGTGAAACGCCGCCACTGATTAGTAGAGATTTCTAGATTCATCTTCTTGGCACAACGCCAAAGTTCGCCAGAGTTCACGGGGGCGCGGAATCACACATGTTCACATATAAGGTAAAATTTTATGCAAAAATCCGTTCCTCTAATAATTGTATCTAAACATATTTTTTAAAATCATTATTGAACATTAAAATCAATCACGTGGCTATAGCTTATGGCATTTTCGTTGTTTTTATACTTATGGATGTAAATTACATTAATTTCATAGGATAATGCAGTTGTTGTGCAAAATGCATTAATGACAGAATTAAACAAGTCGTTAAAGAAAACGTAAATAGAACACATGCCGTTTCAGATGTAAATATGATGCATATGTCATTAATCCGATTGAATAGTATTTGAAATGAAAGTTAGTCAACACTTTTATTTTGGAGGTTTTTGCACTATGGCAGGGGCGTTTAGAATGTTAGAAATGTAAGTGCCATGGAAAAGACTGAAAGCTCTATAATATAATTCGTTTGATGTATGTGTATGCGCAAATTTCTGTGAACTTTGCACACTGTGCCCCCTTAAAAAAAATTGGTGCATGACGCCCCTGTAAAACCCCCCCTGGAACGCAGCATAATGATACACATACTAAAGTAATACGACAAAATCTGAGTATATTGAGGTCTAGCCTATTTGACAACACAAGGAAAATTGCTTAAAGACATCTAGACATGTTATGTTAAGGGAGGAGGGAACGAGTTTCCGTAAACTTTAATGTAATGATGTAAATAGACTTCTGTCCCTCACATTAAGCTATGGAATGGCTTCAGATGACTTTGTGAAATTATAATCCAACCCTCTCAGACCCAAGTCACCCAAACTGACGTGAAAAAAAGCGCGAGGCACCGAAAAGCGCGCAGTTACATCCCTGTACTATCTCCACGGTGGATTTATTAAGTTCAATATGCTGCATTACACGTGCCAATATGAATAAGCCTACCTAATGTCTGTGATTCTTGCTGAACATTTGCTAACGACAGTATTAATGCTAAGCACTACAGTGCTACAGTGCTTCCCTTACTCGCCGTTAAAACAGTACTATGTTTAATTTAATACCAATAAAAGCCATACATACCAGCAAAACGCTCTTCATTGTTCCTGTGTGTGCTGCCGCGTTATGTTTTGGAGCACGAAGGAGCTGTGTGTCAGCTTAACCAATAGGCAATTGCCACCCCAATTAGCCCTCTGGCTCCGCCACTGCCACATGGGTGACATCATGAGAGCTTAAAGCATAACGTGAAAACCCTCTTAGTAGTATTTCATACTAGGGGAACGCGGAGCGTGCTCCGCTAGGGGAATGTGGTAAGAATGTCCACAGAAATACACGCATAGAGACCCACAGGGGGCGCAATGCGGGTGCCTAACCTAACCTAGGTTCACACGGAAACATCTAGTGAGAGGCTTACTGCAGAAGCTCCGCAACATCCGCTGTCAAGGCAGTGGAGGAGTGAAAAACGCTATTTTGCAACGTTTTTGCTACAAAGGCCTTCCATAATGGTGCGGTTGTGGAGCACCAAAATAGAGGCTGCAAGCCGACACGAGCCTCTAGTGTTTTTTTCTGATTGGAATAAAGAACCCGAGAGGATACCGGCTCAACACGAACACTGTAAAACCTAATGAACATGTTAGGTGTCGCCCAGCCAGCAGCTCTGCAGATGTCTGTTAGCGAGGAACCACGAGCCAATGCCCAATATGATGCTACTCTTTTTGTAGAAGGTGCATGTAGATTAAACAGGCAAGGAATACCCTGCTTTTCATACGCATAGGTAATAGTGTCCACAATCCAATGGGACTTCCTCTGCTTGGTGACAGCATTCCCCTTCTGCTGACCACCGTAACAAACAAAGAGCTGTTCTGAGGTTCTAAAGCTTTGCGTCCAAGTTACATACACACGTAGCGCACGCATCGGACATAATAAAGCCATGGCTGGGTCTGCCTCCTCCGGAGGCAGTGCTTGGAAGTTCACCACTTGGCTCTGAATAGAGTAGTGGGAACTTTGGGCACGTAGCCGGCCCGGGGTCTCAGTGTTACGCTGGATTCAGCGGGCCCGAACTGTAGGCACGAATCATTGACCGAAAATGCATGAAGATCCCCTATCCTCTTTACCGAAGCCAAAGCAAGGAGTGTTAAAGTTCTCAAAGTTAGAACCTTTATACTCAAAGAATGCAGAGGCT
Source organism: Paramisgurnus dabryanus (assembly GCF_030506205.2). Lineage (NCBI taxonomy): Eukaryota > Metazoa > Chordata > Actinopteri > Cypriniformes > Cobitidae > Paramisgurnus > Paramisgurnus dabryanus. The sequence continues at coordinate 4,277,369 of NC_133339.1, forward strand.
CAAAGGGGGCGTCCTGTAAAGCTTTCAGCACCACGGACAGGTCCAAGGAATAGAGGGAGGACAAGAAGGATGCAGCCTTCGTGCGCCTCTTAAAAACTTAACAACCAGGTCGTTCTGACCCATTGTCCTACTGTTTATCGGAGCGTGGTGCGCGGATATCGCAGTGAAATCTACTTTAATGTAGAGGGAGACAGCCTTCTGTCCAAGATAAATAAGCACGAGTCTGATCGAGCATTCTCAGATGTCTTCTCGTGAGAAGCACACCAATCAACAAACAGATTCCATTTTAGCGAGTACGCCTGTCTCGTAGACGGCGCTCGTGCTGCAGAGATGGTGTTAGATACCGAGTGTGGTAAATCACCTAAAACCTCCACGCCCCGTCCAAAGACCACACATGGAGGTTTCACAGATCGGGGCGCGAATGCCATAATGTGCTAGGGAATTAGCCAGGGAGGGACTGTCACGAGGAGAGTGAACTCTGTAAAACCAATTCCTAGTTGTCCGGTACTGCGCAACTTATAGAATGCGCTCCTCATCCTCCCTGACTTTGCACAGTGTCTGCGCAATAAAGCTTACTGGGGGAAACCCCGCGGCCAGCTGTGTGCCAGTGCATTCACGCCGAGTGTTCCCTCGGATAATGAATAAAACAGGCGACAATGGGTTGTCTCTGTAGAGGCAAACAGATCTAACTGCGCTCTGCCGAAACATTTTCAAATCAGCTGAACCGACCGGGGGCAGGGGCGCCGCTAGCAATTTTGGGCCCTATGAAAAAATAGGGGGTCAGACCCCCCATACCCATTTCGTACCAAACATACAATCCAACCTACTGTAGCTATTCAAAATCTTTGTCTGTAATTTAATAATACAGAACTATTTATTTTGCTATTGTTTTGACCACAGTTATCAGTATTTATAGATACCTAAAATGTCTGCAGCTAAGATAATTTATTGTGCAATGCAAATTTAATTGAAAAATACAGTACATTAAATCAAATATTCAGAGAAAATGCAACATTCTTAAAGATTAAAGATAAATGTGACCATGCCTGTGAAAACCCAGCTAAAGTATTTCTTTGTGATTTACTGTTTTCCACATAAAATCATCCTATATAATGTAAAGAACATTTGTGAAAATATAAACTTGATATCTTTAATGTTGACTGAGTAATGTCATGTCAGCGATTGAAATCATAGTGAAATTAATGCTTGAAATTAAACTGTGATGCTTTTTATCTCAGATTTGAGGCTTTAGTCTGATTTTCAGAGACAGTCTTAGTGACATACTGTATACTTGAGCTGTTACACACACGACATTGTAACATTTAAAAATGGCGAACAACAACAATGCATCTTTTCTATGTACATAAGACTGGGTCAACAATGCTTGACCAAAGCGGCGTGATGAGCTTGAACCTGCTTACATCACGAGGCATTTTTGGACCCAACATTCAATAGGAAAATTCAACTGCAGTAGCCACCGTTCAACCTGAAGAGGGCAGCACTCAGACGTTTTTACACCATTATATTGTAGTATTGAAACACTTTATATCCAAATGTCAAAAAACTTACTAAAATCAATGAACAGCACTAATAAAACCCCATTCTTACAGATCATTAACAAAAAAAAAGTGGTTTAGGGTTTAGTTTAGGGTTTAGTAAGAAAACAGCTATACTGTTATTAAATGATTCTTCAGACTGTTTTTTAATCAACGGGGCTCTAAAATTAAATGAATGACAACTATAGCAGATTACGACATAGATTTCCATTGATTTCTTAACCCTGTTGCAAGTTGAGAAGCTTTAATATACATAATTTGACAAGTTTAGCCTTAGTTGCATTTCAGTTTTATCACAACCAACTCGATTTACGACTGCATAAAAATCCTTCCTTGGCATATTGCGTTACAAAACAAAACTAGTGTGTAACCGATCGCATTTCTAGTTTATGTTAATTAGCTTATACGGGCTACGTTAATTTAAACAGCTTATAGGGGCTGACTTCGCGTTAGAATTATAACAAAACAGGGAACGTAAATCACCTTGTGTTTTTTTAAACTGGGGTGAACAGAGCGAAGACTTATTACAGTGGAAAGAAAACTGCATTGTATTGCTCCAGCGTCACATTGTGTAAACTGCATTTATAGCAAGGAAGTGCACATATGCAGATATCATAGGAAATAGCAGTAAATACACAGACCTTGTTCTCTTCTGAAGTTCACGCGCACTGTGAGACCGTGGATTGAAGACGGCGCTAAAACGCAGAGTAAAGACGGGGCGGAGCTAAGAGGGCTCAGCTTAAGGGGGTTGCGTGTGCGGCACAGTCCTTGACTGGGGCCCTCAAAAGTTCATGGGCCCTTAGAATCGTCCTAACTTTCCCCCCCCTTACGGCGCCCTTGACCGGGGGTAGAGTCGACACTCGCCGGGGCGCACTGCTCATAAGAGCGCGTCTGCCGCTGTGTTCAGCGACCCCGATATGTGAATGGCACGAAGAGCCTCAGATACTTCTGACTCCAGAGGAGGAGATGACGGGCGAGATGCGACAGGTGACGAGAGCGCAGACCACCTTGGCGCTAGATATACGCTCATTCCAGCACTTGTGTGGCTGCTTTTGTGCGCGCTGTGCAGAGGTGCGCTGTCCCGTAGAGTTCGCTCATCTGCGCGCTCGCGAGGACGCTTGTCCACGCGCGAATAGTGTTCTGCACGCTCGTATCTCTCGCTCGCGCGAGGTTTTTGTGCGCGCGACTTTTGGGTCTGATAAAACGCCATAGCCGCAAATATAATTGGTTCGCGCAGAGCAGATCACTCGAGTGGCGCAGTTTCGTCCTTCTTTTGATGAGTTCGGCTTCCCATACTATATGTGCCCTCGCGAGGATGCGCGCATATATTATAATGCGCATATATTATTCTGCGTGTATACTTGCACATCTCTCGCTCGCGCGTGCTTTATTCGTGCCTTAGATTTGGGTCTGAATAAACTTAACATACTTTCGCACACCTTGTGGTCAGTAGGGGGCCCCCCAAGCCCGCAAGGCCCTACGCAATTGCGTGGTTTGCGTGTTGGGTAAACACGCCACTGTTGGTAGTGGCTGTTTTTTTTTAATGCAGAATCATTTACCATTACACTCAAAAAAATTCAATGTTAGGTTTAATTAAAAATATTACGTCAACAGGTTCCAAGCAATTTGTTTAAGTAATCTCAATAAACATTAATTTAGTTCATTTTACAAAAGAAGTTTAAGTAAACTCAACAAACCTTAGTAGAGTCAACAAATAAAAATTTTGTTAAATGTACATGAAAAATGTCATTAATAATGAGAAAAAATTGAATAATGCCATTTTATAAACTCCACCCCCTTTAATTAGGATTTAATTAAGTTCATAACACAGAATCAATCAATCAAAGTGCAGCTGCTCAATACAACGTATCATATAGACCTTTTTATTACAGTTTATCAAATGCAATATTACATTTCAAACTGTTTGTTTGTTTGTTTGTTTTGTTCTCAAATATTGAAGAACAAGTTAACTGACTCGTACTTGACCATTTATTATTCACGTACTAATGGTGCTACACTTCTATAACCGGGTGCCAGAACAAAAATTACCCATACTACACTGCAAAATCCTCAGCCAATGAAATGCAAATCTGTATTGGTTTTATTAATCTGTTACTTTTATGCAACAATGTTATGTTGGCTGAAAAAATAAGTTTTAAGTAAAGCTGACAAAAAAATGTTTGTTGAATAAACTTTATTAAATTAAGTTCTCATTGTTAAATTGATTTTTTTTTATTAAGTTATCACAACATGAAAGAATTAAGTAAAATTGGCAAAAGTGAAAGTTAATTTTTTGAGTGTAAGATACATCATGTGTAATTCTGAAAACATTTTTTTCTTGTTTCTTTAGCTTTTTATGAAATACAGCAACTTGACTTTTCTTGTAGAAGCTTATACATTGCTTCCCTTTCAGCCTTTTCTTTTTCCAGCTGCCGTTTTAGTTCAGCTAGTTTTCCACTTTCTTCTTTTTGCCTTTGCGTGTCTTCTGTAGACTTCATTGTAAACTGTTCAACCAATTTTCTGACATAATTATGTTGTTGTAGTTGTTGTTGTTGTTGTTGTACTTGTTGCTCTAGCTCTGCCTCTCTCTTCTTGTAGTGTTGATTCTCCTTCACCAGTTCTTTTAACTTTTCTTCTTTGGCTTGTTTCTCCCTCTCAGCAGCTTGGATTTGCTCCTTTAACTCAGCTTCTCTTGTTTTGTATTTTTGTAATAGTTGGTATGTCGTGTTAGAAAAGCACTGGCCATTGTTGGTTTTCACCATATCTTGGATCTTCTTTAGGAGTGTTGATACTTGGTGACGGTTTTCATCTCTATTGTTGAAAACATGATATCTGCCCCCACACTCCTCAACTAAAGCTTTAAGATCTTTTGTAGCCTCACTTACATAGTCATTGATGCGTTTGTTTTCCTCCAGATCGTCACCTCTTGTGAACAGGATCATTGTGTATTTATTGGAATCTTCACCAAAGACATCCCTTATTTTCTGGACTGTTTTTTTCTCTTCATTGGTGAAACGACCAATCTTTAACACAAGTAGAAAGACATGAGGTCCAGGGTAGGCCAGGTCGATGCACTTGACTGCTTCCTCCTTAAGCTCTTCATCAGATAGCTCCGTATCACACCATCCAGGAGTGTCCACCACTGTGATTTCTTTATAACCAACAATTTCAGTAGCCTTCTTGCATTGCCTGGTCACTGACTTGGAGCTTGATTCTTGTTGAAAAACCTGCTTTCCAAGGATTGTATTTCCTGTGGCACTCTTCCCACTCCCTGTTTTACCAACCAGGACAATACGAGTCTTTTTTGCTGAGGAAAAAACATTAACATATAAAACATTAAGATCTAGTTCTTAATAATGTATCCTCTTACTCGTTCATCTGTTTCTGCTACAAACCTTCAGATTGTGGATCCATGTTCACTCAGTATGACAAAGAACCAGAAAGAAGTGAGTTTATAAGGGCTGGGCTTGTTCCATTCCATTTCATGTGAATAGCATGGCCCTTAAACACCTTGCAATCTGAAACGGAAACTAAAAAACTTCAAGGTCATATAACAGATATGCCCTCATAAGAGCATAGCACTGAAATGCATCTTTTCTAAAACAGGTTTTACATCTTTCCTGTTTGGGTTTCACGTCTCTCAGCTTATCAAATGATTTTCTTTTCCACCTGTATGATATTATGATTTTTTCATTTGTAAAACCTATATGAGGGCATTATACTTTCAGTTTAGTTTCTGTTTTACGTTTACAAATAACAAATTACTGTAAATTCAGCTCTTGTTAAATCATGTAATGCATGGGAGACCGGTCACAACTAAACACATTTTGGTTTTTGCTATATAAAACTATTAAAGTTAGATTAATCATATTTTTAAACAAGCAACACACACATCTCTGCTACTAATCAAACTTGTTTGACTCTGTGGACCCTGTACCGGGTCCAGAATTATCTTATTTTGACTTAATATAAAATATTCCTTTAATTTTTAATGGTCTGTCATGGACCCAGTACCACATATGAGATACTGTTTGAAAGCTTAGAGTCTCTACCTTCTGCAGATATGCATCACTTTGAGATGTTTTACTGTAAGAAAGTTATTTACACTTAATTTTCACTATCACCCCCCCACAATTTTTTATATGATTTAATATTCACTTATTTCATATTTTTCAAGTATGACAAACATGGGCAAGTCTTATATCAAATGAAAGCTCTCACTCTCAGGAATGAGGCTACAGCATTTTGCTCTATTATTAACACGTATCCAACAATCGTCGAATAAATATTGAGGTAAAAAATGGTCTTTTGTAAACCTATGAGAAACTTGAGTGTGGACTGCCTCAGATAGCACATATAGCCACAAATGATACATCATCTTTTCTCTTAGGTCCTACTCTAAACAATGAGTCCATTCACAGCATTTTCTTTGGTTGTGTGTATGAATAATCCCTTGCTATTTATTATATGTGCAAAACAAAAAATTTATATTTATATGAAAAATGTATTTTCACACCCTTCAGTAAAATAAGAATATCTTTTGAATGCAACATGCTAAAGAGTTCATTCTTTTTTTGTGTGTTTAGTGTCTGCAGTCTGCTAGAGCACCCAGAACCAGAGTTATACACTATCAAAGACAGTATTTACAACATAAAAAAAGAACATTTGGTGTTTTATCATATGAAAAACAACATAAATAACAATATTTGTCACAAACAGCAGCTTTTTATGTAACTTCAAAGGGTTTTCTGCAAAATGATATAAAGAAATTTCATTTATTCCACTGTATGTGGTTATGGTAGCACTTCAAATGTTTTTAGGCAGAAATTTTATACAAAAAGGGTATTATTCCTCCCATCAGTTGGAGTAAAATAACTTTTGCATTTATTATGATAGAGAAAAAATTCCTTTTTCCTCTGTAAGCTGATAATCATGTAAGCTGGAATCAAACAAAACTGTCTGCAGGTTTCGTTACCACTAAGGGCCAGAGTTATACACTTTTAAATACAGACTTTTAAAAAAAAAACATCAAAAAGCGCCTATTTATTTTTGTGTTTATTAGAGGACTGACAACACATATAACCATGTTGAGCACTTTTAACAGTGTTTTATGAAATTTCAAAGGGTTTCCTGTAAAATGATACAAACTTTTGTATGTACACCTCTGCTTGTGGGCAGTGATGGGAATAACAGCGTTATAAGTAATTGGCGTTAGTAACTGCGTTATTTTTTTCAGTAACGAGTAATCAAATAAATTACTGTTTCCCCCGTTATAACGCCGTTATCGTTACTGACATTAAAATGCTGCGCGTTACTAAAATTGATCTCACTGTAGTGATTTTCAGCCGCGTATGCTCACTCTCTCAGCCAAACACTGTTTTTCTCTTGTGTGTGTTGTGAGACACATAACGGACGATGATTGGCTTAATTTCCATCGGTAGCCAACCAGAGGCAGAGTTCACAAAAAGGCCCGCCCACACGCGCAGTCCAAGTCCGAGGAGCGAGCAGCAGTGTTAAAAAGTCTGAGCAACTTGGTCACTTTGTCGCTAGATTTAGCAACTTTCTATCACTTTAGCGACTTTATAGGACAAATCTAGCTATCTTTTCTGGCGTGGTTGGAGACTTTTGTAGACTGACATGAAAATACGCGTCGTTTTGTCTTCTCAACGAGCAGCGGTACTGCTGCTGACTGTGCCCCATCTCAAAGCACTGACATGCAGCCCGGTCATCGCGCATCAATCACTCCGAAAACACCGGCGACAGGGCGATGGCAAGTACAACAAGCTCAAAGGTAGCGGTCCCAAACACAAAGTATAAAGCACTACTTTTCCATTGTTGAGGTGAAAGGCAGGAATGTTTGTGTAATGTGCAACTTATGCCCATGAAGAAAAAGTCTCTCCACGTCTGTGGCAAGTAATTCTGATCTAATAAAGCACCTCACATCGTCACATGCTGCCACAAAATTTGTGATTTCTCTTTAGTATCCATTTTAGTCATTTAACATATTTAATTTTGTAAGGGGCATTCAAGTTATTTGAAATATTTTTTTTTTTTAAGTAACGCAGTAATTACTTTTCCTGGTAATTAATTACTTTTATAATAATGTAACGCAGTTACTAACTCAGTTACTATTTGTGAGAAGTAATTAGTAACTATAACTAATTACTTTTTTAAAGTAACGTTCCCAGCACTGCTTGTGGGTATGAGAAGCTTTTGAAATTGGGTAGGCCAAATCCCGGCGGAAATCTCCAAAATAGCCTCAGAGTGTAAGAGGTTTGTTTCTAGAACCTACCATCCTCATACAATTACACAGAATTTGACTTTAGAAGTGGATAGCATTTACAGAATACACATCCATTCTTCCCTCATCTTATCTAACATCCTTCTAGTATTGATTAATACATGTGGACAGATACAGGACTGCACAATTTTGACAATAAATAATCATAATTATGAATTATTTCCTCAGATATTGTATTTACATCATTTCAATTATTGAAATTGATTTGATTCTGTTATCTTATATACTTAAGGCTTAGCTGTAAATCTGTGTTAAATCAAATTCTGCTGTGTAAAATTTTTTTTTTCGTGTCTTGTGTGTATTTTGTGAACGTGAGCATCTCTTTTATCAAAAATGGTTTTGACGCGTGTACAGCAGGCACTTATTTTGACAACACACATGACACCCCCTGAAACCTTTTTTATATATCCTACATATTTTGTTACAAATGCAATCTCTCAAACTCAATTAATTTAAAAGCAAATAAAAGGAATTGTTAATAGTGCATGAATTGTTAACAATTCCATTTTTTATTTTATTTTTTTGCTTTTAAATGCATATTTAATTGAGTTTGAGAGATTGCATTAGTAACAAAATATGTAGGATATATGTAAGGGATAATGTAGAGGCAGCCGGTAGTTATTGGGAAATAAGCCCCGACAGTGTGATCAGGACCCGACGCGAAGCGGAGGGTCTTGTATCACACTGAAGGGGCTTATTTCCCAATAACTACCGGCTGCCTCTACATTATCCCGCTTATTACACGGCTACTTGCCACATAAGAAAAAAAACTGGACATGAATATGAATTTGAAACATTTTATTGGCATATTTGTTTTAAATTAACATTTTTATCCTTCCGCGAAACTTTGCACAGATGCATAAAATGATCGTAATACCTTATTAAGATCCTCTGCTTCATACTTGTCTGTCTCCATTTTTTTCTCTTTTAGCCAGTCTTTGAGAAGTTTTAATGCCCATTCTGTATTTTTTGTGTGTTGGCTTCGTAGCTGTCATGCTCTATTTTGTTAAGTTCAGTCTCAGTAAGCTGTCTGTGTCTTGTCGTGGTTGTCGAGTGTTTGTCACAAGATGGCGCCAAACAGACAGTAATCTTTATTGATCTTTATTGGCGCGGAGCGATTTTACTCGTGCAAGTAGTCCGGCTATGCGTTATTATTTTGGAGCGGTTATTATTTGAAAAGAACGAACCTGCAAATGTCTCAACTGACCAATCAGAATCAAGCATTCCAGAGAGCCGTGTAATAAATATATATATATATATATATATATATATATATATATATATATATATATATATATATATATATACACGTGTGTTTGTGTGTGTGTGTGTGTGTGTGTGTGTGTGTGTGTGTGTGTGTGTGTGCGTGCGTGCGTGCATGTGTGTATATATTTAAGATATCTGTGTATATATCTGTGGTGGTTACAACAATGGATGTCGCCCCTTTAATAAAATGGGGAAATCATTTGGACTACTTCCTGTGTGTAAAGATCATTGCATGTGCTGGTTGATCTGAGGGGAGCATGATGAGTGCATTCTTTCTTATTAATTTTCTTAAAGTAAATTTCTGACAATTTCATGTTTCGCACTTTATAGTGTCTGTGTTGTTATGTTTATAACTTGTGGATTTTAAATATTTTAATCAAACTTTTGATAAATACATACTTATTAGTATTTCCTAAATGTCACATAATCTTGAAATCATCATAGCAGCCTCTATTTTAGAAAAGACTGGATTTAGGCAATAAGTGGATTTTTCACCAGTGTTTTATAAAATTTTTAATAATTATTTAAAATATTTTTTTTATTACAGTTTTATACGATTGCTATGACAGATTTTTCAATACTTTTAACAAGTCTCCAAAACTCTTAACGCAGCAACACACCTAAAACACACAACTTGCAAAATCATTAATTTCATGCTCAAAATCACAAATTGTAAACAAAACTCTCACACTGTTTACCAAAACACTGTAAACATTTCGCAGAATCAACTAGTTATGCCAAATCACCAACACATGTTCTCTTCCAACAGAAACATTTAGTCAATCATAACACCATGTCATAAAAAACACAAACATAAGATGGAAAAAAACAAAAACTGCATTATTTTATGTGTGAGTCTTTCCTGAGTTTTGCACTGCAGTTTCTTTTAAAAACGTGTTTATATTTTTGTTTAGTTGGGTTTAGTAAATGCATGCATTATGTTTGTTTTGCTGCGGAAATTCCAGACAAAAATACAGTTTTTTACAATTGCTATGACACTTTTTTCAATACTTTTAACAAATTTTCTAAACTCTTAACGCACCAACACACATAAAACACACAACTGGCAAAACAATTAATTTTATCCTCAAAATCACACGTTGTAAACTAAACTCTTACACTGTTTACAAAAACACTGTAAACATGTTTCAGAATCAACTATTTATACCAGATCACCAACACATGCTCTCTTCTAACAGAAACAGTTAGTCAATCATAACACAATGTCATGAAAAACACAAACATAAGATGGAAAAACAAAAACTGCATAAGTTTATGTGTAAGTCTGTCATTATACAATAGACAGTAGATTTTATTGATTATAGACTGACAGTGTTCAGGTGTAATGTCTGGGAATGCACCATCTATTGCATCCAGGTGGGACTTGAGGAAAACTGCCCTGTCTTCCGTTGACTTGTGCAGACATATATATATATTTTTTGTGTGTTGCTCATATTGTTCCTTTTCCACACAAGATCGACCTAAAGAGGCCCTCCTTTTCTCTATTGTATACTACAGTTTTTTACAATCACTTTGCTACTATTTTCAGAACCTTGATGTCATTTTTCACAACTCTAGATACAAAACTCAAAACGGTAATCACTTGTAACACAGGCTGTCTAGTGTTCAAAACATTGCATTGTGCATTCACATCTTTAAAGACATCTTGCACTTGCACAATCATTGTTTCAAAACACAAATTTACTGTGAAATACCATGGAAACATAACTATAGATCACCCACACACAAGCAACTGATAGTTTCACTAAGTCATTGTTTGTACAATCATTAAGTATTGTAGAACAAAATTGGTGATACAGATTTCATTATGGTACATGTAGAGCAAATCCATATCTGTAAAAGTTCTGCAGTAGTAGAGAGAATACGACAGACACATTGGAATCATTGAACAAAGTTTGTAATGTATTGATGAAAACACTACAGTACAATCACAACATAGGTCACATCATTTCACAATCTGCACTCAATCATCAGTAACAAGTTGGCAGAATTGGACAAGCAATTACAAGGGCCTGCATCTATACAGTACAGTGATAATTGGTTCATGCTCCATGCTTATTGGTTACAATGAACCTCATTATCTTGAAACTTTCATGATTTTCAGTAAACATGGAAGATTCTTTGTCTGTTTCCATACAACTATTACGAATAATGCAACAGTTACTTATCATTTTGGGCAGTTGTATTGATTGATAGTTAGATCATTGTAAGAAAATGAATAGACACTTATTTGAAATGTGATGTGTGAATAGCCTTTTGAAACAGTAGTACTTTGATGTTAAGTTGTGTCATATTGAACATGTGATTTTGGTTGAATGAACAAATGATCCAAGTTTTATGTGTATTGTATCCAAGCAATTGAGAAAAGAGTTAAGAGTTTTGAAAAATGTGCATTTTGATCTTTGGTTGTGAGTTTTGTGTCTAGAGTTGTGAAAAATGACATCAAGGTTCTGAAAATAGTAGCAAAGTGATTGTAAAAAACTGTATATAGTCATGCAATTGAAAGAACTTGAGTGTGTTTCCTAGGTGGGAATCAGCTGTGATTTATATATTTGCATTGGTACAATAAATTGTTTTTCAATCCCAATGGAATAAAATACAGGGGATATATTTATGTTTCAATTCATCATATAAACAGCTGTTTACTTTGACGTTAGGTTTAGTACATGATGTTATCTGTTTTGACATGCTGTGTGAAAGCATTTGTAAATTTGACATTAAAAATCTATTGTTTTGGTCTTGTTTGAGCTTGTCTGTAAAAGAAGTAAAAGCATTTTAAATTTGTGTTTATTGTATGCATTTTGTGTTAAACCAACAAGAAATGTGTAAATAGTATAGCTTACACGGGTGGATGTAGTGCTAACTGTGTTAAGAGTTTTGAAAACTTGTTAAAAGTATTGAAAAATCTGTCATAGCAATCGTAAAAAACTGTAAATCATCCATCTTAGAGTACAGTTTATGAAAAAAAGTAGACAGACAGAATTGCTGCAGTAAAGACTTTACAGTATTTACAACAGGACATTACTGCAAGATAACAAACATATTCAATATTATTGTCATGTACAGAATAAAGTAAAAACAAAGGTGGGACTGGTGGAAAATCTCTCCCTTGTTCTGGTGGTTTTGCTACCCATTTTGTCTTCCGCTGACTCTTGCAGACATACATCTTATTTTTTGTGTTGCTCATATTGTTCCTTTTTCACACAAGATCGACCTGAAGAGGTCCTCTTTTACTCTATTGTATACCATATGGTCATGCAATTGAAAGAACCTGAGTGTGTTTCCTAGATAAGTATCAGCTGTGATTTATATATTTGCATTGGTACAATAAGTTGTTTTTCATTCCAAGTGGAATAAAATAAAGGGTATATATTTGTGTTTCAATTCATCATACAAACAGCTGTTTACTTTGACTATAAGTGAGGTTTAGCACATGATGTTATCTGTTTTGACATGCTGTGTGAAAGCATTTGTAAATTTGACATTAAAAATCTATTGTTTTGGTCTTGTTTGAGCTTGTGTGTAAAAGAAGTTCAAGCATTTTAAATGTGTGTTAATTATATGAATTTTGTGTAAAAGCAACAAGAAAAGTGTTAATAGTATAGCTTACATACTGTAGGCGGATGTAGTGCTAACTGTGTTAAGAGTTTGGAAACTTGTTAAAAGTATTGAAAAATCTGTCATAGCAATCGTAAAAAACTGTAAGGTTCAATTTTAATGGATATAGCATATTAAAGTAATTTTAAATGCATAACAATAAATTTTATTAAAAGAAAGCAAACAAGCATTTTTTCAAAGCATTTTTCTGCCTCTCATTTGCAACTACAAGAGAAGAATGACCCAAAGTACAAAAAAAATCACTCACTTCAATACATTTAATTTAAACTGTGAAGATTATTCACTGTTATTTGCATTTGATTACTTTATACAATTTTGTACCAGTAAACTACTGTTAAACCAACTAGAAAATTATAGTTTAATTCATTTGAATATTTGTTTTTTTACTTTTTGTGGTGAGGCTGATGAAAATTTTGGCAAGCCAAGTAAAAAATTGAACCACTGCTAATCCATTGCATTGATCTGTGCCTCATGAAGATTTATATGAAAAAAAAACAATGAGTAATCCTAAAAACAATGACTAATCACTAAAAACAACAATACATGGAAAACTGCAGTGCTCGGACTGTTTATATTGGTGAAGACTCTTTTTCATGATCTTGCCCAAAGGCTCACAAACCCGAGCCAGCTGTTGGCCTTCTTTAATATCTGAAGATGAAAGAATGCAGATGGCTTAGGTTTAGTTGGCCCTGAACATTATGCATGCAACGAGGAGTGATTTTTCAAAAAAAAAGCTATGCATTGTGCTAATCCCTGAAAAACCTCCATATGGAATAAATTTTTTGACCAAATCTGACATGATCTTCAGGTCTTTTGGCTGGTTTTTGGCTCACTTCTTTTATTTGGCTTTGTATTTCTCTTTTCTGATTCATTTCACTGTATTTCCCTCGTCTTGTTTCTCTATTTTTATGTCTAGTGGAATATTTGCTTTGTGCCAAATTCTCTTCTTTTCTTCGCCATGCCTCTTGTTCTTTTTGTTGATCTTTATTTTGATACATAGTCTTAGTGTAACAGTTTTTAGCATTGTTTTCAACCATACGATTGATCTTCTGTAAAATAAAAGAAACTTGACTGTAATTGTTTTTGTCTCTGTTGTTGAACACATGATATCCAGAACACATCTCAAGTATTTTCTTTAGGTCTTCTTGTGTATTTTTAAGGTAGTCTTCAATGGTCTTCCCCTCCAGATCGTCTCCTCTGGTGAACAGCAGTAGCATGTGTTTGTAAGCTTCAGGGCCAAATTCAGTCATAATATCGATGATTGTTTTTATCTCTTCGTAAGTAAATCTTCCGAGGGGCAACACCAGGAGAAACACATGAGGTCCAGGACTGCACATGTCAATGCATTTCATGATCTCCTGCTTGATTTCAGTCTCAGATGAAGAATCGGGCCATCCAGGTGTATCAACCACCGTGATCTTTTCCTGGCCTATAGTGGATGTTTGGGCTGAACAGGTCTGAGTTACTCGATCAGTGTGGGCTGCAGTTCGAAACTGGTTACGACCCATAAGAGTGTTTCCTGATGAACTCTTTCCTGCTCCTTGCTTACCCAACAGAACAATTCTCACTTCATCCATTGTAGCTCTTAGCTGAAAAAGTTAAAATAAAAACCCCATAAATGTAGACAAAGAGAGAAAATCTGCAAATTTAATCAAACATTGTTTTTAACTCATAGTTTTATTGAAACATAGTTTTTAATGCTATTAAAATATGAAATTCAGTTACATAACATTTTCTAATTTCTCTTTTTAAGAAAGCAAATATTCCAGAAAATAACAAACTACAGTAAACATTTAAATCTCTGTCCATAAGTGAGTAATTATTAGTGTACCTGTTTAGTTTCAGTGCAGTCTGTCTTTCTTGTTCTGCTAAAATGACAAACCGCTTTATTCTCTAGTAAAGATGCTCCTCCTCTTTTTGTGTGATGTCACATATGCTGTAAATCAAGAGCACCATCTGCTGGAGCTCAGCCTAAACAAGTTTATGATTCTGTATTTCACTTTACTGAAGCATGACTATTAAAATATCCTAGAATTCAAGTTTTGTTGTATCTTTGTCCAGATATCAAACTTGTGAAGTAATAATAATGGGAAATTTTTTAGTAAACTTGTTTAGGATCCTGTGTAAACATTTTTGCAAGTGATATATAATGTGCAATAATATCAAACTGATTTCTTCAGGTATAGGCAATATCAGTTACATACTTAAATGCAGAGATGTATAAAGTACTAGCGACCCAGACTTGAGTAAAAGTACAAGTGCTCTATCAAAAAAGTGACTTGAGTAGAAGTTGAAGTGCTCTTTAAGCACAGCACTTAAGTAGAAGTACTAAAGTATTAAACATGTTTTGTACTTAAGTATTGCAAGTAGTTTATTTTAAAATATACTACTCAAGTACTGAAAGTAAAAGTACAAGTATTGTATAATGTAGTTATTAAAGAAAACAGTCAAAAGTTTGAATATAATATTGTTTATATTATTTCAAATGTTTAAGCTAAAGGACACTCACAATTCCTTTGGCTGTAGCAGGAGTACAAGGACATGAATGTTCAGATAATTCAGATAAATTTAACTGGCGATAGAGAATTCAGAATTAATGAAATGTAAGTCGATAAAATGGTAATAGGTAAAGGTACAAGGTGTTTCATTGAATTTAGGTTTCCTTCTTTCGCGCACACTCGCCCTTTCTTGCGCATTCTCTCTCTCTCTGTCTTTCTCGCGCACTTTGGTTCTCTCTTCGCTCACATTTGTCAACAACCCTGGCTCATATTTGTGAGTGAGAGGTTGGGAGGGGTCGCCCTTCACTATCTCCAATTGGTTCAGACCACCATGTGATCATGATTCGTAACATTTGAGAGTAACGGGTAACTATGCAGCACATAAAAATGTATTGGAGTAAAAGTATTAAACTCAAAGAAAAAATGTACTGAAGTAAAAGTGGAAGTAGGAAAAAAAAATAATACTTCAGTAGAGTACAGATACTGCCTTTTAGTACTTAAGTACAGTAGTGAAGTAGTTCTACTTCGTTACTATACATCTCTGCTTAAATGACAGAAAGTATACTGTATGCCCTGTTCTCTACTTAGTAGTCACTGATTCTTGAAACTTTGGCAATAACATGTCCCACTAAGAAAAGTGCTAATTCTGTTGGAAATTAATAACATTTTCATGAAGAAAAAGAATCAATGTTATAATCAGGGGGTCCTTTGCACTTATGTAAGGTTCTTTTATAGGTTTATTTTTATTTTTTATTAATTTAATGATTGTATGCTGACCCATTGCCTACAAAATCAGCTGTCCTCGGATAAGAGATAATCATTTCAACTTGATTAAAAAAGCCAAAAGTAATAATTGAATTAAATAATATATTTACCACATGAAAGGGTACATTGTAATATGTATTAAAAACTACAAACAGTGAGTTTTGAACAATATTTACTATTATTTTGTGATTGCTCAAAATGTGTCCCACATATTCGTCACCACCGTCAGATATTTATAAAAAGCAATAAAATTAGACAACTACAGGGTCAACTGCATTCCTGAGGACCCCATTTTCAAACCTTCAGCTCTACTTCATGCTTCAAGATCACTCAAGCTCCTGTATGTTTCCTTTTTTCTCTTAAACTTCTTCATATTTTTGGACAGTGCTACTGTGACAACCATAACATGTCAACACCGTCATCTTTGTATAAAAAATATTAGATTAGATTATGAAATAAATGTATCATTTTTAAGAAGAGGTCTGAAGTAGCAGCAACAGAGGGGAAACAAGATGGCTAATGTGAACAACTCTAATGTGAACAAAATCTATTTTTTATCTAGGTTTTTGTCACCACCGTCAGATGTCACCACCGTCAGGTTTTGTCTTTTCTGTCAAGTTTTATGTATTTTAGGAAGTTATGATTTGTTCATCACAGTGCACAGGATTATTTTTTTTTTTTACCAAATATTTACATAAAGTTTAAGCAAGAAGCCATTGACTTGAGTGGTATACATTTTGGAATAATGAGGCCAATGTCACCACCGTCAGATTAGTTTCACCACTGTCAGACGGAGTTTTAGTTGTTTTAAATGAATATGCTTACAATATGTTTCTTCAGTGCTGTTGAGTTATTAAAGTAATAGT
Organism: Paramisgurnus dabryanus; assembly: GCF_030506205.2. NCBI lineage: Eukaryota > Metazoa > Chordata > Actinopteri > Cypriniformes > Cobitidae > Paramisgurnus > Paramisgurnus dabryanus. The sequence continues at coordinate 4,294,260 of NC_133339.1, forward strand.
CTCTCTTAATACAAAAATTTGTTTATTAAATAAAAAAATCATAACTTTTTCTATTTATGCTTAAAGTAAATGTTGTTTGAGTAATAACTGGAAAAACGCCTAGTTTATGAAAAAAATACAAACGGGAGGTTGCACCAGTAAATTGCTGAACAGCCAGGACCTTGGTCTATAATGATATACCTTCAGATTTTGTAATTTAACTAACTTTTTTTTTTAAATGTAAACATGTTTTATCCCAATTCCCAAGAATCACTGTAGTGCAGTGGTTTTCAAACTTTTTAGGAGCGACCCTAATTAAAAAAAAAGAAATATTATGCGACCCACACTCTACCCCCCCCCCCCACTCTCTCAGTAGCATGAAGCAGGGCAGGGCCGAAAGCCGTCAGAGTGGAGTGAGGCCGGTGAAACGTGCACGCGCGCCTCTATATGTATATATAACTTACCTAATGAGCAGACCCAAATTCACGGACAGGCATTTAATTTTTTCAGGGGGGCAGGGGCACAAATGAGATCAACCGCACTGCAATGCATAATATCATTAATTATAATAATGGACAAAAAAACGAGGAAGAACATACGCAATACAACGGAGTCGTCGTAAAGATTGGACCTAGCCTAGCAGTCTAAAAACACAGCGTTAGATTAAAACGCCAATAACGCCAATAACACCAAAACACGATAATGATTCTGCATTAGGCTCAATGGTGACCAAAAGTCCATAATAACGCTAAGTTAAACAAATAAGCGCAGCAAACACAAAGTGAGTTAACAGTGTGTTAACAAAGTTGGCTAATAATGCGGTAAAAATTTGTAGTTTTTAATAACATGATACAGTTAAGCAGCATCACATCACGGTTGAAAATTTACAGATTTCATATGACAGTTCACTAAACAAGTAATTAATATTTAGTCACATTTTAGACGCAATGTTGACTGTTTGTGTTGTTTAAGCAGCGAAAATAGTTAAAAGATAACAGCAGAACCATAACGTGTCCGTCTCACTGCAGCACTCAGTCGTCTTAACGTTAAGCGGTGGCGCTATGCTTAGCAAACAACCAAACATTTCCACGCTCACTATCGACAAACCAATCAAATACCTTTAAAATATATATATATAAATTTTAATCAGACCAAACACATTTTTATTTTTATTTAGGAGTTATATACGTAAGGGATAATGTAGAGGCAGCCAGTAGTTATCGGGACTACCTGCTGCCAGAGTTCCCTATGATACAAAATATATTGCAATCAAGACCAAAAAGGACACTATATTTTTACATTTAATAGTTTGTCTTTATATGCTTAGATATATTGCAATATATGCATAGACCATACATGTATATATGATTCAAAATATATCGCAATTAAGACCAAAAAGGGCACTTTTTGCATGTAATAGTTTGTGATCTATGTTCCTGACCAACAATCCTAATCAGTAGGTGGCGGTAATGCACCTAAAAGTTGTTTGCCAGTAAAACTCAAGAAGAAGAAGAAGGAGGTTGATGTCAGCAGGCTACCCAAGGAAAATTCAAGCTTTACAAGGTACATAGTTTTCAGAGCTGGTGCTTTCCAGTTTTTATTGCATCTCTGCTAGGAAAGATTTTTGTGAACAAGAGGGGCAGCAGGAGGAGGAAGAGAGTAATCCTTGTTGTTCTGCTCCACAGATGCTGTCTTACAACAGTTTCCTACGGCCAAGGAAGCTGATGTCAGAAAATTCATCAACAGTAGAATCTGCAAGCTAAGACACGAGGTGAAGAGCAAAGGCATTGTTATATAAGTCGTTTAAATCAGTGAAGAACCAAGATAGACTCTAACCAGGATAACGGACTGTTCTTTTGACAATTTATTTCTTTGCTTTTCCACGGTTCCCAAAACTTCTTGAAAGTTTGTTTATTATTTATTTATTCATTATTGTCTGTGCATTTTGTTTTTAGATATTGTCTTTATATTGTATAACGGCACTGGTGACAGTTTGAAATGGACATTGGTAATTTGAGTTGCTTTAATTTATATTTTGTATATTTTTTGTTTAAAATGTAATTTATGTAAATGCAATGCAACACATTTATGTAATGTAATGTTAAGCCAATCACATTTCCTTTGAAAAATGCAAAACCTTTTGTGGTTTTAATAGGCCTATATAGCTCTGTACCTCAAATTGGGTTTAGTATCTGTGCCTGATTAAAAGAAAACAAAAGTGGCTTTTGATAGATTACCCATCAGTCTGTGTTAATATGTGGTGTAAATGTTTGTATATTTATTTACATATTTAAGTATTTAAGTATTTATATATTTTATATGTTTCATGAACATATACTGTATATATCCCCATATATGTTCATACATTGTATGTGCATGTTCTCATATATGTACACATATTGCGCATACATTTACAATAAATATGTACATGTATTTCCATCTAATTTTACATATATTTAAAATCTATTCCACAATATATCGAACACATATCTACGTATATATTTCCATATAGTACATATATTTGAAATATAATCTACCATATAGTAAACATACATGTGTCACCATATCTGTACATATATTGTTAATACATGTTCCCATATATGTACATATATTTCACATATTTCCCATCTAATTTTACATATTTAAAATGTATTCCACAATATATCGAACACATATCTACATAAATTTCATGTATATTTCCATATAATTTTACATATATTTGAAATATATTCTACCATATAGTAAACATACATGTGAGACTATATCTGTACATATATTGTTAATAATGTTCCCATATATGCACATATATATTTCACATATTTCCCAATCTAATTTTACAAATATATAAAATATATATCACAATATATCGAACACATATCTACATACATTTCATGTATATTTCCATATAATTTTACATATATTTGAAATATATTCTACCATATAGTAAACATACATGTGACACTATATCTGTACATATATTGTTAATACATTTTTGCATATAAATCAAAATACAATATTGCGGATATTTATAAATATAATATTGCATATATTTTTAAATATATAAACACGTATATTATATTTAATGTGCAATACATTGAAAGCGGCAATAATTTGTATATTTTGCAATATACTGCAATATATTACACACATATATAGAATATATATACCATCTATTTATTATTCCATGTATTGCCAATATATAATATATTGGAAAATGGAAAGTAAAATAATATATTGCAATATATTACAATATATTTCACGTAATATATTGGTAAATATCACTGTAAAAAATACTTTGCTGCCTTAAAATTTTTTGTTGAATCAACTCAGATTTACAAGTCATTTCAACTTACTATTATTTATCTTGACTAGAGATGAGTTGTTCTGACTACAGGCGAGTTGTTATAACTTATAATATATAAATAAAGTTATAAATAAATATATATAAATAAAGTTGACTTTTCTCAACTCTGTTGACATGACTTGTAAATCTGAGTTGATTTAACAAAAAATTTTAAGGCAGCAGAGTATTTTTTACTTTCATAAGGGATGACCTTAAAAAGGCTCGAAAACCCTCCAATGTGACTGAATTCCAACAATTCTGCAAAGACGAGTGGACCAAAATTCCACCAAAGGTGCTGTAAAAGACTTATTCCAAGTTATCCCAAACGCTTGATTGCAGTTGTTGCTGCAAAGGATAACCCAACCAGTTATTAGGTTTAGGGGCAAACACTTTTCACATAGGGCAATGTGACTTTGGATTTTATTTTCCCTTCATAATAAAAGCCTTTATTTAAAAACTGCATATTGTGTTATCTTAGAATATCTTTAAAAACTAGAAAATCAGAAGGGGGCCAACACATTGTAGTCTGATGGAAAACCAATTCTTAATGGTCCACTGATTTCTGACTAACTTCTGATTTCTGACTAACCTCTCTCATCACAAACCGCTGTTTTATATTTTTAAAATACTTTGTAAGAAGTCTCCTTGACAAGTTCTGTTGCTACTTTCAGATTAACTTTCTGGCTACATTTACAATATTAACATATCGATCATTTAATAATTGTTGAAATTATAAAATGTTTTTTTCAACTCCTAAATAGGCGTTCAATGATTTGATAAATAAATAATTGATTATTATATAAATATTGTTATATTTATGATAACAATCAAATGATTAATTAGTTAGAAACTTTGCTATAAATACATGTGCCATAGTTGTCTTCTTATGAATGACTTGTTTGTCAATGTTGCTAATACAAGCCCTTTGTTACTGGTTGCATATGTCAGATTTTTGCATGACTCAATCTGAGAAAATGTAATGGTGAAGCAATAGATCAAATAGTCCAGCTCATTGAAGATTTGAAGGAAATTTCATGCTCCCTTGTAAAATTATTTTCAGTATTTTAAAAATACAAAAATACAGTAGTTTATTTTCATACTTGCATGTGGGTATTTAAACCCCAAATTTTGCAAGTGTGAGATGTGAACAGTATGTATGTCGGCTTTCTCTATATGAGTGTGACTAAGTGCAGGTAAGTTGTCAGGGTTTTTGTCATGTGTTCTTGTATTTTTATGGTCATTCCTTTTTTTTTCTTGAAGTTTCAGGTTCATGTCTTTTATTTTGATATACAACCCCAAATCAGATAAAGTTGGGACACTTGGAGAAATTGTGAGTAAAAAAGGAATGGAATAATTTACTAATTTCATCAACTTATATTTTATTTCCAATAGCATATAAATAACATACCAAATGTTGAAAGTGAGACATTTTGAAATGTCATGCCAAATATTGGCTCAGATTTCATGAGAGCTACACATTCCAAAAAAGTTGGGACAGGTAGCAATAAGAGGCATTTCAATGTAAATTAAAATTTCAAAATGAAATTTTGGATCAAACTGAAACTGCTAACCATATGATTGCAGACATTTGGGTAGCAAACCCCATAACACACCATGGTTTGGGCATCTTTTTTGTTGGCATTGTGGCTAAAATGCAGTGCTGCCAAGAGAAGTCTATAGAAATGGAAATAAATAAAAGAATAAATAAGTAAATCCATAAATAAATAAATGTGCAAAAATATGATTAAACATAAATAAGGTCTACATTTTTTTTAACATTTCTTTATGAATATATGTGTCACCGGTCGGAGCGGACCACTAACGTCGTGAGTGACGCCCCTCCCTAAGTTCCACCTCGAGGAGGTCCCCAAAGATACCCCAATGACCAAGCACACGAGAAAGGATAAGTAAAATTAAAACAATCTTTATTTAAGTTATTTAAAATAGTCTTGGGAAGGGAAAGGGGAATCTAAAATCACGTCTTCTCTCTTTCTTCTTGTCTCACAGGAGGGGAAGGGGCCAGGCACCAAGGGTAAGTGTACCCACAGGGGAAGAGGGGAAACAGAGCTCCTTCGTTCCTACTGCTAGTAAGTGTATCCTCCTGGAGGACCCTTGGTCTTTCTCCTTACAGGTATGTTTTGTTGACTCGTGGCGCCCTTCTCTTCTCCTGAAGGCAGAAAATGGAAACACACAATGAGTAGGTGGAAGGCTGAGAGCGACTACCTGTGACCTGGTAAGGGTTATGTTCCTTGGGTTTACGTGGCGAATGACTTGTCTCTCCACTCCTCTCTACAGGGCACTTGGTCGAGGTCTCCCTCCCCGTGGGCTGGAGATGGACACCTCACACTGCACAGAGCTCCTGAGAACACAAGTGGCAAGGTGAATATTCCTACTACGTCTGACTTGGAAGTAACTTGTTCCTTCTTTTCTCCCTCCACAGGACGCTTGGACGACGCCTCTTCGCCTGGAGACTCGAGGTACTCACAGCTCGACACACAAGGCTCCTAGAGTCACAGGTAAATGACAGGGTAAGTATAGTCTCTCAACTCGTGCCGATAATACTTTTCACCAATACTGGGACGTTCTGTCCTGGGTTTACAGGACTTACTGAGTTAGTATTACTTGTGCTTCGTTTCAAGGGATACTCTGTGTCGTCGCTGGATCGTGCTTTACTGGACTTACGTGGCTTACGAGGTAAGTGTAGCGTTTAGCTTGGTTCAGGTGATACTCTTTATCTCGCTGGAACATTTTGTTCGGGACTTACATGGCTTACGAGGTAAGTATAGCTTTTAGCTTGATTCAGGTAATACTCTTTATTTCACTGGAACGTTCTGTTCGGGACTTACAGGGCTTACGAGGTAAGTATAGCTTTTAGCTCAATTCAGGTAATACTCTTTATTTCACTGGAATGTTCTGTTCGGGACTTACAGGGCTTACGAGGTAAGTATAGCTTTTAGCTCAATTCAGGTAATACTCTTTATGTCACTGGAACGTTCTGTTCGGGACTTACAGGGCTTACGAGGTAAGTATAGCTTTTAGCTCAATTCAGGTAATACTCTTTATCTCACTGGAACGGGCTGGTCTGGACTTACAGGGCTTATGAGGTAAGTATAGCTTTTAGCTCGGTTCAGCTAATACTCTCGTCTCACTGGAACGTGCTGTTCAGGACGTACAGTACAGGGCTTACGAGGTACATATAGCTTTTAGCTCGATTTCAGACAACGGACTATATCATCATTGTATCTTGCCTCTAAGGTTTCATAGCTTGGCAACGGAAACATGAACAGGAAAAACCATATGTCACCTTGGCTTCGTTCAAGGGCTAGGGAGGACGGTCTTTACCAACTTCCAACTGCTACTCGATGGGCAGAGCACGGCCGGTGTCGTCCCGGGAGGGGGGTGTAGATAGAGCCGCAACCCTGATTCCGTAAGGTCAGACTGACACGCCTGCTTCTCGTTCCTTCCACGGGCCAGACAGGCACCTAGATCAAAGGGGCAGGCAGCTGGACTCTCTCCATAGCACAGGACGTGCACACAGGATGATTAGACTTGTTCGTATCAGTTTCACTACTCCCCTTTTACAGCATGGTCTTTCCCACAATACCTTACTCAATGTACTCACTCAACTTCCTTCTTACTTGGACACAAGGGCTGGAGTTGTAGGTGGGTAGATACAGGATGATAGCCACCACCACAGCAGCTCACGTAACGCCCACAGGGATTTGCTTGACCTAGAGGCGAGTATAGACAACAAGAGACACGGCACAGCACCGCAAGACTTCAGGTGCACACACGTCAAAAAGCACACTCACCCACTGCAATACACACACTTTAGTGACTTGTAAGGCCAATACTCCGCACTAAGTCAAGGTCCGCCCTGAAGGAAGAGTTGAGATCGCTGACACGGGCAGTGATAGGGATGTTTCGAATACCCACACGGTGATATGCGTTGCCCTTTAATCCTCTGGCTCACCCACCCGCTTCGTTCTCACGGTGGGGCCACTAAACAATGAACAATACTCCAACACCAGGATTAGTCTCCGTTTTCTGGTGTCTCAATGAAAGTAAACAAACCGCTGTACTCACAGTTTCCGTAGCGTTTGTCTTCCCTCCTCCTTATCACTCTTTCTCCTCGGACAACTCTCCAAATGCCCAACAATGCTGTAGTATTACCGCCCTGAGATCGTCCCTCTACTCCAGTGGTTTTTAAACTTTTTTAGGAGCGACCCTAATTTAAAAAAATTAAAATTATGCGACCCACACTCTACCCCCCCTTAGTAGCAAGCAGGGCGGGGCCGAAAGCCGTCATAGTGGAGTGAGCCCAGTGAAACGTGCACGCGCGCATCTGTATGTATTACCTAATGAGCAGACCCGATGCCAGACACAAATTCACGGATGGGCATTTCATTTTTTCAGGGGGCACAAATGAGATCAACCTCACTGCAATTCATAATATCATTAATTATGAAAATGGGCAAAAAACGAGGAAGAACTGACATACGCAACACAACGGAGGAGTCTTAAAGATTGGACCTAGCTTATACTGAAGCAGTCTAAAAACACGTCGCAGGGCTCGACATCAATGCTTGTCCACTTATCAGGGACAAGTAACGTTAGATTAATGCCTAGCGTACACCAAAGGATTTTCACAGTCCCAGACTAAAGACCGGCAGTCTTTAGGAATCTAACTGGAGTCTCGGCGCGCTCCCGTAGTCTCGATCGTTAACTGTGAGGTGATAATCTGCAGTCGGCGACCCGATTTATGCCAGTCTTTCTTTAGTCTTTCATATCAAACATGTTTGATTTTATCGCAAGTCCCAGCGTAGTCTCATGACGTAAAACAATCAACAACCAATAAACTCGTTCTCCGGAAACAGGAAGCCATCAGTCACAACAAAGAAACATGTCGACGGACGTGGAAACACAACGAGCGCGAAGTAGGCGAAAATGGACCGTGGATAAAGAGGAGCGCCTTGATGAGCGGTGGGCAGAGCAGCCGTGTCTTTTTGATGTAAACTGCCATTCATACCACGACAGAGTGGAAAAAGAAAAAAAGTGAAGCGATATTGCCTGTATGTGTTAACATGCTAACTCTACCACTCTATTGAATGGCATAACGTGCTAATGTTTTCTGGTATGTGCTAACATTCTTCACACCGCAAGCGTGAGCAACGCGTAAGCGGCGCGTGTTTTTTTCGGCGCCCATGTTAACAAGTTAAAGCACAAGCACGTACACCGCACGCGTGCGGTCATACATGTGACGCCATAAATGTCATAAATGTGTGTTTCAAACAGTCATGACTTTGAGCAATGTAAAAGAAAGCAATGAAATATTTAAAAACATCAGAAGACTGCGCTGTCATTCACTCTCTGCCCAGCAAATGAGTCCTCATATAGCTTAATACTGTTAACAGATAACGTACATCTATAAATCTAAATCTTATGCTTCAACTGTTGACGGGAAACACGATCGACTGCTTCATGCTGTCAATCACTGAGTGATTTTTTTTATTTTATCTTAAAACGTAAGAGAAACAGATTTAATAATGTGCCATTGGCTTTTTATGTTAATAATTGTGTATTGTGTCTATATCTGTCATTACACGAACCAGAACAGCACGAAAACAATGTGGGTTAAACAAATCACAGCTATATAAATTACACTGACCGTCAAAAACCGTCTTGAAGAGGTTTTGCTCATTAATCCATATAAAATAAAGTAATGTGAACTTGAGATTTTTATACTGTTATTACAGTTTTTCTCAGTCGCTTTGGTACATTTCTCCAATCATACTCACAATTTGCAAAACAGTAAGTGCATTTCTCAAAACAATTCGGACAAGTAGCAAAACACCATGGATAACCTGCAAAAGCCAGTCTCTTACTCAAAATTCATCTCTCAAATATCTGTGTCAATGAACAAGTCATTGCCATCAGAATGACAAGTCAATGTGTCATTGTGCATGGATAAGACAGTCAAATTGTTTAGTCACGTTGTCAATATAACAGTTTACTCTGAAGTGATTTCCTGATGTAAACTATCGCCAAAGTTTTGACGACAAGTATTGTAAATTGTAATTTACACCTTAGTGTAAGTTATGTGGGAGTTTGATTGCAAGAGACTAAACAAAATTTACATTTACGCTTTTACTGTTTGTACTGTAATTCATTGACAAACCATGTCATTGCCATACAGAAAGGAAAAGCACTGCATAGCCCAAAGAAAAAAAGTAGAAATGTGAACATTGAACAATATCTTTAGGGAAAACTGTACATGCAGTGCTGTCTTACACTGAAGTCCTTCCTATACCTCCTGACCCAGCAAGCATGTTTGGCTACAAGGCTAAATTTGGGCTGCCAGTGAAAGTCTAATAGACATCTAACCATAGCCAAAAAATAGACAATACAAATACTTTTAGATCATGTAAAAGAATGGAAAGCAAACACCTTGAACACCTGTTGGAATATCATACATCTTCAAGTTATTTGGGCAAAAATGGCATGTAACCAAATTCAAGGTTATTTAGGGTAGAAGTGGGTTACTCATAGCTGGACTATATTGGGTCTATAATTAGCCATCATTTCAACATCTCAGTTTTTGCTTGCTGGGGACGTTTCTGTCTGTTAGAGAAAGTCAAGATTCACCTGGGAGCAATTTACCAAGTCAGGACAGATTTAGAAAAAACTTCTAATAGAAATGTATAAAAAAATATGTTTGACCGGCAAAATTATGAGAACTGTATTATGAGAACTTGTTCAATAATTTTGCATGTAAAGACTTGTACTATGAACTGATGCCTAAATGTTGTGGGGGGTAAGACTATTCAACAGAGACCCATTATAATACATTTTGTTCAACATGACATAAGCAACTGATAATGTAGGAAAAAGCAGAGAATTGTACATAATCATTTGCATGGATGTACCAAAGCATTTGCAACTTGTTCAAAGAAATAAGAAACTGCTTTATTGATGTGCACAAGTGACACAATGATGTGAGAAATGAACAAGTACTTTTGAGAATTTCAATTCTGATCTGAGAATTGTACCAAAGCGACTGAGAAAAACTGTAAACTGCACAGTATGCACTGCAAACACAGCTGGTGTGAAAGCACAATGGACACGCGCATACATTTTTGTTAAATCACTGCTGAGCATGATGATAAAAAGCTAAAATAATCTTGTTGTAGTCTTGTAAATAGTGGCACTACAAGATTCAGTGTTTGTAAAATCTTTAGTCTGAGACTAAAAACTGTGAACCCAAGTCTTTAGATGTGAGCTGATAATCGTATAAAGTCTTTTCTAAATCTTTTAAAAGTCTTTAGGTGTACACAAAGCATAAAACGCCAATAACAATCACCAAAACACGCTAATGATTCTGCATCCTTTAGTCTCAATGACAACCGAAAGTGCATAATGTAATAACGCTAAGTTAAACAAATAAGTGCAGCAAACACAAAGTGAGTTAACACTGACAAAGTGGGTTAAACATACTGAGGTAAAAATTTGAAGTTTTTAATAACATGATACAGTTAAGCAGCATCACATCACGGTTGAAAATGTGACAGATTTCATGACAGTTCACTAAACAAGTAATTAATATTAAGCCACTTACATTTTAGACGCAATGTTGACTGTTTTTGTGGTTTCAGCAGCGAAAATAGTTCAAAGATAACAGCAGAACCATAACGTTTCAGTCTTACTGCAAAACTCAACCGTGTCGTAACGGTGGCGCTTTGCTTAGCAAACAACTAAACATTTCCGCGCTCACTTTCGACAAACCAATCAAATACATTAAAAATATATATTTTGTTAAATCAGACCAAACCCATTTTTATTTTTATTTAGGAGTTTTTATTTCCCCTTGCATCATTAAAAAAATGGCTGTGACCCCGTGCGCAATTTAATCTGTTGTCTATGAATTTAATACAGTAAGCTGCGCACGCACATGGGTCATGTGACACAGTGGTGGAGTATTTTTTTATTTAGTGTATTTAAAAGATATTTTACTGTGCTTTTATTCAAGTGTGTTGTAATTATTATAGTTTTTATAATAAAATTGAATAAATTATTTTAGTAACATTTTTTTGAAATCTTTCTGGCGAGTGGCGACCCAGTTTTTAATTTCCGCGACCCACCAGAGGGTCGGGACCCAGGGTTTGAAAACCACTGCTCTACTCAGCCTTCAATACATCATACACACACTAGTAAGTACTCAACTCCTCAAGCTTTGTTTTCTTCAAACCTGCTTTGATTTGTTAGTCTCCCAACGCTTCTTCCGATTAGCGAATCCTAATGCCTCTGCCTGTTTGCCTCGCCCCTGTAACAACATACACACAGTCTCGCCCGCAGTGTTTCCTTCCAAAAACCATTGACTTCCTTCCTGTATCTTACACGCTTCCTTTATACTCCTTTCAGCGTGTGAACTGCCCAACCAGTGATCGACACGTCGTCGCACACACCTGCTATGCATTACCTTTGATTCGGTTGCCCGGGGTTACCCGGAAGTGACAGGTGTTTGTGGAATTCGGTCTGGGCGGAACTTCTCTTCTCACCTTTAGTTCCGCCCTAAAAGTCACTCCGTGACATATGTATGTGTATATATACGCATACATGGCAGCCATCTAGAGGAACTGTTTCAGGCGTAGCGGGCATCTTGGCAGCTGATTCGGGCGTGGTGGCCATCTTGAGGAACTGGTTCAGGCGTGGCGGCCACCTTGGGATCTGGTTCGGGAGTAGCGGCCATCTCGCATACTGCCCCCCAAAAAATGTTTAGGCGAGGCCTCCTCCTCAGCCTCGCCAACAGTGAAAGGGGATGCCACTAAAAGCAGAGCATAGTCTATAAATTGACCTTTAGTGACCCTCAAGGACATTACCGTTTTTTTTACTGTATATTTAAATTTATGTTATTTACTGGCAACAGTTTGTTCAAAGTTAAATGAACATTAAACAATAACAAATCTTTTTCTTTACAGAATAAAACTATAAAATACAATTTATTCTGTAAAGATAGAGACTTATTAATGTTTATTGTTCATTTAACTTTGAATAAACAGCTACCAATAATACTATAATTTCTACAGATTTTATTTACAGTGCACCCAATTAATGATGTTTCAAAATTTTAACCATCCCTGATGAATGTTAGTTATTTATTTTGTTTAGTTATTTTTAATCTACTTTTATCGAATTAATAGTAACCCTGAAATTACATGACAGAGTGTAAAATGTGGGAAATAACTGTGCTGATACATGCTAAAAGGCATTATAGGGATCTGTATGGATGGTTCATCCATTAAGTTTTGGATGTACATATCTCTTTTGAATTGAAATGAAATTCTTTCTTTGCTGTCCAGTGTGACAGGAAAGCAAGACAAGGGTAGCGGATCCAAATGCAGTTTTTAGATTTTATTAACAAATTAACAAAAATCCAACACGGTACAAAAACCGGGCAGGAACACAGTCAAGAACATGACAGAAAACATAATACATTCACATTAACAATGAACAGACAGACCCTGTAAAATCTAATAAAGTATACCTGTACATGTTTTTTATCTTTAAAACCACATTTACACAACTAAAAAAGTCCTAATGTTTAACCCTGCAACGATTTTGAATGGTAGACTTTGTAAATAGGTTTGTTTTCCTGGCCGTGAACTTACAAAACCTGCAAACCTGCCTTGAGGAACATAACCTTTTTTACTGGACTAAACAAATCAACAATCACATAAGTAAAATGTGATAAGATATGTTTCTAGATCATGCATATTTTAAGATACAGCTGAATGTTTTGATTATATTAGATTTTGAGCTTGTTGTGTCAATGTTGTAATATTACAATGTTGGGTCTGAAGGGTAACAAAATTTACCTGTGCACCTTGCACATTACATGAATTAGCTATTCTTCTAAACTGTTAAAATTTACTTTTTAATAATTTTTTTGTAGCCACAAAATATAATATTGATGTCAAATGTCTTTGATACTATTTTGAGATTATTAGATTGAGACTATTAAGATTATTAAGTATAGGAAATCAATAATTTATTTGAGAATTTGAAAGTATTTATGTGGCAATATTTAAAACTATCTGTATCTTATTGTTTATTATATATTCTTAGCTGGTCCTGTTTTCTTGTCTGGGCTTTGTTTGCTCAAATATCTGTTTGCTGCATGAGGGTCAGGTGATATTATTTTGGAATGTCGGTGGGGGTATAGGTGATAATACCATTATAAATAGAGCACAATAAGCTTGGGTGAATCCTTTGAAATGTATAAATGTGATTGGAATTGATTTGTATCAAGAATAATAAGCATGAAAATAATCAATGTTTTTTTATTTCAGAATTCTACCAGACAGGACTGTCTTATCTACAATGTGGTATGATGTCATTTATATCATCCAAATTTGGAAAAACTGACTTTGAGATGGGACTCTGATATAACTGAGGAGGAATGTGGTGATTCCTCTCAACTATAAAAGAGAAATTAAAAACTTTGTCTGCCCATATGATGATTATGTGGACATGAGGCCAACAAAAAAAAAACAAGCAAACAAGCAAAACAAACATTGATTTTTGCATTAGAGTACTCCTAGAACAACATAAAAGGATAAAAAAAAGTTTTGCCACACCTAATTAATAAAACCAGTCAGTGATGTATGTTCTGTTTGTCTGTAGGTATTTTAACCTGCTATTATCTAATTAAGCATTTTAGCTTTTCACACATTAGTTTCTTTTTTTCTTTTTTTCAAAGCTGAATTCCTTTTCGGTTACAATAAATATTACAGAGTATGTCACGTTAATGCACATATTGATGCAAATGGGCGTTTGTACCATAATTGACACCTTGAATTACATGCATTCAATTTGCTTATACTGGTAACTCACTGCATGCGATTTTATTCTACAGTGAAGAAAAGTACAGTAAAACAAAAAAGTTTTGATCTGCATGAATTGGCACTCCCTCCTCAATGATTTTGTGATGGCAATAATTCATATCACACAAAAAGAAGCATTAACTTAGAGGTACCTAACCCTGCTTTGAGAAGCTACACTGTAAAAATGGTTTTGGATGTATCTATATCTTTTGAATGGAAATTAAAATTTATTTCTGGTGTCCACACTAGAATGCCATAAGTTAGACAGTTTGTAATTTATCTGCCATCTGCCTCCTCATTACTCCTGACAAGATCATTCAGGGCAAATGAAAGAAAGGAAAATGTCCATCTCATTTTTGATGATGACAGGACCTGGATGAATGTTCTCTACGTTGTAGTGACATGCTGTCATTTGCCAAACATCCAAAATATAAACACCAACATCCTGAAAAGCCCACTGTAGGATTCTGTTGAACTGCAGAGAATACCAGTCACTGCCAAACACATCCTATTACAAAGACAGAAATACACCTTAGGCTAAATATACATATATACAAGTTTCTCTGTAAACGATTTTGTTTGATATTATTAACTAACTAACCTTATAGCCGGTGTTGACAGTCTTGATTATAATGGTAGTGTCTGGTGCCCGTTGTAACATATCAAGCACAGCTTTGCGGACCCTCATCACTCTGCGGGTGTAGAAATCGAGAGGGTATGTTGTGAAGTGTGGCCCCAGATTAAATACAATAACAGTGTGAGGTCCTCCAGTCAGATCATCAATCTCATTACTGACGTAGTGCAGATTAGAAACTTCTGTTTTCAGACAACGTAAAGGAAGACCGTGAGCCCTCCAGTGTAAGTCAATGTTGTTCTCCACATCCACTGCTAGAAGAGGACCTGCCTCATATTGAACATGCAGGTTCATCCGCTTGAAAGCTGCAGTGATAAAAAACAAAAATGATAATCCCAAAATTTGTATTTGTCATTTGATATCGACATATAAACCATGACCAGTGTTGGGTGTAGTTACTAAGTAATTAGTTACTGTAATTTAATGATCTTTTCCTTGAAAAAGTAAAGTATGGGATTACTCTTATTTTCCCAATAATTTAATTACAGTTGCCTGATTCTGCAAAACCTTATTCTACATCCTTAATCCAACCAAATACTTAAACTTAACAACTACTTTACTAAGTATCAATAAGCAGTAATTTGATCAGAATCTGATCTCCAACAAAATTCATTTACAAAAATGAAATTATTTCAGCTTTTTGCTAAAAAAATTGGTATTTTTGAAGAAACCTACCCTAAGAGGTTATAAAAAGAGAAAAAAATGAAGATAGGATGAAACCCCCCCCCCCCCCCCCGTTTTGTTTGTTTGTTTGAAAGCAGAGGGTCTGTTTTTCATTTGATATATTTGTATGTTTAAATATTTATAAAATATTTTTTTTCTGGAAAGCATTCTGTAAAAATGTACAATGTAAAGTTGAATTTAGTTAAGTACCAGTATACATACAGGTATATAAAATGGCCAATTTATGTTTACATCTGTATATTTTTGTAAAATGGAAGAATTCACGTGTTCCCTAGTTTGGGATATCATTTTTATATATCTTTATTTAATTAAATCTTATATGTTTTATTTATATTATTCAATAAACTAGAAATGTGTAAGATGATTTTTGCATTTACATAAAATAAAGAGAATTGCAGGTAAAACCAGTTTTTTTGCTTCTTAACATCTCACTGTTCCTGTTACCTAGCATAGAATCATTTTAAAACACTTTAATAGGCTAAGTCACCCGAACCGAACCAAAAACTGTGGACAGTAATTTTAAATCAAATTAATTAAACTGAAAAGTAACTTGCATTACTTAAAAAAAGTAACTAAAATATCTAAGTGTACATTTATAAAGTAATGCGTTACTTTACTCGTTACTTCAGAAAAGTAATCATTTTACGTAATGCATGTTACTTGTAATTCGTTATCCCCAACACTGGTAATAAGTAATTAAATACTTTTTGGAGATAGTAATCTAATAATGCAATAAAGTAATCTAATTGCATGATTGAAGATGTAATTACTAACTTATTACTTTTTTGAGTAACTTACCCAACACTTACCATGACTAAAGTACTATTCGGACGGGATTAGTTTTCCAAACGACGTTTGAGTTTCAACGTGTCCCCCAGGACGTCTGTGATTTTATGTACCGATTCGGACGGGATTAAAATTCTCAGGCTATTCCAGAGATGGGAGTGTCTGTTTCATGCATTTGGGCGTTGCAGAAGAGCACGTTCTCTGGATACGTGTTTGTAATGTTTAATATTTTTTCGTTAAATGTAAAATTATGACAGAACATGTAATTTATTAATTTAATTTTAACAAATCAAAATAAAATATACAAATCCTACTAAAGAAGCCTACGTGTTTTATATAACTGGCTGCTTATAATAAATCTTATGAAGAAATAATGATTAATAAAAACAATTTATTATCTTTATTAATTAACATTACCATTCCGGAGCTGAAGAACTTTGAACGGAGTTTCTCATAACGTTAATGAAATTACAGTGGCCAGTCTTAACAGTGTATGATATTCAGCTCGTCTTGATTTAATTATTTTATTTTGCCGAATGTGAAAAAACATTAATATCTGAATGAATGGGACTCAGGAAATACAATATACGCGCATTAGTAAGACCTTACGGCAGATCACGTTGGCCAAAACACGAAATGAACCGCGTTTTCAAAAGATATTGCGGGCAAACACAGACATTTGCATTCGGACGGGATTAAATTTCTCAGAGGACCTCTGAGTTCGGCGAAAAACAGTAGGTATGCTCTGGAATTCTTACGGAGGTCGTCAGAGAAAAACACAGACATGGCCGATTCGGACGGGATTAAAAACACAGAGGACCTCTGAGAAGCACGATTTTCTCAGAGGTCCCCCTGTAAAACTAATCCCGTCCGAATAGGGCTTAAGTCAAATTAAATAATTAATCTTACTGAACCAGTAAACATTCAATGCTTTTAATTTATAGTGAGAATCTCACTTGGTACTGCTTTCAGCAAGAAGTCAAACCACTGTCTCAAAGTAGAGTCTCCCATCATGTAGATGTGTTTGTCTTTCAGGCATTGTGTTGTTGTTTCGGTAGTAAATTGACGAGTGCTACACACAGAGGACTTCCAAACATCATTCAGGTAAAACCCAGCTGGAACTGGTATGTGCAAACCAGGATGACATTTCTGTGTTACATCTGCAGACAAAAGTAAAACTCAAAGTTGAAATTATATTTTCACAATGCCGAATTAAAGTTCTCATTCTTCCTGAGTATTAAAGCTTTGATTGTGTTTACAGTGCGCAATATAACATGTGTTCCCTTTCAATACGGTTAACTTCGCATTGCGTCAGTATGGGGGAAACTCCTGTTTACTCCGCGATTAAAGCCTATTGGTTAATGTCTGTAAAAATTACAGACCAATGGCGCTTGACCCCTTTATAAGTCCAGGATAGAGCACCATGAGCTCTTTCATTCTCCTTCAGCGTTAACATCTCGCTGCTCCGAAGAAGAAGCCCTACTCGCCCGGAAAACTTCATGGGTAATGAAGTACACTGAAAATGGTAAGGCAGTCTACAAAAGATTGTGGGAAATGTAGTATAAGGGGAAAAAAGGAAAACTAGTCTAATTTACAACAGCGCTGATAAACACGGCTATTCCAAGCTGCCGCTGCTTGAAGAGTCTGTTGCCACCCACCTCTCCCCGTCTTCAGCCGGTGTTTGTAGGTCAAAGCTGAACCATCCGTCCAAGCCCTGCCGCCTGACGTCTTCACTGGCTTCGAAGTCGTACGCCGCTGATGGCCACACCGCATCTGCTCTCCATACTATGGCAGTGCTGCAGGTCTATCAAGGGAAGCTCCTCCTCAGCCTGATCATCTTGGAGAGACATCTGTGGCTTAAGCTGACTGACATCAAAGACACGGATCGGGATGCCCTCCTTGACTCACCAGGGTCGCTTCACCCAGCGCTTCACTGAGGCACAAAAATCGGCGCAAACCATGCGTCATTTCTTGCCAAAACGAGCTGCCTCCACGCCTGAGACCGGCCACCCAAAACTGCAGCTGGCTCAGCGCTCCAAGTCGACGTCAGCCCCATTTTTTTTTACCTTTTCACAAAAAAGAGCAAATTTCCTCCTCTATGCACACACACGGCTCACCATCCATAAGCATATCGACGCTCGTCATCAAACTTCAAGCTTGGCAATCCACTCAGTGGGGATTCATAGAACAAGGAAGACATCAGGCCGTTTTTAGAAAAGTGAAAACAGCGCTATAGAGATAAGTACATTTTGTGAAAAATTTAGTTTTTTTACTCTTGAAACATGAACCATAAGGTTACTTATGCAACCCTGGTTCCCTGAAATTACAAGAACGAGCATTGCGTCAGTTGCTGACGCTATGGGGGAAACTCCTGTTTACTCCGCGATTGAAACTTATTGGTTAACGTCTGTAAAAATTACAGACCAATGGCACTTGAGCCCGCGACAGGGGCGGGGCTTACACCCTTTATAAGTCCGGGATATAGCGCCATGAGCTCACTATTATTCGACTGAAGCGCGTAGCCGAATAACACTCGCTGCGTTGGCGTTTTTAGCACGGCCAGCTACGCAATGCTCGTTCCCGTTATTTCAGGGAACCAGGGTTACGTGAGTGACAGTGTTAATTTCGTTGACGAAGACGATGACGAAAAATATTCGTCAACGAACCTTTTTCACGGACGAAAACTAAATAAAAACTAAATAAAATCATATATGATGACGAAGACTGTAACGAAATATAACTGACACTTTAGTCAACGAATAAAAATAAGACGAAAATGTTAGGGAGGAGAGATCCAATCAGAGCTACTCATTTTGTGGGACAGTTGGGAAGAAATCCAATCAGAGCGAATCTTTGAGGGTAGGTTTATCTACACAGGCAGCAGTCGGCAGAGTTGTTTACATTATATTTAGTTGTACAGTCTTAGTTCCCAGCTTTGGCTGATTTCAGTTGACTTCGCTCGTTAGCAACACGCTAACGTTTTGCGGTGCACCCGGTCCGAAGACATGTCTCATTAACAACAAAAATGTCAGAGCTAGCGTCTAATCTGGTCACACTACAAATATGACAAGACGACAGCCTGTAAAGACGACTCATCCAGAAATACATGCGAAGGTAAGCATACACGCTAAGGTTATTTTATCAGATAAACCACAGTGTTTTCGCTAAACTTGGTATAACATAGAAACGAAAGGAATACACATCTGAACTGTATTGATTGTATTGGGTTGTCTGAATTAATACTGAGTATAAATATTCAGTGTCCTCAAATTGAATGAAATGTGTAACGTTACTATTATAGTAGATGTTGTGGTTTTACATGACTGGACAAAGTGCGTGCGTAAGTGCGTGCGTGTGTCTCTGTCTGTGTGCGTCTGTGTGTGCATGTCATTTAGGGACAATGCATATCTTTTTCAGGGACCATGTATATTTTTAGGTAGAGCGGGCCTTATGCTTATTTTATGTGATATTTTTTTTGGTAAAAAAGCCACGGTCAGTTTTTTTGACATTAAGAATAAAATAAAATACGTGTTTTCTATAACAACCATTAAATCTGTGTCTGTATTGCATATTCAAACCTTAATAACATTCCATAACAGACTAAAAAACTTAAGACTAGACTAAAACTCTTATGATATTTCGTCGACTAAAACTAGACTAAAACTAAAAGATTTCAGATGACTAAAATAAGACTAAAACTAAATGGTGTGTTATTCAAAAGACTAAGACTAAGACTAAATCAGAATTTGCTGCTAAAATTAACACTGGTGAGTGACCTTAGCGTTCCCTTTCAATACGGTTCACTTCGCATTTTTGTTTACATCTGTATATTTTTGTAAAATGGAAGAATTCACGTGTTCCCTAGTTTGGGATATCATTTTTATATATCTTTATTTAATTAAATCTTATATGTTTTATTTATATTATTCAATAAACTAGAAATGTGTAAGATGATTTTTGCATTTACATAAAATAAAGAGAATTGCAGGTAAAACCAGTTTTTTTGCTTCTTAACATCTCACTGTTCCTGTTACCTAGCATAGAATCATTTTAAAACACTTTAATAGGCTAAGTCACCCGAACCGAACCAAAAACTGTGGACAGTAATTTTAAATCAAATTAATTAAACTGAAAAGTAACTTGCATTACTTAAAAAAAGTAACTAAAATATCTAAGTGTACATTTATAAAGTAATGCGTTACTTTACTCGTTACTTCAGAAAAGTAATCATTTTACGTAATGCATGTTACTTGTAATTCGTTATCCCCAACACTGGTAATAAGTAATTAAATACTTTTTGGAGATAGTAATCTAATAATGCAATAAAGTAATCTAATTGCATGATTGAAGATGTAATTACTAACTTATTACTTTTTTGAGTAACTTACCCAACACTTACCATGACTAAAGTACTATTCGGACGGGATTAGTTTTCCAAACGACGTTTGAGTTTCAACGTGTCCCCCAGGACGTCTGTGATTTTATGTACCGATTCGGACGGGATTAAAATTCTCAGGCTATTCCAGAGATGGGAGTGTCTGTTTCATGCATTTGGGCGTTGCAGAAGAGCACGTTCTCTGGATACGTGTTTGTAATGTTTAATATTTTTTCGTTAAATGTAAAATTATGACAGAACATGTAATTTATTAATTTAATTTTAACAAATCAAAATAAAATATACAAATCCTACTAAAGAAGCCTACGTGTTTTATATAACTGGCTGCTTATAATAAATCTTATGAAGAAATAATGATTAATAAAAACAATTTATTATCTTTATTAATTAACATTACCATTCCGGAGCTGAAGAACTTTGAACGGAGTTTCTCATAACGTTAATGAAATTACAGTGGCCAGTCTTAACAGTGTATGATATTCAGCTCGTCTTGATTTAATTATTTTATTTTGCCGAATGTGAAAAAACATTAATATCTGAATGAATGGGACTCAGGAAATACAATATACGCGCATTAGTAAGACCTTACGGCAGATCACGTTGGCCAAAACACGAAATGAACCGCGTTTTCAAAAGATATTGCGGGCAAACACAGACATTTGCATTCGGACGGGATTAAATTTCTCAGAGGACCTCTGAGTTCGGCGAAAAACAGTAGGTATGCTCTGGAATTCTTACGGAGGTCGTCAGAGAAAAACACAGACATGGCCGATTCGGACGGGATTAAAAACACAGAGGACCTCTGAGAAGCACGATTTTCTCAGAGGTCCCCCTGTAAAACTAATCCCGTCCGAATAGGGCTTAAGTCAAATTAAATAATTAATCTTACTGAACCAGTAAACATTCAATGCTTTTAATTTATAGTGAGAATCTCACTTGGTACTGCTTTCAGCAAGAAGTCAAACCACTGTCTCAAAGTAGAGTCTCCCATCATGTAGATGTGTTTGTCTTTCAGGCATTGTGTTGTTGTTTCGGTAGTAAATTGACGAGTGCTACACACAGAGGACTTCCAAACATCATTCAGGTAAAACCCAGCTGGAACTGGTATGTGCAAACCAGGATGACATTTCTGTGTTACATCTGCAGACAAAAGTAAAACTCAAAGTTGAAATTATATTTTCACAATGCCGAATTAAAGTTCTCATTCTTCCTGAGTATTAAAGCTTTGATTGTGTTTACAGTGCGCAATATAACATGTGTTCCCTTTCAATACGGTTAACTTCGCATTGCGTCAGTATGGGGGAAACTCCTGTTTACTCCGCGATTAAAGCCTATTGGTTAATGTCTGTAAAAATTACAGACCAATGGCGCTTGACCCCTTTATAAGTCCAGGATAGAGCACCATGAGCTCTTTCATTCTCCTTCAGCGTTAACATCTCGCTGCTCCGAAGAAGAAGCCCTACTCGCCCGGAAAACTTCATGGGTAATGAAGTACACTGAAAATGGTAAGGCAGTCTACAAAAGATTGTGGGAAATGTAGTATAAGGGGAAAAAAGGAAAACTAGTCTAATTTACAACAGCGCTGATAAACACGGCTATTCCAAGCTGCCGCTGCTTGAAGAGTCTGTTGCCACCCACCTCTCCCCGTCTTCAGCCGGTGTTTGTAGGTCAAAGCTGAAC
This sequence comes from Paramisgurnus dabryanus, assembly GCF_030506205.2. Lineage (NCBI taxonomy): Eukaryota > Metazoa > Chordata > Actinopteri > Cypriniformes > Cobitidae > Paramisgurnus > Paramisgurnus dabryanus. The sequence continues at coordinate 4,316,642 of NC_133339.1, forward strand.
CATCCGTCCAAGCCCTGCCGCCTGACGTCTTCACTGGCTTCGAAGTCGTACGCCGCTGATGGCCACACCGCATCTGCTCTCCATACTATGGCAGTGCTGCAGGTCTATCAAGGGAAGCTCCTCCTCAGCCTGATCATCTTGGAGAGACATCTGTGGCTTAAGCTGACTGACATCAAAGACACGGATCGGGATGCCCTCCTTGACTCACCAGGGTCGCTTCACCCAGCGCTTCACTGAGGCACAAAAATCGGCGCAAACCATGCGTCATTTCTTGCCAAAACGAGCTGCCTCCACGCCTGAGACCGGCCACCCAAAACTGCAGCTGGCTCAGCGCTCCAAGTCGACGTCAGCCCCATTTTTTTTTACCTTTTCACAAAAAAGAGCAAATTTCCTCCTCTATGCACACACACGGCTCACCATCCATAAGCATATCGACGCTCGTCATCAAACTTCAAGCTTGGCAATCCACTCAGTGGGGATTCATAGAACAAGGAAGACATCAGGCCGTTTTTAGAAAAGTGAAAACAGCGCTATAGAGATAAGTACATTTTGTGAAAAATTTAGTTTTTTTACTCTTGAAACATGAACCATAAGGTTACTTATGCAACCCTGGTTCCCTGAAATTACAAGAACGAGCATTGCGTCAGTTGCTGACGCTATGGGGGAAACTCCTGTTTACTCCGCGATTGAAACTTATTGGTTAACGTCTGTAAAAATTACAGACCAATGGCACTTGAGCCCGCGACAGGGGCGGGGCTTACACCCTTTATAAGTCCGGGATATAGCGCCATGAGCTCACTATTATTCGACTGAAGCGCGTAGCCAAATAACACTCGCTGCGTTGGCGTTTTTAGCACGGCCAGCTACGCAATGCTCGTTCCCGTTATTTCAGGGAACCAGGGTTACGTGAGTGACAGTGTTAATTTCGTTGACGAAGACGATGACGAAAAATATTCGTCAACGAACCTTTTTCACGGACGAAAACTAAATAAAAACTAAATAAAATCATATATGATGACGAAGACTGTAACGAAATATAACTGACACTTTAGTCAACGAATAAAAATAAGACGAAAATGTTAGGGAGGAGAGATCCAATCAGAGCTACTCATTTTGTGGGACAGTTGGGAAGAAATCCAATCAGAGCGAATCTTTGAGGGTAGGTTTATCTACACAGGCAGCAGTCGGCAGAGTTGTTTACATTATATTTAGTTGTACAGTCTTAGTTCCCAGCTTTGGCTGATTTCAGTTGACTTCGCTCGTTAGCAACACGCTAACGTTTTGCGGTGCACCCGGTCCGAAGACATGTCTCATTAACAACAAAAATGTCAGAGCTAGCGTCTAATCTGGTCACACTACAAATATGACAAGACGACAGCCTGTAAAGACGACTCATCCAGAAATACATGCGAAGGTAAGCATACACGCTAAGGTTATTTTATCAGATAAACCACAGTGTTTTCGCTAAACTTGGTATAACATAGAAACGAAAGGAATACACATCTGAACTGTATTGATTGTATTGGGTTGTCTGAATTAATACTGAGTATAAATATTCAGTGTCCTCAAATTGAATGAAATGTGTAACGTTACTATTATAGTAGATGTTGTGGTTTTACATGACTGGACAAAGTGCGTGCGTAAGTGCGTGCGTGTGTCTCTGTCTGTGTGCGTCTGTGTGTGCATGTCATTTAGGGACAATGCATATCTTTTTCAGGGACCATGTATATTTTTAGGTAGAGCGGGCCTTATGCTTATTTTATGTGATATTTTTTTTGGTAAAAAAGCCACGGTCAGTTTTTTTGACATTAAGAATAAAATAAAATACGTGTTTTCTATAACAACCATTAAATCTGTGTCTGTATTGCATATTCAAACCTTAATAACATTCCATAACAGACTAAAAAACTTAAGACTAGACTAAAACTCTTATGATATTTCGTCGACTAAAACTAGACTAAAACTAAAAGATTTCAGATGACTAAAATAAGACTAAAACTAAATGGTGTGTTATTCAAAAGACTAAGACTAAGACTAAATCAGAATTTGCTGCTAAAATTAACACTGGTGAGTGACCTTAGCGTTCCCTTTCAATACGGTTCACTTCGCATTGCGTCAGTTGCTGACAGCTTAGCTTAGCAGGCGACTGACGTATTCCTGTGGGCAGGGTTTAGTTAAAAACTCTTATATTGGCGTCATTCAACCGGGAAGTAAAGGGCTGTAGTCCAAACCGGCCATTCGCTGTAAGAAAATATATCGCCTTTGAGCTTTATCATTTTGCAGGTATTATATATGCTCTAACATTTTTATGAAAAATTTTATCAGGAAGAACGTGACCTTTAATTAAATGGGTTTAGTAAATGAAATGCATTTCTACAAGTCACAATTGAAACTGATAATGTGAACCAGCTTGAGAAGCTAATAATAAAACATCTCGGTTACGCATGTAACCCTCGTTCCCTGAAGGAAGGAAACAGAGACGTCACATCGTGGCCGACGCATTGGGAAACCGCTCCGCGGTGACAAATCCACTTCGAGAAACTATTAAAAAAGGCCAATGAAATTGGCATGCAGATATTTGCATCTGCTGCGCCGCCCAGCTGCGCGGGTATTTAACAAGAGGCAGGTGCAATAATCAAATCAGCTTATTTTCGCTGAGAAGCCGAGCAATGGGGCCGGCCGAACTCAGCAGTGGAAAAGCAATTGTGGCGACGTGACGTGACGTCTCCGTTCCCTTCCTTCAGGGAACGAGGGTTACATACGTAACCGAGACGTTCCCTTTCAGGCTGTCACTACAACATCACGTCGTGACCGACGAATTGGGAATCCCTACCAAAGCGCCACTGAAGTTGACCCTTTCAGTGCCTGTGTGAAACCTTCCGTCTTCTATCTACGAGAGGCAGAACTTGGGTTTACAGCAGAAGGCCGGTCACTACTTGTTCCTAAACCCACGGTAGTGAACTAAGCAAACTGGAAATCTTGCCTGGGTGAAATAGGAGATGCTGCGGAGCCAACCCAAGGAGTTTTGTACAAATGGGTGGCGCTAGATAGCCCATAGGTCTATGACATAACTCTCAGACTGTATGAATACTAGAGAGAGCGCAGAGCGGGCTCTGCAAGGGAAACCGTGGTAAAGCTCCACGGAAAATACACACATAGGACACCTCAAGGGGGCACTATACGGGTGCCAGGCCAAACACAAGCGCAACATCGACTGTCAAGAAGATGGAGGAAAGTCAAAACCTTATTTTGTGACGTTTTGACCTTATTGCCTTCCATAGTGGCACAGTCGTGCAGCACCAAAAAGGAGGCTGCAATCCAACACAGGAGCCGACTCTGAGTGTCTCTACTGGTTTGAGGACAGAACACGAGAGGATACCGGCTCAATACGAACACTGTAAAATCTGGTGAACTTGTTAGGTGTTGCCCAGCCAGCCGCTTTACAAATGTCTGTTAGCGAGGAACCACGAGCCAATGCCCAAGATGATGCTACACTTCTAGTAGAATGTGCTTTTAAATTAAAGGGGCATAGAATGCCCTGCTTTTCGTAAGCAAGGGCGATTGTGTCTATAACCCAGTGAGACATCCTCTGCTTGGTGACAGCTTTCCCTTTCTGCTGACCACCGTAACAGACAAAGAGCTGCTCTGAGGTCCTACAACTTTGAGTTTGGTCCACATATATACGCAATTAGCGCACAGGACATAACAAAGCCATGGCTGGGTCTGCCTCCTCCAAAGGCAGCGCTTGCAAGTTCACCACATGATCCTTAAAGGAGTGGTGGGAACTTTGGGCACATAGCCAGCCCTGGGTCTCAGTGTTACACTGCAGTCAGCAGGACCAAGCTGGAGGCGCGGATCCTTTTAACCGAAGCCAATGCGAGTAATATTAAAGTTTTTATTGTGAGAAATGTGATACTCACAGAATGCAGAGGCTCGAATGGGGCGTCCTGGAGTGCGTTCAGCACCACAGACAGGTCCCAAGGAGGAATAGAGGGAGGGCGCGAAGGATTCATCCATAAAAACTTAATGACCAAATCTTGCTGACCCACTGACCTACCGTTTATCGGTGCATGATGCGTGATTATCGCCGCTATATCTACCTTAATAGTAGATGGTGACAGCCTCTTCTCCAAGCGATGCTGGAGATACAAAAGCATGACTCTGATCGGGCATTCTCTGGGGTCTTCTCGTTAAGAAGCACACCAGTCAACGAACAGGCTCCATTTAAACATATAAGCCTGTCTAGTAGACCTCAGATTCTTCTGACTCTAAAGGAGGAGGTGACGGGCGAGATGCGACAGGTGACGAGAGCGCAAACTGCCTTGGCGATTGATATACGCAACAGTCGTAATGTTGTCGGTGCAAACTAATACATTCTTGTCTTGGAGCTCGTTGCTGAAACGAATGAGAGCGAGATGCACAGCCAACAACTCGAGGTAATTTATATGCAAGCATCTCTGGAATGTTTGTCTAGACACCCGAAACTACATGCCCTCCTACATGGCTCCCCACCACGTGTTGGAGGCATCCGTGCACACAATGGCATGTCTGGAGACCTCTCTAAGTGATACCCCTGCTCTGAGAAATGACGGGTCTAACCATGGAGTGAAATGGAGACGGCACGTTGGTGTGATCGTTACGCGATGCGCGCCAGGTAGCCACGCTCTCTTTGGGATTCGGTGGTGAAGCCAATGCTGAAGCGGTCTCATATGGAGCAGCCCGAGCGGTGTCACAGTCGCTGCTGCTGCCACATGACCCAGGAGCTTCTGAAATTGTTTCAGCGGGACCGCGCTCTTGCCTCTGAATGTATCAAGGCAAGTCAGGATGGACTGTACACGCACTTTTGTTAGACGTGCGGTTAAATCGACCGAATCCACTTCCATGCCGAGAAAAGAGATCTTGTGTGTGATCGCAAAGCATCTGACGGGACAGGGCTATTATTAACCAATCGTCGAGATACGCTAGAATGCGCACACCGCTCTCTCTCAGGGGTTTTAATGCCCCCTCGACAACCTTCGTGAAGAAAAAGGGAGAGAGAGAAAGCACGAACGGTAAGACTTTGTACTGATATGCCTGCCCCTCGAACGCAAAGCGGAGAAACGACCTGTGTCGGGGAAGTATCGAGACATGAAAGTACGCATCCTTCAGGTCGATGGCTGCGAACATATTGTTTGGACGAATGCATTGAAATATGCTTTTGTGCATCAGCATTTTGAAAGGCAACCTGTGAAGTGCCCGGTTCATTGAATGCAAGTCCAGGATCGGTTGCAGCCCACCACTTTTCTTGGGTACAATGAAGTAAGGGCTGTAAAACCCAGACCTCATCTCGGCTGGAGGGACCGGCTCCCCCTACGATGCTACGGACAACACCGAGCCACGTGTGGAACTGACGGTTTCCGAGGGCAACGTAGAACATATGCCCCCGGTCTCCATCGCCACCTCCTGCTGTGGATCAGGGTGCTGAATTGGCCGCTGCCATCAGCGGATTTGTTCAGCACCGTGATACGCAGATCTTCCTTCGCCTGAGATACGCAGAGATACGCCATCCGACTGCGCAGATCCACCATAGTCATGTTCCCACAAATGAGACATGAACTATTGTGAAACGCTGCCTCCGCATGCTCGATACCCAAGCATGAGAGACAGCGATCGTGGCTGTCACGAGGATTCATGTACAGCCCGCATCCAGGAGTTGCACATGGCCGGAATGTCATCCTTAAAAGGACGCCACCCGACCTGTGACACGAGAGAATGGCTGCCTTTACAAAGGCACAAGTTCAAGCTCGTGCTGCTCTTTTAGGAAATCACTCTTTGATGTAGTGCATAAGTTGATGAAGCATGCAGGGGAGAGGCAACGGCACACTCAAATTAAATTCAAAAGAGAAATTAAAGAGGTGGAACTAAATGCGAGTCTCCGCTGAGGTGCTGGCTGTTCTACCAACTTCGACACACACACAGAGGTTCCCAGGAAAGATTTGCTTCTCGAGAGCAGATTGCTGCCGGCTTCAAAGCGAAAAAGCTGATTTGATTATTGCACCTGCCTCTTGTGTAATACCCGTGCGGCAGATGCAAATATCTGCATGACAATTTCATTGGCCTTTTTTAAAAGTTTCTCGAAGTGGATTTGTCACAGCGGAGCGGTTTCCCAGTTCGTCGGTCACAACGTGACGTTGTAGTGAGTGACCGACTGAAAGGGAACTCGTTTTCTTGCTGCAGGGTTTTTACATTAATTAAAACCTGAAAATGCAGTATGAAGGAATGAAAAATGTCCACCCTTGAACAGTCAAATTATTTACTGTAGTGCTAGCTAAGTTTCACAATATTTTATTTCATATATAGACAATAATATTTATCAAATAAATCTGCCAATCTGCCAATCTGCTGTCAACAAAGCAGATTTCATTACTGCCATTGCCTCACATTCTGGCCTTTCTGTTTTAGCACTTACTGAGACATGGATTAAGACTTGGACATTTCTTGGAGGAGTTAGACGTACTTCTGTCTTCATTCCCTGAGGATGGTACTCCTTTAGTAGTACTTGGTGACTTCAATATCCACCTGGAGAAACCACAGGCAGCTGACTTTAACACCCTGACTGCGTCGTTTGACCTCAAGCGAGTCCCTACTTCACCAACACACAGGTCTGGTAATCTTTTAGATCTTATCTACACACGCTGTTGTTCCACCTACCACACCCAGGTCACCCCACTTCACACATCTGATCACTTCCTAATTACTCTCGACCACGTCCTGACTCCCCCTGTCGCTACATACGATCCCCCATTGGTCACGTTCAGGCGCAACCTGCGCACGCTCTCTCCCTCCCGCTTATCCTCTGCGATTGTTTCCACGCTGCCCGCTCCCAGCCAACTCTCTCTGTTAGATTCTGACAATGCCACTGACACACTTTGTTCCACTCTTACATCCTGCTTAGACACATTATGCCCTCTGACATCTGGACCGGCCCGGGACACACCTCCTGCTCCTTAGCTAACTGAGGCTCTCCGTGAGCATCGCTCCACACTCAGGGCTACAGAGAGGAAGTGGCGCAGATCGAATGATCCTTCTGATCTCTGCCTCTATCAGTCTCTTCTTGCCTCCTTCTCCAAGGATGTCTCCTCTGCAAAGACCCTATACTACCATTCAAAGATTAACAACTCACCTGACTCTCACACTCTTTTCAAGACCTTCTCTACCCTTCTTTGTCCCCCTGCCCCTCCACCTTCATCCGACCTAACGGCTGATGATTTTGATTCCTACTTTGTGAAGAAAACGAAAACTATTAACAGTCAGTTCTCCGAGCCGCCGCTTCTTGTGCATTCTCAAATCCCTGAGACATGCTCCCTTCCCTCCTTCTCTCTCCTATCCAAAGCAGATGTTTCCAAGGTCTTGGCTTCTTATCATCCGACTACCTGCCCGCTAGATCCCATACCCACCCATCTCCTCCAGGCCATCTCTCCGTCTGTTATCCCTGCTCTCACTCACATTATCAATTCATCCCTTTCCACTGGCACCTTCCCTGTAGCATTTAAAGAGGCCCGGATAACCCCGTTGCTGAAGAAACCCACTCTCAATCCTGCTATGCTAGAGAACTACAGACCCGTTTCTCTTCTTCCCTTCATTTCCAAGACTCTTGAACGCATTGTGTTCAACCAGCTCTCCACTTTCTTCACACAAAATAACCTCCTGGATAGCAATCAGTCTGGATTCAAAAGTGGTCACTCCACTGAGACTGCGCTGCTCTCAGTCATTGAGGCCCTAAGGCAGACAAGGGCAGCCTCCAAATCATCTGTGCTGATCTTACTGGATCTATCTGCAGCTTTTGACACGGTCAATCACCGCATCCTCCTGTCGACTCTCATGTCTATGGGTGTCACTGACACAGCGCTTCTATGGTTCAAGTCGTACCTCTCAGATAGGTCATTTCGGGTATCCTGGAGAGGTGATGTCTCCAAACCCCAACGTCTTGATACCGGGGTCCCTCAAGGCTCTGTGCTTGGACCGCTGCTCTTTTCGATATACATGACATCCCTGGGCTCTGTCATTCGGAAACATGGCTTTTCCTACCACTGCTATGCAGACGACACTCAACTCCACTTGTCGTTCCACCCTGATGATCCTACGGTTTCTGCCCGCATCTCGGCATGCCTGAGGGACATCTCACTCTGGATGAAGGATCACCATCTCCAGCTTAACCTTGCGAAGACAGAACTGCTTGTCATATCATCTGAACCAAAGATTCAGCACAACTTTTTCATTCAGCTAGGTTCCTCGACCATCACACCTTCCAAGACGGCCAAAAACCTGGGAGTGGTCATTGATGATCGGCTTAGCTTCACGGAGCATGTTGCCAGCACCGCTCGCTCTTGTAGATTCATCCTCTACAATATTAGGAAAATTAGACCTTTCCTAGATGAGCATGCTACGCAGGTCCTGGTCCAAGCTCTTGTCCTGTCCAGGCTGGACTACTGCAATGCGCTACTGGCAGGACTTCCAGCCTGCACGACCAAACCCCTACAGATGATTCAGAACGCAGCGGCAAGAGTGGTCTTCAATGAGCCAAAGAGGGCGCACGTCACTCCTCTCTTTGTCAAGTTACACTGGCTTCCTATAGCAGCCCGCATCAAATTTAAGGCTCTGCTCCTGGCCTTTAAAACCATCACTGGGTCAGCACCCCCTTACCTTCGCTTGCTTATAGAGCCTTATGTACCCTCTCGATCACTGCGCTCTGCCACCGAGTGACGACTTGTGGTACCATCTCAAAAAGGGAAGAAAACACTAACGCGTACCTTCTCAGGAACTGTCCCACAACTGTGGAATGATCTGCCGGTCGTGACACGATCAGCTGACACTGTAGCTGTCTTTAAGACTCGGCTAAAAACCCATCTCTTCCACCATTACCTAACTTCCTAATTACAGATTTACTATCTTTATTTAGTTACCCTTCTCTTTTTCTCTTTCTCTATTTACCTTCCTCTTTATCTAAAAAAAAATAAATAAATACTAACATACCCTTGGCTATGTATATTGTGTTGGACTTGATGAGACTATTTCCAGTGCACTTATGTATTGCTGTTCTTATGTTGCCATAATTGCTTCTATTGTTTACCTCACTTGTAAGTCGCTTTGGACAAAAGCGTCTGCTAAATGACTAAATGTAAATGTAAATGTAAAGCTTAATTTAGTAATCACAAATGCATAGAAATCCATTGATCAATTCTTTACGTAGACTTTCTGACTTCATTTATGTTGCAGGCAGTGTAAATTTATCACATACGGTCTAAAAGGTTGCCATACCAATTCCCACTGTTTCATTGGAAGAAAGAATCTTGATCGGTGTTCTTTGGCCATTGATGTATTTGTTGGTTTCACTTCTGTCAAAAAATAACATAATTTCCCTTCAGTGTTCAAACTAGTTAATAACTAAAAAATGCTAAATAGGATGCACTTTTAATACACAAATTTAATCTTACATAAACATTGCTTCTTTGGCAGTCACACGTTTGTTATACCCGCCCATAGAGTGATAGACGCGAGCGCTGCATGGCAGGGATTTGGGTCTCTGACAGCGCCATTCTTCTCCACTGCCAGAATCTTTGTAATCACAGCAGCAATCTCCAGTCCCCATCCTCTCCAGTCCATTCTTGTCCCACTTCACATTACACTTCACTGTTTCTCTCAACCTGTTCCCATTTGGTCCTGGTCCTTCAAAATATCCGTTAAAGTAAACTCGGTCAGAATCAGTGTCTCTGTGATGCTTGAGGACCTGCACCCCTTCACTGGAGTGGATCAGACGCACAGCCACCTGTGCCTGTCCAACCCACGGCAGAAGAAAACGCACCGAGTAAGAGCCATTGAGCAAATCCACCACCTCCCCAAACACACTGGCCTGTGACAGAAAAACATTAGATCATATAAAGATAAGTACTCAGTAAACATCACTGATAGAGTAAACATGTAAGAGGATTTTCAGTACCTTTGGGGGATTTTCAGATGAGAAAAGCTTTGCTTGAAAGAAATCTCCTCCATAACGTTTAGATTCATTGTTAAAGTCCTTGGCATGGATAGTAACAAAAAGCTCCTCCCCTTGGTAGCTGTCTTTCAGGTTCTGAATGGTGAAAGTGGAGTGAGCCGCACTTGTACTCATAGAAACATTTGTGATTGGTCTGTCCGGTTCAGCCCAGTAGATTTCCTGCTGTAAACTGGAGTAACTTTCTGAACTGATTCCAATTTCAGAGTAAAATGATCTTGAATTTGACTCTGAGTCTTTTGAATCTAGCAGAACATCAGCAGGAGGGGTGGAGAAGTTTCTGGAGTTCTTAAGTTTGGCAAAGTTCTGAAACAAAATGCTGATTGGAGGTTTTTTCACATCTTTACTTCCAACGTAAGTCCATACAACCTACAAGGTTAATAATCATAATGCTCTTAAAAGTGTCATGAAAACAAATGTATGCAAAGAAGGCTACAGAGCATTGCTTGTTATATACATAAACTAATGACTGAATAAGATACGCCTTCAGTAGATGATCAGACATGATTTTTATATCCAAAGTTGGATATTCAAATGACTTATTTACTTCCAACGTAAATCCATACAACCTACAAGGTTAATAATCATACTGCTCTTAAAAGTGTGAGATGCAAAGTAGGCTACAAAGTCTTGCATAGTCCCAAGGGTATATATAGAAACTAATGACTGAATTAAAGATACACCTACATGATCAGACATGATTTTCACATAAGTCATCAAATATTCAAAAGACTTATTTGTAGTCTTACCAAGAATCCTGTAATTCCAAGGCACAGGCCAGAAAACAACAACTTTAAGCATCTCTCTCTGTGAACTGTGAAATGAAATTTGTCATTGACACAGTCTCCATTAATTAAATGTGTTACAATATTTCAAAAGAATTACAAACACGTTAAAATAAAGAAAACATTCAATTATAATAAATCTGCAACTTTTCAAGAGTAAGACAAGCATTTTGAATATGAGTTTGAAAAGTAATGTTATGAAAACTAAGAGACTGAATAGGCTATACAAAATTAAAATGTTTTGATGTACCGTATGAAATCTCAATATTAAAAACAGCCTACAGGCTGCCAAAGCGAGTTGTTTCATGAATGAAACCAGATAGATTTAAGAAAATACTTTATGCGTAGCCGTCTCAAAATAAAATATGTTAGTAAAATAATATCATTTGAATCTGGTTAGCAGTTATACGACTTGGTTCATCGTGATCCAATCTAAAAAAGACAGCAAAATAACTTAGGCTAATAGATTGTTCTATTAATTTCATAACTTAAATGTTATTTAAGTATTTTGAAAAATCAAGTGTATTTTTCTATTAAATTCCATACTAAAATGTTATTAAATGTTATTTAAGTATTTTGTATAACTTACTGTATAGTCTGCATGTTTCGAGCTTCATTTTGTTACTTAAAGCCATGTGTAATGAAATTCAGATATCATTAAAATCTGCGTCATCGTGTCTTTATCCAAACTGGTTATTCAACCTGCAATCAAAACATTTTAACAGCGTCCCTTGGAGCTGTATGACTGACACCAAATGACTGAATTCAGAGGGAATCATTTTCAGGCCTTGCAGGTGTTTTTTATGACTGACGATAAAACTACCTAAATTACGTAAAGCCAAAACATCATCAGTTAGGGCCAGAAAAGACCAAACGTGCAAGAGTCCTTCATCAAGCGATTGGTTTGTCGAAATGGGGGCCTATGTGTGGTTTCCCCCCAACAACAATAGCGGCCTATGAGGCAAGGGATTTTTATTATGTTTTAAATCTACAGTATTTTTATTTCACATAAACACAGCCAACGGCAGTGTTAAAGCTACACATGTTTGAATAGTCTGTCAGAGACAATTAAAATCTGTGAGAAAAAAATAACCACCACAGTCAAGCTTCAATTTCTTTATATCCAAGTGGCTCTCCTCTAGTAGCTTGAGACACACTTTGAAAATGCAAATAAGAAATGTTTGTGGTAACTTAATGATTTTTTCAAACATGAAATTAAACCGGCAATAGGTGGCGACAAATGTCTGTCTCAAGCATTGAGTCATCATTCAGACAGCTGATGCGTGAGGACAGTGTTTATAATGGGATCAGCTCTACTGCCCTGGAGCAATTTAAAGGGATAGTTACCTCAAAAATTAAAATGTTATCATAATTTACTCGCGCTCATGTTGTTCTAAACACATATGAGTTTTTTTTACTCTGTTGAACACACAAATATTTTGATAAATGATTGTAAGCACACAGTTGACAGTAGCCTACTTATTGACTGCCATGGTATTTGTCTTTTCTACTGTGGAAATTGGGCACCGTCAACTGTCTTCCTACCATCATTTTTAAAAAATATCTTTATCATTTATCACAATACTTGAATTTATTAAAGTAAATGGCTGTCGGCAGTTGTGTGCTTACCATTTATCAAAATATATTTTTTGTGTGTTCATCAGAATAGAAAACAAAAAACCTCACCAAATACTCACCACATTTCAATTTTTGAAATTTTTTGTAAAAATGACAGTATTACTGGCAAAAATGGCGTTATATGGATGGGGCGCGTACACGGACACCACTGCTGAGCAAAAAGGACAAAAAGTTAATCTCAGTTTAGCCAGAAAACCTCTTGATGATTGGGACTGACGAGACAAAAGTTGAACTTTTTGGAAGGTGTGTGTCCCATTACGTATGCCATTCTGACAGAACATCATACCAACAGTTAAATATGGTGGTGGTAGTGTGATGGTCTGGGGCTATTTTGCTGCTTAAGGACCTGGAAGACTTGCTGTGATAAATAAAAACATGAATTCTGCTGTCTACCAAAAAATCCTGAAGGACAATGTCCTGCCTTCTGTTTGTGACCTCAATCTAAGGTGAACTTGGTTTCTGCTGCAGGACAATGATCCAAAACACACCAGCAAGTCCACATCTGAATGGCTGAGGAAAAACAAAATGAAGACTTTGGAGTGGCCTAGTCAAAGTTCTGACCTCAATCATATTGAGATGCTGTGGCATGACCTTAAAAAGGCTCAAAAACCCTCCAATGTGACTGATTTACAACAATTCTGCAAAGATGAGTGGACCAAAATTCCTCAACGGTGCTGTAAAAGACTCGTTGCAAGTTATCGCAAATGCTTGATTGCAGTTGTTGCGGCTAAGGATAACCCAACCAGTTATTAGGTTTAGGGGCAAACACTTTTTCACACAGGGCAATGCGATTTTGGGATTTATTTTCCCTTCATAATAAAAGCCTTAATTTAAAAACTGCATATTGTGTTATTAGAGGTGGGCCAACACATTGTAGTCTGATGGAAAACCAATTCTTAAAGGACAAGTTTGGTATTTTACACTTAAAGCCCTGTTTTCAGATTGTTTATGATGAAATAGAACGGTTTTGACTGAAATTTCGACATATGCGGCTGCCCCGAGAATTTTTTGGGGTTAGTGTTTCACCTCCCACCTTTACAATGGGTTTAATGGTGCACTGGAACAATCCTTCCTAAAATGCATTAAACTTTCGTTTACAAAGACGTGAAACTCACCGAGTGGTCAGGGGTGTTCACTGGTATGCTCACACAAAAATCACTGCAAAATACGCATTTCAACAGGTTTTATCGTAGTTTTTGCCAACTCCATTGACTTGTATTAGTTGTGCTGTGAGGTACGGTATTACTCCGCGCCGGGAACTTTGTTTCTATTCTTGCAATTGGCAATGGCGGATTAGCTGGAGTGTCTATTATTCAAGCTCTAAGCGGAAGAATGTACAGGTGTGAGGTGTTTGGAAAAATAGGTCCACAAGTTAACAACGAATGCGAAAACAGCTGTTGGAAAGCATATTTTGCAGTGATTTTTGTGTGAACACCCCTGACCACTCGGTGAGTTTCACGTCTTTGTAAACGAAAGTTTAATGCATTTTAGAAAGGATTGTTCCAGTGCACCATTAAACCCATTGTAGAGGTCTGAGCTGAAACACAAACATCCAAAAATTCTCAGGGCAGCCGCAAATGTCGAAATTTCAGTCAAAACCATTCTATTTCACCATAAACAATCTGAAAACAGGGCTTTAAGTGTAAAATACCGAACTTGTCCTTTAATGGTCCACTGATTTCTGACTTACCTGATGCTACAGTATATGTGCAGTGCACACTAACAAACCTGTTAAAAATTTGGCAGCTGCTCTAAAACATATCTTGGTTTCCTGTTTACACCCTAAAACAAACAAACTTTCAATTGTCTTTCTTTACAGAGCATGCAATCTTTCACCACAAACGGGTGTTTTATATTTTTTAAAATACTGTAAAATACTTTGTAAGAAGTCTACATGACAGTTAGAGTTTGGTTAATACTCCTTGACAAGTTCTGTTGCTACTTTCAGATTAAATCTCTGGCTACATTTCCAATATTAATATTGATCATTTAATAATTGTTGAAATTATAAAATGTTTGTTTTATAGGCATCCAATGATTTGATAAATAAATAGCCGATTGCAGAGTATTTAATGTAGAATCACGATATTCAGGTTTGCATACCATTGCATGAATGACTGACTGACACACAATTATTATTATATTTATGACAACAATCAAATGACTAATTAGTTAGGAACAAGTTGCTATAAATACAGGTGACATCAGTTGTCTTCTTATGAATGACTTGTTTGTAAATGTTGCTAATACAAGTTCATGAATGACTTGTTTGTAAATGTTACTAATACAAGCCTTTCTTATCGGTTGCATATGTCAGATTTTTGTATGACTCAATCATAGTCAATGTAATGGTGAAGCAATAGATCAAATTGTCCAACTGATTGAAGGTTTAAAAGAAACAGGAGAGAGTATTTTAAAAATACAAAAATACAGTAGTTTATTTTCATACACTTTCATACACTTGCATAAAGTCAATTGTGAGATGTGAACAGTATGTATGTCGGCTTTCTCTATATGAGTGTGACTAAGTGCAGGTTAGTTGTTGGGGTTTTTGTCATGTGTTCTTGTATTTTTATGGTCATTACTTTTTTTTCTTGAAGTTTCAGGTTCATGTCTTTTATTTTGATAACGTTGCCATGTTTTTATCTTGTTTCATGTCTGGGGTCGGTTTTTAAATGTAAAGAATAGGTCGTTGTTAAGTGTAGTAGGCATGTTTTGTTTTATCATGCCATGCCATGGTTTCTTGTTCATGTTATGTTTATTTGTATTAAAGGTGACCAAGATTGGATTGAAATCATATATTACATTGTTCATTGGTATCTTTTTTTTACAGTCCATGGTGCACACACACACACACACCTACACACACACACACACAATTTGTCTGATACTTCTTATGCAAATACATTGTTTAATTTTTAAGAACACTATATTTGTGTAAATAAAAATTTTAAAATGATATTTTGGATCAAACTGAAACTTCTTTTGACATTTGGGTAGGAATCCCCATAACACACCATGGTTTGGACATCTTTTTTTGTTGGCATTGTGGTTAAAATGCAGTGCTGCCAAGAGAAGTCTATATAAATGGAAATAAATAAAAGTATAAGTAAGTAAATCCATAAATAAATAAATGTGCAAAAAATACAATTATACATAAATAAGGAAATACAGGTATAATTTTTTTTTACATTTCTTTATGTATATATGTATGTGTATATATACACATATATGGCAGCCATCTAGAGGAAGTGGTTCAGGCGTAGCGGGCATCTTGGAAGCTGGTTCGGGCGTGGCGGCCATCTAGAGGAACTGGTTCGGGCGTGGCGGCCATCTAGAGGAACTGGTTAGGGCGTGGCGGCCACCTTGGGAACTGGTTTGGAAGTAGCGGCCATTTTGCATACTGCCCCCCAAAAAATGTTTTAGGTGAAGCCTCCTCCTCAGCCTCGCCCACAGTGAAAGGGGACGCCACTAAAAGCAGAGCATAGTCTAATTGAGCTTTAGTGACCCTCAAGGACATTACAGTTTTTTTACTGTATATTTAAATGTATGTTATTTACTGGCAACAGTTTGTTCAAAGTTAAATTAACATTAAACAATAACAAATCTTTGTCTTTACAGAAACACTAACAACATGTAACATTATACAACGTTTTCTCTGTTTATAATTCATTGCAATATATGTTACTGGAATGAATCAGATATGATGCAGAATTCTTCAATATTTTAAGTAGTTTATAATTTTTTTTTTTGCACTGAGTAATTCCAAAATACAAGAATTTGTTTACACACCATCCACTGATATACATACAATAATAATGCTAAACTACTCTGGTCTTCTCCATTTGGCCAACTGTTTTATAGCATTTATTTTTAGGATTTAAAATATACTTCATTAAAATATTACTGTAGAAATGTAGCAAATTGCTGTCTTATTCAGTTTTGTATTTTGTTATTATTTTGAACATAAGTTTAACCGTTTGAAAACATGTAAGCATGTGCAAATTGGCCTGTATGTATAAAGAGTTTTGGCAGTTGTTGTGTCTGAGTGATAAAAGAATTCATGAAATTTGAGAGATGTAGTCATCAACATGTTTTGTAAGTGTTTTATGTTTTATAGTAACCCTGAAATGACATGAAAGAGTTTAAAATGTGGAAAATAACTGGGCTGATACACGTTAAAAGGCTTTATAGGGATCTGTACGTTTCATCTATTAAGTTTTGGATGTACATATCTCTTTTGAATTGAAATGAAATTCTCTCTTTGCTGTCTATTGTCACAGGAAAGCAAGACAAGGGTTGCAGATACTAATGCAGTTTTTAGAGTTTATTAACTAATCAACACGGTACAAAACATGGGCAGGAACACAGGCAAGAACATGACAGCAAACATAAAACATTCACATTACCAATGACTGACCAACAGGCAATGAACAGACAGAGTATTTAAACATGATGACAACCAATGACAGAGCAGAGGCAATAAATTACAAACAAGGAGACAACAAACTAGGCGAAAGTGGTGAATCAATGAATGTCCATGGCAACAACCAAGGGGGCGGAGCCATAGACATTATATAGACCATTTCAAAAGATGTAAACAACACTGGTCCAGAAGCACTTCCTGTTTCCGTTTTTTAACACTAGAATAACGTTGGGATAAAATAAACCAACAGAACATATAAACCTAAATTAACTGAAATTAAACAAACATCTTAAAGACAATGATATATCTGAAATAAAAAAACTGTCACAAACTGTAACAGGAAGTGTTTCTCGACCAGTGTTGTTTACATCATTTGAAATGGTCTATACGTAGATGCCTCATAGACTGACACTTCCTATTGGAGCTGACGTATTAGTGTGGCCGCCATCTTGGATGGTTCTCCAATGCACCCCCTGTATTTATTTCTACTGAGGAAGGTGTATCCCCAACTAAAATAATCATAACTCTGCGAAATTTTTACCATATTTCCACACGGTTTGGTTAACGTTAGTTACGATGCCATAATACAACCCCAAATCAGAAAAAGTTGGGACACTGTGGAAATTGTGAGTAAAGAAGGAATGGAATAATTTACAAATCTCATAAACTTATATTTTATTCACAATAGAGTATAAATAACATATCAAATGTTGAAAGTGAAACATTTTGAAATGTCATGCAAAATATTGGCTCATTTTGGATTTCATAAGAGCTACACATTCCAAAAAAAGTTGGGAGAGGTAGCAATAAGAGGCCGGAAAATTTTATTGTACATATAAGGAACAGCTGAAAGAGGACCAATGTTTACGAATAGGAATGTTGTCCCATTCTTGTCTAATACAGGCTTCTAGTTGCTCTAATGTCTTAGGTCTTCTTTGTCGCATCTTCCTCTTTATGATGCCCCGAATGTTTTCTGTGGGTGACAGATCTGGACTGCAGGTTGGCCATTTCAGTACTTAGATCTTTCTTCTACGCAGTCTTGACGTTGTAATTGATGCAGTAATTTTCATGTTGGAAAATGCAAGGTCTTCCCTGAAAGAGACGACGATGCAATACTGCGTCGGTTATTGCAACCGTAAGCTGCACAAAGTACGGGCATAGTAATATGTTGACTTCGATTGATTCTAGTGCTAGCGTATAGTGAGGAAATCCAACCAATATGGCGGCGACACTGGATTACGTTCCAGTACGTCATGGGCCGTCTACATATATAATGTCTATGGGCGGAGCAACATAGGAACAAGAGGGAACAAAACAGACTAAGGGGCTAATCACACCAATTGGGCTTTAAACGCTTGGAAACGCAGTGTGACGCGGCTTTTTATATTGCTAAGCAACCACAGAGTCAGCTGTCTTGTCAATCAAATATTGAAGCGCGAGCACTCTTTTGCTGTTAACTGTCATATTAGCAGAAACTTTAAAAAAAGGTCACTTGCTCTGACCTTGTTTGATGGTGAGAGGTGCGCAAACACGCAGGAGAGAGTGAGCGAGTGGAGTCCGGTTCTTCAAAGCAACTGTAAACTTCCCTCACCACAACGTAAGGTCTGGCGCTTCTCCACTCTCAGCGCTCTTTCAAAAGCGTGTGCTGCAGCTGGCGGCAAAAACAGCGTGCAAACGCTCCCTGCCCATAGAATATAATTCAAAAAAGGCGCCTGCCTTTATGGCAACTGCCATTAACGCTGTTGGTGTGATCAGCCCCTAAGACAGGGCAGACACGTACAGGACTTGTGACATCCACACTAATACGGCATAAGTTAGATAATTATATAAAGAATAGTAATGAGACAATAAACAAGTAATTAAGGGTTGTTATATGATGTACACAGTTAGGTTATATAAATGAACCTGCAAAGTAACAGCAATGTGCAAAGTAGGAACAATGTAAGTGAAAAGAAACACCTTTTTAGTTTGTTTGTGCCAGATTTTGTTTGACAGTTTGTAATTTATCTGCCACCCTCGGCAGTTTCTGCCACTATTTCTTATATTGTAAAAGAAACTTATAAGTGTATTACCATGTTTAACACATTCAATATATATATTTAAAATAAAATTGAAGACTGTACTTTTACCTCCTGATTACTGACAAAATCATTCAGGGCAGATGAAAGAAAGCAAAATGTCTATCTCATTTTTGATGATGACAGGACCTGGATGAATGTCCTCTTTGTTGTAGTGACAGGATGTCATTTGCCAAACATCCAAAATATAAACATTAACATCCTGAAAAGCCCACCGCATGATTCTGTCCAACTGCAGAGAATACCAGTCACTGCCAAACACATCCTATTACAAAGACAGAAATATACCTTAGGCTAAATATACACGTTTCTCTGTAAACGATTTTGTTTGATATTATTAACTAACTTACCTTATAGCCGGTGTTGACAGTCTTGATTATAAAGGTAGTGTCTGGTGCCCGTTGTAACATATCTAGCACAGCTTTGCGGACCCTCATCACTCTTCGGGTGAAGTACTCGAGAGGGTATGTTGTGAAGTGTGGCCCCAGATTAAATACAATAACAGTGTGAGGTCCTCCAGTCAGATCATCAATCTGATTACATATGTAGTGAAGATTAGTCACTTGTGTTTTAACAAAGCGTAGAGGAAGACCGTGAGACCTCCAGTGTAAGTCAATGTTGTTCTCCACATCCACTGCTATAAGAGGCCCTGCCTGATATTCAACATGCAGGTTCATCCGCTTTAAAGCTGCAGTGAAAAACACCAACAATGATCATGATGCCCAAATTTGTATTTGTCATATGGTATCGACATATAAACCATGAACAGTGTTGGATGTAGTTACTCAATAATTAGTTACTGTAATTTAATTACTTTTCCCTTGAAAAAGTAAAGTAAGGGATTACTCTTATTTTTCCAGGTATTTAATTACTTACTTAAAGGCAGGATAGGCAGGAATTATCTAAAAAAACTTTTTTACATACCAATACATAAGTAAAATGTAAGTCCTCTGAAAAAGAGAGTATAAAACTAGAGTGTCTGTAGACCTCTCACGATTGTTTTAAACACAGTTAATTATTTCCATTCGGGACGAAACAAATGATTGGCTTGCGCGACTATCAATCTCTCTCGCGACCCCTGTTGCTACGTGATCTGCCCACACACAATTGATTTGAACATGCACGAGGCACTCTAGGAAGAGCAAAAGTATGGCAGAGAAAGAGCATTCAGAACTCACAGTACCTACATATGCAGTCAGCGAAGGCAAACAAGGCAAAAAAGGAATAAACGAAGAAATCAAACGAGAGTAAATATCGTGTGGCTTTTCCTCGAGTCGACAATGCGGTAGTGGTATTGTCTACGGAGTGTAGTCCTCATCAGAGTCAACAATGCTTTCATCACGGACACTCTTACATGTAAAACACCGTTATGAATCTTCCACGAAATTCACCTTCATCACAGTGTAACTGATGGTAATAAAAAAACTTGTATCAATGCAATCTGTTTTTAGCTTTGTCTTATAAATACAACTAGCTCGTTTGTTACCGAATCAAACTAAATTTATTGTAAACTTTACCAGTATTGATAGGCTAGCTTAATAGTGAGTACTAAAAGCCATCTTATTTGTTTATATTCATAGTGATAAAGTTAGGTGTATTATTACATGTGTATTGTTACATTATTACATTCCTCTCCGCTCGTCTGAGGTAAATGCTTCTCCCAGCAGAGCCTAAGTTTTTTTAATAGCAATTTGCATAACCTTCCTCCCCGCAACCTTCCCTGCTTTGCTCCTATTGTGTCGTATAGTCTTGTGTCTTAACTTGAGAGACTCTCTCCGCACTGCTCTCGAAACTAAAAATCATGGATTTGATCAACTGGTCTCTCAACACAATTGACACCATATTCTCGACAAGAAGCTTGGGTTCGGGGGAACCTGTCTGCCCTGCCGGAACGTTCGCAGCTGGCTACACGATGGACGCATGGGAGAGGTGGCGGGTCGTGTGTCTGGCGGCTCTTTCCGTGGAGGACATTGAAGATATCTATCTATTCGGAACCATGATAACCTGGGGTTTGCTGACTGGATAAGGCTTTGCCCTGGTTTATCGAGAAATTAAGAAGACGGTGACAGCTGCAAAAAGTCCAATATAGCTGCCCGGGATGATTGAAGCGGTGGGCAGAGCGGTCAGCGCTCAGGCTGGGACTATTAACCGCATTTTGGAGAACAACTTGGAAATGACCCACAATATGGATATCATCAAGAAGATGCAAACGGATTTGAAAAGTATCAAGGAGATGTTAACGGATTTGAAAAAGCTGATGAACCAGAATGGACTAAGAGAGTAGTCGTGTAAAGGAATGCGGCTACTCGCCCCAAGACCAAATAATTCCAATCTTATCTGCTTTCGGCCCCCCTTATCCAGCACTGGCCTCGGCCAAGGCCGCTGCTGGAACAACAACTCCCTCGGAAGAGCACTGCAGCGAGACGCTCTTGCATTCCCTTACCCCTCTCCCACTGACACCTGATGATTGTTTACTCTGTTTGGACCTAATCAAGGTTGTCTCTACGGCAATCTGCTGTGTTAACGCTTTAACATCTTGCGGACTGAGGCACCGAGATTTGGGATGCCGGGCAAAGGCACTCTCTCAAGGCCTACACACACACAAACTCTTACACACACATATATATATGCAATCACCACCCAGTACTCAAATCCCTCGCCTTCGCAGCTTTGTACCCCCCAGCCGGAAAGACCGGTCTGTGACCAGCGGCGAATATGGCTGCAGGACAGGATGGCTGCTTGCCTGCGTTGGGCTATCTCGAACCCCCATTCCTTCCTATCGTGTTGCAAGTCGTGTGTTGTTCATGTTGTAAGGTGTACTGACTATGTGCTTATGTTGCTGAGGTGTTTTTTCCCTGTTCCCAAACTGTACTCGCTTTGGAGCATAGTCTGGAGGTTTATTTTTTTAACATACCCTTCCTCATGTAATGCTGTATTTCTTCTTAATGCTCTGTCGACCTGTTTCTGCGTTGCATAAAAATGGCTTCACAGGCAAGGATATTGTGGCTACTAAGGTTGCACCTACATCAACCATTTATAGGATCATCAAGAACTTCAAGGAAAGAAGTTCAATTCTTGTAAAGAAGGCTTCAGGGCGTCCAAGAAAGTCCAGAAAGCGCCAGGATAATCTCCTAAAGAGGATTCAGCTGCGGGATCGGAGTGCCACCAGTGGGAATGGCAGCAGGCAGGTCTGAGCGCATCTGCACACACAGTGAGGTGAAGACTTTTGGAAGATGGCCTGGTCTCAAGAAGGGCAGCAAAGAAGCCACTTCTCTCCAAAAAAAACATCAGGGACATATTGATCTTCTGCAGAAAGTATAGTGAATGGACTGCTGAGGACTGGGGCAAAGTCATATTCTCAGATGAATCATCTTTCCGATTGTTTGGGGCATCTGGAAAATGACTTGTCAGGAGAAGAAAACGTGAGCGCTACCATCAGTCCTGTGTCATGCCAACAGTAAAGCATCCTGAGACCATTCATGTGTGGGGTTGCTTCTCATCCAAGGGAGTGGGCTCACTGACAATTCTGCCCAAAAACACAGCCATGAATAAAGAATGGTACCATAACACCCTCCAACAGCAACTTCTTATAACAATCCAACAACAGTTTGGTGAAGAACAATGCATTTTCCAGCACGTGGGAGCACCGTGTCATAAGGCAAAAGTGACATCTAAGCGGCTCGGGACCAGAACGTTGAAATTTTGGGTCCATGGCCTGGAAACTCCCTAGATCTTAATGCCATTGAGAACTTGTGGTCAATCCTCAAGAGGCTTGTGGACAAACAAAAACCCACTAATTCTGACAAACTCCAAGAAGTGATTATGAAAGAATGGGTTGCTATCAGTCAGGATTTGGACCAGAAGTTGATTGAGAGCATGCCCAGTCGAATTGCAGAGGGCCTGAAAAAGAACGGCCATCACTGCAAATACTGACTCTTTGCATATATTTTGGATTTCATGAGAGCTACACATTCCAAAAAAAGTTGGGACAGGTAGCAATAAGAAGCCGGAAAAGTTAAATGTACATATAAGGAACAGCTGGAGGAGGACCAATGTTTAGGAACAGGAATGTTGTCCCATTCTTGTCTAAAACAGGCTTCTACTTGCTCAACTGTCTTAGGTCTTTTTTGTCGCATCTTCATCTATATGATGCACTGAATGTTTTCTGTGGGTGACAGATCTGGACTGCAGGCTGGTCATTTCAGTACTCAGATCCTTCTTCTACGCAGTCTTGATGTTGTAATTGATGCAGTATGTGGTCTGGCATTGTCATATTGGAAAATGCAAGATCTTCCCTGAAAGAGACAACGTCTAAATGGGAGCATATGTTGCTCTAAAACTTGGATAAACATTTCAGCATTGATGGTGCCTTTCCAGATGTGTAAGCTGCCCATGCCACATGTAACCCCAAACCATCAGAGATGCAGGTTTCTGAAATGAGTGCTAATAAAAACTTGGGATGTCCTTGTCCTCTTTAGTCCGGATGAAATGGCGTCACAGTTTTTCAAAAAGAACTTCAAATTTTGATTCGTCTGACCACAGAACAGTCCATGTTTTAAATGAGCCTTGGCCCAGAGAAAACGCCTGCGCTTCTGGGTCATGTTTAGTTATGGCTTTTGTTTGACCTATAGAGTTTTATCCGGCAACGGCGAATGGCACAGTGGATTTTGTTCACCGACAATGTTTTCTGGAAGTATTCCAGAGCCCATGTTATGATTTCCATTACAGTAGCATTCCTGTATGTGATGCATTGCCGTCTAAGGGCCCGAAGATCATGGGCATCAAGTATGGTTTTCCAGCCTTGACCCTTACGCACAGAGATTGTTCCAGATTCTCTGAATCTTTGGATGATATTATGCACTATAGATGATGATAACTTCAAACCCTTTGCAATTTTTTCGCCGCAGCATTGGGGGATTTGGTGATTCTCTGCCCATCTTGACTTCTGACAGACACTGCCACTCTGACAGACTTTTTATACCCAATCATGTTGCCAATTGACCGAATAAATTGCAAATTAGTCCTCAAGCTGTTCCTTATATGTACATTTAAATTTTCTGGCCTCTTATTGCTACCTGTCCCAACTTTTTTGGAATGTGTAGCTCTCATGAAATCCAAAATGAGCCAATATTTGGCATGACATTTCAAAATGTCTCACTTTCAACATTTGATATGTTATCTATATTCTATTGTGAATAAAATATAAGTTTATGAGATTAGTAAATTATTCCATTCCTTTTTCACTCACAATTTCTACAGTGTCCCAACTTTTTCTGATTTGGGGTTGTAGTAACTCATTACTTTTTTGAGTAACTTACCCAACACTGACCATGACTGAGTCAAATTAACTAATTAAGCTAAAATCTTACTGAACCAGTAAACATTCAATGCTTTTAATTTATAGTTATTTAAGAGAATCTCACTTGGTTCTGCTTTCAGCAAGAAGTCAAACCACTGTCTCAAAGAAGAGTCTCCCATCAGGTAGATGTGTTTGTCTTTCAGGCACTGTGCTATTGTTCCGGCATTAAAATGACGGGTGCTACACACAAAGGACTCCCAAACATCATCCAGATAAAACCCAGCTGGAACTGGTGAGCGCAAACCAGGACGACATTTCTGTGTTACATCTGCAGACAAAAGTTGAAATTGTACTTTCACAATGCCAAATGAAAGCTCCCGTTCTTCCTGTGTTTTTGAAGCTTTGATTGTGTTTACAGTGGGCAATATAACAAAATAATAACACATCATTTTTTACAGAATTTATTTATCTGTTTTGTTCTGTTCTCACTGTCCTCAAAACGTGCTGATGTCTTCCTTGTAATATGAAGTCCCTCCTTCAGAAATACGTAACAAGTTCTGATTGTGTAGTTTGTTTAGTGTGTTGTGATTCGACAGCAGCTTAGTTTAGCCGAGCCGTTTGAGCTTAGCTAGCGACTGACGTATTCCTGTGGGTGGAGTTTAGTCAAAAACTCTTTTATTGAGGTCATTAAACCAGGAAGTGAAGGGCTGTAGTCCAAACTGGCTGTTCGCTGTATAGGCTTTGAAAGGGGAATTATGTTAAAGAAAATATATCGCCTGGCAGTGAACTTTGAGCTTTATCATTTTGCAGGTATGATTTATGCTCTAACAGCAACATTACACACTAACTAAAGCTTGAAAAATGGGATCAGGAAGAACGTGAGCTTTAATTAAATGGATTTAGTAAACGCAATGCATTTCTACAAGTCACAATTGAATTGATAATGTGAAGCAGCTTGAGAAGCTAATAATAAAACTCGTTTTCTAGCTGCAGGGTGTTTATGTTAATTAAAACCTGAAAATGCAGTATGAAGGAATGAAAAAAATGTTCACCCTTGAACAATCAAATTATTATTGTAGTGCTAGATATGTTTCACAATATTTAATTTCATATTATAGACAATAATATTTATTAAATAAAGCTTATCACAAATGCATAGAAATCCATTGATCAATTCTTTACGTGGACTTTCTGATTTATGTTGCAGGCAGTGTAAATTTATTACATCAGGTCTAAAAGGTTGCCATACCAATTCGCACTGTTCCATTGGAAGGAAGAATCTTGATCGGTGTTCTTTGTCCATTGATGTCTTTGTTGGTTTCACGCCTGTCAAAAAATAACAATTGGTTTTTCACTTCAGTGTTCAAACTACAAAATGCTAAATAGGATGCACTTTCAATGCGAAAATGTACTCTTACATAAACATTTTTTCTTTGGCCGTCACACGATCGTAATACCCGCCCATAGAGTGATAGACGCGAGCGCTGCATGGCAGGGATTTGGGTCTCTGACAGCTCCATACTTCTCCACTGCGATAATCTTTATAATCACAGCAGCAATCTCCAGTCCCCATCCTCTCCAGTCCATTCTTGTCCCACTTCACATTACACTTTACCGTTTCTTTCAACCTGGTCCCATTTGGTCCTGGTCCTTCAAAATATCCACTAAATAAAATTCTGCCTGAATCAGTGTCTCTGTGATGCTTGAGGACCTGCACCCCTTCACTGGAGTGGATCAGACGCACAGCCACCTGTGCCTGTCCAACCCACGGCAGAAGAAAACGCACAGAGTAAGAGCCATTGAGCAAATCCACCACCTCCCCAAACACACTGGCCTGTGACAGAAAAACATTAGATCAGATAAAGATAAGTACTCAGTAAACATCACTGATACAGTAAACATGTAAGAGGTACAGTACCTTTGGGGGGTTTTCGGATGAGAAAAGCTTTGCTTGAAAGTAATCTCCTCCATAACGTTTAGATTCATTGTTAAAGTCCCTGGCATGGATAGTAACAAAAAGCTCCTCTCCTATTTGGTAGCTGTCTTTCAGGTTCTGAATGATGAAAGTGGAGTGAGCCGCACTTGTACTCATAGACACATCTGTGATTGATCTGTCCGGTTCGGCCCAGTAGAGTTCCTGCTGTAAACTGGAGTAACTTTCTGAACTGATTCCAATTTCAGAATAAAATGATCTTGACTTTGACTCAGCGTTTTCTGAAGTGATTTCTAGCTGAACATCAGCAGGAGGGGTGGAGAAGTTTCTGGAGTTGTTAAGTTTGGCAAAGTGCTGAAACAAAATGCTGGTTGGAGGTTGTTTCACTTCTTCACTGCCAACGTGAGTCCATAAAACCTACAAGGTTAATAATCATCATGCTATTAAAAGTGTCATGATAACGAATTTAAAAATGAAAAGGGAATGAACTGAATACAGTGATTAAGATGCAAAGTAGGCTACAGAGCATTGCTTGTTATATACAGAAACTAATGACTGAATTAAAGATACACCTACAGTACATAATCAGACATGATTTCATATCCGAAGCCGGATATTCAAATGACTTATTTCTAGTCTTACCAAAAATCCTGTAATTCCAAGGCACATGCCAGTAAACAACAACTTTAGACATCTCTCCCTGTGAACTGTGAAATGAAAATTTGTCATTGACATAGTGTCCATTAATTAAATGTGTTACAATATTTCAAATGAATTACAAACACGTTAAAATAAAGTAAACATTCGATGATACTAAATCCGCAACTTTTCAAGAATAAGACAAGCATTTTTATTAGTAATGTGAAAAGTAATGATATGAAAACTATTGGTAAGACTGAGACATTAAATAGGCTATACAAAAATTAACATATTTTGATGTACCGTATTCTCAAGAAAATACTTTAAAATACTTTATGTGTAGCCTTCCCAAAATAAAATATGTTAGTAAAATAATATCATTTACATCTGGTTAGCAGTTACACGACTTGGTTAATCGTAATCGTATCTAAAAAAAGGCAGCAAAATAACTTAGGCTAAATAGATTGTTCTATTAATTTTTATTTTAATGTTATTTAAGTATTTTTAATAATCAAGTGTATTTTCCTATTAAAATTCATACTAAAATGTTATTAAATGTTTTTTAAGTATGTTGTATAACTTACTGTATAGTCTGCATGTTTTGAGCTTCATCTTGTTACTTAAAGCCATGTGTAATGACATTCAGATATCATTAAAATCTGCGTCATTGTGTCTTTATCCAAACTGGTTATTCAACCTGCAATCAAAACATTTTAACAGCATCCCTTGGAGCTGTAAGACTGACACCAAATGGCTGAATTCAGAGGGAATCATTTTCTAAAAAAAAACATTGAATTCCTCTGAAATCTTTCACATCTAATTCCAAGAAGACCACCCCACTGTTTGGAGACAGAAGAGTCACACCTCACCAAGATTACTCACATCTGTTTCTCGTCTCCCCCGCTCTGTAAAACCTGATAAGTTAAGTTAACTTAACTCAAACCATTTGAGGAAACTGATTGCCTTAAACTGTAAGTTTTAAAACGAGTACTGTGTACTTAAATATAATTGCATATGTCTCAATTTATCTATGTTCACAGTACTGCATGTTGTTTTCCAACTTAAATGGTTTAGGGCAATCAGTTTCCTCAAAGAGTTTGAGTTAACTTTTTTGGTTTTACAGTGTATTCTCTTTGGGCGCACTCACATTATCCAAACCAAACCAAACCATGCCCCAGCGCGATTGTCACCCCTTCCTACTCCCCCAGGTGCACGCACTCACACTGTACTTTTTTATCGATCCGAGTCCGGGCGCGCTTTCGTCATTAAGATGTGATTGTTTTGAAAAAAGCAGGAAGTAAAGCGCTCTCTTAACACTGGAACCCACCACCAAACAGTCTGTGTTTTTTATTTGGAGTCGTGTCGTGTGGTGCGCGATTACAGACAGCCCTCTCACATGTCATCATATTGCTTAGTTGATCTGCTCGCATCAAAAGGTTTTTACGGAGGCAGATGAAGGTGAGTGGTCGCGCAACTGACGTCGCTCACACCAGAGCCTTCCGCGCCTGAGCCCAAGTGAACCGCGCTCCGGCCCACCTCTGCAACCTGGCCGCGGCGCGATTAACCAATCCGCGCCCGGGCATGGAACAGAGCGATCACACTAGTCAAACAAACCAGGCTTTGGGGGTCAAACGCGCCCGAGCGCGGTTTGGTTTGGATAGTGTGAGTGCGCCCTTACCCTAAGTCTCACCCATGAATTGTGTTATATGAAATGTTACAAATGGTCTAAGTGGTTATGTTTGATATAATTTGAAATATTATCTCAGTGAAAGTTGTACAATGGTCTCACTCCCATAACAACAGAATTCAATGATAAAGTGTAACAATAAATTAAGCTCAATTCATTCAATGTTAAGAGACACCTAACAACAACATAACAACCAGTGTTGGGGAAAGCTACTTGTTGTGGCATTACAGTTACTTTTCATGGAAAGTAATGCTTACGTTACTTTTTAGTTACTTTTGCGTTACTTTTTCTTAGCTGAGGCTTGATCTCTTTCAGACCTTCCGGGTGTTTTTTATGACTGAAAATTTCATTCAGAAATTGCATATTTCATCACAAAAATGTTGAGTTCTGGTCTAAACCTAAACCTACCCCAAACCCCAACCCTAACCCTAACCATAACCAAACCCTAAAATCAGAGGGACATGACAAGTAAAAACAATGGTCTAGAAACAGATAAATCCTGGTTATAAGCTTAAACTTAAAACAAACTATAATCTTATTTCTGAAATCTGATTGGTTGATTTAAATTTTGTCTCAGGGTCAACATAATGTTGGCTTGAAGACATCAACCACTTGGCAAAATCAGGAGAGCCTCACGTAATGCATGTTACTTGTAATGCGTTACCCCCAACACTGATAACAACTTAGTTAAGTAAGGAATAATTAACGACCAGCCGTTGACTTATAAGAAAATAATTAAACGGCCCATGCATAAATAATGCCCAACCCCGGTGTAAAGGCACTTCGCTTCGCATCGTGTCACATTGCCACCTTGGGTGTGCATAATTTTCTTATAATTCAACGGCCCATCGTCAATTATTTCTCAGTTGTTATGTAATCGTAACATATGTGGGCTATCAAAGTGGTAGTCATATCCCTTGCTCATTGTCCCTGCTTTATTTAAGTTGTTATAGTCATGTTGTTTGCTATATTCAGACGGATGTCATTGGCCTGAACCCCTGATTATTCTGGTCTTTGCACTAAGTTGTGTAGTGGGCGTGGGGTAACATGGGGACCTTGTAGCAATAGATTGTGGGAGCGGCATTGTTAAATTGCTTAAGTCATAACTTCTGGTATGATCAAGTTTGCGTTTGAAACCCACACAATGGCCAGTGTGGAGCGAAACAACATTGGTAACTGATTGAATAAGCGCAAAATCGGATAAAGAGGTAAGACAGAATAACCAAAAATGTATCCAAGTTCCACAAAGATAATTGATTTATAATTATGAATAATGAGATTTTTTCTATATAAAATAGTCTAAACTGTGTAACTTTAAAATGTCATGGCGAAAAAGACAGGATGCTCAAGGACCCTTCCGTTGGCTGATTCGTTTTCTACCATTGGGCCAACGTATGTTTTTCCATACAGGGCTATTCCAACACATTTTGTTTATTTAATGTAGGGGAGAGCAGGGGCGAAAGCACAATTTTTCAAAAAAATAATTTCCTCCTCTTTTTGTGTGATGTCACATACTGTAAATCAAGAGCCCCATCTGCTGGAGCTCAGCCTAAACAAGTTTATGTTCTGTATTTCACTTAACTAAAGCATGACTATTAAAATATCCTAGAATTCAAGTATTGGGTGTTCGCATGGTGAATTCTGTTCATCCAATGTCGTTCCCTAATTTATACCCAAAATCCCAGCACTAAAAAAATTGGTCAATCATTTAAAGCATCAAATCTGTCAGTCCAACACCCGAGAGATTAATAAATAAATCACTCAGGTATTAATATTTGAATAAACAAAATAATATACAATCTCCTAATATAAAAATTAAGTGATTAATATAAACAGAGAAAAATTCCAAATGCTTGCAATAATGCCAATTAATCTGACAGAATCTTGATTATAAAGCTAAAATAAAACATTCAATTGATCAAGTAGAAATAATTCATTTATTGATGTTCCAGAAACCCATATATAACGATAAAATAACTAAATATACATCAAATAAAATGTATTAGGCATATATGAAATTAGTCAATGTTAGTAAATACATATATAGGTAAGAATTTAAATTTATAGTAATCAAAATACTTCACCAGTGTATGCTTTTCTAAAAAACTAAACATCTATGTGTACTTCTATGACTACACTTCCGCAGAAACTTTCTAGCTCAGGTTTTTCGCCAGCCAGTGTAAACTTATGAAGAAATCTGGGAAACGATTGAGCATGTTCTCCCCTTTTTATCCTTTCTGTTGTACAGCAAACAAATGAGATTTAATTTAACTGCAACTTAAACAGTAGTATTACAGTAAACATTAGCCTGTTAAAATTAATATTTAGAGGATTTACATTTGTATGATTCATGACTGTAAAGTTACATTGCAATACTAAGAGAAAAGAAGCCACACCTCAGGACAAGCTTTAAATAAACTTGCTTAAAATTGACCTATAAATACCACATTTAAAAATATTTGAACATAAATGTGTGCCCACAGTATTTGTAAACAACAACCCTATAATGGCACAAAATACCCTTTTCTTTTTGATCATCCCTACAAATCAGAAAAAAGGTGTCTTGTGGTAAAAATTTGCATTGTTTTAAAACGTTGACAGGAGTCACACAACAGTATGTTTATTTCTTTAAAACACGTATGAAAGATTTTGATTATTGGTGTGCATTGGCATTTCTAACAAAACACACAAGACTATAAAGTATTTGTAATAAATCCATTGCATGGTTAGTCAAGACTAAAGAATTTAAAACGTTAATATGTTCTTAATCCTTTCTCCTTCATGGCGCTTTTTGTCTTTTCTGCTCCGCACGGATTGCTTTGTTAGTAACCATATCCATATATCAGGACTCATTTCGATATACGTGTCAACTGCATTTGTTGACTGATAAATGAAATTTAAGTAACGTGAGATCAGACACAACTTTTTCTAGAAATAAAAACACATTTAGGCTTTAAAACTCATAAAAGTTGTGTTCATCTTTGATAATTCTCTAATTGGACAAAACATGTAAATGTCATACTTTTGATAAGAGCTTGACAGAGCTTATTTTTTTGCAATTATCCAAAAGTCTAAGGGAAAATGAATGGGTTTTTTAGCAAGGGAACCAGTATCCCACCAACTTTGAGTACTGGCCTACAAAAATAAATCATCCCTGCGGCAGTCTATGCTTTCAAATGGCTCTAGCAGCACAGTGCTGCATAAAGTTAAGTGCAAGGGGGCCCCCTAGTGGTTCGGGGAACTAGGCAGCTTGCGTACCATGCGTATAGTGAGGTTCGGCTCTGCATAACAAAAAACAATCACAAAGCAGAGACAATAAGTAACTGTGACAACAAATAGGCAGTGGGAAGAGTGTCAATAGCTGCATCCCAATTCAAAGGCTGCGCCCTTTTCTAAGACCAATTGCATCACAGCAGCTTAACTGAAGGCTAGTAAGACCATCCCAATTCAAAGGCTGCTTAAAATGAAGCCTCAAAATGCGTAATTTCTCTGCACTGCTAAGAATAGAACAAAGGGATCCATATTTATTGCAATGAGTCAAAAAATGTCTCCGCTGGGTCCCAATTGCAGGTGACGCAACTTATGGATCCTCCGAAGGCTAGACCGTCTCATTTCAGTTTTCTTTGTGTACTGGGGAGGTTGTGACCTCCAAAGAACGAGTACTCGATTTCGAGGACGTGTCTTTTGAAAGACCTAGCCTTTGAATTGGAACACAGCTAATGAAAGTCCATGGTAACAAACGAGAGAATAGAACAGCAGAGAAAACATGACATCAACAGAACATAAAAAAATTCAAAATAAGAGCACAAGACAAGACAGGGGAAACACAAGGCAACACGATATCAAGGGTGAACAATTGCTAAGATCCTTTGAAAAAAATGTAATGACAAAAACAAAAACAGATATAGTAAAAAAATGTGTTTGTTCATGGTTTCTCTTCTGCATCATCGATTTTCCAGCTCAGGTCTTTCGCCAGCCCATACAAACTTATGAAGAAATCTGGAAAATGATTGAGCATGTTCCTCCCATAAAATTCATCTTGTCTGTTGGACAAACAAAAGAGGGAGAATGAACAGGACCTTAAAACTGAAGTATTACAGTGATCATATCTCTGAAAATTAATATGTGTTATACTGAGGGATTTATATACACTTCATAGTTGCATATAAAGTTTAAAGTCTCAATATTAAAGATTCGCAGAAAATTCTAAATAAATTAATATTTGTAAAAAAAAACATGTAACATATTACACGATTAAGATATCTAAATTTCCTCAGGGCATTAAATGACCTTTATCGAAATTATTTTTATTATAAAACAGATACGGGATCGAAATACCACCCTCCATTGTTAACTTACGCATGCTTCATTTTGTTGCACAGAGCGCGTAGGAGGCCAATCAAGTCCTCCGGGAGCTTTGTGCTAATGTCATTCCATATCTCTGAAAGCTGTGAAGAAACAAACAACCTCAGTCATTTAAAGATGTTAACCAACCTTCTGGTCATATCGTGAAGCCACCACGGAAGTAACTTAAGGGACACTTCACCCATTTGCATTAAGCTTTGTATCGTTCGAACCCCAGTCATGTTTTTGAATAGTCGTGCATCATTTTCTAGTTTCCGCTTAGACAGGAGAAATACAGTTTTCAGTGTTACACTTCCTTCCTTCAATGATGCAAAATGATGATTTTTACATCATTGAAAGAAGGAAGGAAGTCCAATATATTTGTTGAGGGGGTGAGACTACAAACACCCCTTTTTTTGGTCAAATAGGCACCAAATTCGAAATCTGTTACATTTCGACTACAAATATGACACACTTTCAATAAAGATGAATGTTTCTACGGGTGAAATGCTCCTTAAAACTGCAATTCATCGACTGGCCACTAAAGACTCTAAAAGGGGTCAATCCCATAGACCAGGAGTGCCCTCGGTCCTGGAGGGTCGGTGTCCTGCAGAGTTGAGCACCGACTTGCCTCAACGCACCTGGCTGGAAGTTTCTAGGATGCTGAGTAAGACCTTGATTATGTGCTTAAGATGTGTTTGATTTGGGTTTGAGCTAAACTCTGCCAGACACCTGCCCTTCAGGACCGAGTCTGGGCACCCCTGCCATAGACCCACATGTTAAAATGCCTCTTTACAGCAGAAACATGGTACAAAAAGTGTTTTTGGTCTACACAGTATATCCATATATCCACTGTGAGGTGGTGAATTTTTTGTAAGTTTAATTTATATTAAGTTCTGAATAATTAAGGGTGTGGCCACTTTGTAAGATGCTTTAACTCACATCTGTTTTCCAGCGAGAAAAGGTTTTATCGTTAGTGTACTTCTTTGCAGTGTCGCAGAGATTTGGAAGTTTAGTTAAATCCTCACCCATCAGTTTAAGGATGTCTTCCCTAGAAAGAAAAAAGTGCAAGTAAATGTAGCAAACAAAAAAGTTATCCCTTTTAATACACACCAAGCCCCACTTATTCCATGTATATGTAAAGACAAAATAATTGTATTAAAGAAGATTTTAAAGGTGCAGTGTGTAAATTTAAGCGGCATTTATCGGATTGCAACCAACGGCTCAGTCCACCGCTCAGTACTCCCTTTTTAAGCACATAGAGAAATATATTTAGTCAGTAAAACAATGTTATTTTGAATCTTATTGTTACTTGTACATCATTGTGTCAAAGTTGCTGACTTTAGCTAGCTTTTTTGCATGGTAGTTAGTACAAGGTAAGAGTAGTGAAGTAGCCAACGAAGAAGATCAACACTTGAAACACACTCTGTATAGAAGTTTTTCTGCTTAGGGCTAATGTAGAAACATGGTGGAGCAAAATGTCAAGCCGCAGTGAATAAAAGGCTCATTCTAAGGTAAAAAAAGATAATGGTTCATTTTGTAAGGTACACCACTGATAAAATACGTATGTTTATTATATTGCATTTCTATCAATAGATCCTCCTAAAATCTACACAATGCACCTTTAAATAACAATTTATAGGAATATATAAGCCAAAGTTTACAATAAATTCCTGTTAACAATTTTTACTGGTGTCAGGACCTGTCTGAATCCTGTCTTTAATTATATCTAGTCCTTGTGACAGGGTCCTGGCAGTACCATGTTCTATGTGGGAGATGCATGGTTTTAGTATTGAATTATTCTGACCACGCATTTCCCGGGTCTCGTCACTTTTTACTCGCTCCCTTACTTGTCATTGATTTCAGCTGTGTCCCTCATTAGTTCTCCCTATTTATTGTCCTTAGCCGTTTCTCAATACCAAGTATGCCAAACTCGAACTTGTGTCCTTCGTAGTTCTAACTTGCAAGTTCAGACTCGGAAGAACGAACTTCTGACGCGAAATGCATTCTGGGAAACTTCGCTGTCATAAGTCCACACAAGTCTCCTCTGATGCATCCTCGATAAAATGGGCGGATCAAGAACACATCCGGGGATTTTATGTGAACTTGGGCTTGATGCGAACTTTGAATTGGAACAGTACTTGGGCCGCGACCGATGACGTTTCACAAGTCCACAAGAACAGACAAGAACGCATATTGAGAAACGGTGTTTGCTGTTCTGTGCTCGTGCGTCTGTTGTATTCCTCATCGTGTTCCTGTTTTGCATCTGTGAGTATTTAAGAACATCAAGTCTAGTCTGTTATATGTAGTGTGAAGTTTATTGTTGGTTTATGTTTAGTTTAGTGTTAGTTTAGTGTTCCACTCATCCTGTCATGTTTTGCCCCCTCGTGGGTTTTGTTTTCACCTGTTTCTTGTACAATAAATCATTCATTTTGTGTCACGTCCGCACTTGGGTTCATTTCTTTGTTAATTAATTCCTCACATTTGGTAGAACTTTTTTTTTTTACTTTTCTTTTTGCTCTCTTTAAATATTTTATTTTGACCATAGGCCACCTGCTTTCCAGATATCACTGTCAACCACTACTCTTATTAACTTACCTCCTTTCAGCTGGGATTTTATTACAAGCCTCAGTGATCTGTTCTGCTGTTGGGTCTTTTCCGTCACCATTCTCACTTCCGTTATTTAAGATACTGTAAAGTTTTCCTAAATCCTCATAATATTGAACTTCTTTTCTCTCACCCAGGTTGCTTAGAACAGTTTTTTTCCTAAAGGAAATACAATTAAGCAGACACAGAGTAGGTAAATAACAGTGTTTTGATCTTTCTTTTGTGTTTTTTTTTTTTTTTTTTTTTTGATTCACGATACATGATTTAATAAGGTTTGCAATTGTGAAATTACTTGTATTTGGTATTTATTAACGCCAAAAAAGCATGTCTTAATATTGTGGTTGAAATTGTTGCATTTGTTGCTGCTAAGAGAGATCAGAGAGCGCATGGTAGAAGGAAGAGGATTTTTCTCCACACCAGAAGAACAAAATATGCAAAAATATTGTTTGCTAAGCCATGTTATTATTAATTTGCTGGAGGAAATGAAAGTTGACTACTCAAATACAGTAGGAGGAGTCACGCAATACCAGGTGTTTTCAAAACTTTCTGAGGTTTTCTACTGATGCTTCATTAGCTAAGATTTTTACATGCGCTGTCCGTGGTACTGAAGTCACTAATGAAAATAGTGCATGAGCATATAATATGGGTGGTATAACCAAAAATCTATTTCACTTATTGAGTCAATTTATTTCACGGTAATGGTATATTTCAGAAAATGTTTCATATTTTAGAATTAGAAATTAGGATTTAATTACATTTTGGTTTAAGAGATCCTGCAGCTGCCTGCAAGTGGAAGAAAAGTTTACCCTAAATACTTGACACTTCAGCTTATACTTGTATACAGTTTTTAACATACACATTTCCTGTATTTCTGGTTGTATTCTAATAAAGAGACTGAGAAATAATTATATATGATCACTATACAATTGCAAAAACATGTAGCATGGTGCCCTAAGACTTTTGCACAGTACTGTATATTATAAATATGACAGGTGCTATAAGATGATAACCATGGAGCTAGTTTTAAGGTCTTGACGCTCTTTACTTTCTATTACTTCCTATCTGATCAAAGATGTTTGTACAAAGAGCAAATAGCGCGTCAAACTACATCGCTCCGGCTACGCATGTGTCACTGATATAAACGCGAGTCTTATCTTGCTTAAAGTTCAGAAAACTTTAGCATTATGTGCGAGAGGTGCTTTTTTATTCGGTGATGCAGCTCCTTGTATTCAATGGCGCTTATTATGAAATTACACAAATAACTTGTTCATTTGTTATGAGTGGATTATTTTACACGTTTCTCTGTCACACTCACATGCATGAGTGTCGAGTTAGACACGCCCACAGTATGCACGGAATACAAAAATCTGTTACGTCTGACAAGCTACTTCAATAAAAGTAGTTTAACTACAGCCAAGCTGAAAAAGTAGGTAGCTACACTATGGGCCCTATCATTTACCCGGAGCAATGCAGCGCAATGCACAAGTGTCTTTTGCTAGTTTCAACCCAGCGCAATAATCATTTTCACGTTTAGCGCCACGTTGTTTAAATAGCAAATGCATTTTCGCCCAATTTTGCACCCATGGGCGCTCTGGTCTGAAAACGAGGTGTGTTCAGGCGCATTGTTAGCGCGTTGCTATTTTGAGGCAACTAAAATAGACTACGCCATTGACAAACTAAAACCTGGTCTAAATCAATGGCGCAATATTGTTTTTGTTATTTAATGAGCGCGTTCTACTGGACAACAATGCATGTTTGCTTATCACACAACGAACACATGGATGCGCAGCAGAACAATCCTTTTATAATATGAAAAATTAAAGGATTAAAATATAAACCTTATTATTGAGTCTCTTGGACATAAATGAGGACCGATTATGAGACGTGTAAAGGCGTAAAGAGCTGCTTCACCTGTTGCCTGGTAAGTAATTAAATATTTTTCCTTAAACAAATGCAAATATTGCATATATTTTTAAAATATTTTTTATGCTACCACAGATTTATTTTATATGATAACCTATGGTGATATGAGAAACATTTTAAGTACTGCTTTTAAAAATAAAAACTCTGTCCGAGTGCTGAAACGGCTCTCTGCACGTTTGTAAATTCTTTATCTTCTGTTTGTCACAAAAAAAGTATTTTTAGAGTACAAACCTTTCTTACATACTTGTAAATAATTTTTTGATGATGTTGAATATCCATACATTTATGGCAATTAAAAGCCGGCTATTTTTACTTCCATGACTAAAAGAAAACTTTTAAAGGTTGTAATCCAAAAATATAACAATTTCAATACAAATGAAAACAACACAATTATTTAACTTTAATCTAAACTGGGGGTCTTCTTCCTCTGCTTAGTTTTTCAGTTTACAAAGTCTGTCATCTAAATAGCGATTAGACATAGCGCCAGTGCAACTGGCGTTTAAAAGGGATGAGAGCTGAGACTCTTATTGGTTTATTGCACATTACGCCCAAAACACACCCATTACTCATTACAAGAATAGGAACAACCCTTTCCGAACATGCATTTTGCGTATTAACCATTTTTCCCAACGTTAAAGCAACACTAAAAAGTTTTTGCTCTTTGCTCCCCCTACAGGTTGGAAGCGGAATTGTCCATTACAACTGTCGTAAATTATTTAGCCTACTGCAGCAAAGGTGGTTCTGATTGGATTGTAGGTTTGCCGTAAAGCAAGTTTTTGTAGTATTCACTCGAACTACAGGACCGCAACCCGATGGTTGGAAACTTCTTTAGTGCGGTTTTGGCTGATAGAGGGCGCTGCAAAGTGAATGTGAATGTGAAAGTGTCGTTCACCCTGTTTCGAGTGGATGAATGACGGAAACTTTTTGGGAAACGTTATTTTAAGGTAAAAAAACTCTTCAGTGTTGCTTTAAATGAGCAAAAGTGGAATTGGACACCCGTTTAGATCGTGTGCTTTAGACAATGCGCTTTGATCGTTAAAATAGGGCCCTAATAGTTAAAAAGTAGCTAGCTACATTAAAACTACTTTTTTTACTACGGCATAATATTACACATAAAATTATGAAATGAAGAATTGAAAGGATTGAAAGTTAAAACAATGTAATGTAATACAGTTATGATTTTAGTATTTAGTACATGTGTACCGCAACACAAAGCACTCCATTAACGTCCAGGTAGTGTGTGACTTCACAACCCTAATTACCAACGTTGTGGCTAAATACCCAGTGTCTGTTCTCGATGCATTTATTTTTCTATTCGCCTCAAATGTGTCTTTGCGCAAGTTGAAAGTATTAAACTCAAGCAAAAAATTAATATGACATGAAGTTAAATCCCATGAGTAGAGGGAGGAATGCAATGCTTTGTGTTTGTTGTGTACGCAGCATAACTGGGTGTACACACCAAATGCAAATTCAATGATTTGCACTAGTAGATTACATACAAAGTCAATGCAAAGACGCGAATAGGCGCGCAAATATTTCCACTCCAATCAGCGCTTTTTTGGAATTACCCATTTAGTAAATCTGGCCCTTAATGTAATTAATCATTTACCTGACATCATCCCAGAAATAAGGGTGATTTAGGGCTTCATGAATGGTCGGTCTCTTTTCCGGGACTTTGTTGATCATTCTCTCGATGAGATCTTTTGCCACAACATCATCAACTTTATCAAGAGAGTAATTCCCTTCTCTAATTTTAGCCTCTTGCTCCCAAAGGTTATTTCCTTCAAAAGGATGTTTCCCATCAGAGAGGATATAGTACAGTAACATGCCAGCAACCTAGAATAAATGACAAACTGTATGAAGCACATGCTGATCTGACAGTGATATCTATATCAAGATATGACATTAAAGCTTTCCATATTTGCTATTATTCACACACCTGTGTCTTTCACTGTACATACAATACGATAAACTTTATTGTTCCTTTAGGGAAATTTTTCTTTGGCAGTGATGTATGGTGCACATTTCTGCAGTTTCATTGTATAGAAATTTGTTTTAGAGTTTAGATTAACACCAGAGAAGACACTTTTATCCAAAGCTATTCACAAACCTGGACATCTGAGCTTCTTTTGTATCCAGTTTTTTCAGTCTGATCAAGGGTCTCCACTGCCTCCCAACATTTGGTCCCAGCTCTCGCAGTGTACACTGTACTTTTATCATCCTCCAGTCTCCGGCTTATACCAAAGTCAGCCAGTCTTGCATTTTTTTCTGAATCTGTTAATGATAGATTATAGTTTTGATCTTACTTTATAAGAAATAAAGTGTACAGTACAAGAAAACTAAGAAAAACAACATTAATCCAATTTTTAATACCTATCAAAATATTTTGAGGCTTTATATCACGATGTATCACTTTAGCACGGTGAAGAACCTGAAGGCCGAGAAGCACCTCCTTCACTACTTTCTTCAAAGCAGTAACTTTGTTTTCAGTTTCTTCTTTACGGAGCTCATCCATGTAGCCCTCTAAATCATATTCACAAAGCTGTAGCGCAAGATAATAAAAATCCTCATCCTGTTCAAAGTCTACATATCTGACTATGTTCTTGCTCTCAAGATTTAAATCTTGTAAAACCTTCACTTCATTTTCAAAGTTTTCGTTGTTCTTTATAATTCGTTTGATGGCTACTTCAGTACCATCTCTTTTCAGACCAAGATAGATTTGTTTTCCTCTGAGTTTTGGGACAATTAGGTATTTGTCATTTTTAGAAATTAAGATGCTGCCAATCCATTGTCTTGAGCCGTCTTTCAGTAACTCCTCTATTTTACTTCTGTGCTTAATAGAGTAGCGGTTCCACCTGATAGGATCTGCTTCTTGAGATTGCAGAACTCCAGGAGAGGTCTGTGAGGAAGATTCTAGACACCCAAACCAAGGGGAAAGATTTCAATAACTGAGATCCAAATTCAAAATCAATTACTGTTTTTATTACTGCACCACTCTCACCTTCAAGCTCTTGACAAAGTAAAGGCTCCTCCTCTTTCAGTACTTTGACAAGGCATGACTTTGCCATAAGTGCATTTTGCATCACACGACACAAAATAATTCGCATTTGATCATGACTTGTATTCTTTGCTTTGATCTGTAAGTACTCCTCCTCGCAAATAATTTGTTCTTTAAACAGCTTATCAGCGATAGGCATCACAGACTTTACTCTACTGACGAAAACGCTGTAGTGTTTTTCCAAAAAACCTGAGAAGACAAGATCAGACGTTTCATTAAATGAATAGAAAACTCCACAAGGTGTCTTTTCTCGCATTTAATACACATTTCTATTACGATCCAGTAATACACAACCTGGCATAACAAAGTCAATTCAATTTCAGATGTGACAATATTGTATAAATTAATAACAAATAAACAGTATGTTGCATGTTTTAGTGAATGGAAAACTTACCCTGGTCTTCCATTGCTTTGGCTTATTCCTGTAAAACAGCAAGTCAAAATGACACTTAATTTTTGCATATTTAAAATCCCACTTTAGTCAAGGATTTTATCAGTAAAAACGACTGATCTATATAAATGACTGGATTGTGCATGACGTCACAATTGTGAAGCACCCACGCCGTCATATTTATGCCCAAACATTCTATTAAATCAATGGACGTTATCAGATTTTAATGATAAACATAATTTTTCTAGTCTCCGTTTTTATATCTGAAGTCTCCCTGTATATTATTACAATGTGTATATATTTATTACTGAATGTTGTACATTTTTCTTTTTAAACAGTAAATTACTATACATATCAGATCAGCAGACAGACCACATATTTAGTATTAATGACAAACGTGCTCATTGTGAAATCTCAATAAATAATCATGCTTTGTACCGTATGTGCATGCAATAATTTGCTGGTTTTGTAATTATGTTATCTTTACAAGCTACCTAAACTAACGCTAACCGTGTACCTTAATGTAAAAAAACTTTATTTATACCCTTGTCATTAAAAGAATGCAGCAGACACACTCACCTTAACGTTTTTAATAAATCCATTATCCTGCCCGATTAAAACATAAACATTGCAAATAACACCAGAATTAACAATTACTTAACATACACACATTCTAAAAATGAATCTTGTGTGCAGTGGCGGATGCAGAACGTGATATATGGGTGGGCATGGATTAAAGGGATAGTTCACCCAAAAATGAAAATTCAGTCATCATTTACTCACCCTCATGTTGTTACAAACCTGTATAAATTTCTTTGTTCTGATGAACACAAAGGAAGATATTTTGTAACCAAACCATTCGTGGACCCCATTTACTTCTATAGCACTCGTTTTTCCTACTATGGAAGTGAATGGGGTCCACTAACGGTTTGGTTACAAACATTCTTCAAAATATCTTCCTCTGTTTTTATCAGAACAAAGAAATGTATGCGGGTTTTTAACAACATAAGAGTGAGTAAATAATGACAGAATTTTCATTTTTGGGTGAACTATCCCTTTAAGTCGGGGTGGGCGTGAATCTATGGGTGTCACTTTTGAACAAGAAACTATAACAGGTCTATAAAATTCGTCAAAACTTCAATCACAAGCGTATTGGTGAGAACACTCATTAAACAGCATAGCCTACACAAACACCCGAACTGCACGTCACATTTTTGACATTATTGATACTTTAAATTGTAATGCAACGTGACAATAATTAAACCTTTTTGGTAAAAAAAAGTTATTGGGCTGTCATATAGCCTAGAAAAAAAAACCTGCACACAGTGACAAGAAATATACATGAACACAAAAAAACTAATACTTTTTTAAATAGCCTATTAAAGTGTTCATTACAAATAAATTAGGCTACTAAATACCTAAAATGAAGCTTCTAACATCATATTCTCTTCATGCAAATCACTAAACATATATTTTCGTTCTCACATATTTAAGTTAACTTACTAAATAAAGAAAGAAAAAGAGAATTGCTAGAATAATTGTAGACTCTGAGGTTAAACGAAATGACAAATAAATAAACATTTAATTCACTTTTTGATGAGCACAAGAGCAAGCGGGTAGCCTACTCGTGAAGAGCGGAGCCGAGGAGCGCGCATATCAGATGTGAAGACGAAAGGAATAATGGGTTTAATTATGCTTTCACTTCTTTTCACTTTTATTTCGTTTCACTAAGGATAGTAATGACTGACAAGATGACGCCAAATTACATACAATATAATTACCTAGCTAAACTAAAGAGAATGCAAACACATTACAATATTTTTCCTCCGCCCGACGGGCAGGGCGCAGATAAATTTTTGTAGCCCGACAATTCGCCAATAAGCCCCTGGACTTCTGGCTAGCGATTTTGCGAGCCCTGTATAGGTTTGTTTTGTAGAAAGACTTTCTTTAAAGTGAATTTCGTTTTGTATAAATTGTATTTTAATATTAATCAATGTTTAATCAAACAATTGCCTCGGTTTAATAAATAAGAAGGAAACCAAGAACGTCGGGTGTGGTGTGGATTGAAGTAAACCCACTAATATTTTTCCGCGGCCTACGTCTTTCTGCTTTTAATGCATTTCTTAAATGAATGTCTCAATTATACAGTAGGTTTATATAAAGTTATGATAGGCTATTTGTTGCTTAAAAGCAATAGGATATATTGTATAAAGTGTAGCAATAAACGTGGCGTGACTTATAGTGCTGAGTTAGAGAGCTGGTAGGCTATATCAAACAACATCACTGTGATCAGCATTTAACTGCTTTATAATAGTTTTTAAATAGTTATCAGGCTTACTTTTTACTGTTTTTAACATAACATGCTATAGATAAAATACACCACATAAAGTAAGATCCATGTCTACCTATACAGAGAAGTATTTTTTTTTTAATTTCTGATTGGGCGGGCCAGCTGTCAATATAAGGGCGGGCCCAGGCCCGTCCAGGCTCGCCCATAGCTCCGCGCCTGTTTGTGTGACTGATTTGCTGTAGAGCGGGTGAATTTAGATCATGATTTTGAATGTAAGTAAATGGCGCCCTCTGCAGGTTTGGCACACCAAGATGGCCGCTCAAACTCATCTTTCAGCATCATAATAGCATATAAAAAGTTTTATAAATATACTGAAAAGGCATTACCCACCGACAAAACAATGGTAATATGTGACACAACACAATACTTTGATTTATTGAACATTTATAATAATTTTTTGCTACTATCTTTGTGCTCTCTGAGAAAACATTTGACATATAAAAAGATGGTTCATTGATAATATTATTATTAAAAAAATCCACCCCTCTCATTTGTCCTGAAGGGCAAAATTAGCTATAAAGACCAAAAACACTTTTTGTACCAGGCTTTAAAAATATTTGGGTCTATGGGAAGTGCA
This sequence comes from Paramisgurnus dabryanus, assembly GCF_030506205.2. NCBI lineage: Eukaryota > Metazoa > Chordata > Actinopteri > Cypriniformes > Cobitidae > Paramisgurnus > Paramisgurnus dabryanus. The sequence continues at coordinate 4,360,407 of NC_133339.1, forward strand.
GTTACTTCCGTTTTGGCATCACGGCAGAAAAAAAGAAGGTTGCCCCTTGGTTGTATATTATGAGGGTTTTTTCTACATTTTTGCTACAGTATGTCACACCATATGACACATTTACATGTTAACTACCCACATAGATACATACACACATTAGTGTAGAGATTGTTTTACTCTGCAGCACTACAGTATTTTAAGGAAGTGTATTGCATTCACTTGTTAATTATCTCAGAATTACGAGATACAATTTCATGAATAAAAGTTTTTTTGCTCAGTTTTTTCAGAATTAAGGACTTAATTATCTCAAAATTATGAGATAATTTTTTTTTTACTTTATTCACTCTGTTTTTATGAATTAATGAGTTAATTATCTCAGAATTATGAGACTAATCTTAATGGGGAAAAAAATATTTTTGCTCTGTTTATCTGAATAGACATAGAAGTGCATAGAATAATTCAGAAAAACAGAGCAAAAACTTTTTTCCCATGAAAAATTATTTCGTAATTCCGTAACTCGTTAATTCAGAAAAACAAAGTAGATTTTTTTTCTAAAGTGAATGCAATACGCTTCCGTAGTATTTACTGCTGTTGTTTATAAATATTTAAAGTGTTTGTAGATTTTTCGTGTGTTAATGTATCTTAGTTCAAGTTAATTTCAGCATTTACTAATACCTGTACATTTTTAAAATCAAAAGGTGTATATAACATTATGAACTAACATGAATAACTGTATTGGCATCAAGAAAGAACAAATGATGAAAACTATAGGCTATTGCATTTTGTTAATTCATGTTAACTATAATGTATTTACTAAAGTTAACAACACAACCATATTGTAAGTGTTCCCAAACATACAGTAGTTAGATTTTGAGTCACTGGAGGAAACTGAAAGTAAAAACGAAGGTGATCGAGTGCGAAGAAGGACAAGGATGCGAACCTTTTTTGAGAGAGAGAGAGAAGAGACGGACATTTAAAACTATGACAAAATTTTAAATTTAGGCTAGCGCTTGTTAAAATGCTCGTTTTAATGTACATAATTTACCTTAGAGTTTGAGATGCTTTTAACTCGAGATCTACTCTAGGATGATCCACTCCACGTTCACGTGTAGACACGCCCATATGCGCGCATTTTTTCCGCATACTTTAACGTCATAAACCGATCATTTGCACTTAAAGGTGTAGTTCACCCAAAAATCTAAATTCTGTCATCATTTACTTATCCTCGTGATGTTTTAAACCTGTATGAATTTATATTTTTTTGATGAACACAAAAGAAGATATTTTGAGAAATGATGGTAAACACACAGCATATAGTGTCCATTGACTTCCATAGTTGGGAAAAAATATTTTGGAAGTATTGTGATAAATGATGAAGAAAATATTTTGATAAATGATGAAAAGCACAGAGTTGACGGTACCCATTAAATGCCATCATATTTGTTTATTCCTACTATGGAAGTCAATTTACACTATATGCTGTGTTTATCATCATTTCTCAAAATATCTTCTTTTGTGTTCAAAAAAAATCATACAGGTTTAAATCAATGAGGATGAGTAAATGACAGAATTTAAAGGGATAGTTCACCCAAAAATAAAAATTCTGTCATCATTTACCCAAAGTCATGTTGTTTCAAACCTGTAAAAATTTATTTGATCTGCTGAACTCAAAAGAAGATATTTTCTAGTGATGGGTCGTTCATGAATTATTTGTTCATTTAACAAATCTTTACTATGACTCGGGAGTAACGAGTCATCTCTGAAAGTGATTCACTCATTTTGTGTTGACCGCGTATGTGCAACATCTTTTGGTTCTGTGCCAGAAAGAGAATTGATTAGTTCACCTGTCGAGTTTTCGCATTCTTAGAGTCGTTCCTTTCACACATGACAACCCAATGGGCTATGCTATCTTTACTGGAAAGAGAATTGATTAGTTCATTTCTCGAGTATTCTGCCCAAGTCGTTTGTTCACGTGACAATGGGAGCTGTCATGCGACAGAAGCACAATGGCTTGTACACGAGGACTGACTTAAGAGGTAAGCTAATTGATTGTCTCTTGTGGTTTCAGCTATGTGAATGTCAAGGAATAATTAAATAAAAAAATTATAAACTTGTTAGAAATTTTATAGTTTTTTGCATAAGTGGTCGTTTGTAAAATAACACGTAATCATATTCAAATGAACGAAAGAACGAAATGACTCGGAAAAAGTCTTGTAAGAATTTTGTAAGGTTTTTATACACCCATTATACTATAGTTATGTACATTGCTTTCTGTCAAGAAATTTTATACTAGTTACAATGCACCTTCAAGTAAAATTATTATTTTTGCTTCATTCTGTCAACTATTGACAATTCTGCCACATTCCTCATAACAACATATTTCTTTACATTTTTCTACGCAAATAAATGGGAAAAATGTGATTGACAGAATTTTAAATCACTTTATTCTGTATTGCAGAACTCAGAAAAGAAGCTTCTCCCCTTGTGTCACTTATGCAGGAGTCCCATCTACTGGAGCTCATCTAAAACAAGAATAAATGTATGATTCTTTATTATACTTTTTATTTTCAGCTTGCGAATGGAATTATATTATTGTAGATTTTCAGCATTGTACTTTCTCTAAAATGTTGTGCATCTTATAGGGAGTCCTTTAAGCTGTTAAATAATAGGTTGACATATTTGAGTAAGCGTTTTTTGAATCCTACTACCATTTTTGTTTAATTATACATGTGTAACGTGGGTGCTTAACGTAAGCGAAGGAGAGTAGAATCCATGTGCAAAAGAGGTTTATTAAGTAAATCCCAAAAGGAAACACATCCAATAAGGGGCAATCCAAAATGTAATCCAATGACAGGCAATAGGTCAGGGCAGGCAGCAAAACAAACAATATCCAAAAAAACAGGCACGGGTCAAAAAACAGGCAGGCAAAGAACAGAATAACCAGATAACAGAATACAGACAGGCTAAACAAACAGGCTGGTCATACTAGGTAACAGGCTGGAGATACTAAGTAATAATCAGCAGTGACTGAACAGAACTGAAGTGGCTATAACTATACAAACAGGAAGTGGGATGTGAAGTGTTACATTGCAAGATGAATATCAAAATAAAAGTCAGAACAGAACAGGGTATCAAAATAAAAGTACAACACACAAAACATAACAGAACACAACAAAACCCTTACAGCATGCAAAAATATTTCTTCTGACACATGTAGGCTAAATCAATTATTTAAATGACAGTATAAGTACAGTGGCAAGAAAAAGTATGTGTTCCCTCCACCCTATTTCACTGCTGGACTGATGTTTTAATGCTGGTAACTTGTGCCATATATAACAGACTGAGACAAAAAAATGCTTGCAGTAAATGTCAAGGAATCTAAAGCCCTTTTCACACAGAAATTCCGTAAAATACACGTAAAATGCATCCTGGATTTTTCCGGAATAGTTAGAGTTTTTGTTCGTTCACACTGCCAAGATTACACGGCATCTGATGGTCCCGGAAAGACACGTGACATGTTGAAAGTCCCGCCCTCTCTTCTACGCAGCGTCTGAAGTTTGCATATTATTTATTATTTCTCTCTCCAGAAACAACTCGCGTGCATTTTTGTTTATGATAAGACTACAAAGGAGCGCGTGAATGCACAGTTCTATTCTGGTGAATGATCTCAGCTTCAGAGTGGATATTTGACAAGCTCCCTGATTTCTGCTTTGATACAGTTTTCAGGCATTTCTCATCGTGATTGTTTATATGCATTTAAAACCCGCATTTTGAGGAGCTGAACAATATATCTCGTTGGGATGACATGCGGGTATTTTCGTTTATTATAGCTCAAATGAGCACGTGACGCGATATTCTTTTATGCTGCTGAATGATCTCCGTTTCAACGCAGTAAGTAACGAGCTAACTTACCTGATATCCGCTTCAGTCTAGTATGCTGACATTTCTCGTAGTGAATGTTGTAAATCCCTGATTTTAAAGAGTTGAACCAACTTCATGTTGCCATGACACGCGCGTCCTCACTACGGCACGTGCGTCATTGTTTATGCGTCTCATATATCATTTCCTGATAACTGCTTCAATCTAGTTTGCAACATTTCTCGTGGTGAATGTTTATATACATGTTAGTTTGCAACATTTCTCGTGGTGAATGTTTACATACATGTTATCTCTCGTTGTAAGGAGCTGAACCATAACTTGTGTTGTGATGATGACGCGCGCGTCCTCACTTCGACACGCCCTTTATGGCATTCTTGTTCACACAGAGGGTTACCCGCGTATCTTACTAGGTCCTCTTTCCGGCAACGATCCCAGAAGATTAACGGAACGAGTTTTTGTTCACACAGACGCTTGTCTGGCAATTTTACGGGTATTTTCTGGGACCAGAGGTCTGTGTGAATGAGGTTTAACATTAACTGAAAAATTAAAATAAAAAAACATTCAATTGATCATATAGAAATAATTAATGTATTCAGTAGTCAATTCTGTTAGTCAAAAATGTAATTAGAGTGCTTTAATTTTTATAGCTTAACCATCAGTTTTGCATTGATACATCATTACAGAAAATAAAACAATAGATACAGTACACATTATTTACAGTGAATTGACTAAATTGATAACAACGGCATCTATTTAAACTACTTGAAGAAATAAATGCTTGTCAAAAATACATACCGTTTTATCCGAAGGCGTGTACCTGCTTTGTTCTTTTATGAGAGGACAACACATCAAGACAGACTACTAAATATATACAGTACTTGTTCTGAGATCATTTAGAAACTGAAAGCTTAAAGGAAAATAGGACAAAAACAGGAATCTTAAAAGATGGGCAATCACAGAAACTGTCAGAAAAATCTTGATTTCTTCAAATTTAGGTTTAAAGAAAACCCGTCAAAGCAAAGATAGAAAACAGAACTGGTAAAATCTGCATTCATCAAAGACATTATGTACACTATGTTTCCTCTTCAGTAATCCCAGTTGAGGTCTTTCGCCAGCCTTTGTAAACTTATGAAGAAATCTGGAAAATGATTAAGCCTGTTGATCTCATCGAATTTATCCTTTCTGTTGGATAGGATAACAAAAGAAGGAAATTAAATTTAACTTAAAATAATGATAGTGTTAGATAATTATTACAAAACTATTACAGTGATCATTCATCTTAGAAAATAATATTTAGGGGGATCTATATTTGCTTGTTTCTAGACTGTATAAGGTTACATGGCAATATAAGAAAAAAGAAGTCACGTCTCAGGAGGACAAGTTTTTGTTATGCAAAATTGGGTCACATATATTATAAATAATTAGGGTTCAAACACTTCAAGAACTGTAATTCTGTAGGTCCCCTTTAGTACAAATTAAACTGACTGGATAATTGAGATCTATATTCAGATGTTAGACCGCATGCTTCACTTACTCATGCACAAGTTTGTTGCGCATAAAACGTAGCAGGCCCAGTAAGTCATCCGGAAAAGGTATTTCTTCATTTCCTGGAAGCTGCAAATGTACATAACATAATAAACAAGCACCATCAGTCATTTTAAGATATGAACATAGTGTTAAAGACAATAACTTCATAAACAACGGTTTAATGGGGTGAGAAAAACCCATTGCCCATTGTTCTGGCATGGCATGCCATTCGATGCGTTTCCTCACCTTTGTTTTCCAGGTAGAAAAGCTTTCATTGTACTTCTTTACAGTGTCGCACAAGTTCACAACTTTTGCAAAATTATCACCAACTATTTCAGTTAAGGTTTTCCTAAAGAGAAAAGGCAAGTTAATGTAGCAACAAAACATGGGAGTCTGTTTAGATAACATACATAACATACAGTAAATACAGTAACACGATTTAAAATAACAAATTACTGTATAGGAATATACAGGTTTAAAATGTATAATAAATTTGAGGTCATGAAACTGGTCATAATTTCTGTTACTATAGTTACAAGCTCCATATTCCTGCCTGGCTTACTTTACTAAACTTAGTTTATAATAGTCTTTTGGCCACCTGATCTCCAGATATGACTGTTAACCACTACTGCTGTTAACCAAATGATAGGAGTTCTTAACCCTCAATCGGTTCTTGGAGTCTATATGACCCCAAACGACATTTCATTTAAAAAAAAAGGTTCCCTTCATCTCCGAGATTAAACTTTGTGACTTTTTCTAAATAATCTATCTTTACATACACAAAAATAAAACTAGGCTTGATTCGGTTGTTCTTAAGGTATGTAAAAAATTACTAATCTTTTAAAAATTAAAAATCATTAATCTGTCCTTGAAAGCGAATGAAAAATGCAAAAAAAAAAAAAAATGTAATTTTTCTCCCTTAGTCAAAAAATAAATATAAATAAATACAGCATATATCTGAAAATTTTGACAAAGAAATTAAGTCCTGGTTCTTGTGCACAAATGCAATGCAAAAAACACACACACGACTGCCACAGAGAGCATTTTTAAGAATTTGGCAAATAAAATCAGCCACAAAAAATATATAAAGGAGTGTGACTTAATGCACGCACATGTACACTCTCTCACACACAAACACAGACACACACAAACACAGACCAAAACATGCTCTCTCTCTCTCTCTCTCTCTCTCTCTCTCTCTCTCTCTCTCTCTCTCTCTCTCTCTCTCTCTCTCTCTCTCTCTCTCTCTCTCTCTCTCTCTCTCTGCCTCTCACACACATTCTCTCACGCACACATCCAGGCTCTCTTTCTCTTTCACACGCGCACACACACACACACACACACACACACACACACACATACACACACACTTAGTCAAATGTCTGTGGCATTTTGTAAAACTCAAACAACAAAGCCAAGACAAAACACACTCTCATGGGGTTCGAACCCATGACCTTAGAATCTATATGCATGTGATTTACTAGATGCACCACTGAGTTGACACAGCTCTGGGGGCAGCAGAAAGGGCTTACAGACCTGCAAGAATTGACATATGCCAATAACTGAAGATGCAGAGCTGACACTGCAGAGCAGAAATAACAGAAATACAATGTATATGAAAAGCAGATAACTCAAACAACAAAGAAGTCAAGACAAAACCCACTCTCAAACATAGGCAAAAATAGAACATATGTGAACTACAGACAGGTTGAAAAGAATTGATGAGGAAGAACAAAACTTTAAATGAAGAACCTAATACATGCCTCGGGTGAGATTCAAACCCATTATCTCAGAATCTCAATGCATGTGATTTACTAGATGCACCACTGAGATGACACAGCTCTGAGGGCAGTAGAAAGGGCTTACAGACCTGCAAGCATTGACATATGCCAATCACCAAAGATGCAGAACTGACACTGCAGAGCAGAAATAACAAAAATACAATGTATATGAGAATCAAAAAGCTTAAGTGAGATTGAAGTCAAGTAGGTAATTTTGTATAGTAATGATATACAATGTAATATACAGTCACATTAATATACTATGACAAATAGACAACGTCACAGGCAACTTTGGAGCAGTATTTCTAAGACAGAGAACAGAATATCAAAAATCTGTTCAGTCATTTCTGTGCGGATTGCTCCAAACATTATACGAGCAGAATCTGGCAAAAAATAAACAAAATTTGTAAAAGGAGTAGCTTTTTAAAAAATCATTTACCACATGCCTTACAATAACACATGAACAGAATGTTGGAAAATGACAAACAAGGTATTGTTGCGATCGGCATAAACCAGTGAATCCAATTTCACAAGGATAATCTATATCAGACAAAGTATTCAGAAGTTATAAGCAGTTCTATAAGAACTGTTATAGTTTATAACCCCTAGGTGGCGCTGTGACTTCCCAGGTACCTTCAAGACATCATGCCGAAGCTCCCTACCTATTTTTGCACGAATATGTCCAATAGTTCCAAAGATATAACAATTTATGACAAAATTCAAAATGGTGGACAGGCGGTGTGGTCAAACCCGACAAAATACATATTGACAGATTTGGCATGAACCAAGGACTCCGTAGACACCAGGATCACAATTTTCTGACAAACATTTCAGTAGTTATGGGCAAAAATAGCCTTTTTTAAATCTCATGACCCATAGGTGGCGCTGTCACCAAATTTGGCATGGACCCCCAGTTCATGGTCGGCATGACATGTACCAAATTCCATTTCAATTGATGAAGGAATGACCCAGATTCAGCTTCAGAAACATCTTTGCGTCAACCTCTTTATGTTTGCGCATTTATTACATTTGAACAAAGATAAAAATCAAAATTCTGTTCAGTCATTTCTGTGCGGCTCACTCCAAAGATCATATGTGCCAAAATTCATAACAATTGAACCAAATTTGAAGGAGAAGTAGCGAATAAACGAAATACTGTACATTTCAAAATGGCCGCTACTGTAATGGGTGGAGTCTTACTGTATGGCATTAAAACAATAGGTGTACTAAGTAGAATTTTCATAGATCAAATGGATCACCAGTTATAACCATTTGAACATTGAATTTTTGAGCTGCTGATGGCGCTATAGAGTTAGTGCTAGAGACCTAATTTTTGGTCACATGACTTTTTAAGACCACCACTACAACTGTGCAAAATTTCATCATTTTCCTACTTACAGTTCATAGGGCTGCCATAGACTCCCATTGGGGAAGAAATAGAAGAATAATAATACTGACAATTCCAATAAATGTCACAGCACCTTCGGTGCTTGACCCCTAATGACACATAATATGTTAAAATTACACATCTTGGGCCCTATTTTAACGATCTGAAACGCAAGTGCGAAGCGCAACGCGCAAGTGACTTTGTGGGTGGATCTTGGGCGCTGTTGCTATTTTCCCGGCGGGAGAAATAACTCTTGCACCGGGCGCAAATCACTAAGGGGTTGGTCTGAAGTAGGTTCATTATTCATAGGTGTGGTTTGGGTGTAACGTCAAATAAACCAATCAGAACGCTATCCAACATTCCCTTTAAACGCAAGGGCGCAAGTTCCATGGCGGGTTGCTATTACTATGACGAATTTACCAGGTGCACGCCAGGAGCGGTTCACAGCCGAGGAGACCCACGTTCTTGTAAGAGCAGTCAAAGACAGAGAAGTTGTGTTGTATGGGGATAGGAGAAACCCGCCCAAATCAGCGTAGGTTAAACAGGCGTGAGAGGAAATAGCCACAGTCTCATCAGCTGGCATCCCCATCGTTGCGCCAAGCGCTACAATGATGTCAGGAGACAGGGGAATCCCAAGCTTGCCAGCATAAATCGGGCACGCCGTGTAACGGGAGGTGGATCTGCCTCTACACAGACACCAGCAGAGGACATCGCTGCGTCCACCCTCACCTCACCGCTGAAAGGGCTTGGGGGCTTTGAAATCGGACCCAAGAAACGCAAGCAAGGTCCAACCCCAAAGTACTCTTACAAATCAAGTTCATATACATTAAGGTTTCTTATGAAAACATTTTAATTATTATTTACATAAAATAAACGTAATACAGCCACACAACAAACTTAATATTTTAATCGTTATTTGCATGAGCATTTTTTAACGCAGCCACACAATAAATAAAAACTATCACCACAATGCTCACCACAATGATTTCCCTTATCTCGTGTATTAATATTTTTTAGTGTAACAATTTATGATTTGCAAAAATAACTATTGCATCTGTGTAGATAAGATAAGCAAAGTGTATGCGCGTTGTGCACGCTATACATTATGGTCAAGCATGCGCCCTTAAAATAGCATAATGAACAACGTGCAACGCGCCACTGACTTTAAACATTTTTTTCTGGTCAGTGGCGCAATTGTTTTTTGAAACTGCAAAATAGCATCAGGGATGGTTTGCGCCGGAACACGCCTCTTTTTTTGTGCTGAACCGCCCAGGGAGCGCAAGTTCATTCCATAGTTTGCCGACGTGTGTCTGTGGAGGGAAAAACCCGCTGTGCGCCGGTGCAAAATACGAATGATACATGCGTCACTGACAAACTCAATTGCGCTGGGTGCAAGATAGGGCCCAATGTGTTAAAAGCTTACCACACAATGGTGTGTAAAAAATTAACACATCCTTTCTAAGAGTGTAGTTGAGGAATTTAGTGGTAACCAGGTACAAAAGTGCTTCAAATCTCTCAAAACACGTCTTTATTGTATAGATGAGAATTTATTGTATAGAGAGATATATTATTTGTATTATTGAAAATGTATATTTTTCTTACAATTATGCTTTCAATTTTGGGGTCATATAGACCCCAAGGGCCAGAAGTGTAAAAAGAAAACGAGGAGCGTTTGAGGGTTAAGTTACCTTAAATCAAGTAGCTTCCTCTTAGGTGTGCTTTTAGGCTTGGATGTTATCAACCTGTCAATGATCTGATCTACTGTTGGCTCTTCTCCATCACTGTTCTTCACTTCGTGGTAGAGGATGTGAAGTGTCTCCAAGTCCAAATAGTATTGAACTTCTCTTATATCACCCAGTTTCCTAAGAACTGCATCCTTCCTGAATGAAATACAATTGTGCAAACAAAAAGTATAAGAAATGTTTTGTTATTGTGCTGGTATTATTTACAGTCTTCTAAAGTCATAAAAAAAGATCTGAAACAGTACAGTCTACTGTTGCCATATTAGATTTGAGAGCTTACAACTTAGTCGGTTTTTCTTGAAAAGCTATTTTATGTCTTCAAGTAAGTCATGATAGAAATATAATTTTGAAAAACCTGTTCCTTCAGGAAAGATGCCAAGATGAAGAGCCAGAAGTCAAATACAAGATCCTGACAGTTTTAAAGCAAAGCAAAGGAGTTGCTTATGTCTGAGTAAAAAACCCATGGACAGAATTGGAAAAAACTGAAGAAACAATCTGAGCAAGAAAGAAGAAATTTAAAGTGGAAGATTAAGCAGAAGGTCACACAAATCATGCAAGTGGCAGAAATATTTTCTTAAAATTCATTCCACAATCAAACAAAAAGTAAAACAAAGTTATTTAAGTAACAGCATAAATAATCATTATATATTAAATATTTATATTTTAGTTTTAGGGTTGAAATTACTATTTCCTACATGAGAACTTACCTCCTGGTGACAGCATTCTCCTGTGTAAAATCAATTCACAACTGTTTATTTTATTCACATTTTCTACAGTCTAAAGTCAATGGCGCAATATGTTTTTTGTTATTTAAAGAGCGCGTTAGTAATATGCGCCTATAAACGGCAGGACAAAGCAGGTTTGCTTATCACATACATGAATGCGCAGCAGCACAAAAATGCTTTTAAATATGAAAGATTAAAGGATTGAAATGTAAAAGATTATTATTGAGTCTCTTGGACATAAATGAGGACCGATTATGAGACGTTAGAAGGTGCAAAGAGCCGCTTCACCTGTAGCCTGGTAAGTAAATAAATGCTTTGCTTTAAACAAATACATCTTTTTTTTTTTTTCTTTTTTTTTATGCTACCTCACGGATTTATTGTATATGATTACTCTGTACCTGTGGATATGGTGAGATGAGAAACATTTTTAAGTAATGCTTAAAAAAACTATTTGCTTAAAAAAACGCTGTCCAAGTGCTGAATCGTGCAGAGAGCCGTTTGTAAATTCTTTATCTCCTGTTTGTTACAAATAAAGTATTTTTAGAGTACAAACCTTTTCTTACATACTTGTAAATTTTTTTTTTGATGATATTGGATAGCCATACATTTAAAGCAATTAAAAGCCTGCTTTTTTACTTCCATGACTAAAAGAAAACGATTTTAAAGGTTTTATAAAAAAAATAACAATTTCAAAACAAGTGAAAAACAACACAATTAGCCTATTTAACATTAATCTTAAACTGGGGATCTTCTTCCTCCGCTTAATTTTTCAGTTTACAAAGTCCGTCATCTAAATGGGGATTAGACATAGCGACAGCCCAACTGGCTTTTAAAGGGGATGAGAGCTGAGACTCTCATTGGTTTATTGCACGTTACGCCCAAAATACTCCCTTTACTCATTTAAAAAATAGGACCTACCCTTTTCGACCATGCGCTCGGCGCACAAACCATTTTTCCCGTCGTTAAATTAGCAAAAGTGAATTCGGACACGCCCATTTAGATGTTGCGCTGTGCGCTTTAGACAATGCGCTTAGATCGTCAAAATAGGGCCCATAAAGTTCTTACTTTTCCCTGAAACTCAAACCATTATCAGATGCCCCCTCCACCATATATATATATATATATATATATATATATATATATATATATATATATATATATATATATATATATATATATATATATATATATATATATATAAAAATAATAAATGAATATCATAAACTATCGACTAAATTAACGACTACTAGTGAAAATCTGGAAATTCTTTGGTCGAGGGCAGCACTAATTTTAACTTTACATTCTAATTTAACTGAATTCATCATCAGTGTTGGGGAAAGTTACTTTTAAAAGTAATGCATTACAATATTAAGTTACTCTCAAAAAAGTAACTACTTGCGTTACTTAGTTACTTTTCATGGAAAGTAATGCTTACATTACTTACGTTGCTTTTGCGTTACTTTTTCTTGGCTAAGGCTTGATCTTTTTCAGGTATTGCATGTGTTTTTATTACTGAACAGTTCTCCATTCAGAAATTGCATATTTCATCACAAAAATGTTGAGCTCTGGCCTGCCATCTCAGTTTCTGACTCAACATGTGTAAAATGGTCGGAAAGATTACTGAAACTTTACTAAGGCATAATTCATCATTTACCTGACATCATCCCAGAAATAAGGGTGATTTAGGGCTTCATCAACAGTCGGTCTCTCTTCCGGGACTTTGCTGATCATTCTCTCAATGAGATCTTTTGCCACAACATCATCAACTTCATCAAGAGAGTAATTCCCTTCTCTAATTTTAGCCTCTTGCTCCCAAAGGTTATTTCCTTCAAAAGGATGTTTCCCAACAGAGAGTAGGTAGTACACTAGCATTCCAGCCACCTAGAATAAATTACAAAAACACGCTGATCTGACATTCGCACACCTGTGGCTGTCACTGTACATTATTGTACTTACAATGTATAGAAAGAGTTTTAGAGTTTACATGTACATGTGAGAAGAAACTTTTATCCAAAGCTATTCACAAACCTGGACATCTGAGCTTGTTTTGTATCCAGTTCTTTCAGTTTGATCAAGGGTCTCCACTGCCTCCCAGCATCTGGTACCAGCTCTCACAGTGTACACGGTGCTGCCATCCTCCAGTCTGCGGCTTAAGCCAAAGTCAGCCATTCTTGCGTTTTTTTCTGAATCTTTAAATTATATGTTAGAGTTTTAACATTACTTTATAAATCATACCAATAAAGTGCAACCAGTACAAGAAAACGATTATTAAATCTAGTTTTTATACCTATCAAAACATTTTTAGGTTTTATATCACGATGTATCACTTTAGCACGGTGAAGAACCTGAAGGCCGAGAAGCACCTCCTTCACTACTTTCTTCAAAGCAGTGACTTTGTTTTCAGCTTCTTCATTACGGAGAGTCTTCATGTAGCCCTCTAAATCATATTCACAAAGCTGTAGCGCAAGATAATAAAAATCCTCATCCTGTTCAAAGTCTACATATCTGACTATGTTCTTGCTCTCAAGCTTTAAATCTTGTAAATGTTTCAGTTCATTTACAAAGTCTTTGTCGTTCGTTGGATTCTTAAGTATTCGTTTGATGGCTACTTCAGTACCGTCTTTTTTTGGGCCAAGATAGACATGTATTCCACCACTTCCTGAGCCAATGATGTATTTCGCATCTCTACAAAAGTAGATATTGCCTTTTTTTGTGTGGTTTTGTTCTAGACAGAACTCCTCTAATTTACTTCTGTGCACTTCAGAGGATTGGTTCCACCTGAGACCCTCAAGTTGGCATAGGCAGATAACTCTTAAGTGTTCTGATTCTGGGAAGGATTCTGAGTAAGATTCTGAAATTCCACACCAACAGAAAAGATTTTAGAAACTATGTTTCAAATAATAATAAAATAATAATCATTATTTTTATTACTTCTCCACACTCACCTTCGAGGTCTTTTACGAGGAAAGGCTCATAATAATCCAGCACATTGAAAAAGTATGAATTTACTTCAGGTCCTCCAGATATCACAACAGACAAGAGCAGTCTCATTTTGTCTTGATTTGTACATTTGGCTTTGATCTCTGAGTACACCTCCTGGGAAAGCATATTTCTTTGAAACAGCTTATCAGCGATGGGCAACACAGAAGTAACTCGACTGACAAGAGCTGCATGGTGGTTGTGTAAAAAATCTGAGAAAACAAGATCATAAATTGAATGTAATAAATAGAAAACTCGACAGGTTGTCTTTGTCAATGCATTTAGTATAAAATTTCTAAACGGTAACCAGTATAACAAAGTCAATTAAATTCAGGCATGACAATATTGTCCAATTTAATTAATTACAAAAAACAGTATGTTGAATGTTTAAGTAAATACTAAGGGTAAAACTTACATTGTTCTTCCATTGTTTTTGCTTAGTCCTGTAAAACATCAAGTCAAAATGACACTTAATATATATATATATTAGACATTAATAAAATACCCTCCTATACACTGATAGCATATTGTAATAAGACCAACTTGAGTGCCCACCTTGCCCGAGACCATCCCGAGCTGAATGTGACTGCACAGAGAAGCAGCCTCACCACAGAGCATGTTGCATATTTTTGCAGAAGAATCTTAACACTCCCAAACATTAGTTTAGTTTGAAGTTTGTAGCACATTTAATTTATCTAGAGTTTTAAATATGTTGTTCATTTTTAAATAAATTGTTCAGAAACTTTTTATATATTGGAACAGATGATTAACATAGTTAACTTAGTTTATTTCAGGGAGTATTGCTTCTACTGAACTTTGGATTATACCTACTCTCACCTATTCTCGGGAGGTTTTACTCTCTCTAAGGAATAACGCAAACAGTTTGGAAATCAGGACCATCTACAACAGCTGCCCCTTGAAGGAGGGAGGGAAGAAAAGGAAACAAATTAAAAGCAAGGCTCAAGAGGAGGAATTTGAAACCGGTTAAGAAGACGGAGAAGTCGTCACCCTCTTCCAGTAATCACTCTATCCAACGTGAGATCACTTAACAACAAGTTGGATGAGGTAATACTTTGTGTTAAACATGAGGAGGACTTCAGACGAAGTAATATCATCTGTTTCACTGAGACATGGTTAAACAAGGACCATATTGTGAATATAGAAGGATACAACGCAATAAGAGCGGACAGAGATAAGGTAAAATCACAAAAAACTATTGGCGAGGGGCTCTGTATGTTTGATGACAAAAAATGGGCAACACAATTTACTGTGGTTGAACAGACATGCACACGAGATCCTGGTGGTATCTTTTAGACCCTTTTATTTACCCCATGAATTTGGGCAGCTTACAATTATTTTAGTGTATGTTCCAGGTCCCAATAACAAAGAGACACCGCACTCTCTAGATCAGCTGATCAACCTGTGTTTATCCTTGGGGACTTTAATACCCTGTTTCTAGCAACACATCTTCCAATGTTACAACAATATGTTGACTGTCCAACTCATTCATCACGCATCCTTGACTTATGTTATGGCAATATTGAGGATGCATATAAGGCAATATGTAGACCTCCCATTGGCAAATCAGACCATAATGTCATTCATTTATTGCCGAAATATAGACAACGCGTAAAGAGGGAAAAGTCCATTGTCAAGACAATTAAAGTCTGGGACAGAGAGAGTGAGGATAATGCCTGGCTCACACTACAGGATTTTTAAAATCCTGGCAGATTATGAAATCTGGTTGCAGCACACACATAAAGAGAATCTTGTCAGATATTCTTCTCTCAAATCTTAAACATGCTCACACTACAGGATTTAAAAATCCTAGTGCATCACACACTACAGGATACTATTAAGATTATCTTGCCAGAGCAAGCACTTCACGTCACCTCAGGAGAAAGGGTTATAAAGGAATGAAGATTATGACACATTTAATATGATTTCTTTTTAAATATTTACATTTGCTAGCAGCGTTCTATTTGAAACCTAGGCAATTTCTCCTCCTCAGCTCTTGTTTATGGCAACGATCATGATACGTTTTAAGGATGTGTGGAGCTTTTTGAAACCACAGACTGGGACATGTTCTTTGACTCATGTAGAGACCCACACGAACTGACAGATTGCATCACTTCGTATATACAGTTCTCTGAAACATCCGTAATTAATACCAAGGAAGTAAGATTATTTCCTAATAACAAGCCCTGGCTGACAAAAGATATGAAGAGGTGTCTCAACGACAAAAAGATGACTTTTTTGAAGGGAAATACTGAAGGTGTTAAAAAAATAAAAGGAAGGAGCTCAGAGCCAAAATACAAAGAGCCAAAATTTTGGAGAGGACCAGTTTTGTACAGGGAACCCCGGACAAGCATGGAAGGAACTGAACACAATGATGGGAAGAGGTGCCAAAGGAAGAAATGATGACGTCTTACTGGACACACCCTCCTTTGTGAACGATCTTAATCAGTTTTATGGAAGATTTGACATTGCGATTTTAAAGAGAAGAGCAACACCATCTGTCTAGGCGTACACAGAAATAATATCATTTAGCTTTCAGAACAGGAGGTTGGTATTTGTCTCTCACAGATTAAGCCCTACAAAACACCAGGACCTGATGGTTTAGGTGGGCGTGCTCTGAAGGTGTGCGCCAGCCAGCTAAAGACAGTCTTAACTAGACTATTTCAGTTTTTATTAAACATTTGCACTGTACCAAAGACATGGAAACAATCTATCAAAAGACCAGTACCTAAAAAACCAAGGTCTAAGTCACTGAATGACTTCCGCCCTGTGGCTTTAACCCCCATACTGGCTAAGTGCATGAAGAGGGTTGTTAGTAAACATCTTACTTCAGGCATAAAAAAGAACAACTTGATCCATTACAATTTGCCTATAGGACAAATAGGGGAACTGAGGATGCTACTCTTACCATGGTTAATATGGTTTCTAGTCATTTACAGCAGAATAACACGTATGCACGGATTTTATTAATAGATTTTAATTCTGCTTTTAATACAATGCAGATCCATATCCTGCTGTAACGGCTTGTGGACTTAGGTGTTAATGGGGGTCTTGCGCATTTTGATTATTTAAATACGCGGATGATATGGCCTTAGTTGGTCTTTTTAATAAGAATGATGCTGTGTCTGATTATTTTGCTCATGTCTCATGGTTGGAGCAATGGTGTAGGTCCAGTTTTCTGTCAATCAATGTTGTGAAAACAAAGGAACTGATTTTATATAATACTGAACCATCCCTGTCGCTTACTCTATGTGATCAAACAGTGGAGATAGTAAATTTTAGAGAAAGTGTATGTCAGCCTGATAGAGAGTATGCTTGTGTTTAATATCTCGGTCTGGTTTGGTAACACTTACAAATAAAAATAAGTTAGGTAGGATAGTCAAAACAGCAGGAAAGATATTAGGCCGGCAACAAAAGTCACTTGATGTTCTTTATAGTACAGCCTTATATAGAAAGGCCCTGAGCATCATTGGAGACAATAAACACCCCCCTCCATAATGAGTTCAATCTCCTCCCTTCAGGACGACGTTACAGGGTGCCTTTGGCAAACAGGAACACATATAAGCGATCTTTTATACCCAGTGCAATTAATTTAATGAATAAACCACATTAAATGGAATATTTGTTTCAGGAGAGAAAGTATATTGTACACTGTGTGTAGGTATACAACTGCTAACTGTGATAAGATGGGCGGAGAGATGTATGTATGGCACCGATGTGATATGATGATGGTATGTTATATTGTATGTTAATGGTTGTATTATGATGTTTTTATAGGTCTGGTGAGACCAAAGACAATTTTCCGGCCTTGGTTGGACAATAAAGTTGTATTCTATTCTATTCTATTCTTCTATTCTCATTTAGTTGGACACTTAAATATTATATTTAAGTTTACGGTTTTCGTACCTGAAAGTTTTATGGTTCAAAGTATGCACTACACTGTAAAAAAATTCCGTAGAAATTTCAATGTTCCCTTTCAGTCGGTCACTACGACGTCACGTCCTGACCGACGAATTGGGAACTCGCTTAGAGAGACCAATCTGCTTCGAATACTACTAAAACGCCAATGAACTTGGCATTGAGATATTTGCATAATGCTGGCGCCGCCCCGCCAGGTGCGTATATAAGCAGCAGGTGCAAATAAGGAAATTAGCTTTTTATCGCTTCGAAAGCCGGCAGTATCTGCTACTGAGAAGCTACTCTACTCTGGTGGGATTCGATTGCTGAAGTTGGTTGGACTAGCAGTACCACAGCGGACGCTTCGCTTAATTCCACGACTCTACATCTTTATTTTGTTTTGAGTTTAGTGTGTGCGTTGCCTTTCCCTGTGCGCATCATCAACTGAGCATCTGAGTGAATTTCCCTAAAAGAGTGATACGAGAGAGCTTTGTGCCTTGTTAAAGGCAGCCACTCTCTCGTATATCCGGACATCAGCGTCCTTTTCAGGATGGCTTTTCGTCCGTGCGATCTTGGGTGCGGCAAATACATGGGTCCGAAGGACGGTCACGAGCGTTGTCTTTCGTGTTTGGGCATCGAGCACGCAGAGGCAGCGTTCGCTGGGGGTAAGTGTTCTCACTGCGAGAACATGTCCCTTGTGGATTTGCGCAGACGGTTGTCTTTCCTCCGGGAAAAACGCAACCCTCGTCATGCGAGTGCTGAACGCCGCCACGGTGCGGCTGTGAAGCTCTCTAAGGACGACCTGCGCATCACTGTGCTGAGCCGAGCGGGGGATTCGTCCTCAGGCTCTCAGCCTCCTCATCCACAGCCGGTTGATGTGCCGATGGAGACTTCAGCGTCGTGTTCTACGATGTCTCTAGAATCCATCGTGCCGCCCTCCGGGTCCACCGACGCCGCAGCATCCGAGGGTGGGCCTCCTCCCCCTGACGTGGACCCCGACGCCCTTCCTCCCTCTGGTCGGGTTGGGACGCCGGAGTTCGATCCAGAGATGGTGGCCGTGCTCGCTCGAGCGGCGGAGACCGTAGGGTTAGAGTGGGTTCCCCCCCCTCAGCCCGAACCGTCCCGCCTGGATGATTGGTTCTTTGGAGCTGCCCGGGTTTCACAACCCTCTCCACCGGTGCCTTTCTTCCCCGAGGTGCACGAGGAGCTGACTAGAACCTGGAAGTCGCCGTTTTCCACGAGATTACGGCCGTTTCAGCCCTCCCCCCTCACCTCCCTCACCAGCGGAGCCGCTAAGGGTTATACGGGGATCCCTCCCGTGGAGCGTGCTGTCGCGATGCAGCTGTGTCCGGCACACGCTCCCTCTTGGAAGGACCGCCCAACCCTCCCCTCTCGTGCCTGCAGACAGTCCTCCGGTTTAACGGGCGCTGCCCACCAGGCATGTGGAGAGGCGGCTTCAGCCCTGCACGCTATGGCGTTGCTGCAGGTTCACCAAGCGAAGGCCTTGAGGGATCTGCACGAGGGAGGACACGACTCGCCTGTCCTTTCGGAGCTCCGGGCTGCCACTGATCTGGCTCTTCGCGCTACGAAGGTGACAGCGCAGGCAATCGGTCGTGCCATGTCCACGATGGTGGTCCAGGAACGCCACTTATGGCTATGTCTGGCGGACATGTCGGATGCGGAGAAGAACAAGTTCTTGGACGCTCCAGTGTCCCAGGCTGGCCTATTCGGTGAGTCGGTGGAGTCCTTCGCCCAGCAGTTCTCCGCCGCCCAGAAGCAGACAGAGGTGATCGCTCAGATCATGCCCCGGCGCAAGCGACCTGCATCTCGCCCTCCAGCGCCGGCGGGCCCGTCTGCTCCTCGCCGAGGGCGCCCTGCGGCGGCTGCCTCCGCCCCCCCCACTAGAACATCTTCCAGGCCACGGAGGGGGAACAGCCGTCGACAGCCCGCCCCGCCCGCCCCACCCGCTTCCCGTGGTAAACGGAAATCGAAGCGGCCCTGAGACGGGCGACCTGGATTTGGATGGGATCACTCTATGGGAGACGGTGACGGCATCGCTCCCTCCACCGGTAGAGGGCCGGATGGAGAATCTTTGGTTTCGTTTTGTTTCTGTTCCGCCGGCTTCTCAGCCGGCACCCACAAAACCACAAAAAGAGTGCATTCCTATTCCTTCTCCAGGTCTCCAGAGGATCGAGAGAGATGTGAGCGGGCATTTACATGCTCTTCCTCCCTCTCCTCTATCGCCAGCGGGTGTTCTGAGGAGTTCCAGCTCTCCGCTGAGGAGACGGGACCACCAGCACCCTCTTCGGAGTCTGTGCTCTCCGCTGAGGAGACCAGACGACCGTCACCCTCAGCGGGCTCAGGTCAGTGTCACACACACACATACTGTAGATACTTATGCTGTCCCAGCAGACGTACCGGCAGTACCACCTGTCCCGCTCTGCCGCCCCCCCGCGGGTACCCCGGTAGTGCCGTTAATTCCCCTCGTACGGTCCCTGGGGGCTTGGCTTCAGCTTCCCAGCCCGTCTCGTTGGGTTTTACGCACTGTCCGCCTCGGTTACGAAATACAATTCAACCGGCACACACCCAAATTCTCGGGCATTCGTTTCACCACGGTGAAAGCGTCCGATGCACATGTACTGCGTGCAGAGGTCGAAGTCCTGCTGGCGAAGGACGCGATCGAGCCGGTCCCTCCAACCGAGATGAGATCGGGCTTCTACAGCCCGTATTTTATAGTACCCAAAAAGGGCGGGGGGTTACGACCGATCTTGGATTTGCGCGTTCTGAACAAATCTCTGCAGAGGAGGTCTTTCAGGATGATAACACCGAAGCAAATATTCAATTCAATTCGCCCCCAAGATTGGTTTGCGGCTATAGACCTGAAAGACGCGTACTTTCATGTGTCCATTCTCCCTCGTCACAGACCGTTTCTCCGGTTTGCATTCGAGGGACGGGCATACCAGTACAAAGTTTTACCGTTCGGGCTATCCCTCTCTCCCCGTGTGTTCACGAAAGTAGTGGAGGCGGCGTTAAAACCCCTCAGAGAGAGCGGCGTTCGCATATTGGCTTACCTCGACGATTGGCTTATAATAGCGCATTCTCGACGGACGCTTTGCGAACACAGAGATTTAACGCTTCGGCATCTCGCCCGTTTGGGTCTTCGGGTCAACTGGGAAAAGAGCAAACTCTGCCCCACGCAGAGGATCTCTTTTCTCGGGATGGAACTGGACTCGATCGATTTATCGGCGCGTTTGACAGAAGAGCGCGTCCAGTCAATTCTGACTTGCCTCGGTTCATTCCGAGGGAAGAATGCGGTCCCGCTGAAACAATTTCAAAAGCTCCTGGGGCATATGGCAGCAGCAGCGGCCGTGACACCGCTCGGGCTGCTCCATATGAGACCGCTTCAGCGTTGGCTTCACGATCGAGTCCCGAGGAGAGCGTGGCGCGCCGGCATCCATCGTGTAACCATTACACCTGCGTGACGCCTAACATTCCCCCCGTGGTCGGACCCCGCGTTTCTCAGGTCCGGTGTGTCCATGAGACAGATCGCTCGGCATGCTGTTGTACACACAGATGCGTCCGACACGGGCTGGGGTGCCACGTACGACGAGCTTACAGCTTCAGGGGTGTGGACAGCACCCCAGTTGCACTGGCATATCAATTGCCGAGAGTTGTGGGCAGTATATCTGGGACTTGTACGCTTCGCTACGGAGCTGCGAGGGAAGGATGTACTAGTACGCACCGACAACACTGCGACCGTTGCGTATATCAACCGTCAAGGCGGTTTGCGCTCCCGTCACCTGTCGCATCTCGCTCGTCATCTCCTCCTTTGGAGTCAGAAGCATCTGAGGTCCCTTCGTGCCATTCACATTCCGGGCTCGCTCAATACAGCAGCGGACGCGCTTTCTCGAGCTGCGCGCCCCGGCGAATGGCGACTCCACCCCCAGACGGTCCAGCTAATTTGGAAGAAGTTCGGTCGTGCGCAGATAGATCTGTTTGCGTCGCCGGACGATACCCACTGTCGCCTATTTTATTCACTAACCGAGGGCAGCCTCGGCGTGGACGCATTGGCACACAGCTGGCCTCGGGGTATGCGCAAATACGCATTCCCCCCAGTGAGCTTAATCGCACAGACACTGTGCAAGGTCAGGCAGGACGAGGAGAGCCTTTTACTGATCGCCCCATATTGGACGAGCAAGAATTGGTTTCCAGAGTTAATGCTCCTCGCGACAGCCCCTCCCTGGCGGATTCCCCTGAGGAAGGACCTTCTTTCTCAAGGAGGGGGCACATTATGGCACCCGCGCCCCGACCTGTGGGATCTCCATGTGTGGTCGTTGAGCGCGCGCAAGGTTTAGGTGATTTACCGCAAGCGGTATCTAACACAATCAACGCGGCACGAGCTCCGTCTACGAGACGGGCTTACGCGTTTAAATGGAACCTTTTCGTCACCTGGTGCTCTTCGCTACGCGAGGACCCCAGAGAATGCCCTATTAACACCGTGCTTTTATATCTTCAACATAGGTTAGACGGTAGGCTGTCACCCTCCACCATTAAAGTTGATATCGCTGCTATTTCTGCTCATCACTCACTTATTAACGGCAGAACAGTTGGCCAGCATGATTTGGTTGTTAGATTTCTAAGAGGCGCTCGTAGGCTAAACCCCTCGCGCCCTCCTTCTATTCCTCCCTGGGACCTGTCCATGGTGCTGAAAGCCCTTCAGGCCCCCCCGTTCGAGCCTTTGCAGTCTGTGAGTCTGAAGCTTTTATCAATGAAAGCTCTGACCCTGCTAGCATTGGCCTCAGTGAAGAGAGTAGGGGATTTACATGCATTCTCTGTTGACGACTCGTGCCTTCAGTTTGGTCCTGCTGCCTCAAGCGTAACATTGAGGCCCAGACCAGGCTACGTGCCCAAAGTTCCCACTACTCCTTTCAGAGATCAAGTGGTGAGCTTGCAAGCGCTGCCTCCGGAGGACGCAGACCCAACCATGGCTTTGTTGTGCCCCGTACGCGCACTGCGACTCTACGTGGATCGCACGCAAAGCCTCAGGACCTCAGACCAGCTCTTTGTTTGTTATGGTGGCCAGCAGAAAGGGAAAGCTGTCACTAAGCAGAGGATGTCTCATTGGATAGTTGATACTATCGCCCTGGCTTATAATCTTCAGGGTATTCCTTGCCCCTTTAATTTGAGAGCGCACTCCACACGGAGCGTTGCCTCATCTTGGGCTCTAGCTCGTGGTTCCTCGCTAACAGACATCTGTAGAGCTGCTGGTTGGGCGACACCTAATACGTTCATTAGATTTTACAGTGTTCGTATTGAGCCTGTATCCTCTCGTGTTCTTTCCTCACCAGGGGGAGCACGGAGAACAGTCTCACAGGTCGGCTTGCAGCCTCCAACTGATGCTTCATAACTGTGTCAGTATGGAAGGCCTTCAGAACAAAAATGCGTAATGGTTTGAATTGTTCTTCCTCCGCTGCCTTGGCAGCCTTTGTTGCGGAGCATTGGCTGTCAGCCTTTCACTAGCTGTATCCTCGCGAACCTACGTGTCTGGCTCGGGCTCCACATTGTGTCCCACCGGGTTCCTTTGTGAGTATTTTTCCGTGGGGTTAATCCTACCAGCCCACGTTTCCCTTAGCAGAGCACTGCTTTGCTTACACAGCCACGGCTGTCTTTATTTCTCAACTACGGTTGACTTTCGCCCACCATTAACCCTTAAGACGGGTGGTGGCTTCCGCAGCGTTCCTATCCCGCTCAGGTAGGGCGCTTCCCAGTCGCTGGCACTTCTGTGGGGTTAAAGGAACATCTAGTGCCCGGCCTTCTGCCTTAAAACCTACCTCCTCCTCCTTAAGTGGAACCGGAGGGCTTTTACGCAGTCACTGGAAGAGGTCAGCCCCTAGTGGCGTTTTGATAGGGATTCCCAATTCGTCGGTCACGACGTGACGTCGTAGTGACCGACTGAAAGGGAACGTCTCGGTTACGGATGTAACCCTCGTTCCCTGAAGGAGGGAACGGAGACGTCACGTCCCGTCGCCACAGGTGCTGCCACCTGCTGTTACGGCCGGTCACACTTTCCGGCTTTCTCAGCGAAAAAGAAGCTAATTTCCTTATTTGCACCTGCTGCTTATATACGCACCTGGCGGGGCGGCGCCAGCATTATGCAAATATCTCAATGCCAAGTTCATTGGCGTTTTAGTAGTATTCGAAGCAGATTGGTCTCTCTAAGCGAGTTCCCAATTCGTCGGTCACGACGTGACGTCTCCGTTCCCTCCTTCAGGGAACGAGGGTTACATCCGTAACCGAGACGTTATTGCAGCTGGGTTGCCGGTAATTTACCGTAGATTTACATTTATGTTATTTACTGGCAAGACTTTGTTTAAAGTTAAATAAATTTTAAATATTAACAAGTCTTTATCTTCACAGAATAAAACTATACAATAACAGCCTCATGCAAAGCATTCTGGGAATCAGAAATCATCATCAACCTTTTTCTGTTTTTTGCTTCAGATTTTGTTTCCCAGAATGTTTTGCTTGATGCTGTTTTTTTAGTTTTACTCTGTAAAGACAAAGACTTGTAAATGTTTAATGTTCATTTAACTTTGAACAAACTCTTGCCAGTAAATAACATAAATGTAAATCTACGGTAAATTACCGGCAACCCAGCTGCAATTTCTACGGAATTGTTTTACAGTGTATGTATGTGTATGCTCCTGAAATAAAAATTGAGTAAGTGTAATGCATTGTTTTTGTTAATATAAGTCATATATATTCTATTTAAGGTTTGATCAAACATTTTCCATTGTCTAGTATTTATTTAGCAACAAAGAAAAATCGCAATAGCCACATAATCGCAACATGCAATTAACGTAATATGTATTGAATCGGCGCACAAGTATCGGGATAGTATTGAATCGTCAGATTAGTGAATCGTCCCAGTCCTATTATAAAGTTGTTTTTTAAAAGGGGACATTTCACAAGACTTTTCAGATGTCAAATAAATCTGTGGTTTCCCCAGAGTACATATGTAAAGTTTTAGCTCCAAATAACACATAGATAATAATTACTTATAAAATCTTTAAATTTCCCCTTTGTAGGTGTGAGCAAAAATGTGTCCTTTTAAATAGGGATGCACCGATACGATACTGGTATCAGGTATCGGCCTCGATACCACATTTTCTAAAGTACTCGTAAAAGTCCCCCGATACCAGGGATCGATACCACGGTCTGAGAAATGTCTATGTTTGAGCGGCGTGTAAGGGGTTAATGCCTCTTGTGTTGTCCAAAGAGGCCGAGTTTACAACAAACTGAAAAACTAGTCCCTTGTTTTTTGTTAAATTATATGACTAAAGCTGTTACCTGTAAATTTAAATCATGTTTTTTATTAAGTACTCGGTATCGGTATCGGCAAGTACTGAAATGCAAGTACTCGTACTCGTATTCCAAAAAAGTGGTATCGGTGCATCCCTACTTTTAAATGCAAATAATTTGGGCTGCGTTCTCCGATAACGTTGTCTCTTAACTACAGGTATACATTTCCTACGTGTGTTCTCCGAACTATACCTTAGGATGTCCCTTTTTTAGTTCGACCTTAGCTGTCCATGGTGGAGGTGCTGAATAGGTTGATTTCGATTGCTCTACAATCAATTAGCCTATTCACGTTATGTAATAGGTTTCGCTGCGCTATGAGATAACGGTGTTCTTTATTAAAGAAACATTTTAGAAATAGTTCAAGTTAAATTTATTAGGAATATCTGGTAAAAATATTTCAAATTGCAAACAACTAAATTCAACCTTCTATATTTTATATCAAACCCGTGCAAAACCCTTAACTTTATTTCCAAACGTATCATGTACTGCTCCAATGCATCTGCTATGCCTTCACTTAACCCCGCCTCCCCATGCTATTCAATGGGACTTGAGACCAACTAATAAATATAATTACACTTCAATTATCTTTTTTCCGAAGCTGGTTTCTGTCATTTACTGTAGTTTTTATCATGCTTATGTAAATTCAAATGTTTGTTTTAAAAACAAGTTTGTGAAGATCTAGATATTGTAATAGAAAACCTGAACAGTATTTGTTCTAACACATTGGATGCCGTAGCTCCAATTCGAAAAAAGAGAATCAAAGAAAAAAACGCCAGCTCCATGGTACGACCATCATACCGCAGCCCTTAAAAAGGCTTGTAGAAAAATGGAAAGAAACTATAGAAGCACAAAGTTAGAGGTATGGCGTGCAGCATGGAAAGAGAGTGTTAAACACTACAGACAGGCTATAAAAATTGCCAGATCTACGTATCTCAGCAATCTTATTAAAGAAAATCATAATAACCCTCGCTTCCTCTTTAGCACAGTTGCGAAACTGACTAGAAATAAAGAACAAACAGAACCCACTAATAAACTCCCACACAATAGTAACGACTTCATTAACTTCTTTACTAAGAAAATTATGATTATTAGGGAAAACATTGTAGGTACCCAAGCAGCCACCACTCTATCCAGTAATATATTTAACGCTAGCTTACCATACGAACATCTTGAGTCATTTAAACCTACTACAATAGAAGAGCTATCTAAATTAGTATCGTCATCCAAATCATCATCCTGTATATTGGACCCTGTTCCCACAAAATTACTCAAAGAGGTATTCCCTGTAGTGTCTAACCCAGTACTAAATGTATTTAACTCATCACTAGAATTAGGCTACGTTCCAACAGCTTTCAAACTAGCAGTTATTAGACCGCTCATTAAAAAACCAAACCTTGACCAGGGAGATCTTAATAACTTTAGACCAATCTCAAATCTCCCTTTTCTTTCCAAAATATTAGAAAAAGTAGTGGCAAGCCAGCTACGTACATTCTTAGCAAATAATAGTACGTATGAAAAGTTCCAATCAGGATTCAGGCCCCACCATAGCACAGAGACAGTGCTGCTTAGAGTTACAAACGACCTTCTCCTAACATCCGATCGTGGCGAAATATCACTCCTTATATTATTAGACCTTAGTGCAGCCTTTGACACAATAGATCACACAATCTTACTTAATAGGCTAGAAAACTATGTTGGCATCAGTGGTCAAGCGCTAGCCTGGTTCAGATCGTATCTAACCAATCGCTATCACTTTGTTTATGTAAATGAGGAGGAGTCACATCACTCCCTGGTTAAATACGGTGTACCGCAGGGATCAGTTTTAGGTCCTATCCTGTTCTCGTTATATATGTTACCTCTGGGAGATATCATCAGGAATCATAACATACAGTTTCACTGCTACGCAGATGACACACAGCTTTACATCTCCTCACATCCTAGCGAAACACAATATTTTTCTAAGCTATCAGACTGCATCAGCGATATAAGTGACTGGATGGCACATAACTTTCTTATGCTAAACTCCAATAAGACAGAGATACTTGTTATTGAACCGAATCGCTACAAATATAATATGACAGACTACAAGTTGCCCATAGATGGCTGCACTGTGGTGCCAACCTCCATGGTTAAGAATTTAGGTGTGATGTTCGACAGAAATGTTTCCTTCGACAACCATATCTCCAATGTCTGCCGCACAGCGTTCTTCCACCTTAGAAATATCTCAAAAATACGCCATATGTTGTCCGCATCAGATGCAGAGAAGCTTATCCACGCTTTTATGACCTCTAGAATAGACTATTGTAACTCGTTACTCGGAGGATGTCATGCAAATCAGGTAAACAAGCTTCAGCTAGTTCAAAACGCTTCTGCAAGAGTTCTTACTCGATCTAAGAAGTATGACCGCATAAGCCCAATTCTGGCATCTTTACACTGGCTACCAGTTAAATATCATATACAATTTAAAATATTACTAATCACCTACAAAGCCTTAAATGGCCTAGCACCCTCATATCTTAGAGAATTATTATCAGAATACAATCCATCACGTGCATTGCGGTCACAAAATTCTGGCCTCTTAATAAACCCTAAAATATCAAAAGTGTTTAAAGGTGGCAGATCCTTTTCCTACGGAGCCCCTAAGCTATGGAATGATTTACCAACCGACGTCCGAAAATCAGAGACAGTAGATAACTTTAAATCTAGACTTAAAACTTTTCTCTTTAACAAGGCATTCGCATAGTTTGTTTTAGCAATAGTACTTATCTCCCAATAGCTAGCTTGTACAACCTAATAAATAAATAAATTAATGAATAAATTAAAACCTTTTTTTCGTCAACACTCCAAAGCATGGTAAATGACATTAATACTCTTTAGTAATATGCTGAAACTTTGAATTGGTTGTCGATTGAGTCTTAATTGCCAAATATGGTCGGTTTGCAATTTTGGCCTTTTTTCCCATGGCCTTAAAAATAGTTTGTCATACAGAACCGTTTGCAACTGTACGTTAGTATTAACGACGGCAGTGGGGCCTCTGGCCTTAGTCAAACGAGTTCTGTTTCTGTTTCTAAAATCATCAACTATATGTAATACACTTAACCAGCAATAGTTAACCTGCCCGGAACCGAGCTGACTAAAACCACATTACTGTGTGACACTTGCTTTTTATGTGAACGGCCCCTACCCTAATAAGATTTTGTTTCTCTCTCCCTGTCTCGTCCTCGATCACGAGGACAATAAGACAAACAGATCCAGATCCAGTTCCGGTAAATGTGAAAGTCGGCACACCTCTGATCTACTGGCTGTTCTTCAACATGATGTCCAGCT
Organism: Paramisgurnus dabryanus; assembly: GCF_030506205.2. Taxonomy (NCBI): domain Eukaryota; kingdom Metazoa; phylum Chordata; class Actinopteri; order Cypriniformes; family Cobitidae; genus Paramisgurnus; species Paramisgurnus dabryanus. The sequence goes on from NC_133339.1 coordinate 4,389,022, forward strand.
GATGCCTGACCAAAGACCACCGGCAGCACCCGCTTAATATCCACTTAATCTCCTTCCGTTTCAATGTGTATATATATATATATATATCTCCCAAAGGTTTTTTCCTCCTAGGACTTTTTTTTTACTTCCCTGGCTAAAATTCCGGGGGGTTTTTTCTCCTAGGGGGTTTTTCAACCCGGGGAGGCAGCCTTTTTGGGCTTAACTTCTATACGTTACATTAGTAATACGTTTGCTTATAATGTTGATTTATAGACGCAGCAAATTTAGCTGCTTGTGCTATCGTGTATTATGTTATGCTATCTGTCGATTTTCTGTGCTTTTCACTACATCTATTATGTAAAGCTGCTTTGATACAATTACCAAATTGTGAAAAGTGCTAAATAAATAAAATTGAATTGAATTGAATTTAGTTAGTTATTTAATGATATAAAAACGGTGGTGTCACGTCATGATTGACTGCTGTGATATTGTATGATATGTGCCATATCGGGACACTGACGGCTTCACTTTTCACCATTGTAGGAGAGCGAACAGGCGTCGTCCATCTTTTTTTACAGTCTATGGTTCCGATATGGCGCTGACATCTTGGGTCTTGAGTCTGCGCAGTAGAGATTTCGGGACCAGTTGTGCGCAGTAGTGAACAGGAAGTAAAGCCGCGAAATCAGGACCCCGCCATCGCTCTCGCAGAATGCGCACATCACACGATATCACAGCTGTCAATCATGACGTGACACCACCGTTTGTATATCATTAAATAACTAACTAAACACAAACTTATTTTAAAAACAAACATTTGAATTTACATAAGCGTGATAAAAACTACAGTAAATGACAGAAACCAGCTTCGGAAAAAAGATAATTGAAGTGTAATTACATTTTTTAGTTGGTCTCAAGTCCCATTGAATAACATGGGGAGGCGGGCTTTATGATCTATACTGGGACCAGGTTGATCTTTTTTACATTTTCTAGATTGATAGAAGCACCGGGGAACCAATTATAGCACTTAAACAGGAAAAAAAGGCATATTTTCATCATGATACAGAGGATATTGAAAAGAATCACCCCCCTTTAAAATAATCACATTTTGTTGCTTTGCAGCCTGAATTGAAGACAGACAAAAAGATTTTTGTTTTATTCAGCTGTATAGACCCCTTCACGGTTCACGTCACAGGCGGTTCCCACTGCGCATGTCGGGGTCAGAAAAGTAATTACAGCAGATTGAGTTGCGTGTTATACGGTATCGTAAAAATGCCTACTTACGTCGTGGGCTCTGAAAATCGCGCCAGGTCTTCCGTTAAGTTTTCGCCATTCATGCAGAATCTCATGTAAGGTACCACCCACAAGCCCAACGACAGATACAAGTGGAGTGGGTGAAGGGGTCTCGTGTTCGTTCCTTCCTCAGCGCTTCTAGAAGAATAATTCCATATCAGGATTAATTAAAATTCTTTTGACCTCTGTATTTAAATTATAATCTGACTCCAATTTAATATAGTAAGAGTTTAGTGTATTATTCCAATTATCTGTTGATCATAATTTATATATTTTATTATTTATAAATTCCCATAGTCTTAGTTATTCGTTCATTAGGGACCCGATATCGCACAGGATATACGCCGGCCGTTGCGTACATCTCACGGACACAAAATTGTCAGTCTGATCTTAGTCAGAGGTTACCGGGTAAACTAATATTTTTATGTCTGGCCGCTCCATGCTTGCTCCGATCATAAAAATAGTTACTTTAGTTTAGCGCTCATGCAACTTGCTAAGGCAGGTGATAAACATAAATCTGAGAGTTTTAATGAATGTGCCCCATGCTCCATTCGACCATCAAAACCTCAGTGTGATAATATCCTGACAGGATAATCTTGCGGTAATACCAGACTCCTTCTAATCTACTGGTCATAACAATTTCTGAAAGAATTAAAATAAATCAATACAATTTCTGAAGAATTCAGATGAATCAAATGTAACAATTTATTATACCAGGCAGGTTTCAGCTTCAAACATAAATTAAACAATATCATACAGAATTTGATTTAATTCCAATTAATTAAAATGATCAACAGTTGCAAAAGTTACAAAGTCATACCTGGCAATAGACACTCTGTCTACAGAGTACTTCCATCGTGAATATAATATACCCAAAATGGTTTAGAAAGATTCTTGTTAAAGAATACTTCCATAATGTCTGAATACACACACCCAAAGTGTGGGGAAGATTCTTGCTAAAGAATACTTCCCAGAGTCTCTTGCCAAGCCACCTTATATACACAGAATGAGACAAAGAATAATAAAATCTCAAATCAGTATTTGGTTGGTCGGTTCTCGTGACCTGAAGGAGCACCAAATGGGACTGTTAACCATCTGTAATCTAGATCTTCTCATGATGTGACACCTGTAGGACAGGTGGACAAGTTTTGGTTTTGGAGCTGGACCATAAAACAATAAAAAACACATTCTGTGTATATTTTTGAGAGACGTGTTGTCTCTCTCCACAGGGGTCACGGATACCCAGGAACTGATCTGTATTTCACCCCCTCTCTCTTCTCCTTTAAGGGTTTGGTTACTGGAAATATACTAAACACATGTAACATTGGATATATCATATGTTGTGAGGCTACAAAAGGTTTCATCTTCATGTTTGGTTTCAATTTAAAGGTGATGGTGCAATGGTTAAAAAGGTCTAATTTCTATAATACTAAGAGAAAGTGTATCAAAGTTTAAAACTTAAAGACATAATCTGTACTCCTGCGAGGGGTGTCACATCATGAGAAGATCTAGATTACAGATGGTTAACAGTCCCATTTGGTGCTCCTTCAGGTCACGAGAACCGACCAACCAAATACTGATTTGAGATTTTATTATTCTTTGTCTCATTCTGTGTATATAAGGTGGCTTGGCAAGAGACTCTGGGAAGTATTCTTTAGCAAGAATCTTCCCCACACTTTGGGTGTGTGTATTCAGACATTATGGAAGTATTCTTTAACAAGAATCTTTCTAAACCATTTTGGGTATATTATATTCACGATGGAAGTACTCTGTAGACAGAGTGTCTATTGCCAGGTATGACTTTGTAACTTTTGCAACTGTTGATCATTTTAATTAATTGGAATTAAATCAAATTCTGTATGATATTGTTTAATTTATGTTTGAAGCTGAAACCTGCCTGGTATAATAAATTGTTACATTTGATTCATCTGAATTCTTCAGAAATTGTATTGATTTATTTTAATTCTTTCAGAAATTGTTATGACCAGTAGATTAGAAGGAGTCTGGTATTACCGCAAGATTATCCTGTCAGGATATTATCACACTGAGGTTTTGATGGTCGAATGGAGCATGGGGCACATTCATTAAAACTCTCAGATTTATGTTTATCACCTGCCTTAGCAAGTTGCATGAGCGCTAAACTAAAGTAACTATTTTTATGATCGGAGCAAGCATGGAGCGGCCAGACATAAAAATATTAGTTTACCCGGTAACCTCTGACTAAGATCAGACTGACAATTTTGTGTCCGTGAGATGTACGCAACGGCCGGCGTATATCCTGTGCGATATCGGGTCCCTAATGAACGAATAACTAAGACTATGGGAATTTATAAATAATAAAATATATAAATTATGATCAACAGATAATTGGAATAATACACTAAACTCTTACTATATTAAATTGGAGTCAGATTATAATTTAAATACAGAGGTCAAAAGAATTTTAATTAATCCTGATATGGAATTATTCTTCTAGAAGCGCTGAGGAAGGAACGAACACGAGACCCCTTCACCCACTCCACTTGTATCTGTCGTTGGGCTTGTGGGTGGTACCTTACAGCTTGGTGACCCCGACGTGATGACGTAGACCACGGGCGACGTGACGTGATTCAGGTGACGTAGTACACCCGAACGAGTGACGTGGTACTCCAGGAAGCTTTCCAGCGCGACATTTCAACCATAACAGAGTATTCCATTCATCGCAAAATAGGAGGTTTAAACGTCTATTTTTCTGTCTGCAGCTGTGTTGGTAAGTTGATTTTATTTGCCTATTAGAAATGTTGAGGGTGAGCATAAACGCACCCGTATGTTGTAGAATGGGACGTTAAACTCCCATTGAAGGTCCGGAGAAATTCGGTTAGGCATGAAAATTAGAATAACAACACAGCTGTCAGATAAATAATAACATTGCGGATAAGGAAATAATATATTTTCTCGCGCTTCGAATCAAACATCATCTCCTGTGTTTACACTCAGTAGGAGTGAATATTACATGGACTAATGACTAAATGTTATCGTGGTACATTAAGCAAAGTCGTAAATTTGAGTCTAAAAGTGGAAACATCGCCGTGGCGATTATCTATTTGCTTCGTGGACCGATCTCGAAACTATATCGGAAACCCGTAAAGTATTAGCGAATCTCCGTGAATAATAAAAGTCCAGTCGAATGAGATGAGAAAACTCCGTGCCCAAGTCGATGCGTCCATGTATGTAAACAAATCTGCGCGAAACAGGCGATAATAACTCTGTTAATGGAAATAACGTTACACAGCATGATAACAGCAGTGTAGATGAGGACAAACTCTCTTTTTAGCAAATCAAAGATCTTTTGTTTGTGAAAGCAACAAAAGATTAACTTAAAATGGAGTAACATCTTCCAAATTTATTCTGGTTCTCTAATAAGGGTAAACATTGAATTAATAAAGTAATAACTACATTTGAACTCCCTGTATGAGATTTTATGTTGTTCACAGCACATGTGAAACATTTAAAGGAACAAAATCCTTCAGATCAAGAATTAACTTAAATAAAGGGATGTTAAATACATTTAAATTACAGTGTAAGTTAAGGCGTTTGCATATGAGAAGTGAATTTCAGGTTTACATAATTGATATGACAAGAGCAAATGTTTGTATTAATCTTGCAGCAAACTATATAGTTTACATTCTATACATGATGAGTTAAGGAGATAATTGTAATTATGGAGAATGAAGGAGAGATGGAAGTGTATAAATGATTGAAGGCAGCATTGTTGGGGTTAGAGGTTCAGTGCATGCAGAGTGGAACTAAATGTTGGATATTAAGCAAGTAGGGAGATAGAGATTTGTAACAAATCGATTGATATGGATTGATTAGGAGTGATTTTGTTAAAGAACACTCAGAACTGGATAAGTGTAGATAGAATGGAACCAGGAAGTTTTATTACAATTCCTTAATTAATGCAGGATTTCTCATTGTGTAAATAAGGGAAATTGAGCTAAAGCTTTGACTGATGCACAGCAAGATAATGATGAAACTGCTAAAATGGTCAATAAAACACCTGTGATCTTAACTTACTGAGAAAGTTTCACCACTGAGACCCTCTCAGAAAAGATCTGCTGTTTCTCCTTGTTTCAAGGGAAATATTTTAGCTTGGTTGTAACAAATAAAATACATCATTATTTTCTGTGAATCAATCAAAGTGATTTAAGGCAATGATTAACAACATGATATACAGTACAGCGGTGTTAAAAGTTCTAGGCTTAGTCCTTTCTTGATGAGATTATGGGAATTGTCAAATAAACAATTTAGTCCAGTTGTCTAGAGATTGTTGAAGCTGAGTCTTTGTTTCTCTATGAGATTGTGGAAATTGTTAAAGAGCAATTTGTTGTCTAATTGTCTAAAGATTGTGAAAGTCATAAAAATAGAGCTTATAGCTGAGTCCTGAAATCACAGCAGGAATACAGAATTCCTGTTTAAAGTGAATCAGTGGGAGCTAGTAAAAGTGTTTTTAGACTTCTGTATGTCTTCAGGTTTAATGTTTAGGACTTTTAAATCTAAAACAAAATTTGTGCCTTACGCTCTATTCATTGATTACTTTTCATATTCAAATAGAATAACATCTAAAGAAGACTTAATGAGACCTCAGCTAAAAACATGAGAATATTGTGCCAATTCCAGAGGGTCACAAAAACTCCAGCTGAGCAATGAGTTAAGTCCTGTACCCAGCATGTGCTGCGGTTTATTGCATGTTAAAAACAACAAGCGAGCAGTTGGTGTTAGTGGACATGTTAATGCAGCTGCTACTGCAGGGTCAATTCACAGAAATGTGTTCTCAATTTTGCAAATTCAATATCATTCTAGAAGCCCTTGAGACCAGTTATAAAATTTATTTTAATCAATATTATTTTTAATATAATGTAATTTATATTATAATTACATTATAATATATATTATATTATAATGGCCAGACAGGCCTAATATGGTGAAAAATAATGCATTACATGCATTTCAAACTTACATGATTAAGACCCACAAAAAGGCCCAGGGAATATTTAGATTCAGATTTATTTGGTCCACTATCTCGTGCCAAAACGGGGGTATGTGTATGCTTTTGCTTGTTGTTCATTTTGTTGTTGTTTGTTTGTTGTTGTTTATTGTTGTTTGTTTGTTGTTGTTTGGCTTTGTTTTTTGCTTTGCAGGAACACTGATAATATCATGGCACAAGATAGCAAACCAAACAACTCTTTTATAAGTTTGAAACATCAATTTAAACTGAATCTGATCAGTCAATGTACTTTTATAGTTGGTTAAAACTGTGGGAAATGTTAAATTATCAGAAATTACAGTCCTACAGGTCACAAAGATGTGAAAAGTTTAAAAGTGTGTACCATAAACAGACATCACAGCAGTTAAACATGTGAGCTGACTGTACTGAGAACAACTCAGAGTAAAGTCATTTAAGTTTAAAATTAAAATTAAAGTTAATCCAGAAATTTCCATAGCAAAAATGGGATTTTTTATGCTCACAGTTTAAAGGCAAGTGCAGTTTATGGTGCTATACACTCAGACTATACTGAAACAACATAGTCAAATATAACAGAAAATTCCCAACTTAATCTGGCCTCTGAAATTAATTTGCAGAAAGTAATGATACAAAACTTCTTAACAGGAAGAATTAACAACCTAATGCTGTCATTGACAGATGTGTGGTAGTGACATCATTGGAAACTAAAGATGATGCCATGCCTTAATGTAAATTGACCAAAGTTAGAAATGCATGTTTCTTTGTCTGTTATTTTAACATCTTTCCTTTCAGGTGGATCTCTATGACTCCATAAGAGTCCTGACACTAGAGACGTGTCTGAGCCTAAATATACAGGCACAAACCTGAAATGCAGGAGATGGGTGCGATAATTCTTTAAGGGGTCATACACATCTCACAGAAATAAACTACTATATTAATTATATGACCTCCCGATGTAGCATCGGAACTAAAATTGTGCAACACAGATTGTTTTAGGTTAGAATCCACCCACTCCCAGGCATGAATTTATAATGCACATATTTTCACAATTGAAACAACATAACACTGTTACCTGGTATAAGTTTTAAAACTATCCAGGCTGAAAACCCCACACATATGTATGATTAATGACTAAGAACCCAAACTCTAGAGTTTGTCATACATGCGAAACCATTTCTCACACATAGGAAATCAGAGATTTACTCATGATGCTAATTTTATTTTTTATATAAAACTATGTTTGCATTTTTCTTTTGAACTACGTGAAACATTACAGTGTATGTAGGACATATGCATGGTAGTCACAAATTAAGGTTTTTGTCTCTGATTGAACAAACAAAAGGTAATATTCTACCTGTAACATTTAAAGAAGACCTAAGTGAAGAATTAAGCCATTTGACGTGGTTGCAAACATGTCTAATGACATTCCAAACTTTCAAAAATGGTTAGATCTGAAGTGCACTTCTATTGATCAACCAACTGATTCTCAATCAGACTTCTAACCATTGAATGTGACTTTGCCAACGTATATGTTTAGAATTTGTGAACAATGGTTAAATAAGAAATTCAGAATCTGTTTGTGTAAGTTTTTCTAGGTATGTTTTAATTTGCTTTACTGAAGTTTTAGATCTACATGGTTAACTTGCATTTCAGTGTTCTCAACTAATAATATGATTATTAAAATATAGTCATATATCATATAGATATAACATATTATATATACCTTAGTATAAATATCTGTATTTATGTACATATAAGTACATTTATTTGTATTATATATGAATACTATTGTTATTATATGCTTTAATGATGTATACCACTGGTAAATATGTCAGTTAAAAACTTTTGCCACTCTTCCTTTAAAATACACAGATTATATCAAAATTCCACTCTATACAAGAGATGCATAATAGAGAGGAAATTGGTATTTAAATGGAATCACCTTTTGGGACAAATTACTTTGAAAAAGGAAATGAGACCTTATTTACCATTCGCACCAGTATCATGAAACATCTAATAATGTAATTTGTTATTGTAACCTTGCACAACCATTTTCTTCAAATGAAAGTCAAGTTTATCAGTGTTCAGCCATTGCATGTCATGTGGATGATGTTCAGATGTCCCACATACAGTGGTGCATTCTCAGTGTGAGGAATTCCTTCACCTATGGAGGTCTGATTATTCTACGAAAATACCTCCTGCCAATAGGTAACAGAGGATTGTTCAAAGTGTCAGACACATTTCAAGGAAAGGATCCCACTAGACACATGTCTCTCCGTGGTGGGGAGACACCTTGAATGAACAGAGCACATGAGTTTTAACTGACACAATGGACTTTGTACAACAAACTTCAACCAGATACAGGTGCTCATCTTTCAAAGACTGTTACAGTTACACATGATGTATGGAGACCAAAGAAGTCCACCCAAAATGACCCCTTAGGTACTCTGACAGTGACCCAAGGGGGTCAGGGGAGGAGTTGTAGGACAGGTGGACAAGTTTTGGTTTTGGAGCTGGACCATAAAACAATAAAAAACACATTCTGTGTATATTTTTGAGAGACGTGTTGTCTCTCTCCACAGGGGTCACGGATACCCAGGAACTGATCTGTATTTCACCCCCTCTCTCTTCTCCTTTAAGGGTTTGGTTACTGGAAATATACTAAACACATGTAACATTGGATATATCATATGTTGTGAGGCTACAAAAGGTTTCATCTTCATGTTTGGTTTCAATTTAAAGGTGATGGTGCAATGGTTAAAAAGGTCTAATTTCTATAATACTAAGAGAAAGTGTATCAAAGTTTAAAACTTAAAGACATAATCTGTACTCCTGCGAGGGGTGTGTAAGGGTGGATTCACTACAGTGGTTCAGTCTGTAGGAACGCCGAAATGACTGAGAAATGTTAACAGCAAGATATTATAAATCTGTATATTTCTGGTCAATTTTCACCCTTCTGCAACCTATACCAATGACGGAAATAAGTGCAGTTATAATAGCAAAATATGTGGGAGAGCATTGCTAGAATATAAATATATTGAATTGCAATATGTAGCGTTTCAGTTTTAACACTAAATCAAAAATAAACAACAGATTTGTAAATGAAAAGGTTTAATAACAGCACTGACTTAAAGTTACAATTGAAATGGTTACACTATAAATGCATTAAAATGGTACTTAATACAAACAATTAACTGTTTCCAATGTATGTGAAATATTACCTGATAAGATAGAGAACAGAGAAAGAAAGAAAGTTTAGAAGAAAGAGAATCACCATTAAGAACTGGAGTCTTGGCCTAAAGGCCTAACCCAAGAACTCAGGTGAAGAAGAAAAGCAGAGGGCAGAAAGCAAATGGCAAATGCCAAAAGGCAAAAAGCCCAGAGCTCATGAAGACCAAGACCTTTATTCTCTATCCATTGACCATGTGACTAAACCTAACATGATACATTCAAACTGACCAATCAGAAGACCACACCTTTAACCCCCACTGTATTGAACAAACAGCTGTAACAATAGTCTTTGTAAGCACAGGAATGCAGATGTTATAGTATGGAAATGGGGGTTGTGACAATTTGTGACAAAGTAATCAATTCCTATATTTTTTATATTACAAATCTCTATATTTTCAATCCTACAAATCCGCCCTTGGCACCGTGGGCCACACGTAAGAAGACCCATGGTGACATAGTTCATAAGATTATGCTTGCAGTTGTGTGCAGTGGTCATCTTCAGACTTATTGTCCAAACTTGTTGCTGATTGATGAGACTTGAAGACGTCCTTCTCCTTTCAGCCCTGCATGAAAGGCTTCATCGAATGGAATTGCACCTTTCATAGTTATGCAGATTTCCATCGATACTTCACACCTTCACAAGAACAGGCCCTGAAGGGGGACTTCACTTTTGTCCTTCTCTTTGAGGCAACACCCAAGATGTGAAACAGCAGGAATCCTGTGATTTAAGCAAATGGCACAACATACAGCAAAGCATATGGCATTTGTTACTCAACTTTTAAATGGTCAGATTGGTCTTCAGCCTTAAATCCCTGTCAAATACATAAAAAACATGGTCAAGGTGAAAATAAAAGAAAAACTAATAAAAGCTCTTGCAAATGTAAATGAAATGCTTCTTTTTAAACTTAACAAATGTTAGTTTTAACAAACCACTTTGTCATAAGAAGCAATAACAACAATATATTCAGTGTAACCACATGATATTTAAAGATCTTAATTTTCCAGTATAACCAATATAAATGAAATAAACAAAATGAGAACAAAGAACATGATAGTTTTAAATGTCTTACATAAAAAGCAAATTAAATGTCAAAATAATAGCAAAATTAATGAAATTATTACACATAGAAAATAACTCTTTATCAAGATTTGATACATAAAACTAATCAAACTTTTTGAAAAGAAACCAAAACAGATGCTTGACATCAGACAGTTTAAAATAATAACTGATGTGAAGCAAATTGTGTTTGCTATGTGATTGTATTTAACTGAGGCTATGTGTGAATACCATACTGCAACAAAGGTGAGAAAGATAAAATTGTGATGCAAATTTGGTCCTGTTGTTAAAACAGGGAGCCAGTTTGATATTATAAGTATGAGATTGTAATCTGGCTCTGTAAATTTCTCACACCAGTATTTTTAGTTAGGAAGCATGGTAAAAGTGCTACTGGATCCTGTTGTGAGGTAAAACATTTTCATTAATGCAATTATATAACACAATGTAGCCACATGGCATTTTTGTGCTCCTCTTTAGGGTCTTACTGCAGCTATACAAGGAATAGCAGAGTTTACCACTTAGGAGACAAATCTTTCAACATAGAAACACATACAACTTGAAACTGGTAGACAATTTCAAGAGCAAAAGTTAATCCATTAACACAAGACAACTGGTCTAGAATACATGTAGCTTCAACAACCTATCACTTAAATGTTTTGTCAAACACTTACAGTGGAAACAGTCAAGTGTTTTAAGAAATTAACTTCATTAGCCTATGTGTACATACAGTACAACAAACAACTAGAATTTGTGTTCTATAGAAACAACAATGCATTACGAGCAATTACAAATCAGAAAATGCAAACAGGATCATCTATGATAATGTTAAACACATGCTAACTGGCTGCTAAGCACTAGCAAGTGAGGTTAACAGCTGGAGTCCTTGCATGAACAATGCAGTCAACTCAGTAAGAGTTTTACCTGCAAAACCAGATTGCTTACATCTGCCCTTAGAAAGTGATTTCCTACATTTCAAATAATAAGGTGGAGGTCTGCCCCTGCCCAGTGACCAGCACTTCTCCTCTGTATGGCCTATTTTATGACAGGAATTACAAAGCCTGTTCATTTTGCCACCGGGTTTGTAGCTTGGTTCTCCTTGAGCTTCAGGAGGTCTGTGACTCTCTAATGCTTCTTTCACACAATGCGGTTCTATTCCAGCATGTTGATGCATCACCCCAATCACTGAAATAGGAACACTTTTCTGGGTTCTGGAAAATACATTCTCTTTAGTACAAGTAGCATCTTTTTTAGTCCCATCGCTGTTAAGCGTTTGGGGAGACTTAGTGTCTCGTACAATTAGTTTAGCCTTTACATCCGCAATGATGTTTTTATACTTCTCACACTGTTTAGCCAGGGCTAACTGCTCAGATGATAGTTGATCTATCTGAGTTTGAAGATTTTGGATCTTTGCCTCTGACTTTTGTAATTCTGCGTTTTTGGTTCTTAATTCATCACCTTTATCATTCAGGATTGACTCAAAAATTCCATTATTTTTACGTAGCTGCTTGCACGTCATGAAATTCAAAGCCTCAATGATTTCAGCATGTTTGGATTTTCTTTGTTCACTACCAACTGTGAGCCACCATGTGAGAATATCATCAGTGGTAGCGTAGTAATCCAGACCCTTTCTATATAATTTAGAAAGTGTAGGTTCAACTTTCTCGCTCCATAAAGCAAACAATATATCATTACTTAAATTAATCCCTTCCATCCCTGAGGAGATAATCTGAAATAATCTCTAACTGTACAATGAAAATAGGACTATTTAAGGTCCTTCTAATTTCTGTTTCATACAATTCATGCAAATGGAGATTTACTAACCATGCCATGAAACAATGAAAACAGACTTACCCACTGTGTGGTCAGAAGGCCTTTAACCCATTCACAGGATTAACTGTGATAAAGTCCTCATTTAGTTGATCAAACAAAGTAAAACTCAGAAAACTCACTTCAAGGGATCCCGGGTTTCGGCACCAAAACTGTAAGGGTGGATTCACTACAGTGGTTCAGTCTGTAGGAACGCCGAAATGACTGAGAAATGTTAACAGCAAGATATTATAAATCTGTATATTTCTGGTCAATTTTCACCCTTCTGCAACCTATACCAATGACGGAAATAAGTGCAGTTATAATAGCAAAATATGTGGGAGAGCATTGCTAGAATATAAATATATTGAATTGCAATATGTAGCGTTTCAGTTTTAACACTAAATCAAAAATAAACAACAGATTTGTAAATGAAAAGGTTTAATAACAGCACTGACTTAAAGTTACAATTGAAATGGTTACACTATAAATGCATTAAAATGGTACTTAATACAAACAATTAACTGTTTCCAATGTATGTGAAATATTACCTGATAAGATAGAGAACAGAGAAAGAAAGAAAGTTTAGAAGAAAGAGAATCACCATTAAGAACTGGAGTCTTGGCCTAAAGGCCTAAACCCAAGAGCTCAGGTAAAGAAGAAAAGCAGAGGGCAGAAAGCAAATGGCAAATGCCAAAAGGCAAAAAGCCCAGAGCTCATGAAGACCAAGACCTTTATTCTCTATCCATTGACCATGTGACTAAACCTAACATGATACATTCAAACTGACCAATCAGAAGACCACACCTTTAACCCCCACTGTATTGAACAAACAGCTGTAACAATAGTCTTTGTAAGCACAGGAATGCAGATGTTATAGTATGGAAATGGGGGTTGTGACAATTTGTGACAAAGTAATCAATTCCTATATTTTTTATATTACAAATCTCTATATTTTCAATCCTACACTCAAAAACAAAAAAATACAACATCTGCGGCTGCAAGCTATTAACGTGCAGACTGGAACAATACAAATATCAAAGAGGCTTGTGATTGTAGTGCTCACTTCATTTGAGGTAAGTCATCATTTTTCATCCCTGTTAGATTCAATTTTAAAGCCTCGATTGTATGAACAGTTTGACCCCATGCTGCACGCGCACCCGATAGTCATTCAATGTTTACAAACCTTGAAGGGGTCTATTTACAACTTATAACATCCAAGTGAAAGATATAATACCAACTTGTCAGGAAAGTTAGTTGGAAAAAGGATCATCCCCCTCCTAAAAATGACTCGTAAACCCAACCAGGTGTAGTTAATCACCTTCTCAATAGCACACAAAGCCAATTGACCTTCAACTGTGATCAGCTGTGGTCATTTTGATTAGCTCAGCATGAAACAAGCTTTTCCTGAAGCATTTCAGTCCTTGGTAGAGCAACTGAAGAAAACAATCAACTACTGTATGGGTGGCAAGGCATTGTCAAAAGATCTCCGGGATAAAGTTGTGGAGAGGCACAAGTCAGGAGATGGATACAAAAACATCTCAAATGCTTTATCAGTGCCTAGAAGCACAGTGAAGTCTAGTATTAAGAAGTGAAAGATATTTGGTACAACACAGACCCTCCCTGGGTCAGGACGTCGCTCCTAGTGGTGGGCAGAGCGAGGCTTCGTGAAACACTGAAACAGTTGAATCAATTGTGCCGTATGTTTCGAGGCTTCGAAACATCAATCCGAAACCGCCTCCACAGTGACACCTAGCGGTCGTTTGCATGTCTTTACATGAAGCAGCCTTGACAAGATTTTAGACGAGCGCTGACAAATTGTATCCCACATGTTGTTTGATTGACACACAAGTGATAGAATGGGAGAGTGGATAGTGCTCTCGACTCTCATTCGTAGATCTTAGGATCGAACCTGGGAAATGTATGTGTACGTCATCATAATAAAATAGTTTTGTTGTTGTTTTAACATCTGTTTGACACGTACATGAGCTTTTAGGCTCACAATTGTCGATAACTAGGCTATTCGGGTCTATTTAATGAAAAAAAAAATAGAATAGAGATATAAATAATAAGAGATTCATAAAATATATCAAGCCATAATATGCCACATTGTTTACATATAAAGATCTTTATTCAAACATATAAATTGTTCTGTGTTGATAAACTCAACCAGCTACTTTTTTACATATCATTTCTCCAGCCTTTGAAAACATTCTCACACAAGGGACACTTGCTGGCATGCATTTTTTGTTAGTAGCCTAAGTGTTACATACCTATGAGGAAAAAATACTTCTTTTCAGTAATTTATAGTATTTGATCTTGCCAAAAACGCATCAATGAGGTATTGTCAGTTTTGTTTCCTACCCTGTCAGTTTAAGATTCGAAGCAGATTCGACAGGTACGCCACCTTTCGAAATACTTGTGAAATGCACCGCTTGGTGTTTCGAATCACTTCATCACGTGACATGGGTGTTTCGAATCACATTTCGGAGCAGTGTTTCGAAACATTTACGCTTCGGGATCTCGACACAGTGTCGAAACGTCAGTTTCGCGGGAGCCATCCCTAGTCGCTCCAAACTGGATGAAAGAGCCAGGAGAAAACTGGTCAGAGAGGCTACCAAGAGGCCTACAGCAACTCTGAGACTGATCATTGTGTGCATGTGACAACAATATCATAAATTCTCCACAAATGTGGCTTGTATGGGAGGGTTGCAAGAAAAAAGCCACTCCTCAAGAAAGGCCACATGCAGTCACGACTGAGCTTTGCCAAAACGCACCTTGAAGATTCTAAGGCCACGTGGAAAAAGGTGTTATGGTCAGATGAGACTAAAATTGAATTATTTGGCCTCAACACCAAACGATATGTCTGGCGAAAATCCAATACAGCTCACCATTTAAATAACAACATCCCTACAGTAAAGCTTGGAGGTGGTAATATCATGTTATGGGGTTGTTTCTCTGCAGCAGGGACTGGAGCACTTGTCAGGATAGAAGGGAAAATGGATGGGGCAAAATACCGTCAAATTCTTGAGGAAAATCTGCTGCTCTCTGCCAGAAAGTTGTCAATGGGAAGAACATGACAATGACCCAATGCACACAGCAAAACTGACCACACAGTGGTTGAAGGAGAAAAAGGTGAATGTCTTTGCATGGCCTAGTCAGAGCCCAGACTTAAACCCCATTGAAAATTTGTGGAATGACTTGAAGACAGCAGTCCACAAACGGTCACCATCAAATTGAACTGAACTGGAGCGGTTCTGCAAAGAAGAGTGGTCAAATATTGCAACGTCTAGATGTGCAAAGTTAGAGACATATCCCAACAGACTAAAGGCTGTAATTAAAGCAAAAGGTGGCTCAACAAAATACTGAAACAAAGGGGGTGATACTTTCTGATATGTTGGAGTTAAATCTTTCACTTGGATGATAGAAGTTACACTGAGTAAATACAGCTGAATGAAACAAAAACTGTGTCTGTCTTCATATCAGGCTGCAAAGCAACAAAATGTGATTATTTTAAAGGGGAGTGATTCTTTTCTATACCCACTATATATTCCCTTTAAATAAACTGAAACTGAATAAACCTTCACTGTCAGCTATACAGAAGCACTACAATTTCAACATTGTCATGTTTTTATGATTGCTTTGGGTAGGCCTAAAAATGTCAGCTTAAAGGAGTAGTCCACTTTAAAGATGGGGTCCATTGACATAAAAATACTATGGTAAGTCAATGGGCCCCATCTTTAAAGTGGACTACTCCTTTAAGTAAAACCATTTTAGCATTGAAGGGACTCCCATATGGCAAAAAATACATTTCTCTGCCCAAAAATATAGTTTAAATAAATACATTTTGTAGAAAGTAATGCACAATTTAATATATTTTTTAATTTGGAAATATATTTGGTTTTAACCTTCAAATATCAACATATTTCAAAATGTATTTCAAGGGCAAGCAAATACATTTCTAATTTTACATCTTATATGGCAAAAATGTATTTTAAATATATGCTAAATACAAGTTAATTTTATAAAGTATATTTTTAAAGTTGAAACTATATTTAATTTGAACCTTTTTAAAACTGTTATTATAGGTTTGTAACAAAAACAAAGTTTTCCCTTTCAATGCAACGTGAATATATTTCCTTGGACTGAAATATGGAGGGCTAAATATATATTTTTAATAAACAAGTATTTTATTTACATAGCTTAATAGGGGGTTTCAATTTTTTTTTTTTTTTAGTAAAAACGAATCCGTGGAAAGACGAGGAAGCGAAGAAAGATGAGCGAAACTATCATTTAGAAAATGCAGATATACATCAAATGCAAAGAGAAATACATACGTTTTAAAACTATGACAACATTTTAAATTGGTTAGTACTTGTTAGTATGATCGTTTTAAATAATTTACCTTAGCGTTTGAGACGCTGCTAACTCGCTGCTCGAGATTTAGAGTGAAAAGGAAAAGTGTGTTCAACTTCGTCCAAAGAACTGACCAACACCTAGGCTGTGGCTAGAAGGGATACAGCTAAGGAAAGAGAAAGAGTTTTCATCCCAATCCTACCTCCAAACCTAATCCTAAACATAACATTTAACGGGATTTAGGCCGTACATGTATCATATCTAGCCATAACCGCTTTTGTTCATACTTATCCTACCCACAAACGTATCCCTTTACCTAACATCTCGTGAGATTTGGCCGTGGCTGTATTCCCTCTATGGAGACCAAAACCGACCTACGCCTACGCTTCCAGATAGACAGACAGACAATTTATTCCTGCCAATGGAAATTCGCAAATTTCCCTGGAGGACCTACGGCTACTAAAATAAATTAAGTTAACTATTACACAGACAAAAAAGTAAATCTGTTAAAGTTGGCAGAAAACGATTAAAGGCAAGATTTGACTGTCACATTGGTAGTTTTTGCAGTGGACAGTCGAACATTGCATTCTTTTATTCCACTTTGAGTTCTCTTGAGTTCTCTTTCGTTGCCATTGTCTGTGCTGTTACTAGGGTGACCACCTGCTAATAAGCCCAAGGGGGGGACAAGGGGTATGTTCGAGGGACAATGTGGGACACTCCCTGGCGCGGCGGTGCCCCCACCCCACGGGCAGATTAATTGATATTGGCAGGCCCGGGGTGGGTAATCGGGAGAACCGGGAGAATTCCCGGCGGGCCGCTTCACTTTTGGGCCGGTCGAGTTTTTTTTTTGTTTGTCACGTTAGTGAGTCTATCTTCAAATGAAACTTCACACGTTTTGCATTGACACTGCAGCGCGCAGCCTCTGCATGGATTGTACCTTCTTAAGGAGTTTTCCCCTCCCCTCCCATAGAGTTGGTTCGGTCCATAGCACGTCCAAAAAAAACTTTTCTCCGGTAGTCTGGGCCGGCCCTACCGTAACAATACGCGTCTGAGAGGAGGAGGGCGTAAAAAACAGGTTGAAGAAAAAATACATTGGAGGAGGATGCTGCCAAATGTGCCAAACCTACAGATTTATTTACAAGAGGACAAACAAATGTGACAACAACTTAAAGAGAAATAAGCCTAGTAATGATTAGCATTAGCAAAGTAATTATTCGGCTAATACCGTTGTCAAACTATTTACAAGCCAAACATTTTTTTGTTAAAATATTACCCTTTTGTGTATACATGGCGATTCATAGACTTTGCAAATATTGTGCAAGCAACTTCTGAGCAGTCCCCCGCTGAAAATGAGGAGGCCATGAGTAAACAATATGAATTAAAGTTATTTAACCCTCAGGTTGTGTTCAGAACCCTATAACACCTTTTGTTTTCCCAGTCAAAAATGACCAACCTAAAAAAGCTTATAAATCACTTGTTATGCTATATAACCAATATTGTATTCAATATTTTTGTCAAATTGTTTTCTTTTTTAATTAGGACTTTTATATTTCTATTTGCATTAATCATCGGCCTCATAGCATTAGCAATGCAAATAATTTATCAACCTTTCCTTGTGGAATACACTATAAAAAGGGCTGGGTTATTTATATATTTTATATATTGGACAGAACCCGCTGCTGGGGTAAAATTGACCCAGTGCTGGGTTGTTTTAACCCACCTGTTGGGTTATTATAATCCATGGTTGCATAACAACAACCTAACATTGGGTTATTTTTAACCCAGCATGGGGTAATTTTTAACCCAGCATGTGTTCTGTCCAGAATTTACCCATTATGGGTAAAAAGTAACCCAGCCTTTTTTAGAGTGTAGAGGAATATTTTTGTTAACTTCTTAAGTGAAATATTATTTAACTTTTCCATTATTTTGTTGAACCATGATATTAATAAAAACTATGGTAAGAGCTGAACTGTTGCTTTATTTATCCAATTTGAAAAAAGTACTAATTTGGAATAACACTATGGAAAAAGTGGGCCGGTCTTGGGCCTGAAACTCCCGGGCTGAAAAGTGGTCCCACTCCGGCCCTGGATATTGGTTTACCCATTTCTAGCACATAGGTATACGGAGTATACCCACTTCTTTATTTGATGGCATGGAGTATAACCCACTTCTACTTTTTAAAAAAAATGGGGGCATAACTTAAGAGTATACCAACTTCTCCAGGCACCACTACACCACTGTGGGCATTACATAAGTAACTCGACTGATAGCCATATGGTGGGAATACACAAAAGCTGAGAAAACAAGATCAGAAATTGTATTTAATAAATACAAAATTTGGTTGTCTTTGTAAACGTTTTCTTGCATTTAGTACAGATTTCTAAAATTCCCCAGTCCCCAGTTCGTCAAAAAATGACGCGAAGGGTATACCCTCCGCGTAACATATTGACGCATGGTCAAGTGGCGTCAAATATTGACGCCATGGGGTGAGGATGGGCTGTTTTTGCTAAGTCCTGTAAAACAGCAAGCTTTCTTTTTTTACATACTGTATGTGTATTAATAAAGTTGCTTTACTTGATTTTAAATAAACTGAAAATAAATAAACCAACACTGTCAACTATGAGAGAACTACAACACTACAACATTGTTGTGTTTCTACCATTGCTTTGGGTATGCTTTGCTGCTTGTTGGGTAAGTGAGTGTTAATATAATAAACATCTAAATAAACAAACGTATTGTCTGATGTTGCGTGATTGATTTCATATGAATTCATGAGAACAATTTCATGCGAAAAAAACAAAATTTGTCAACTGAAAAAGAAATTAATTTGGCTGTATACTACTACTGCCTACGAGGCCCACCAGATGGCGCCCACCGGTTAAGAATTATTGATATACAATACTTGCACCAACCTTTTTATTATTGTACATTAACAATTACAATAAGGCAAAAACATAATATTAAGTCTAAACGAACAAAGCACAGTTTTAAGGAAGGTGTAAATAAAAGACAGATGAAATAAATACAAACATAAAATAATAAATAAAATAAAAACGTCAGGGTCTTCTAAAAGTTTAAAGTCCTTTAACAATTTAAATAACCTACTTACTCAAAGATTTACAGTAAATCCGGAATTATTTTTCAAAAACAGAAAACATGTTTTCATCTATTTACATTTATGAATGTTGTGGCTAGAAGGATAGAGCTACGGCCAAAATCTCGCCGGATAAGCTCATACCCCAAACCTAACCCTAAACATAACAATTCACGGGATTTAGGCCGTAGCTGTATCATATCTAGTCAGAACCGCTGTTGTTCATACTAATCATAACCCCTAATTAACCCTAAACCTAACATCTTGCGAGATCTGGCCGTAGCTGTATCCCCTCTAGCCAGAATCCACCATGCAGTCCGCCATTTTGGGGTGAAAGCGCCTCGGAAGTCCATAGCATAATCATTATGGTTTCTAAAAAGCAGAAACAGTTTCTAAAGTGACTTGTTTACGATTACACCAAAGAAAGTGTCAAAGCTTTTGTAGTGGACCGGACCGCCGAACATCGCGTGTTTATATTCCACTTCGACTTTTCTTCCGTTGCCATTATATCTGTGCTGTTGTCCAGTTGGCAGTTTCACCCCACAATAGCTGCCGGGCTACCGAAGCGCCACCTAGTGACGGTTTCCAAAAAAGCATCAGAGTTTCGCCTCATGGGAAGTCAAGTTTACTGCTATTTTAATATTAATCAAGTACGTTAAATCAGGATTCTATTGCCCTTTTAACACCTTTGTCAGAAACGATCATACTCAGTGGATAGGTGGGCGTAACTGTCAATCAAAGGACTGTCAGGTCTGCTATTGGCTGGGCTCTGTACCCGCCCAAGTGTTTTTTTTTTTTTTTGAAGACTCGTGGATTCCCTTTACTCTGCAGTTTGTTTCTCATGAAGAGAGAAGCATGAGCACTGAAGTATAGTCCGGCACAATTCTGAGTATAGTTTAAAATATTTGCGCTATCTCTAAAATGGAGGTGATGGACGAAGGACCCAAATACGGCAAGTGTATTTGCGTGTTTTGTTGTGAAAGTTTGAGATTGCAATGAATATGGGAACCTCATAATATTACTAAACAGAAATCGAAAGGGATTTAAATAACTGTTGGTATATTTATACTCATGCACCGTTGCCCAGCATATAGTGACAGAAATCTCAGCTAAGTTTCTGGATTTACGAGCTGTGTTTGAATGTATATCGTGTGGTAAACCATTTTGTATTGCATTGTGTATCGTTAGTGGTAAAGGATTGTGTGGTCAAACAACGCCAAAAATATCTGTTATTTAAAGCTCCAGTGACTTCATCTATTCACACTTATATTTTGGGCTTTTCTTGTAAGTTAACTACATCATTAGCGCTATTATTTATTCTTTAATTTTAACAAACAGTTCAAAAATCATCAATTCCTTTACTTTCTTTTATATTTGCTTGGTTTATGTGTGACCACAATTAACCAAACACGCGTTACAAAGGTATATGGGGCTAGTATTATGATTACAACAAAGACAACAATTTGTCAGATTATAATTACAAGAGGTGTAAATATGTTTCCTTTTTAGTAGGTGGGCGTGTTTATTACAGTATATACCTACTGTATTTCCAAACCTTGTCATGTTACAACAAACCATCACAGCAATTATACAAAAACTTCACATAGATATATGAACCTACGCAGCTGTTGGGTGTTGGCCATGCCTTAAATCCCTCCTTGGCATTTAGACTGTAGACACAGAGGGGGAATTGTGGTTGTTGTAATTGCTTGCACATGCCTGCTTGTCTATCTGAAAATGTCCATTGGGTATGAACAATACAAATGGAAATACTTATAGGATATACAATAAGCAAAATTTACATTGTATTAGTGAATGACTCAGACATGTTTACATTTATTTCTTTTGCAAGTCATTAGTTAACATTTAGGAAGTGTTTCAATTATATTGGACTTTAGCATAATGAGACCAAAACAATTGGTCTCAAGCATCCTCATCCTCTATAAAGCATTTTTATTTTTTACATGCATGCTTTTCTTCCTTCTTTTCTTATGTTAATCCAGCTGTCTTAAAGGTCACTTTCTTTCTGATCCAATTTTTTTAAACCCTAGTTAGTGTGTAATGTTGTATAATAATATAATATATAATAATATCATAAATAATACCTGTAAAATGATGAAGCTCAAAGTTCACTGCCAGGCGATATATTTTCTTAAATAGAATTTTCCTTTCAAAGCCTACAGCGAATGGGCGGTTTCCCTCTACTTCCTGCTTTAATGACGTCACTAGAACAGTTTTTTGACTAAACTCCACCCACAGGAATACGTCAGTCGCAAGCTAAGCTAACGGCAAGCTAAGCTAACGGCAAGCTAAGCTAACGGCAAGCTAAGCTAACGGCAAGCTAAGCTAACGGCAAGCTAAGCTAACGGCAAGCTAAGCTAACGGCAAGCTAAGCTAACGGCAAGCTAAGCTGCTATCGAATCACAACACACTAAACAAGCTGCACCATCAGAACTCCTTATGTGTTTCTGAAGGAGGGACTTCATAGGACAAGGAAGACATCAGCCTGTTTTTAGGACAGCGAAAACAGCTGTATAGAAATAAGTAGATTGTATGAAAAATACCGTGTTTTTTTACACGTGAAACATGAACACATGTTATATTGCGCACTAGGGATGGGCATTCGATTAAATTTTTTTAGTCGATTGTCGGGAGAATTAACGATCGACTATCAATTAATCATTAATATTTTTATAAAAAAAAATTAATATTTAACTTTAATAATTCAAAAATGTTGAATACAAAAATACAGCGTGTTTTCCTCAATGAGACCTTTATTACAAATCAACTTGTGGCAAACAGTTAAACTACATTTAGTTAGACAAACGGAACATATATGCGCTTGAATATGCGGTGCTCTAAAGCAGCGGAACCTGCAGCTGCAAGTCGCATTCTTAAACCGAGACCTCATTTGTTCCAAAAAATCATGACCTCTTTATGATTATTTTTTTGAAATCAAAACGGAAGGTCACAGATAACGGAGTATGGTGTCAAATATTGCACCCTGGTGGTAAAATGTTGAATTGCTGCCACACAGTGAAATTCATTTAATTGCTTCAAGACACACGCTACGCAACGCAACCTGCATTAGATTAAAAAAAGTATTTGATTAATCAATAACAAATTAACGTCATCGATTAAATTCTTAACGATCAATTATCGATCATCGATTAATCATGCCCATCCCTATTGCGCACTGTTTACGCAATCAAAGCTTCAAAAACACAGAAAGAACGAGACCTTTAAACCCAGTGCTAAGATTTGATTGGATTGTCTTGTCATAAACATTTGCCTCAGTAAAGGGTTCATAGCAGCGATGCGTAGGTTTCCCATCTGTTTTCATTTATACTTTTGCGTCGTCCGTGTCGACGTGCAAACGCACGCGCAGACCACTGGTAGGCAGTATCCACGCGTGTAACCACAGTAACAGTGCGATCAGATCTACGTGTACGGCAAGCTGTGTGATTGGTCCACCAGAATCCCTCCCGTCAGGTAAAAAAACTGCGTCATACGTATTTCCGTTTATTTACTTCCATCATTGCTGGTCTTATCAAATCATACACAAAAAGTTGCTGTTTCTTCTTCGTTTGTGGGTTAACTTTCCAAGCTTCTTCTTCTTTGACGATCGGACTGCTACTGTGGTTACATGTGTGGATAATGCCTACCAGCGGTCTTGCGTACGTGTTTGCACGTCGACGCGAACGACGATGCAAAAGTATAAATGAAAACCGACGCGGAACCTACGCCGTAGGACCTATGCACAACTATAACGGCCCCTTAACCCGTAGAGCTTACGCACGACTATAAATCGGGCTTTAATTGTATTACTGGTTATAACAGCAATGCATAATGTTATGCAAATCTTTTTTTGGTCAGAAAACATTAAATTTGTTTTATTAACAATAAACTTTGTTGTTTTATCAGTAGTTTTGGGTTCCTGTATTAAAAATAGATTTATGGTCAATAATCTATCTTTCGTAGTAACTTTATCCCCTACAAGTAGGCCTTCTGTATGCTGTATTGGCATTGCGTAGTTATATATATATATATATATATATTTTTTTTTGTTGCTGCAATGCCTATTGTGATAGGAGAAATATTGTAAAACTCAGCTTGAAAGGAATGAACTTCTGCTTTGCATTTCTTCTGTATTTCTTGTGATTTTTCTCCTATTTAAAACTGTTCCCATATAGTATAACACTGGCAAAGGCATACAAAATAGTTTCATTTTTGGGGGAAAATGTCCTGTATGTTTTGTGATGTGACTATTGCAGATCCATGTCAATGCTGAAAACTATATATTATGCAGCCCTACAAGTATGGCTGCTTAGAAGTCAAGGGATGCAAAGTTATGGGAGGCCTGGCCACACGTCTTCCCAAATTAGAGCGCATGTAATTAAATGGTTGAGTATAGGATGGTGTTTTGCAAGATGTAATGTATGTTTCTGAGCTGTACTTATGTGCTATTTTTGCTACTTTTGGCCTACGACAAGAGAAATTGAGTACAAGAGCAGCTGTTTTAAATCATGAAAGGATAACTTTCTTTTATACTCGGCACAAATTTTCAGGCATGGCAATGTTCAAACATAGCAGGCAAAGCTCCTTTTATCAGTTTTTATGAACTGTATTAACAGCACTACAATTACGCTCAGCTTTTGAAAATACAAATGTTTGGACATGCCTACTCATTGTGTATACACAGTGTTAACAGATTCAGTGTATGCTTATACATTCTTGAAGTATTTCTTTATTACATGTACATTCATGCATTTGGCAGACGCTTTTATCCAAAGTGACTTATACAAAAAAATACATTTTTTATGTGCATGTGTGTTCCCTACAAACACATAAACAGCTTTCCGCTGCTAACACAATGCTCTACAGGAGCTTTTGCATCCAATAATTAATTCCAGATTGACTTTAACATTTTTAAGTTATTTGAAGGAATTTAGTGAAAGCTTTTGGGAAATTCTGAGTAATCCAATTGTTTACTTATTAGTGAGTCAACAGGAAACAGCCAAGGTTTGTTTCACATGATGTTTGGGTTTCTTATTCTAATTTCCTCACAGAAAGTGTTTTGATTTTAAAACCCGACTCCTTTTAGTCAGCAAAATAACATTTACAGTAATATGTAATCTATTCTTTAGTCTCTGTAAGTCTTTTTTATGGCACTACCAGACTTAGTGATTTCCTTACTGTAGCTTTCCTTCCATTAGCCCTTATCAAATATGGAAGTGCTATTGATTTGATTTCCATTGCTCTTTAAACATGCATAACTCTAACGGCCACACCATTTAGACATTTACTCTTATGTTTCATGTTACAGTAGTACAGCACAGCGTTAGCAGCGCAAAAGGTCATGGGTTCGAACCCAGGGAACACATACTGAAAAAATGTAATTTTATCCAAGTCATTTGGATAAAAGCATTGGCCAAATGCACAAATATCCTGTTTTCTAAACACAATCTGACATATGAAGCTCTGATGCAAAAGTGAGTCTGACATGTTCTCTTGAAAATGATTTGTTTAATAGATTAGGTATTTCTGAATGGCCTGAGGCCGGGATTAAGTAGATTTTAAAGGTCATGTTCTTTCTGATCCCATTTTTCAAACTTTAGTTAGTGTGTAATGTTGCTGTTAGAGCATAAATAATACCTGCAAAATGATAAAGCTCAAAGTTCACTGGCAGGCGATATATTTTCTTTAACAGAATTAGCCTTTCAAAGCCTACAGCGAACGGCTGGTTTGGACTACAGCCCTCTACTTCCTGCTTTAATGACGTCACTAGAACAGTTTTTTGACTAAACCCGCAGAAATTCGTCAGTCTCCAGCTAAGCTAACGGCAAGCTAAGCTGCTATCGAATCACAACACGCTAAACAAACTACACAATCAGAACTCGATACGTATTTCTGAAGGAGGGACTTCATAGAACAAGAAAGACATCAGCCTGTTTTGAGGAAAGTGAACGCAGCGGTATACAGATAAGTAAATTGTGTGAAAAATACTGTTTTTTTTACACGTGAAACATGAACACATTATATTGCGCACTGTAAACACAATCAAAGCTTCAAAAACACAGAGATAACGGGACTCATTTTATCATCTCAAAACAATGTTAAAATGTTTTATAGTATAGTTTGTAAATAATTGCTTGTGTCTGATCAATGTCACAGCGGTTTAAAATATTGTTTCGAAGAAAGAAGTTCCGGTAAAGGTGACGGTGGTCTGACCTTTATAGTGATTTATAAAGATTGTGTTGGCAACCTTTTAAATATGAAAGTTGTCTATCAAATCATTATAATGTGACTAGCAAGTTTACAAATGTATTTAATAAAAAAAAAAAATGGAATCAACTGAAGTGTCCATAAAAGCGTTTTAAGAATTTATATCGTTTATTTTGTAATGTATGTTTAAAGTGACTGGTGCTTTGTAAAATTGTCTTGTTTTAGCAGCTGAGATCATTTTCAGATTTAGTGTTGTTGCCGTGAATCAGTTAAGTCTGTAGACCATTGAAGTCAAAAATATTTTCAGTCATCATCACATGCTTAACCCAATGTTGACCTTCACAGTTCATTAACAGCACATAAAAGTAGGCTGCGTCCGAAAACTCTAAATTACTGCCTTCTGTGGCAGCATTCCAAGGCATTAAGGCATGTCCGAATCCAAAGTTATGTTTACTTCCTGACTTCCGAGATCTTGACGCACAATTCTATGTGTGTGCGCGCATGGAGAATGTGATTGGTCGAGCCTGGTCGTCACAGCTCGCGTGGAAGCAGATCCCGACCAGTGAACAGCTGCATTCATTTAATTTCGTAACCAAAAATGTGAGCTGTTTAGCATAGAGGCCAGAATTTTTATTTACAAATTAAAATACATTAAATTGACGATTAGTTTCGGTCCATGGAAAACAAAGCTCTGACGTTCCATTGAGGAAGAGAGTCAGTCGTGTTCACGTGGATAATAATGACCAGTTCTCATGATCAGCTAAATTTTGGATTCTCAAAAAATTTAAGTTCGCAGCATAGACTCGTTCAAGAGTTTTGCTTGAGGCAGGTAGTGGAGTCAAAAAGTTCACTTCTCCTGAATTGCTTGTAGGTATAAAAAAGTGGAGAAATATGCTTTAAACAGATGTTTAACGGGAGCGTCTCATTGGTGTGGCTGTTTATGAAGTGCACAACATTGTTCAATGGTCAGTAATGTTGTTTATTTAGATGCTATTCAGTTGCGGCTGGTTATTTCAATAACTGACTTGTTGCCAGCCGGCTCGTTATTGTGGGGAGTCCGAAACGTGATGCTAGACGAAACTAACTATGATTGGTTGTTTGACATGTCGGTCAAACAGCCTCGTGGGTGTGCTTTGTCCAGAAAAAGCAGCGGAAAACACCAGAAGCTAGACTAATTTGGAATGACGAATATAGACTGCACTGCATGTTGCTTGGTTATTTTGTTCAAAAGTATGGTCAATCTAAGTCTACACGTCATAGTAACTAGGAACTTTGTTTCTAAACACAGCTGCCCAACTGATATTTTTATCTAACATGATATCAGTGAGCCTGACTGAGTTTAAGAGCACTTTATTTGGAGATCATGTACTTTAATGTAGTGTGGGTGAAAGTGCAATGTTAAAATAAAGTTTTTTTTTAATTAAAGAAAAGTGGATGTTTGTATGCAGCCTATATGCTGTCAATTATAGTTATTAGAAAAAATATCGGAATCTGTAAAAATCTATATTGAGGGCATGTTTACACGAGAACGCTCGAGGGTGAAAACGTAAAAATATTTCATCGGATGTGCCTTTCGTTAACACGGCGATGAAGTTTTAGGGGCTTAAAAATGCGAAAAAGTGAAACCACCCTCCAGAGTGGAAATCTTAAAAACAATCTACCGTCGCGTTCTCGTCTAAATAGTAAAAACGCAAAAGTCTGCTCACGGTGGCTCTCGTCGCGTACGCGTATGCGCCAGTTCAGGAAAATAACAAACGTGGGATTATTTCTATACGTCGGACCTTCAAGTTGCCATAGCAGCTCTGATAAATATACAAGAGTCTTTCCAGCAGTTGTACGAAATATTCACAGCTAGTATTACTGATCAGAGAAGACGCATTCATTACCTCAGTCAAACTGTTGATGCGCCAATTCGTCGGAGGCAAACCAGACGGCTTTGGACGAGACCTGGGAGAACCAGGAAGAAGGTTGTACGCAGGCACACAGACTTGTGCTGCGTCCGAAACTGCCTACTTCAAACTATATAGTACGCGAAATGCAGTAGGCGAGGCGAGTAGTATGTCCGAATACATATGCTGCGTCCGAAACTGCCTACTACATACTATATAGTACGCGAAAAGCAGTAGGCGAGGCGAGTAGTATGTCCGAATACATAGTATTCGAAAAACAGTATGCGAAAAGTACCTGGATGACCTACTACGATGGACACTTCACTATCCCATGATGCCCCGGACGAGGAGTTATCCAACGAAGAAGAAGAGGCACGCGGCTGTTTTCGCGCTGAAATGACATGACGTGATGACGACGTATGTCACGTGATGTAGCAACATGGCGGATGTAGTGCGTCCGAATCTCATTCATACTACCAGGATTCATACTATACAGTACCTACTGTTTTAACGCCAAGTAAGTAGGTACTTCATCTAATTCAGTACCTACTATACAGTATGCGGTTTCGGACGCAGCCCTATTATTTGAAAAACCGTATGCGAAAAGTACCCGGATGACCTACTACTTCCGGATAGATTTTGCAGTGTGCATACGATGGACACTTCACTATCCCATGATTCAATTCAATTCAATTTTATTTATATAGCGCTTTTCACAAAAGTCAATTGTTTCAAAGCAGCTTTACATAAATAGAAGCAGTGAAAAGCACAGAGAAAATTATGCCCAGGCAGAGGAGTTATCCAACGAAGAAGAAAGGCATGCAGCTGTTTTCGCGCTGGAATGACATAACGTGATGACGACGTATGTCACGTGATGTAGCAACATGGCGGATGTAGTACGTCCGAATCTCATTCATACTACCAGAATTCATACTATACAGTACCTACTGTTTTAACCGAAAGTAAGTAGGTACTTCATCTTATTCAGTACCTACTAAACAGTATGCGGTTTCGGACGCAGCCTTGGTAGTGTTGTGTGTCAGTGCTTCACATTGCCACCCAGCTGCCTGGAGTGCATACTACATCGAATATCACACACTTTTGCGTCACCATGTGCACGCAGATTTCCCCCTCAAAACGCTCGTATAAACGTGGAATAAAAAGTGATAACGCAACGCCACTTTTGTGTTTTCTTTTCAGATCGTTTCCATGTTAACGTAGCTGACAGGTCACACCTACAGAAAAAAACGGAAATCGAAATCGGCCAAGAAAATTGCAATCGGTGCATATATACACAACGTTTTTTTTCATCTTAAAATAGAAATGAACAACACAGGTCTGGCTAAGCTTGTGTTCCTACAGTTCATGTGGGAACAAACAAACAAGTAAAATGGATGATCTTGAGTGCACTGTAAGTCGCTTCGGATAAAGTGTTGCGCTTTTTGTGTATCACCCTTTATGAGCAGTAATAGTGCTGCTGCTTTTATCTTAAAAGAGATGTTATCATTTTTCCAGCATACTGGTAATGTAACTCCGATATGCACACTTTAATTCCCTTTCCAAAGTTTGTAATATAAGTGCACACTAATGGTACGTTCACACGGGGCGTCAACGTTAGCGCTACTCGTTTACTTTAAAATGGGTGACGTAATGCGTCGGCAAACTAAATTGTGGATCCATCGGCATCATGTCACTGGCGTTGCTTGCGGCAGAAGTTGAAAGTTCCTCAACCGTTCAAGCGTCAATGCAGATGTCAGCAATCAGATCACCTTATGCAAATAACCTAGTGCAGAGCCAGCCTATTATGTCTATGCAAGACCTGAGAATAGAGGAGCATGTGTTGCGGCCTCTGTGATTGGCTGTGGGCCACGCTTCAAAAAACGCTCTCCATCAAGCATTAACGCTGACGCCTCGTGAATGTACCATAAGTGTCGTCACGCCTATCTTTTAGCCCCCTGTAAAGACACAAAACCAACACCCCATATCATCACACATAGCATTACAAGAATACACAAAAGTTCAACTCAAAGTTTAGAGTGTTCAGAAAATAAAGCTGCGTCTTTGTTTGAAATAGGGCAGATCTGATTAAATAGTGATTTGCATGCATTCATCTAACCTGCAAACTGAAGACCTGTTTGATACTGGTTTGACCAGTTTTCTACAGCAGCTAGTTTTATTCCAGGGAACAGGAAGTGATAGTTAGTGAGCTGTGCGATTCACTTTCACACAGAAGGAACATCAGATCATCAGATAAACGCAATATAACTTAAATCAGGATGCCTGAGGAGGAAGATGCTTACAAAAAGACCGGTAATGTTGATTTGATTGTGTGCACGCCTGTATGTTTGTTTGTTTGTTTGTTTGTTTTCATTCTTTTGGGTAGTGTGGGAAACTCCTTATCAAGCCTTTAACAAAACTGAAGCTGCTTATAAAGACTAGTTACATGTAAATTTGATTTATTTATTACTTTTACATGAGTAATAAGATTAATTTAGTGATTAGTGCCATACCTTTGTTTTGCAGTCAGCCTTATTTAATGAAATGACATGGGTTTATGTTAGAAATTACGTGTGAGTGTGATTTTTACTATACATCCACCAACTTTTGGTGCATTTAAAACTACTGCTGTGCTTTGCTTTCGTCTCATGAAACTGATCTTTAAACTGGCTTTTTGTATGCATGACAATACACTGTGGTGCCTGTGAACTAGAGCACTCAGCCTTTGAAAGACTCCCTTTAGTGGGTGTGGATGTTTACAACAAACTGAGATGGCACACAGCAGAAAATCCAGTGTCATTACGTTCCCATGAAGCAGTTGAGGTTGAATATGTTTAAGAGATCAACTGCAACTTTCTATGAGGAAAGAAATTCATGTAAAAGTGAAGGCAAGCAAAATTTGATGACAAGATGAATGGCATTATTGCACCTTGCTGTTTTTATATGAATAAGAGTATGCATTATGATGTTGATCAATGTGTAAAATTGTTTTCACACCTGAGCAGAGCAAATTTTCAATATGTTGTAATTGTCTGTTACTGTAAGTTAACCACAAAAATGTGGTTAAAAATAATTCTGGGGAGGCAACATCTCCAAATTTTCCAACAACAGTTTTCCAGTGTTTAAAAGTAAGAAGATTTCCACATCTGGTTTCAGTTTAGATCTGTTCTGTTTAGAAACTTTATGGAAGTATAGTGGCACCAGATTGTAGTAGGACGTGCACTTTAAGTTTGAGTTTCATAGCATTAGACAAGAAAATCAAATGACTTTTAAATCTTTTCTAGATTCACTTCTCTGAGCATTGTGAGTCACAAGTGAATGTGTTAGTCATATCCCTCACTGATTCCAGTAACACAAGTACTGTAATGAAACCAGAAAGTATCCATTCCACTCAAACTTAAGTTTTTAGGGTGCTTTTTGTGTCTCTGGTGCTTCCACACTCATACAAACTTGGAAAAAATTAATCCATGCTGTTTTGAGTTAGCTACAGGTTTCTGAATGTCCTCTGCCTTGGGTCTCAGATGTTTACATGCATACACATTCATTCTTATTTGTATTTATCCTTATGTTAGCATATAAAATGGAGGAACAAGTGAGTCAAATGACATCACGATTTTTGACAGTGCTGTTTGGATATTATGTATTATACTACTGTACTGCGTGTTTATGTGTTTACCGGAACCTAAAGCGTAGTCAGGGCTCGCAAAATTTTTAAATCCCTGGTAGCCCTACGGGCAGGCACTCTTTCATTTTTGGTAGCCCGAAATGAATACAACTAGCCCGAATAAAAAAATACACTGTTTAATGTAGAATATTGATAAATCCTGGATTTCCATGTAAGCCAACTATTTCTGCCCATCCCCAGCTAACAATTTGGTTCCCAAAACGTTCCCATAACATTCGTTTTTGGTTTCTAGAATGTTATTTTCCAAGGTTTTTGTTTGATAGCAAGAAATGTTTTCTTAAAGAAAATAAACATTCCCCTAATGTTATTTTTAGGTTATTTTAACGTTTCCCTAACGTTAGAATAATTGAATTGTTATACCGTAAAACTTCAAATAATAGCCCGGGCTTTTATTTTCCCAAACCTATCATCACACCAGGCGTCTAAAAGAGACAGGCGTCTATAAGAGACAGGCTTTTAATTTAATTGTTCCAGCATGACAGCAGGAGATTACCACATATTACGTTTTATTTTTAATTTGAATGTGTTTAACAAATTAGTTTGTGTAATAACAACAGTCTTAAATTATTGGCAGTATAAATAAAGCAAACAAGGATATGTTTTTTTATTGGTTGTTGTGTGAAATCTTACACGGATACAACAGTGCTATTTTCTGATTGGCTATTGTGTACCCTCTTTCTCTTTTTTTGTATTGGCTCGCTCGACTAGAACTCTAGGGAAGACGGGCTTGATAGAGAGAGAGCGAGAGCAGTGCGGCCAGATACATTTTGGGCGCTGCAGCATATTAAATATGATAAATAGTGTTTCTGCGTGAGAAATACAATGTGTGGCGGGAGTGCATACATGACAAAAGACTGAAAGCCCGGCTATTATCAGTGGCCTCAAAACACTACCGGCCCACCGGCAAAAGTCCCGTCTCTCCCGATTGCCACTTCGCTACTGTCATCATCACTTCAATCCTTGCGACGAAGCTTGTTGTGTTGTCATAGTGATGAGTAATGGAACGACTGCGTCTGTCACGTGACATCTACCGGTAAGCAAAAAAAAACTTTAGCGTGTTCAATCTGCACCATAGAACTGTCTTAAACAGACTATCTGACGGGTTTTAGAAGATTAAATACAACCCGAAACTAAAAAACAGACCAGGCCTTTATTTGAGACAGGCGTTTATTTACCCAAACCTGTCGTCACACCAGGCGTCTAAAAGAGACAGGCGTCTATTTGGGACTCGGCTATTATTTGAAGTTTTACGGTATTACTGAAATATTATATGAATGTATTATAACACAGGTTATTTTTAATATAATTTAATATAATAAAATACCTCAACACATCACACATTGTATTTAGATAACATTATTTTATCAAATATATAAACAACCAGTGACTTTAACACAATATAGAAGACTTAAAACAGATATTTATTAAAAAGGAATAAACATTTAATTCCCTTTAGGTTAACAGATCTTACCATAGCCGTTTATTTTCACTAGAATAATGTTAGACTCTGAGGAAAAACGAAATTATAAATAAACATTATATACACTTTAGGTGAAATATCTTACAACTGCTGTTTAGTCACCTATCTAAAGCTTCCAACATTATATTATCTTAACTCTTTCCCCGCCATTGACGAGATATCTTGTCAATTAAGAGAAAACGCTTCCCCGCCAATGACGAGATTTTCCGTCTTTCCGCAATACCGCTATTATCTCTTCCGCAACTTTTTAAACCCGGAAGTATTGCCCTATGGCAAGCTGCTGCATGTCCGTGTCTGTTTTAAAGATCGCTCTGAATGGGATCTCTTTGAAAAGTCCGACACAAAAATTGAATTATCTCTGCTTTTTGCTCAAAATATGGTGTTTTTGCAAAAACCTACCCATATTCAAAAGCTGATTGCAAAAGAACCACTAAAGGTAGGATGAAACGTTTTTTTTTTTGTTTGAAAGCAGAGGGTCTGTTCTTTCATTTGGTATATTGTATGTTTATATATTTAAAGAAGAACATTTTCTGGAAGGCATTAAACTTTGGTGAAAATCATGAAAAAAGCTGGCGCTGGCTGGCAACTTTTTAAAAAAACGCTGGCGGTGAAAGAGTTAATAACGTAGACGTGTCAAATCAATCGGAAATCCCTGAAATAAATTTTCCTTCTCACATATTTAAGTTACTAACTGAAGAAAGAAAAAAGAAACACTAAAACAATGTTAGTCTATGAGGTAAAAATGAAATAACGTTGTTATTTTTTTTTAAATGACTTGAAGTCATGCTGAGCACAAGAGCAAGCAGGTGCTCGTGAAGAGCGAAGCCGGGAGAAGCGCGTTCAGAGGTTCGCGCGCATTTCAGACGTGCACATCAAAGGATGGGTTTATTTATGCTTTCACTTTATTTTCTGACAGTTTCACTTGTTACGTGAGAATAATGACTGACAAGAGGACGCGCTGCCGAAATACATACAATATAACTACCTAACTAAATCTGAGACCAAGCAAAAACATTAAATTATTATTTCTTCCCCAATTTAGGCCGACGAGCAGGGCGGAGATACATTTCGGTAGCCCGACAGGAATTCACAATAGCCCCGGGACGTCGGGCTAGCGATTTTGCGAGCCCTGCTCATATACAGTGTTACGACATAATAAGGTCAGATTGTATATTATATTCTATTACCAGATGTTCATGCGAAATCATATGTAAACAACAGACTATATGTCTATATTTCATGGATTATACGCATTTGTGGACAAAAATGGTCATTGGATATATTCTATTAGACGGTTTTCACAGACTTGATTCGATTTGCGACCGTTATATCAACACCTCGTAAGAAGTCCCGTTTATATTCTGCATGTTGTCATCTGGACTTCTGTCACTAAATACCACATTTATGATGCTAAAGCATCTGTATCTTAATAGCGATTTATAGTAATATTAATATCATTCATGTTTGTAGACAGTAGGCTATATGGATATGGTTAGTAGCGTTAAAAAAAGTGGACATCATCCCGCCCACAAATTGGTGCGCGTCGAGGGGGTGAACTTGTGTGTTTTAGCAGTCATTTGCCATTGAGAATGAGGTGGCTAACCACTATGCTCATAGATATGTATATAAAGGCTAGATGGCTCAAGGCGGAGTCAGCTGTGTCGTCACTTGGCGGCCATCTTAGGTCAGTGCTGCCATAGTGCTGCTCCCTGCTGCTGTGGACGGAAGGTGAGTGACATACGCCAACTAAAATGCTCGTAACTTGCTGAATTCTTAACGGATTTACAAACGGTTTGGTTTTTTACAAACGTTATTAATGTGGCTATAATTATGGATGCTTTAACATGTTTCATGAATTTTTTATTTATTTTTAGTATACGTATTCAGTGTCATAGGTACATCTTTGACGTTTATAACAAACCAATCCGTTTGAAAATCGGTAAAAAATTAAGCAAGTTATGGTCATTTAAAAGTACCTGCATCATTAAAACTCAATGCTACGAGTGAGCGAGCGCCCTGTCCTAAGATGGCCGCCAAAATGCGGACGTTCAACTCAATTGGCCATCAGCGCGGACGAGCCATCTAGCCTTTATATACATATCTATGACTATGCTAGTTAGTTTGCAGGGTGGTTTCTCCTGCAAAGCCAGTGACCAGCCACCGTACTTCTCAAAAGTTATAAGAAATATATATTGCTTTTTTTTACAATTCTACATGAATTAACTGACTAAGTAATAGTGTTTTGTCAAACTAAAAGTGTTTTGCCAAACTAACCAAGACCAGGCTTACAGAGTGTACTTATTAGTGATACTTTTTTGCTTGATTTGTCTGTTGGCATAATAATACATAAACCGTTTATAATAATATACCGTATATGGTCTGTACTGCTCTCGCAATACCAACACATGACTTTAGAAGTGGGGGCGTGGCCAAAGGAGCAGCAGCTCATAAATATGTATTGACCACATCAAAACGGCACAATCTGAAATGCACTGAAACAGGCTACTAGAGATGGGTAAGAATCTTTTCCTACAAGCTATTTCGAGCAAACAACTTCTGAAACATGTTTTATGGAACTCCTCTCATACACCTATTTAACTTGTGGAAAAGCAGGTATAATATGGGCACTTTAAAAAACAAAGCATATATTGTTTTTGGGCAAATGTATTTTTGTTAAATGTTTGGCTTGAAAAGTATTCCACTTGCATTGACCTTTTGTATTGTAATGTAATACAATCTTTCGTTAGGAAATTGATACATGTCTTAAAGCGATAATTCACCCAAAAATAAAATTCTGTCATCATTTACTCAATCACAAACCTTTCATGAAACCCTTTCACTTCCATAGTATTCCTATTCCTACTATGGAAGTTAATGGGGTCCACGAATGATTTGGTTACAAACATTTCTCAAAATGTCTTCCTAAGTGTTCATCAGAACAATGAAATTTACACAGTTTTGTAACAACATGATAGTGAGTAAATGACAGAATTTAAATTTTTGGGTGAACTATCCCTTTAGTGTGGCTTAAGTGAATAAATACGTTTGGTGCCACTGTTTATTTTACTTGATCTGCTTGACTCATGCTATTTGATATGTTAATAAAATGTAAGACTTGTCACCCTTCAGGTTAGGTTTGTTAAAATCTAAATTAGATACGATGCGTAATACGATACAGTGGATGGGATGTGATACATTGGTGGTATTTTGGGAATAGAATAACATATAATTTTGAGAAAGCTGTCATCAAGAACACCATCATTTGCAAACTTTAGCGATTACTTCCTGTCACTCTTGAAGTTTAGAGATAAGAAGCTATCTAGTGGTCAGAGTGTAAACTGAAAATGAAACGACTACCACGAATAAAAAAATCATTAATACTGACTGAGAATTGATACAGAATCGTCAAACAGAAATATCCCGATATGCACGTGTATTAACATTTTCTTGCACCGGTTATCTTAATTATGAGCAGTATATTGAAAGTGATGCTTGTTGTGTAAAGCAGCTTGAGCATATAGCTCCTCATAACACGGATGTATTTCTTTAATGATTAAACATGCCATGAGTCAAAAAAAACCCAATGTGTGCCTGGTTTGTGTTCATGCCCGCCCTAAGTTTAATTATTTTCTAATTTGTTGTGGATATGGCAGTATGATTCATCTGGTCACATAGTTTGTGTTGCTAGATGCTTTGGTTTGTAAAGTATATGTGAGATGAATTATTAGCAGGGTTTGTATGCAGATGCTTCTGTCAATCACTGGACTGGAATGTCAGTTTCCATAAAAGCCTTGGAGTAGATGAATGATTCACAGATAAACACTGCGTAGTATAGTTCAGCTACAATCGTGTTTGACAAAAGCCTAAACAGTATATTCATTAAATGTAACATGTTTTTTATAATAAATTATGTGATCCTGCCATTGAAAACCCAGATGAAGTTTTTGTTTTTTTTGGCGATTTGCTGTATATACTACATAAAATCATCTTACATGCCAAAAAGAACATTATATTGAATATATAACCTTGATATCTTTATTATTAAAAGATCATGTCAAAGATTAAAATCAATGAGTGAAATCAAACTTTAAAGGGACTCATTTTCAAGCTCCCCTAGAGTTAAAAATTAGATTTTTACAGTTTTGGAATCCATTCAGCTGATCTCCGTGTCTGGCGGTACCACTTTTAGCATAGCTTAGCATAATCCATTGAATATGATTAGACCATTAGCATCGCGCTGTTCAACTCTAGGGGAGCTGGAAAATGAGCCTATTTTCAAAAAAAGTGGTGTCCCTTTAATGCCTTATGAGACTTTAGCCTGCATTTCACAAACAGGATCACATATTTGCTGGTATTTGGGCTGCTATCTTTGGTGTATTGAATGCTTTTTTGGATTATATTCAGTTTGGCTTTATCTTGTTCTTGCAGGTGAGGCCAAAAAATATGACCCCACCTTCAAAGGGCCTATCCATAACAGGTAGGAAAAAGCTTTTGAAAAACAAACATCCAACCATAAGTATAAAATTCATTTATACCACAGGGCTGTTGAATGCTTTATTCTTATTAGTTGAGAATTTTTTTGATAAACGCACAAATGTCTTAAAATAACCACCAGAGCAATGTCTGTGGAATAACTGACTCCGGTCCTTTGAATTATTTCCGCTTTGCGTCGTGCTGCATTACTACCTTGGGTGGCCCATCATCAATTATTTCTTACGTAACATGTAACTACTTTTCAAGACTGCTTGTCTCAGACATTGTTTACATAATAGAGATGCCTCGAAAAGAAAATTGAGAAATACAGTTTCATTTCAGTATTCAGTAGACACCCACAGTCTGACTTTCAGTGGTTGTGTAGTCTAACGTATGACGTATGTGTTAAAACTATTGTGGTGCTGTGGTTGTTTTCTGCATCACATGTTTGATCTCTGTTACAATGTGTTTCTCTCTGCACCACAGAGGATGTACAGACATCATTTGCTGCATCTTGTTCCTGGTGGCCATAGGGGGTTACCTTGCAGTGGGAATTGTGGGTAAGTCAGTCTGTTTGTCTACTGTTAAAAATGCAAAGTTTGATAACGGATGTGGGACTGCATGAGACGTGAAAGACTTTTACATTTTTGGCTGGCATACATTCTGACGAACAAAAATTTAGCAAGATCAAACAAAATGCACTCTTTTCACTTAACGCAAAAATGTGCCGTTTTTTATGTTTTAAAGAAATAAAGCAGTTCGAAACAAAATGGGCATTACATCATTGAATTGTACATTAGCTTAAAGAAGACTTAGGCTGCAGTCACACCAAAAGCGCTTTAAACGCTTGCAAACGCAAGGCGCGACGCACTGCCTTTTTAAAAAAAAGAGCAGTGCGACGCGGCTTTTCATATTGCTAAGCAACCACCGAGTCAGCTGTCTTGTCAATCAAATATTGAAGCGTGAGCGCTCTTTTGCTGTTAACTGTCATATCAGCAGAAACTTTAAAAAGAGGACGCTTACTCTGACCTTTTTTAAGGATGAGAGGTGCACAAACACACAGGAGAGAGTGAGCGAGTGGTGTCCGGTTCTTCAAAGCAACTGTAAACTTCCCTCACCACAACGTAAGGCCCGCCTCTCCCCTCATTCGATTGGACAATGGAAAGACACGAATGACGTCGGGCGCTTCTCCGCTCTCAGCGCTCCTTCAAAAACGCGTGCGCGGCAGGCGGCAAAAAACCGCAAGGCGCTCGGCGCGCATAAACGGCGCGCAAACGCGCCCTGCCCATAGAATATAATTCAAAAAAGGCGCCTGCAACTGCCATAAACGCTTTTGGTGTGACTGGCCCCTTATGCGCATATTTCTGGTATAAACTTGCCAGTACTCACAATTCATATTCTTCTTCAGCCTGGTCTCACGGTGATCCACGGAAAGTGATCTACCCTACGGACAGCGCGGGACAGTTCTGTGGACAGGGAAACCTGGAGTAAGCAATGCCAAGATCGAGACTATCATTGTTTTGCCATCTTCATACGTGCATTTATTTATCCTCTCAGTGAATTACATTTGACAGTGTTCGTTTTTGTGATGTGTAATGCAGGAAGAAGCCGCTGTTGTTTTACTTCAACATGATGAAGTGTGCCAGCCCCATGGTCCTGCTGGAGTTTCAGTGTCCCACCCCTCAGGTTTGTGTCCTTCCTACCCTTTTGGCAAACTACTATTCTTATGTGTTGCGAATGCATGCTTTGCTCACTATGCATGAAATGCTTTGGTAATCTACTGGGCGCCCATTAAACTTCTTTTTATAGACTGTATCAGCAGTAACAACATAAACAAGTGGCTTTCGTGGTCATCACGTAACTTCCGGTAAACTCCGCTAAGAATAAATAACAACAAAGTCCTTTTAAAGTAGCTTATTTATATTAGAAGCAAAATATACGACACATAGATTACCTAGGAGAGCAAAACATTTGTTATTTTCAGTGTGATATTTGTTTAAAAGTTCAGTTTAGCAACTAGTCAGACCAATAAACGGAAAGTAAAGTTCAGACCAGATGCGCAATCGCGTGACCGCACGTGCGTCCGATGAAACGGTCTATCGCTAAAAAAAATTAATTGTGCATAATAGCAGCCAAAATGTAAATAATTTATATTATATTGAAAAGTTCATGCATTTTTTTCAGAACAATTTAAAGTCTATTAATCATTAATAATAATCACAATTACAATATTAATGTTAATATTCGACAATATGATTTTAACTATATTCGGCACTCGTCTTTATCTGGCCCGCCAGTCATCTTTGTTTCATTTAAAATCAGCATGGTTACTTTAAAGGCGCCTTTCCAATGGACACGACAAATGACGGCAAAAGTAAATATGAGTTTTCAGTAATTGAAAAACAAAATACTGCATACAAGATTTGTTTTTTAATGTTTTATAACAAATGACCCTTTAACAAAAATTAACACAAGTTAGCCTATAATATGTAATAATATACAGTTAGGAAAAGAAGTATTTGAACACCCTGCTATTTTGCAAGTTCTCCCACTTAGAATTCATGGGGGGGTCTGAAATTGTCAACGCATGTTCACTGTGAGAGAAATAATAAAAAAAAGTCACAATATATGATTTTATAACTATTTATTTCTATGATACAGCTGCAAATAAGTATTTGAACACCTGTCTACCACCAAATTCTGACACTGTTAGTCTGCCTTTAAAATGTCCACCTCCACTATGATCCTAAATTAGATGCACCTGTTTGAGGTCGTTAGCTGCATAAGGACACCTGTCCACCCCATACAATCAGTAAGAATCCAACTACTAACATGGCCAAGACCAAAGAGCTGTCCAAAGACAAAATACTTATTTTCCTCACTGTATATATAATGGGTGAAAGTAAAAAAGAATAAGAGGTAAAAAAGCCGATGGTGTAGTGGGCAGCGTTCCAACTTTTGGCGACCCGAGTTTGATTCCCGGCTTGTGGTCATTTGCCGCTTCCATACCCCTCCCTCCTCCATGTACTTTCGTGTCCTCTCCTCTATCGCTGTTTAAATACAAAGGCAAAATGGAGAAAACATTTAAAATAGGGGTAAACGTTTTGTCCGGATCCTATTTACATTTTTAAAATCTGGAGTAGTTGAAGACCCCTGCTTTAGGCAATAACTTCATACATTGACATATATTTATTTTTTATTTCATGTTTGATTTCTGTCTATGTTTAGCTGTGTGTAGAGAAATGTCCTGATCGTACTACGACTCTGGTTAAGGCCTACCCAAATCCACTGGAATGGTCATATTACAAAAGTTTTTGCAGAGAAGATCCTGGAAAGAAAGTGAGTGAGTTTGAATCAAAAACATTTTTTTTCTGTTTTAACTTTATGTTTTAAAATTCCTGTAAATACGTATTGACTGATCAGTTTTTTTGTGTTTACAGACTGTGCCAGAAATTTTGCAACAAAAACTGTGCCCGGCAATTCTAGTTTCCAGCAAACCATGTACGTTTGTTGTTGTTGTTGCTTGAATATTTATTAGGATTATTGGAGAGTAAGTTTCTGTTTTATATCGCTGTAACACAAGCATATTCATCTTTCTCAGTTTTGCAGCGCTGTTTTCCATCTATGGGCAAAAAGGGCGGAACTATCACAGTGGGCGATAGCGAGACGTTTACAGATGCAGATGGAAATAAGAGAAATGCCAAAGACCTGGTGGACGGGATGACGTGAGAAATACATATATTTATAAGTCTCATGTGTTAAACCAAGTGAAACATACACACTCTTCACACTCTCTGATGTGAAAAGTGAACATGTTTGACCTCACAGACATCCCTACATTTTAAAACTTTTCTGCTCAGTCAGATATTTATCTTATCTTTGTATAACAAAGGGTAAACCTCAAATAAAGAGTTTTGTTTTTGCTTTATGATGATAACAGGAATGCCACAGTAGTCATAGAGGGTCGACAGGTTGCAATGAAGATCTTTGAAGATTACACAAAGTCTTGGTACTGGATCTTACTGTAAGGATATTTTTTATAGTCCTTATTTCTCCTTCAGTTTTAAAATGAAACTACTCATGGGCCTTTAACATGATGTGATTGAGTGTTCATCTGTTTCTTTGTGTTCAGTTGTTTGGTGATGGCTCTGGTGGTGAGTCTGATCTTCATCGTTCTTCTGCGTTTTCTGGCTGGATGCATGGTTTGGGTCATGATCCTCATGGTCGTCATTGTCATCGGATGTGGTACTGTCTTTATTCTCCACTGTATTCATTCATTTTTAGTAGTGTGTAAAACATTTATCGGGCTAGAAAGACATTTTTACACTTAATAATGATGGGAATAGTTTCACTAATCTCTCATTTGTCATGTTCAAAGGTATCGGTTTCAGCACTTATAAATATGTCAATCTGAAGGAAACACCTGGTGCTAATGTTACTCTACAGCAGCTGGGCTTTCAACCCGACTTCAGCGTTTACCTGCACATCAGACAGACCTGGCTGGCCTTCAGTGAGTTACTTTTTTCTAACTAGAGGTCTTCTCGGGTCAAAAGAAATGTACCAGACCCAAAATTACCCAAATCACTTTTTTACCCATACCTGACGTGCATAAATAATTAAAAATAATAATAATAATAAAAATGATAATTTTTATAAAAGAAACCCGACCTGAATGTAAATGCCATCAATCATAATGCTGCGGTAGAGGCGTCAAGCGCGATTGATTTCAATGTTAAGTCAATGTGAAGATGAGGCGTTTAGCGCAGTGCGGTAGACGCGATTCCACCTCATTCACGCGTCTAGTGGGAATTGAGCGTTTCTGCGGCAAACGTGCGAATCAGGAGCTTGTTTTAATAATGATGAATAATGAGTCGCAGAAGCCCTTCCCATGATGCGAATTTTCACGTGAATGTCTCGATTACTAGAATTTCATGCGCGAATAAAGCGATTTTGACGCCTCAAACGCGCCTAGTGTAAACGCAACATAAGACTTTGCCGCATGCCGAAGTGTTGTTGTGTAACCCAACTTTACATCACATTAAAAACTGAAGGATGAATCGGTCGGTTTACTATTTGTCAGATGGTGTCTTTTCATTAGGAACAGCTAATTTAAGAAAATATTTATCTTCTGATGGGAAAAATTTATCGATAATAAATTTACTGATATCTGATGCGGGGAAAAAAAGAAAGAAATGTCGAACTATATATTGACCACTGCACTATACATGGTTCCCATGGGTTCTTGAAATCCTTTAAAGTTTTTGAATCTGGGGGAAATAATTCCCTGGGAAGTTTTTGAAAAAATACATACATAGATACAGCTTGATCTACTTTATGCAAGAAGTTTTCTGGAAAAAATCCATATTATTCCCTGTGTAGTGTAGGTTAATAAAAATTCTAGACTTTTTAAGCACACGTGCTAAACTGTTCGGTTTAAATGCTTATATCTTCTGTATGTAAATGTTGATTCATACCAAAATGCTTTT
Organism: Paramisgurnus dabryanus; assembly: GCF_030506205.2. Lineage (NCBI taxonomy): Eukaryota > Metazoa > Chordata > Actinopteri > Cypriniformes > Cobitidae > Paramisgurnus > Paramisgurnus dabryanus. The sequence goes on from NC_133339.1 coordinate 4,432,075, forward strand.
TTGCATGGTTGTATTTGACACATGAAAACGTCTCGGGTTACGTATGTAACTGTTGTTCCCTGAGAATGGATTGAGATGCTTCGTCTCCCTTGCCATACTTCCTGCGTCCCTGTAACGGCGTCTTTGGCAATATTTCAGATGGCGATATACTTACAGGCTCCTGTGTCACTCTGTCTTTGTCGTTAAGCCTCACCATTGGTCGAATTTGATACACATTCGAAAAAAATGATTGGCTTGCGGGACTATCACTCTCTCTCGCGACCATGGCACCACCCCTGTTGCTATGGGATCTGCCCACACATGCGCACACCCGATTGATTTGAACGTGCACGAGGCACTCCATGAAGAGCAAAAGTATGTCAGAGAAAGAGCATTCAGAACTCACAGTACCTGCATATCCAGTCAGCGATGGAAAACCAGGCAAAAAAGGAATAAACAAAGCAATCAAACGAGAGTAAATATCGCATGGCTTTTCCTCAAGTCGACGATGCTGTAGCGGTATTGTCTCCAGAGTGTAGTCCTCATCAGAGTCAACAATGCTTTAATCACGGAAACTCTTCCATGCAAAACACTGGCTTAATAGTGAGTACTAAAAGCCATCCTATTTGTTTATATTAATAGTGATAAAGTTAGATGTATTATTACATGCGATTGTGACATGATGTTGCTACATGTACTGCGCTCCTTCCTCTCCGCTCGTCTGAGGTAAATATGCTGCTCCCAGCAGAGCCGGTCAGCGTCGCGCGTTCATGTGTTTTGGGGGCGTGGCTTTAGAAGAAACCCAGAAGGGAGGGGGTGGAGTGAATGGAAAATGAGCTGTGTTTAAAGGTCGTGAGAAGTCTACAGACAATCGATTTTTATACTTTCTTTTTCAGAGTACTTACATTTTACTCATGTATTGGTATATAAAGACAGTTTAAACCAATTTGTAAAAAAGTTTTTTTTAGATAATTCCTGCCTATCCTGCCTTTAACTAAGGTGTGGGAACCCTGAAAATACCGGCCTATCACTATCAAAGTATTTTGCTCGTAAGTAGATGTATAAGCACAAAAATATGTCCTGTTTCTCTCTGCAGTAATTATTCTGGCTATCCTGGAGGTCATCATCATCGTGGTCCTCATCTTCCTTAGGAATAGAATCCGAATTGCAGTTGAGCTTATGAAAGAGGCCAGCAGGTCTGTTGCTTTCTGCACAATATAAGTGCTGATCCTTCAGATGTTATGGTAGATGTTTACAGACGTAACACCTAGTGTTGATATATAAGTTAGTATATAAGAAGGATGTATTTTTTAGTATACAGTCTTGTTTACTCAATTTCTTTGATTTCTTTCAGAGCCATCGGTTATGTGATGTCATCACTGTTCTACCCTATTTTTACCTTCTTCCTCCTGACTATAGTCATCGCCTACTGGGCCGTCACTGCGGTGTATCCTTCTTGAGAACATTATCGGGATTGATATTCATTAACACAATGACTTTAGACACCAGCTGATATCTTGTAGTCTCTTTATATTAAAAGGGGTGAATGCCATCTGTAGGACTAAATAGGCCAATGTTTATATTCAAATCTTTTAGCATATTTCAGTGCTAACAAAACAAAGCAAACTAAATTCGGATTTAAACCTGATTTTTAAGGATTTTCTTTAGCCATGTGATTTAACTCTTTCACCATCAACGTTTTTAAAAAATTGCCCGCCAGCGTTTTTCATGATTTTCACCAAAGTTTAATGCCTTCCAGAAAATGTTCTTCTTTAAATATATAAACATACAATATACCAAATGAAAGAACAGACCCTCTGCTTTCAAACAAAAAACCTGTTTCATCCTACCTTCAGTGGTTCTTTTGTAATCAGCTTTTGAATATGGGTAGGTTTTTTCAAAAACACCACATTTTGAGCAAAAAGTAGAGATAATTCCATATTTGTGACGGACTTTTCATAGAGATCCCATTCAGAGCGATCTTTAAAACAGACACGGACATGCAGCCGCTTGCCATAGGGCAATACTTCCGGGTTAAAAAAGTTGTGGAAGGTGGATAATAGCGGTATTGTGGAAAGACAGAAAATCTCCTCATTGGCAGGGAAGCGGTTTCTCTTGATTGACGAGATATCTCGTCAATGGCGGCGAAAGAGTTAAAGGGCACATATTATGCCCATTTTTATAAGATTTAAAAATTGTATCAAGTGTGCCTAGTATGTGTCTGTGGACTTTCAATTTAAAATACCCCACAGATCATTTATTATAGCATGTCCAAAATGCCCCTATTTGGGTGGGAGCAAAAAAAGCACTGTTTTCATGTGTGTACCTTAAATGCAAATTAGCTCACTCCATTGCCAACAGACAGTGGGTGCTTTCGGTTAAAAATGAATCTGATTCTTATGAATACAGTATGAGACGATGGTATATTTAGTGCTATAATGTGGTAACAAACACATTTAGAAAAGCTTTTGGCTAAAATTAACCAGTTAGGCAGTGGCCGTGGGCAGGGCTTTGTTTGTGTGACGTTATATTAACCAGAGTATTAAATAGGGATGCACCGAATCCAGGATTCGGATTCGGCCGAATACTGGGCTTTTTGACGGGGTTCGGGATCGGCCGAATCCTAGATTTTTTTTCAACCGAACCCTAGGCTTGCACTACGCTGGTCGACGTCACGCGGCCGTTGATTACACACATCGGGTGCTGACGTGGAGATAAGCTTTTTCTTTCGGTGAGCCTTAGAGGGGGTTCACATTTCGCGAATGCGAGCGTGTTGCACCGCATCGCTTTCATTATGCATAGGCTTATGGTAATTGTCAAAATAGTTTTTCCCACTTGTCATTCTGGCATAATGTTGCCTATCCTTTTTTTTTTACAGTTAAAATTAAATAAAATGAAAAATACACTGCTGTGGACGTTGTTTACTTCATTAATGTGTTTTACTGTGTTAATGGAATAAGGATGCGAATAGGATTCGGTATTCGGATTCGGCCGAATCTTAAACCGTGGATTCGGTATTCGGCCGAACCCAAAAAATCTGGATTCGGTGCATCACTAGTATTAAAACAGTACGTCTATTGAAGCTGCTTTGGTTTTTATTGGGAATTAAAAATGAAGGTGTGGGTAAATGTGTTCACACACTACCAGCACACAATTATGCCCAAATACCTTGTAAAAGTGGATTTTGCAGATGTTTAAGTTGTTGGAGATATTTTATATAACAGTTATAATTTAGCACAATATAAAATCTGTTCCAAACTCATTCCTAATGTGTATCCCAGTGTATTTGCTCAAGCAAATATGTGTACTGTATGTTGTAAAATAAGATGTTGTCATCAGAAGTCATGCTGTTAACCCTTAATTGTCCTAATCAGCTTTCTCTCTACATCCAGTCAAGCGGTTTATAAAGTTTTCAATGAAACAGAATGTTCTCATTCTAGAGAAACCTGCAACCCTGAGGTATGGGCTCAACACTACTGTACATTTTAATATGCCGTCTTACAGTGTGTTCACACCAGACGCGAATAAAGCGAATAAATTCATTCATCATTCGCTCTAATCATGCTGCAGCATGCCTACAGCGTCTTTGCATTGACTTCAGATGTAAATCACTTTCGCTTAACACTTCATTCGCATCTGGTGCGAACGCACCATGAAGCCCTGTGTGCGTATATTATTATTATTACTGAAATTGTATGGTAGCCTACTTCATTTGATACAAACGCTGTTGTGTAAAGAAAGTTCTGCAAATAAGCATCTGCATTGCTTATTTTAAACCCATGCTAACTGACCACTAAAATTAATTGTAAAAAAAATCTTAAATGTAAAAAATGGGATGTTTGTAATCTTGGGATCACTGTAACATAATATAGAGCTGTGCACTTCTACAAGACTACAGAAAAAAAATGTAAAAGCAATATATAAATAATCTAGCAAATGGAAAATGCAAATGAATAAATATAAAACCATTTATTATTTTTTAACACATTTGTGAGACCTAAAATTTTTTTTAATATTACCAATTTGAGCACCTGCTCCTGTTCCACATTTCAATGTAATATGACCTTATGTTAAGAAGATGAATGAGCTATGTTTCTCATTTCTCCCGTCTTTGCAGAACTTCACCATGTCTGACATAAAGAAAGACTGTCCACGCTCCGACTGTCTGTTTGCTTTTTATGGTGGGGAAACGGCGTACCACAAGTATCTGATCCTCTTTCAGTTCTACAACGTCTTCCTGTTCTTCTGGTGTGCCAACTTCGTCACTGCCCTGGGTCAGATGACTCTTGCAGGGGCTTTTGCATCCTACTACTGGGCTTTAAATAAATCCAAAGACATGCCCACCTTCCCTCTCTGTGCCGCTTTGGGCAGATCCCTCAGGTGATGCTAAATTTGTAGCTTTTAGTTAATTTCTGTTCACTATCTTTACACAAATGTACTTTTAGTGGATGTTTTAGTGTAATTTATTTCGTTCATATGCAGGTATCACACAGGATCCATGGCGTTCGGCTCTCTCATCCTCGCCATTATCCAGGTTATCAGGGTTTTGTTGGAGTATCTTGACCACAAACTCAAGGGTAAAAGAGATTTGGAACAAACTTCTCCCTACTGAAAAATCCAGCATAAGCTGGTAGCTGGTTTAAGGTGGCAGTAGCTGGTTTAAGATGGTCCTCCCAGCCTGGCAAAGCTGGTCAAGCTGGTGGGTCAGCTGGTCTTCCAGCCAGACCAGCTTAAAAAGTGACCAAAACACAGCCAGACCAGCTTGCTACACCAGCTAAAACCAAGCTGGGAGACCAGCTAAAACCAGCTCACCAGCTTATGCTGGTTTTAGCTGGATTTTTCGGTAGGGCTTTGTGTGTCATGATGTCTTGTTTTTTAGATACTCCATATTGTTTATTTTCATTTATTTGTTAAACTTAAATTTTGTAATGTCGTTGTCTTACACTGCGGACTTGAGGGAACGATATTTCAATCCTTTGTAAATTTCATTTTGAAACTTGGTCATGTGTTGGCTTAACAATGTTATCTTTGTTTTCCATCCACAGGAGCAGAAAATAAATTTGCCAAATTCTTGTTGTGTTGTCTAAAATGTTGCTTCTGGTGCCTGGAGAAGTTTGTCAAGTTCTTGAACAGGAATGCCTACATTATGGTGTGTGTTTTTTCACAATAGCTTATGGACGTTGTTACTTTATTATTATTATTATTATTATTATTATTATTATTATTCCTATCTGAAGAATCAAAAACGTGTCAACGAAGGTCATCTTATTTTTTTCTGATGTTTACACAAACACAATACAGACAGTGTAGATGATGTTATTAATATATCAGCAGATTAAAATGAAAGTCAAATTTTTATGTAATTGTCTTCTCTGCCACAGGTGGCCATACATGGGAAAAACTTCTGCAGGTCGGCACGGGACGCCTTCTTCCTCTTGATGAGAAATGTCATCAGGTGGGTGACAACAAAGTCCCTTTAGGGAATGTTTGCAATGCCTCCATGCAGTTATTCTAGGCATGCAAAACTAAAGTTTTATCAGCACTTTCTGATGAACACAAAAGAAGATATTTTGATAAATGATGGTAACCACACCGCTGATTGTGTAACCATTGACTTCCATAGTAGGAAAAACAAATCCAATGGAATTCAATGGGTACTGTCAACTGTGTGTTACCATCATTTATCAAAATATCTTCATCCTTTATCATAATACTTCCATCACCATTTGTTTTCCTACTATGGAAGTCAATGGGTACAATCAGCTGTGTGCTTACCATCATTTATCAAAATATCTTTTTTGTGTGTTCGTCAGAAAAAAAATAGATTTAGAACAACATGAGGATGAGAAAATGATTAATTTCAAAATTTTAACAAGGAAAGAAAGAAATATATCTCTAAAATCGCACAATTAAAGGTAAAATTTGTACGATACTTGCAGTAAAATATCCAAAAATCACTAGCGTAGTGATTACTAGCAATATATTTAATGTTTTCAACTACTTATGAGAAAATTGCCATTCTAAACAATGAGACGGGGCAGTGCATTTGCCTGTCAATGACGTTAATATCCACGTTAACCTTTACCGTCTTTACTGACGTAGAAACGCATGACAAAAGTGTCGTGGACAAATGCGGAAGTATGCGTAAGTATATAGGGCCTGTCGGGTTACTTGCTTGTTTATGGTAAGTTTGTTAATCTGAACACTTAATTCTGTGATGTGTTAACACACCATTGAATTGGACTAACATTTATGACTAACAATTGCGTTTTGAACATTACATGAAACCTTACATAATTGAAATAAAACAATGTCATCAAACACAACATTTATATATACTTGATTACCTCACCCGTTAACATGATTTCTTGTTCCCGTCTGATTGATGGCCATCAGCGGTTAAGTTAAAGACAACAAATCCCATCATTCCACCTTGCATTAGAGCGCCATTAATCTACATCATTGTTATTGTTTTGATTGTGCGCCCTCTAGCGGCGCAGATTATACAAATTGCATCTTTGTTTTAAAACAACAATTAAACCTGATGTTAACTTTACCATAGCTTTTGTGTATTTAACGGATAGTTCACCCAATAATGAAAATTCTGACATCATTTACTTACCCTCATGTTGTTACAAACCTGTATACATTTCTGCTGAACACAAATGAAGATATTTGTAATGAAGCAGGAAACCGAAGCACCATTGACTTCATCAGAAAAAATTTTAATGGTGTTCAAAAAGTTTTTTGCTAAAAATATCTGCAGCAGGCAACAAGGCAGCTCACTAGGGAGCGTCATTAAATTACAGCACGTTTTACAATTGTTTAATAATCTTACAGGGTGGTAGTCGTGGATAAGGTGACAGATTTCATCTTATTCCTTGGCAAACTCCTCATTGTGGGTCTTGTGGGTAAGTGTGCATTTCGGCTTTAGATATCTAACTAAGTTAAAGATTAAATTTAAAGACTTTTACCTAGTTGAGCAATAAAAACATGATCATCTGCTTATGTGCTAATATATCATTCTATGCACTGACATGGAGGCATTTCTGATTCCTCTTTATCTTTTAGGAATCTTCGCGTTTTTCTTTTTCTCCGGACAAACGGATGCATTTAAGGGCGCCGCACCCAGTCTCCATTACTACTGGGTTCCCATTTTGGTATGTGAGCACATGTGAACTGCTGGGCTAAATGGGAGAAATGGTTGTGTAATGTACAGGGTTCCCACAGGTCATTTGAAATCCTTGAAAGTTTGTGAATCTGGGGACAAAATTCAAGACCCTGGGAAGTATACATGCATAGATACAGGTCATTGAAAGTGCTTAAATCTTTTTATGCAAGAAGTTTTCCGTGAAAAAAATCCATATTATTCCCTGTGTAGTGTAGGATAATATCATAAAAATTCTAGGCTTTTTAAGCACACGTGCTAAACTGTTCGCTTTAAATGCTTATATATTCTGTATCCGAATGTTGATTCATACCGAAATGCTTTTTTGCATAGTTGTGTTTGACACATGAAAATATCTCGGGTTACGTATGTAACTGTTGTTCCCTGAGAAGGGAACGAGACGCTGCGTCTCCCTTGCCATACTTACTGCGTCCTTGTAATGCCGTCTTTGACAATATTTCAGATAGCGATATACTTCCTGGCTCCTGCGTCACCCTGTCTTTGTCTTAAGCCTCACCATTGGTTGAATTTGATTAACACATTCAGATACACTTACCCCTGGAGGCGTCCCCAAAGTGTCACTGCAGTGACGCAGCGCGAGTTCCCTCGAAAGGGAACTGTAACAATGTATCTTAAAAGGTAACACGATGTAACCTTGCTCTCACTTGAAATGTGTCCCCACATTTAGTCCTTGAATTTGAGGGTATTGGACCTGGAAAGTCTTTGAAAGGTCCTTGAATTTGAAGTTTACTAAGGTGTGGGAACCCTGAATGTAAATAATATATAAAAAAAATTATAGTAACATAATAGACTACAAACAAATTGTCTGATATGTGTTTGTGTTGTTTGATCAGACGGTGTTGGTGGGCTCCTATCTCATTGCTCACGGGTTCTTCAGCGTTTATGCTATGTGTGTGGACACACTCTTCCTCTGCTTCTGTAAGTACTCACTATTGTGTTTTTACATCCTATAGTAAGTATAATATTGGTATTAATACCAAGTACCATTGTGTCAACGTTTTAGAGCGTTGAAAACCAAATCAAAGATCAGGTAGAAAAAAATAGAGATACCCTTGATATCTAAAGCCAAACCAGTGGGAGGATGTTTGGTCTTTTTTCAAAAAATGAAATTTTGCTGAGCTTATTGTTACTGATAGGCCGATTCTTTATTCTGCATGGCAGTGCGTGCGAAACCTCTTAATATATCTTAAACCTTTCTAAACTGAGACTTGTTTTCTGGTGTGAGGTGTTTCTTATCTGTCAATGGTAATTGTCTGTTTGTTTCAATTGAGCTAAAAAGCGTTTCTACCTTCCTATAATAACCTGAATCTTTCTCTTTCTCTCTTCCTCTGTGCTCATTTTTTTCTTTCCATTGTTCCTTTTAATTTTTTATCCACCCCTATCCCAAAATCTGTTGCTCACAATCCATATAAACGGACACATTTATTATGAATTACACTCTTTATACACTGATAACCCCGACCCACTTTAACCCTTTAACACGACACAAAGGTGAAGACCTTGAACGTAACGACGGCTCTGCTGAACGCCCGTATTACATGACCGCGACTCTTCACGAGATTCTGCTGAAGGACCCGGAAGACCCCGCCTCTCGAAACCCGGTCTCGCGTGACGAGACCATGCAGCTGACAGCTCCAGACAAAACCATACAAAGCAGTGATGCTTACAACCAGTAATCATGATGAACATTCTCATCTGCCTTTTAGTACTGGAATGATATCTCATAAATATCTAGTTTATTATATCGAAGAATGAACGCTTACAAATTGATTTAGCCATTGTCATGTAGCAGTCGTTTACAGAAGTTAACGTTTGTAATGATTTAATAATATGTTCTGTTCTGGGTATTATGAATAATGAAGGTGACCCAAATCTGAAAATCATGTCATTTTTACTCGCCCTCATATTGATCCAGAGAAAGAAGTGCTTCCACAAAAGTTAAAATAATGCGAGTCAAATAAACCTTCGATGATGTGTTTGTAGAGAATAACCGATGTTAACTCTTTCCCCGCCAGCATTTTTTTTTTAAAGTTGCCAGCCAGCGCCAGCATTTTTCATGATTTTCACAAAAGTTTAATGCCTTCCAGAAAATGTTCTTCTTTAAATAGATAAACAAACAATATATCAGATGAAAGAACAGACCCTCTGCTTTCAAAAAAAAAAAAACGTTTCATCCTACCTTCATTAGTTCTCTTGTAATCACCTCTCAAACATGGGTAGGTTTCTTCAAAAACACCCAATTTTGAGCAAAAAGCTGAGATAATTCCATTTTTGCGAATGACTTTTCATAGAGATCAGATGCAGAGCGATCTTTAAAACATACACGGAGTTCTTAAGTTGCGGATGTGGTATTGCAGAAGCGGTATTGCAGAAAGACGGAAAATCTCGTCATTGGCGGGGAAGCGTTTTCTCTTAATTGATGAGATATCTCGTCAATGGCGGTGAAAGAGTTAAACAAGCACTTTATGCTGTCATCTATACGATGCAATTTTTTTCTTAGTTGTTTTTTATGTTTCAACAATGTGTCTTAAGACTAATGTTGCTAAATATTGCTGCACTTTCTTCAGACTGTAAGCCATATATTTTTAAAGCCACAATATGTAGGATTTTCACCACTAGAGGTCACTATTACACAATAGAACAATGCTGTATAATCGTCACCGGTGGTGGCCGGCGACTTCTTCTTTTTTCGAGGGCGCACGATGCGAAGTTCGTCACAACATGTATGTAGCCCATCATGTGTGTGGTTGGTAATTTCAAAATATGTGTTCGACGCGTCGAGTGAACCTGTGTGCATCACGTGTTTTGTCAAAATAAGTGCCTGCTGCAGGGTTTATGATAAAAGAGACGCTAGCGTTTGCCAGATACTCGAATAATCTCATGTTTAATTAGAGTTTACTGTTAAGGGAGTGTCTTGTGTGTATTTTGTGACTGTGAGCGCCCCTTTTATCATAAACGGTTTTGACGCGTGTGCAGCAGGCACTTATTTTGACAAAACACGTGATGCACATGGTTCACATGATGCAACAAACACATATTTTGAAAACACGAGCAACAAACAAGACATTATTCGAGGGCGCACGATGCAAAGTTCGTCACAACATGTATGTAGCCCGTCATGTGTGTGGTTCGTAATTTCAAAATATGTGTTCTGCACGTTGAGTGAATCTATATGCATCACGTGTTTTGTCAAAATAAGTGCCTGTTGCAGATATAAAGGGTTTTGATAAAAGAGGTGCTCGCGTTTGCCAGCTATTTTGAATTTGTGCCCCTCTGAAAAGCAGTCACGAGCCGCCACTGTCCGTCACGTCTGCGTTTGTCCACTCGTGCTGCCATAGTTTCTACAACCAGGAAACTGAGGATACCGTTATATTTAGCCCAGTCTCACGAAATGACGTTATATAGTCAAGTAATTTTTTTTTATTCTTTATTTCGTGATATTATCACAAATTTCTCGTGATCGTATAACGAATTCCTGTTTTCGCGTAATTATCACGTATTGGTTACTCAACTGTTTTGTCCTAATTTCTAACCATTGTCGCTTCGGTTTAGGGTTAGATTTACATAAAATGACCCCCTTCCCGGGTGATTCTCACGAAAACTTGGTTTTAAAAATGTCAAGCATGAAAATGTAAAAATTGCTTAAATTTACTTTTTTCCCACCAGACATTGAAAAACAAAGTCTGGAGTAAATGGGAACATTAATTTTAACACTTTTACTGATCATTTAACACTTTTTGTAACATAATTTAAAAAATTAGTCCTAAAAAATCTCATTACCGCAACAGTCAGAAAACATCAACACTGACATATTTTCAAAATGACATGACAAACCTGAAAGAACATAATTTGGAGATTCTGCACATGCATTTAAAATCAAAGTATTATGCTTCTATTAATTAAATTAACATTTAATAAGCATCTGTTGCGGTAATGATAATCAAAATGTCGTGCAAGCATTCTGACAAGACAATATTTCAAATTAACTGTAAAAAAATTATCTTACCTGGTAGCCATCTTGAAGTAACTGGTCCATGTGCTTGGTCACTCAAAATCAAACTTTATTAAAATTATGTATGTGTGCTTAAACTGTTCTCAAAAAGTGTTGCGGAGGATAAGAACATCAGGCATGGACACATCATTTTCCTAATTTTTCTTCATTATTATTATACATGAATATTCAGTAAATATTTTTTCTGTCATCTAAAGTAGTCTAGAAAAACATCCATTTATTTTGTTTCTAAATATTTTTGTGTTAATTTGATTAAATCACAACATAACGCATGTTCAAACACAGCCGGACACATTGCGGCAATGAGAATTTCAGCAGAAAATGAGATAAAATTGACAAATTATAAATTCTTATGTTGAAATCACACATTGTGCAAGGTAGAACCAGTATTGTGTTAATTCTGATGCTTTTTAATATTACTATATTACACATTTTATAGCTAAAATCATTAGTGCCGTGGTGTTTCAATGGTTTCGTGAGAATCACCCACTCAAACCCAACTCTAACCCTAACGCCAGGCGACATATAAAAAATAAATCAGAAAAAATAGTATAAACCAATACATAAAATGACATTCTAATGCAAGCAACAAATCTAACCCTAAACCGAAGTGACAATGGTTTGAAAATAGGACAAAGCAGTTGAGTAACCAATACATGATAATCACACGAAAACAGGAATTCGTTATACGATCACAAAAAAACGCGGAAATTCATGATAATATCACGAAAAAAGAATAAAAAAATTACGTGACTATATCACAAAACCCCGTGTGACTTAAGGAATATTAAGTTACCTAAAAGGGGGACAATTACAGGGGAGACAAGGGACAAGCCATGGGCACTGGGATAGCTGTGTTGCGTGTGTGTGTGTGTGTGTGTGTGTGTGTGTGTGTGTGTGTGTGTGTGTGTGTGTGTGTGTGTGTGTGTGTGTGTGTGTGTGTGTGTGTGTGTGTGTTTACTACTCACTGGGATGGGTTAAATGCAGAGCTCACATTTCGAGTACACTTTGCATACTTTACAAGCATGTCACTTTCACTAAAACAGGAATTTCTCTGGTACTTTTGGGATTATGCAAGTACTGCATTACATATCTGACACTGTGCCAGCGGTTTTTGGATATTTTATTACATTTACAAAAACATATTGTGGCTTTAATGCACTTTAAAGAGTTTCGTGTCAATCTATGAAGCGATGCACAGAAGCAAAACTAAAACACCTTATTGCCTTGTGTACTAATGTTTGACAAATTTTCTGTAACTTTCTTCTATAACTTATTTCTCTCTTTTTTCTGCTGTTTTTACTTGACACTTGGATTGTGCTCTATTGAATCGATTGTATAAGTCTGATATTCTGTGCAATAAACAATGTGCAAGACGTTTAGGTCAATCTCCATTATTTGTTGAATACAATCAAGTTTGTTTGCTTTTTTATTGTATCTAAAGGTAGTTCATGATATGTTAACACGTTTTTGTTCCTCAACGCTTTTCACATTTCCTTTAACACAGTGGAGGACCTGGAGAGGAATGACGGCAGCGCAGAACGGCCTTATTTTATGTCTGAGAAACTTCTCCTGGTCTTGAAGAAGAAGAACCAAGCCAAATAGTCTGTCAAGCTTCTCGACTGTGTCGTATATGCATGTTTCTCATACCTCAGTGCCTTTCAGAAGTGCCTTAAACATGAGTCACATCTGTGGCCTGTGTTTTAGATGATCTTATCAACTGATGAGATTACACAACAATGGACCTCTGTATCTAAGCCAAAAATCTACTTTAAAAATATAGACATGCCAAATTACATTAGAATGAGGTTAATCTCACCTTTGCTGTTTTGAGCTTTTAGTTGTGTTTTTTTGTAACACCTGCCGAACATCTCAATGCCCAACGTTTCGTTTTCGTTTTGACACTTTTTGAGATGTATTTCTTTCTGTAAATTATGTTGCATTTGTTGCAGGTTTTATATAAAGGTGCAGTGAATCTTTTTTATCTGTGCTATTTTTTTTAGCATTTTCATATTGTGCCTTGTCAGTCATATCAGGTGATTATTCATACATATGACTTGGATAATAAAAGTATAATAATGGTTACATATTTCATATGCATGTTCACCGGTGAACCGGCAGCTCTGTATACATTATGATACAATAAGAACTGACCTGATGTATGTGTATAGACAATAAACTTAATGGTTTCTTGTCTTGAACATTGTTTGAACATACAAGAGTTAGGAGTTTTGTTACTGTTACTGCTTTTGCATGTAGATGCACTTCTTTATGTGGTAAATAAACAATTTTGTATAATAACCAAGTGAAATCTGTTTGTTTGATACTCAATTTGTATGGTGTCCAAGTGGTGTTGTGTTGTGTATATATAAAAATAAATATAACCAAAGAGAATATTACCGCTTATTTAAGTGAATGAGATTTTCACACAACCCTTTTAAATAGGTGCTAAACTTTAACATTTTTCCAGAGTTTTCCGCTAGATGGCGCTATTAACATATATTGATATTATTAAAGATACTACAGTATTCCACTGAGCTCTGAATATTTTTATAACCTAGGTGTGCTTATTTAAAAAAAAAAAAAAAAAGAGTATTCAGTATAAACTAAAGCATGTTGTCATGTCATGTGTATATAAATAAAAAATAATTTTGTTAAATATAAATTCTTCCACAGGTTTTCATATTGCCTTGAATTTAATAGAAGATGAGCTCTCTCTTATTTTGACACCCTATTGTCATCCCCTTCAAACAAGATCATACAATTTTACATGCAATGTTACATACAACAAATACACATCATGTAAAAATTATGTGATCATGTAACAATCAAAACTTACATGCAGGTTTATTTTCAACCCAGCGTTGGGTCAAAAAGGGTCATCCTGGCACTTGGGTTGTAATTTAACCTATAGGTTCTTTTAACCCAAAATTTGTTGTGTCAAATAGAACCATTTACTGGGTTAATTTAACCCAACAGCTGGGCTCATTCCTTTTTGACGCAATGCTGAGTTAATAATAACCCAGCAATTTTTAGAGTGTGGTAATTAATGATCAGGCAGTAACTGATAGCACTTTTATCAAATGTCATATAGGCATCAGATTGACAGTACTCCAGCCTATTGGTGCTAGTGGAACGGTGGGGGCAGCAATCACATTTTAGGGTGGCTGTGCCAAGGTTGTACTGCCCTATATTTTTGACTCAAGGGCCACATCAGGTTTTGAAATACAGTTGAAGGGTAGCATACTATGTAAACAACAAATTTAGCTTTATTTATTCCAAATCAACACTCAATCATTACTGTACTATATTTATACACTCACCTAAAGGATTATTAGGAACACCATACTAATACTGTGTTTGACCCCCTTCAGAACTGCCTTAATTCTACGTGGCATTGATTCAACAAGGTGTTGAAAGCATTCTTTAGAAATGTTGGCCCATATTGATAGGATAGCATCTTGCAGTTGACACCACATCCCAAAGATGCTCTATTGGGTTGAGATCTGGTGACTGTGGGGGCCATTTTAGTACAGTGAACTCATTGTCATGTTCAAGAAACCAATTTGAAATCATTCAAGCTTTGTGACATGGTGCATTATCCTGCTGGAAGCAGCCATCAGAGGATGGGTACATGGTGCTCATAAATGGAAGGACATGGTCAGAAACAATGCTCAGGTAGGCAGTGGCATTTAAACGACGCCCAATTGACACTAAGGGGCCTAAAGTGTGCCAAGAAAACATCCCCCACACCATTACGCCGCATTAACACGGGGCGTAAGCGTTGACGCCTCCCATTCACTTTTAATGGGTGACGTCAAGCGTTGGCGAACTGAATTGTGGATCCGTCGGCGCCGCGTCAGTGCCGTTGCTCGCGGCAGAAGTTGAACATTTCTCAACTTTTCAAGCGGCAACGCGTGCGTCAGCCAATCATAACGCCTTATGCAAATAACCTAGGCAGAGCCAGCCAATTACGTTTATGGAAGACCGGAGCTTGTGTTGCGGCCACAGTGATTGGCTGTTGGCCACGCTTCAGACAAGCCTTCCGTTAAGCGTTAACGCTGACGGACCGTGTGAATGCGGCGTTACACCACCACCACCACCACCAGCCTGCACAGTGGTAACAAGGCATGATGGATCCATGTTCTCATTCTGTTTACGCCAAATTCTGACAATACTGAATGTCTCAACAGAAATCGAGTCTCATCAGACCAGGCAACAACTGTCCAATTTTGGTGAGCTTGTGCAAATTCTAGCCTCTTTTTCCTATTAGTGGAGATGAGTGGTACCCGGTGGGGTCTTCTGCTGTTGTAGCCCATCCGCCTCAAGGTTGTGCGTGTTGTGGCTTCACCAATGCTTTGCTGCATACCTCGGTCGTAACGAGTGGTTATTTCAGTCAAAGTTGCTCTTCTATCAGCTTGAATCAGTCGGCCCATTCTCCTCTGACCTTTAGCATCAACAAGGCATTTTCGCCCACAGGACTGCCGCATACTGGATGTTTTTCTCTCTTTTCACAGCTTTCTTTGTAAACCCTAGAAATGGTAGTGCGTGAAAATCCCAGTAACTGAGCAGATTGTGAAATACTCAGACCAGCCCGTCTGGCACCAACAACCATGCCACGCTCAAAATTGCTTAAATCACCTTTCTTTCCAATTCTGACATTCAGTTTGGAGTTCAGGAGATTGTCTTGACCCGGAACAAACCCCTAAATGCATTAAAGCAACTGCCATGTGATTGGATGATTAGATAATTGCATTAATTAGTTAAAAACAAACATGAAAATGTTAAATTAAGTTCTAACACCAATATAATACTGTAAAGGTACATGGCAGATTTAAATGAAGAAACATGAACTGTCCTATAATCACCCTTGGGGGGGGGGGGGGTTGTGTTGTGACACAAATACCCACAGTGTATAAAAATCCCAACTGAGCTCGCTTAACAACAACACACAGACACAATTCCCATTATGATGTACAGTGATCTCTATGACACCCACATCTCCAGTGACTGATGTCTTTTTGTTATACTGAAACCTAATTTTATATAACCCATACTCCTTTATAGTTTTCATCAGAGCTTAGATTTCATGGTATTGTACATTAACACTAAATATGGGTGCATGTACAGTGACATTACAGTATGTGTGCACTTGTTGACCACTGTTTATTTAATCTGATTTAATTAATTTACTGTCTAACTTTAGTACCTTGTGAGATATCAGTAAAAGATTGACCCTCATAATAATGAAGCCCACATGCTTTCACCAACGTGTGAAATGTTACTTAGCAAGTTACAGCCAGATCAGATGATCCACAGTGACGCCAGTGTCCGCGTCACACAGATCCCATGGGACAGATACACACAACCCCGTTGGCCTTCGTTGTGCACCGACCAGAAAAACTCTACCATCAGGCTGTTCATTCTGATCTTTGACTCAAGGAGGGTGGAAGAAATGTCCCTGTGGTTTATGGCAGTGTTCCTCTGGTGAACAACAGGCGATGCTAAATTAAAATAGTAAACACAACTTTAATTTTGTATAGCTTAAGTAGTTGGGCAATGCACCTCATGCACAATTAAAAAAAATGTTGGCTTGTTTTAACCCAAACAAACGATTAATAAAATCAAAATATTATTTTTTAAATGAATGTTACTATCTTACGATAAATCCACAAAAACAACGTATTGCCATTATTATTTGTCAAATATATATATCATAAAAAGTTACAGCGTTTTGTTGATGCTGTAGCGCCGCTCCCCAAAACAAAGCTTTTGATTGGCCGAGCGGGACGTCAGAATTCCCTCCGCGAATCAGAAGGAAGCGTTAAGCACGTGCAGGTGGGAGCGGTCTAGTTTTGTTTTACTCCATTTGTCTCTGCGCAGACCAATCAGCGTATGACATAGAAGTACCGCGAGACCGATTCATAAGCACAGCTACAAAATCGCTCTTGTGGTACTTCTACGTCATGAAAATGCCTGCGCAGCTCCACCAATCTGCAAGCCCCTCCCCCCTTATTATCTCCTCAAGAGCGCAGGTAGAGTGAATCACTTTTCTGCCGGTCTGTCACGATTGAAACAAATTCATTTTTACAAAATGATTAATTTTTACATTCTTGGATGTTATGCGGATTACAGCAATGGCTGTAACGTCGTTTTAGTGTAATGAATAGCTGAAAACAAACTTTTATCGCAGCTATAAGACTCGTTTAATGCAGTAACGGTTACGTGAAAACGTCAAGATTTTTTATTTCTCAGGCAAGGCATCTATTTTATGCGTCTCGTTCCTATTTATTTTTCTTAATTTTTTGCACTTATGGTTAATCATGGAAAGGATTATGTCATAACAGCATTATCGTAGAAATGGGAAAATGGGAATTGACAATGGTAAGATGCATGCTTTGTATTTATAATGTCTAATATGCAAATCTAATGTTATTATTATATTATATTTTGAATGTTGACCTCTCCTGTTATGCATGAGCTATTTTTGTGTCTATTGGTCGCAGTATCTGTAGACACTGTAAATATAGTAACATATCAAGTTAAGATGCTTGTCCCAGCACCTGACAGCTATAACTCAGTGCTGTGTCTCTGTATTATGATGATAGAGGAGTCCATTATACAGTATATGGGTCAATGATAGGAGTACAATATAATATTTTAACATGACTGCTTTCATGTCTCCTAATTATTATTATGACATGGCTTAACCAAAACAACATGTCTATTATTACCAATGAATGAAGGGTAGGTCTGAACATTGGGAAGTGTGTGTGGCTTTTAGGTTTTAAGTGCTTCAGTATATTTGTATAATAGTGTTACTTGTTAAAACCTCGTTTCTTCAAACTAAAATGTAAAAATCATGTTTTTTTTTGTAAAAGCTGTTGACAAAACAAACACATGCATGCAATAAGACCGGAATCATAAGGGTTGATTTTGAGCAGAAGGTTCACCTATGTTATTAGAGCACTCCCAGCAAACACACTAACATGATTTTGTGGTACATTTTTTGGGGAACCAAATTTATGTGAACGTTCTTTTTAGGATTTATTATTTGGAACCACAAAAATAACGTTCCCTTAACGTTGCAGGGTGGTTATTTTTAAATAACCTAAATATAACTTATACAGAACGTTCACTAATGGTTATTTTTATGGGAACCAAATAATGACATTTATGGGAACGTTCTTTTTAGGTTTTATTTTTTGCAACCACAAAATAATGTTCCCTTAACGTTGCAGGGTGGTTATTTTTAAATCTAAAAATAAGTTAATTCTAAAAATAACTTATACAGAACGCTCTCTAATGGTTATTTTTTTGGTAGACATAAAATAACGTTCCCATAACGTTGCAGGGTTCGGAGAACGTTATTCTAACGTTAAAACAATGTTAATCTAACCTAAAAATAACATTCTATTTTCGTAAAGAAAACTCCTGGCTAACCAAAAACAAACCTTGGAAAATAATAGTCTGGGAACGTTTTGAGTACCAAAAGCTAACGTTAGGGGAACGTTTTGGGAACCAAAATTTGTTTGCCCTGTTTTTTTATTTTTAAAGATAGACTATTCCCCTCAAAATCATTGACAGGATCCCAACCACATTTCTCCACCGTGACAACTTACCCCATATGGCACAGCTATGCTTGTAATAATTGAGCTATAACTTTATTCCTGGGTAGCACTGGTGGAAGTGTTTATTGTGATCAAAATCTCAAACTGTGTTTCTATACAAAAAATGACTGTTTCAAAAATAAACTTGCCCTGAAAAGTGTTCCCTGGTCTTTTCCAAAACAGTTAATTTCACAGTTTCCAGTCATCACTGTTACATAACTGTGTAATGTTGTATAAGACACATTACTTCAACTTCACCTGCATTTTGCATGATAATGGTATGCAAAACCTGTTTTCCACCTTGATAAAATCGCATTGTCATTTTGCTATGTAATTATTTAGTGCAGTTTGTTCTTCTGAACAAAACTTATCAACATCATCCAGCAGTCGAAGGCTCAGGGTTGTGCGTCATGTGTCTCTGTTTTGGCCACTATGATATTTTTTGGGCTAGTGGATGTGGGCAGTTAAAGCTAAGCCAATGTAAATGACCTAGTAGGCAGCGGTATCAATACGGCTTTGGTGGAATAACCGTAATCCTTATTTTTGCATTTTTTTTTTTCTGTAATGTCACACCACAACATATCTTTACTGTAGGATAAACAAAATGTAAGATGTTCTCTTGCTTAAAATCTGCTACATGTAAATGAATAAACGTGTCAATGTAATGTAATATGTGCGTCATCCAAAATAATGGAGATGTACTGTATGTACAGAAGGTACCGTAGATGATGTTTCTCTTATTTGGCCTTGCGTAACTGCCAGTTCCTCTCGTGCCTGCTCCTATCAGATGTAAAATGCCCATGACCTGGTGTGATCAAGTAAAAATGTTGTGAATGTTATACATGCAGTTCAGACTGATAAATTTGAACAAAAAAAAATACAATGTTGTAAAGGACTAGCTGGGGATGTTAAAGACCCAAGAAATATCAATTAGTCCATGTCTGTGGGATTTAAGGCTAAATATGTTACTGTAAGTTGAGTAAATTCACATAGATGAGACACTTTTTAAAATTCATGCCTTATATGATATAATACAGCTTTAATTATACATTTTGTGTATATATAATGATATGTTTTGTGTCTCAGGCTTACAACAGTGTACCAGGTGCATGTCCTTTGAACTGCAGCACTTGAGCTGTGGATGGGTTTTCATTATCTGCCGTCTTTGTTGAGTGGAATAAATCAAAAGCCACTTTATATTGCTTATTCATCAGGAAAGGTTTATGTTAGGGATGAAACGATACAACATTTCTGTGCTGATACCGATATTCGATCATATCTGCCCAGTGCCGAGACCATGAACTGCAACTCTGTATGTTTACCAAATTAAAATAATTTCACCGCATGAGCTCTGATTCATTTTTCTGCCCAATTTGATTGCCAGGATATAATCTGCCCTGATCACCGGCTGTTTTTAAACAATCGGCCAGTGTCTGAAACATCTAATAGGGGGAAAATTTAGCGCTTTAGGTCCTTACACGCAAGTACAGGCTCACACAGACACAGCCGCTTGGCTTTTGGAATCAAAATTTGGCCCCGAAAGATAAATCCCTTTTCGATACTCAAAGTATCAGAGTTTTTGTTCGATACCATAAAGTATAGACGTTCGGTACCCAGCCCTACATGTTACAAATATAAACTTAAAGAGCACCTATTTCATTGCTAAAAACACCCTTGTATGTATCTGGTATAATACAATGTGTTTGCGTGGTGTATGGTTATAAAACGCATAATTTTTTACATGCCGTACATTTTTGTAGATCCAGATTTTACTCTTTCCCTGAAACCCACGGATTTGAAAAGCTCTGTGTCGCTGATTGGCCAGCTAATCTGTACGTTGTGATTGGCCTAAATACCTCTGACGTCAACCAGAAATGTGACGCTCCTTACCATGTTTGAAAGATTCGGTTGCTAACAGGAGTTAACTTAACATGCTGTGAGTCCGAAGCAGGAAGAGATTTACATTAGAGACGATAACTCGCGTCATCGTTTACTTTGGGGTTTGTACCTTTTGGATATTTTTAACATGTACTCAGGGCTCCAGACACTCAGGGCATTTTGCCACCAAAAATTAAGAGTGTGCCACTGAATTTTACATCCAGTCGCACATGTGCGACCAGTAAATTTGACCTTTTTTTTTGATGTGGCACTGAATTTGAAAACAGCACATTATAGTTTCTGCATCTATCATTTAAGTATTTGTTAGTAATACAGTGGAAATTAGTAGAAATGTGAATATTTGGTTAGCATGTTGATTTACAGTGTGTGCCCCTAAATTTTCTGGTTGCGCCCCTAAAATTTTCAGCCCTAGTGAAAAAAGTTAGTCTGGAGCCCTGTGTACTAATACAAACTTACACACCAAAGGACATTTAAAAACGTGAATCGGACAATAGGTGCTTTTTAAAACATGAGCCATATCACAGAGACCTGGGGTGGTCCCTTTTGACCTGTGAAACAACTTTACAACCACCCAGACTACCATAGCAACCTTCTAGTGACCACCCTAGCAACCGCATCCTAAAACATTAAAATCCAAACCGGATAGCATCACACTGGCAACCACCCAGAATAGACTATGGTAGCAAGTTTTTTGTTTGCTTTGCTTTTCTGTACAGTCATGTAGAATGATGCTCATATAACTTAAGCTACTCTTAGCAAGCATTTAAACATTAGTCTCTTGTTTTGCTTTTTCTCCTCTTGTTTATCATTTTAGCCTGTCGATAATGGAGCATAATTGATAGTCCTTTGTGTCACACCAGCTTATTATAGCATTTTACAGTCAGTACTTAACTCATACTCAGCGCTACAACTAATCCTGGCTCATTAATGCACGCGTGGACTTGCCCTAATGGTGAAGTGACATCACCTGCCAGTCAGTCTGTGTGTTGTGTGTAATAATAACTCTTTGTCCTCTCCATGCTTTTAAATCTTATGTCTATGTTTGTAAATCCAGGATGCTTTTAGCTGACTGGCATCGTCGGTGTTTCAGTAAAAGTGCGTCATGGGTATGAGTGTTTTATTTCAACCACGCTCTCCTAGTTTGCATTGATTGGCTGGTGCCAAATACAGGGTATTTGAGATTTTAAACATTAAGATTTTAGGTAAAAATGTGCATGGATGTATTGTATAACTAAATGGGCATTTGATCTTGAAAAGACATCAATCACACAGATCTTAAAAAAGGTCAAAAATGCAAATAACATTTTTGAAATTGAGCATCACACATGTAAATAAACGGTGTAACTCAACCTAAGCATACTTAAAAATATCGTCTGTATATTTGACACAGGAGCCTGTACAGGAGTGGGGTGAGGAGCATGAAGACGGGGCGGTGTTTGGGGTCACCCTGCGCAGGGAGCCCGTTCAACAGACGGATGAGCCCACAGAAGCTTTTGTACAGTACAGAACGTGTAAGGTGCGCAGGTTAAAAGCGGCTACGCTGGACCGGCTGGTCGCTCACCTACTGGAGCCCTGCTGTCAGGAACAAGACTACGGGAGGATACTGCTGTCCACGTATCGCACCTTTACCAGCTCCAACAAACTTATTGAGACGCTCTTCCAAAGGTGTGTTTGTGTGTTTACAGGTTGGTGCATATTTCAATACATATAAGTATTGAAAGTGTGCAGGATTGCATCTTTTTAGATTTTTGACTTGACAGTACTACACCAGTAGAAAAAAATGGTACAGATGCTGTCACTGGGATGGTAACCTTCATAAAAAATTTCAATATGTACCTTTGAGGTACTATTATGCACCCTTTAGGTACAAACTGGTATAGTTTTTGAAAGGGTTACCGCTCCAGTGACAACTTCTGGACCATTTTTTGAGGGTGTAGGTCTGTACTCTAATAGATTAACTTACTTTGTGGGTTTGTAGAGGTTGTGTATAAAATAAAGTTTTATATCATAGTTTAGATTTGAAAGCCTCGTATACTGTATCTGCCCCTTAAACCTCATTCCAAACAATTACAGAATATAACGTTACACTAAAAATAAACTTTTGCCTTGGGCTTTAATTGTACTGTATTGTACAAGAGGCATCACTTTCAAAGTTTAGTCTTTGAAAGGCCGATGTGGTGGCAGCTACAATGAATTTTTGCACAAAAAATATGTTCCCATACGTACCCTTTCAAAAAGTACAGCTTTGCACATAAAGATAGCTTATTAGCATCTCAAAGGTACATATTCGTAACAAATGTATACATATCTGTACATAAATGGTACATATTAGCACCTTTTTAAAGGGTAATGCCCCAATGACAGCTGGGCAAAGATTTTGATCATTTTTTCTAACAGTGTTTCTTGTTTCATTGACACATTTGTTAGCGAATTGCGTTGAGGATGCAAAGGTGAAGGCATGCATACTAAGAGAAATAATGTATAAACTGAATGCATTATAAGTTGCTTTGGATAAAAGTGTCTGCACAATGGTTAAATGTAAAATAAATTACTCTTAGACTTTTAAAAATAATTGAGTTGAGCACTATGATTTTGTCTAAAATTATATACATAATGAAATGTATAATTATTATTCTCATCTTTTCTAACAGGGACCAACTTGACTCTGTGCTTAACAGCATTAAGTACACCAAAAGGTAAAAATCTAGAAATATAGATATACTGTAATGCAGTGATGCTATATAATGCTGTAGTTTGTGTTGCTTTCTGGGTAATTCTGTGTGGGAATATTTTACAGTATATTTTATTCTTGCTGGAAGTTTGCTGGAATATGCCAGACAATATAGTACAGTGCTAACAGAGCCACCTGTTATAATAAATATATAATTGTTATAAAAAATGTATCCTGATTTTCTTACAGCTCTTTGTGGACTTTCCTTCATATGTGGTTGGAGGAGTTCACCGAGGATTTCAGAGATCCTCCCATGCATTCATCTCTGCGTCTCATGAGCTTACAGCTAAGGAGATACACCGCTCTCTTCCCATTGGCTAAACGCTTTGAAGCGCTCCTTAAGAAATTTCAGGATGAAGGTTATTGTTGCTTTCATATCTATTTAAAGATGCTAAAAGTGGACGTCTTAGGGGGACATATCATGACAATCAGACTTTTTCCATGTTTAAGTGCTATAATTTGGTCCCCAGTGCTTGTATCAACCTAGATAATGTGAAAAAGATCAACCCAGTAACTTAGTTTTGGTAAACCATTTTCTGCAAGCATGTGAAAAATAGGTAATTGAAATTTGGCTCCCCTTGTGATGTCAGAAGGGGATGAAACCACCCTTTAAATCTGCACTATCCAACCGCAGGACTGCCATTTAGAGCAGAGATCAGCCCATTTTCATTTTAAGGTCACACATTTTTGCTCACATCTACAAAATGGCAATTTTAAAATGCTATAACTAATTATCTATATGGTATTTTAAGCTAAAACTTCACATACATACTCTGGAGATGCTAAAGATTTATTTAACATCTTAAAAATGTCCCCTTTAAGAAATGACTAAACAGCCCTGGGCAAATGAGTGACCAACACTTTGTCTTCTGTATATAACTCAGATCTTGTGGCTTGTCGATCGGCTGATCATATAAAAGAACCGGATCTGGATTATAATGATTTGGATCATTCAGCGAATCTGGCAAATTTTTTGGACTTCTCCATCATGGATGTGGCTGAGCAGTTCACTCGTATGGACGCTGTAAGTGCCACTGTTTCATAGCTCGTGTTTATAAATGGCTTCTTACAGTTTATCACATGTATATGCGGTCTTTGTGTGTTTTTAGGAGCTGTTTATGAAGGTGATTCCCTTCCAATGTCTGGGCTGTGTGTGGTCTCAACGAGACAAAAACGAGAATCTCTCTCCTACTATTTGGGCCACCATTGGCCAGTTCAATGCCATTACCAACCGGGTCATCACTTCTCTGCTTTGCCCCTTGTTCAACTTAGTACCGCCCCTCAGCCCCGCCTCTGCAACCTCACAAAGAGCCAAAGTTATCGAAAAATGGGTTCGAGTAGCACAGGTAAGCCCTGTTCGCGGAAAGATGAGTGTTTAGATGTTAATCTTTGTTTAAAGTCATCAAGGGGTGGTTTCCAGTGTGTTTCAGAACTAGGCCTTTAATTAGGACATATAACTAGTTTTAACAAACATGCCTTACTAAAAACATTACTTGTGTGCATTTTGAGGCAAAACAAAGGGCACCTATGTATTTTAAGATATGTCAATTCAAGTTGTTTTCAGTTTGGCTTGGGATGCTTAACGATTAATCGCGATTAATCGTTAGCAGAATAAAAGTTTTTGTTTACATCATATATGTGTGTGAACTGTGTATAATAACTTTGTATAAATAAATGTACACACATGCATGTATATGTTTTAGAAATGTTTACATGTGTATATACATTTGTATATTTATGTATAATTTATATTATATATAAATATAAATACTTAATATATATAAAAAAATTATTTCTTAAAATTATACATGAATGTGTTCATATTTATATATATACATATTTATTATACACAGTTTACACACATATGTGATGTAAACAAAAACTTTTATTCTGCTAACGATTAATCGCGATTAATTGTTTAGCATCCCTACAGCTCTTACATTTATTTTATTTTAGTCTAGGACTAGGGAATAAGTATTGTACACACTTTATTAAATACTTTATAGAAAAGCCTTTGTTGGTGTGTGTTCAATACTTATTCCGTGTTATTTCACTTTATTTATTATGACTCAACTTGTATACTTAAATTTTCTGATTTCTTTGTATGAATTCAATATTTGGCTTGATGGCTACATCTGATTGAAATTTTGTGTCAATAGTCCACTTATAAATCCCCTTAATGATAAAAATGCTGTTGTGTCAAATACTTACTTTCCCTGCTGTATTTATTGGTACCAAATGGAAACCTAAATGGTACATATGAGGACCTTTTTAAAGGATACTGCCCTAATGACAGCTTGGGACATTTTTTTCTGACAGTGTAAAAGGTAAAAGATACAAATGTCAATTAAATTTAAGACATTAACTGAATAGATACAGAATAGTAGCTGTCTTTAAACTGGAAAACATGAAACTGCCTAACATGACAGGTCGGTATGAAAAATTAAAAAATATTATCCATCTATTTACTTTTAGGGGTGCAGAGACCTTAAGAACTTCTCATCGCTCAAGGCCATTTTGTCGGCCCTTCAGTCCAATCCCATCTACAGATTGAAGAAGACCTGGACTGCTGTGAGCAGGTACAAATAAACTACACAAAGGCTGAATTTACATTGCAGATGTTCAATTCTGATTTGTTGCCGGTATCTGATTTTTTTGATGCCCCATTGCCCTGCTTACATCATATTTTAAAAGCGACTTGTGTCCGCCATCAGCATTTACACTAAACACTTGGCAAAACAATTCAAGGTTGACACACTGACCCAGAACAGCTTAAATCACAGAGGAAGTAAAATGTCTTGATATGCAATGGACACAGACAATATCAGATATATTTTCACATATGAATGAGGCCTGAAACTGATCTAAGAATATCGGGATCTATGCACTTTTTTCCTGCCTACACATCCGTGGGTCTCATCCGTTCTTGAGGGGGAAACATATCGGAATTGAGTCACTTCAAACATGCAGTGTAAAAGCGGCCTAATAGGCAGTGGTTCAGTGGGTAGCACTGTTGCCTTACAGCAAGAAGTTCCCCGGATCGAGCCCCAGTTAAGTAAGGAAGCTATTCTGCATGAAATTTGTATGTTCTCCCTGTTTCATGGTGGGTTTACTCTGAGTACTCCGGTTTCCTCCTCCACAGGCCAAAACATGCAAGTTAAGTGAATTGGAAATGCCAAATTGCCCCAACATGTGTATGGATTAACCGGTTCTTGGCATGAATATAGCCCGAGTTCCTGGAATGGAATAAGAATAAACAAACAAACATTTGCATGCATGCATGCATCTGGCAGACACTTCCAGATCCAAAATGACTAAATATTTCTTTTATCAGTTTGTGTGTTCCCTGGGATCAACCCATGACCTTTAAATTGTTGACACAATGCTGTGTGCCACATAATAGTTAGGAGGTAATCTGATAAGAAGTGCTTGGTTATTTAAGCCACATTTCTTTGTAAGTTTATGAATCTCTTTTTCCAGAGAAACAATGTCTGTCTTTGAGAACCTGTGTGAAACATTCCCGGATGAGAACTGTGTCCTGACCAGCAGAGAAATCTTTGAAGACGTAAGATATTAACACACACACACTTATATACTTGTTTCTGCATGTACAGTATGTGTGACAGAACCTGTAAAGTTCATAATGTTGTGTTAATGTTATTAAATTGTGAGCATTTTACTAAAAATTGCAATTGTATATGCATCAAATAGTTGTTGTGTTGCCATTTGTAAATGTTTTGGAGTCAGGTCAACGTGAATCGAATTACATGAATTTATTTTTGTGAGGGGTTTTTGTCAGTATGTCAAGAGGAGCACATTTAATGTCATAGGTTCATCCACTTATAACACTGAATGAAAAACAGATGATGTCTAAAATTTATTTATGTATTGATTCAGAATGTGCTGGGATGTAAGAACAATTTTTCAGTTTTAGCATTAATTATTTCTTATTTTAGAAAAAAAAAATATTTCTGAGTTTTCTGAAGTCTGAAGTCTTCCATGTTACAGGATGGCAGCCAACCTGATCTGGAAACTTCCATAAAAACATCCAAGCGATGCCACCTTACAAGACAGATGGTAAAGGCACATTTTTTTAAACACAGATTTAATCTAGCAAACTGTTTTCATGCTCTTGATCTAAAACGTTCGGAAGTGATTTGATGGCAAAATGATTTGTTACTGTACAGAGTTTAGCTGGAGGGACGGTACCGTACCTGGGGACGTACCTCACAGCATTGACCATGCTGGACACCGCCCTGCCAGACATTGTGGAGGTGAATGTGAGACCTTGTGTGGTTCTGACTCTTGTCATCCTAAAAGCAACACAGTAAAAAAACATTAATAGCCACATAGCAATATGCTTAAGACTATAGAAACATCCAGCACAATTCAGATCATACAGTCACCAGACACTGATATATACTGACACTGTTACTGCATTGATGTGGTCCTGTATTATATCCTAATACTGTTATTATTATTTTTATTATTAACAGGGTGACCTCATTAATTTTGAAAAGAGGCGAAGGGTAAGTCTTTTCTTTTCACAACTGCCCAATTACCTGAATTGTAACTTTTCTTCCTCCATACGTTATTGGTACACATTTAGTGCAACACTTTGAAGCTTTGATACAGACTGATATGTTATTATTAGTGCATGGTTTGTAACATAACATGGTTTCTCTTCTGTATCTCCTCCATGCACTCTGGATTTCTTGGAAATCGTTCTCCCATCTATAGGAGTATGAGATTTTAAAGCAGATCCGTCAGTTGCAGGCCTCATGTTCTCAGTATGCTTTAGGCCATCATCCTCAGATCGCTGCATGGATACAAAACCAACCACTTCTCACGGATCAGGAGAGGTGAGGTTTCACTTTCCTTTGAATTATTTAAAGGTCCACTGTGTAGATTTTAGCACCATCTAGCAGGTAGACTGTCTATTGCAACCAACGGCTCAGTCCACCGCTCACCCCTTGTTTCAAAATGACAAAAAGCTATGGGAGCTGCCACAGGACAAACATGTCATCGTCAAATGCTGCGTTCACACCAGCCGCGGTAGAGGTGGCAAAAACGCGCTATTAGCACGTAGTTGGATGCTTGAACATTTGAAGTTTACATGCTTCATTCGCGCGTGCAATTCTATTCATTCAAGACATTCACGCGGAATTTTGCATCGTGGGATGGCCTTCTGTGACTTCGCATGCTTCCAGTAATCACGTCACTAATGGAGGAAGCCCCTGATGGGTTAATGCGGCGCGATTTTCCGACAAAGTTCCGATTTTTCAACTTGCACGTTTCCAGCGGCAATGCTCAATTCGGATCATTGGCATGACAATTTGTGTCATTCATGCGAACTTGATGGAGGTGAATGTGGATTCATTCGCGCCGCGAGACCTCCAAACACACATAATGCATCTTAACATTGACTTAACATTGAAATCACTCGCGCTTGATGCCCCTACCATAAAGCTGCATTCAGGCTAGCAGCGACTAGCAGTAGCATAGCGACGCAATCTCATTGATTTCAATGGAAGCTTGGCGACTTCCGGCTACACGAGCGACAGTAACCTTTGGCGACTGGATGGGGCGTGTCCAGTCGCGCAACAAAGTTGTGAAATGTTTAACTTTATGCAAATTATGAGCGACATTCGGGAGCGACTTCCAATGAGAACGAAGCAGGGGAGTTCACATCATCCGTCTCTTGTCAGTTACTGGAGTGGACGTTACTCATTTGTTTATGACAACCAGATATAGAAACGCCTCTTTTGAAAGAGACGAGCGACACACAGCGACAAAGTCGCTTATAATGTGAATGTACTTTAAGACAACATAGTAACAAAATGCGCTCTATAAAGCAGTTTGTCCATTTAGGGCTACAGTATAAATGCAGTTCAAACTTTGATTATTTAGAGGCCTGACAACCGAAATTGAACCCTTTTAAATAATTAAGGAGATTACCAATATTCTGATATGACATCACTTCCTTTTCCTGTATTTGAATTGTTTCTCTGTATTATCGTCCTCAGCTATGAACTTTCCAGACAGCTGGAGACTCCTCACGACTCTTCTCCATCTTCCAGCAGTGTCTGGAGTCACCGAGCTCTCTCCAAGAAGCTCTCGTCGTGAGTATAATTCAGTTACTTTCAGTTTACCCCAAACTATAACAACCGTATGCTACTTTGAGAATCTTCATTGAATGTTTTATTGCAATGTGTGTTTGTAGGCTCTTGTCAGTGAATGATGGATCTAAAAGGAACGCAGACCAGATCAGTGTGTCTTCCTCTGGATCCAGCAGCTCTGAGCTAGAGGAAATATCTGCTTCTCAAGGCTTGACGCTTATGATGCCGGTACAATCAATGACCATAGATTAACTCTTTCTCCGCCATTGACGAGTTACCTCGTCAATTCAAAGAAAACGCTTCCCTTTCAATAACGAGTTTTTTCAGCAATCCGTATTTCCACTATTAAACACCAGATGGCCTCTTACCCAACTTATAAAACATTGAAGCAACCCCTCATGTCAAACGGTTCAAACTCTGTGTATGTTTTGATAATCGTTCTGAATCTGATCTCTAACAAAAGTCCTTCACAAAAACACAATTATCTCAGCTTTTTGCTCAAAATGTTGTATTTTTGAATAAACCTTCCCATATTTGAGAGGTGATAAAAGAGAACAAATGAAGGTAGGATGAACCGGTTTATTTTGTTTGAAAGCAGAGGGTCTGATCTTTCATATGATATATTGTATGTTTATATATTTAAAGAAGAACATTTTCTGGAAGGCATTAAACTTTTGTGAAACTAATAAAAAATGCTGGCGCTGGCTGGCAACTTTTAAAATGCTGGCGGGGAAAGAGTTAAGGATAACCTAAAAATTGTGGGTGAGCTGGTGCTTTCTTATAGTAAAGAATCTCATTATAGATACTAGTTAAAGGTGAGGTGGACGATTTTTGAGAAATGCTTTAGAAAAGGAAGTCGGGGTGAGTACCAAAACACACTTGTAGCCAATCAGCAGTAAGGGGCGTGTCTACTAATGACTGTGTTGCGTATGTGTGGGGCGGGTCTATCAAAAGAAGGTCCAGATTCTATTGGGGTAGGGGCGTTTTTGATTTAGGTTATTTCAAATGTCAACATTGGCTTTCAGAGATCATGCACCCCGCCTTTAAGAAATTATTTCATACGTTATTCTATAAATGTTCTTATTTAGATGTTTCTAATGTGTGGACATTTTCTTCAAAACTTTGACACAGACCTACACCATGTTATTTGTACCATGACGTGTCTAATTCTTGCGCCTGTGTGACCTTTGACTCACCTGAGAGTCAGCCTTAGATATAGTTTTAGACATTTCGAAAATTTCCCAGATGACGACAGAAACTTCCATCCTTGACTAATTTCCGGAATATTTCATAGTTTGTTTTAGTACATGTGGTCATCACATGTTGATGTTCGTTCTGTCGCACATACGTCAGCATTCGAAATGCTTTGAATTCTTTTTCTTATAATCAATTGCTGAAAAAATAAATGGATAACATTTTGATGTTTATCACAGACTTATTGTACATTTTTCTGGAATACTTGATTGTAATCACTACATTCTGATCTCAGATATTTTTTTTTTGTCTTTAGTCTCTTTCCAGCTGTGTTCAAAACAGGACCGAGGCCTTTCCCTCCTTTTCTATATCCAGTTCTTCCTCCAGTTCACAACAGGATCTCAGCCTCAATTCGTCGTCATCCTCAGCATCACCTGACTCTCACCTGGGCTCCGGTCACAAACGCTCAGTATCTATGAGCTCTCTGGCTTTCTACAATAGGCAGGTGGACGACTCGTGCATCATACGGGTCAGCGTGGACTTTTGCGACAATGGAAACATGTACAAGAGCATCTTGGTGAGTTTTCCTTCGGGACAGCGTGTTGGTATGTACAACAATACCACAGACATCTTTGAGAAATATATGTTAGGTTTGTAAAACGACCATATGAAAAACTTTTGCTCTAATAGATGATATTAATGATATTTAAAACTGCAATAATTGACTCTTTATGTGCTTAAAAATGAGTTATGTTTTTTTTATGATTTCTTGTATAGTTGACAAGTCAGGATAAAACAGCTCAGGTGATCCAGAGAGCTTTACAGAAACATAACCTGGAGGATATTATTGAGCAGGACTTCACCCTAGTACAGCTTTTGCCCCAAGGCAAAGGTAATTGAAAACTGCATATTCTGCACAATAAAACAAAAATGAATCAAAGTATATAAGGCATCTCCTTTTAAGATTTTCAGATGATTAACAATAAAAGTAAAAAAAAATTATTTGGATTCAAATATACCTTATACCAGGGGTCTCCAACCTTTTTGTGAGCTAGGGCTACCACATTGGATAAAACCATAATCTGGATTGCTACTTGTTGATTTTATTTTATTTTACTTGTTGATATGTTTCATCATTGTTTAAAATGTTAACATGCATAAAAGAAGCCACGCTAATAAAAAATGTAGTAAACAAATATAAAAATTGAGGCTATTAATAAAATGCGCTTTGGCCGGCAGCACACGGGCACCATTTTAAACACTTCTGCCTTATACACTGTAGAGAAAAATGGCGAATAAAATGGTTCCTAGCTGTCAATGGGGCAGTATTAAAAAAATATATTTATATGCACCTAAAGAGTACCTAAAAAGTAAAGATTGGTACCAAATGTATTATAAATATATGTATATTTATATATTTTATTTTTACATTAAAAGTTTTAGGATTTTGTAAAATATAAAAAAGGTTATTGCATCAAATAAGATTCTGCACATTTATGAAACATTTCACTTAAATTGCAGTGACAATACAAATAATTTGTTTTTATTTTATTATGCTCATATGAATTTTTTAATGTTTATATTTATACAAGTATGAATGTAATTTAATTATTAATAAATTATTATCTGTATATTTTTGTAGAGTTGCATATTCCAGAAAAGGCTAATGTATTTTATGCCATGTCAACATCGGCGAACTACGACTTTGTTCTGCGGCGATGCTTGAAAGGAGAGAGAAAACATCTGACCCGGTCTGTGTCGCTGTCATCGGGACGAGCCGGAGCCACAAAATAACCAATGCTTGAGGACAGTTTTAAACTGTGTTGCATGAAAAACTGGACACAAACTTGGACAGATACATTGAGTTATTTAAAGAAAAAGACTTTCTGTTTTATTTATGTTAAGTTCACCACGAAAAACCTTTGCAATTCCCATCAGGATATTCAATAGCACACACAAAAAGTAGGCCAGAACCTTATTTGACCCATTGGGAATTGATTTGATGGTAAAAAGTGGTGTCCATATGACGGATGTTTGGGGTAAGAGGTCTTGGTGACATCATCTGAATAGTTTCAGAGGTATTCCAGGTTCATGTGCTCTTCATTAACATTCTAGAAATTATTTTAGGTGAAAAGCACACTGTAGACAATACATAAGATCAACTCTCAGATATATGATAATCCACTTATTTTTTTGTGTTGAAACACAATCAGACACCTAGAGGCCTGGGATGAAAGGTTTATGAAGGTCAGTTATAACTGAGCTTGTGTGATGAAGAAAAATGGTGTAAAGATATATGATCAGTTTACAGTGTTCCTCTTGATTGTGTTATGATGAATGTGTGTTTGTGTATGTTTATGTTTATGTGTGTGTGGATACTCCCATAGGGAAAAGTCACATTTCAAAGACACTGTTTCATGCTATTGCTTCATTGCTCTTTTACTGTCACGTGTGACATCAATGTTTTTTTGTTAAACCTGCATTTTGTTGTTATGTGAGGTGGTGTGATAATATGGATATTTTCACAAAAACTCTTTATATCCTTATTTATCTGCCATGTTACTTTTCTTTTAGAGACTAAAATGTTAAAGTAAGTGAGGAGTAAAATGTAAAAGATATGTATTATTATTATTATGTAGATATGTATATTTTAGTAATACAGATTTCATATTTTGTTATATTGTAAATGTCCGATAGAGCAGCAATATGATATAGTTTGCATTTGAGTTTTGTTGCACCCAGTGTACTGAAAACACTGCAGCATTTCACTGATGGCGAAACATGGCACTTAAATGATTAAAATACACCTCTGCTCTTTTCGTGTTACATTTCTTTCACATTTCTGTCACATGAAAAACACACAAGATAAAAAAAACAGTTCTGATAGCTCCGAAAATGCTTACAATGACTATACTTGAAATACTTAAACTTTGTCTTGGCTGAGAAGATCATAAATGTCCAGAATTAATCTTTAATCCTCTGGGATGGTTTCCCGGACAGGGATGATCTTAAGCAAGTACTAGGCCTTAGTTTATTTAGGAAAGACAACTAGTTATAACAAACATGTCTTACTAAAAACATTAGTGGCTGTGCATTTTGAGGCAAAAACAAAAGGTGCTGATGTATTTTAAGATATCTCAGTGCAAGTTGTTTTTATTAAAATAAATGGAAAAACTGTCCAAACTCAAAACAACTTGAACTGACATATCTTAAAATACATCAGTGCCCTTTGTTTTGCCTCAAAATGCACGCCACTAATGTTTACAGTAAGGCATGTTTGTTATAACTAGTTATTTTTCCCAATTAAAAACTCAGTTCTAGTCCTGGTATAAGCAATCCCTGTCCGGGAAACCGCCCCCAAAGTTTTTTACTGACTTACCAGCACTGTTTTCATTTTGCCCAATAACTTCATGTTGTTATCTTATTGTAAGTAATAACCCCTTTCTTTTAAAATACTGTAAGTAACTGTGTAGTAATTACGTAAAATAATAAAGTAACTTCAAATAAAATTTCCTTTTTTCATCCAAAGAAAAATGTTATACTACATACTTTAACTAGATATTAAAGTTTGAGGACAAACTTTATGTTGGCTTGAAAAAGCGTAGCCTGAACATTTAAAATGGTTTGACAGAAGTTTATTTTAGTAGGCTATCTGGCTGTTAGCATGATTAGCATGAAGTTAGCATGATTAGCATGAAGCTAGCATGATTAGCATGAAGCTAGCATGATGTTAGCATGATCAGTATGAAGCTAGCATGAAGCTAACATGATTAGCATGAAGCTAACATGAAGCTAACATGATTAGCATGAAGCTAGCATGATGTTAGCATGATTAGCATGAAGCTAGCATGAAGCTAACATGATTAGCATGAAGCTAGAATGAAGCTAACATTTATTCCGTTGCTAGGGTACTAAGTTTGGTTGCTAGGGAGAAAATTGGCATCCCATAATGATCAACCTTCAAGCCACAAGTAAAACGGTCCAACCCCCGTGTCTCCATGATGTTCTGAAGCGGAGATATAAGGCTTTGTTTATTCCGTTGCTAGGGTACTAAGTTTGGTTGCTAGGGAGAAAATTGGCATCCCATAATGATCAACCTTCAAGCCACAAGTAAAACGGTCCAACCCCCGTGTCTCTATGATGTTCTGAAGCGGAGATATAAGGCTTTGTTTATTCCGTTGCTAGGGTACTAAGTTTGGTTGCTAGGGAGAAAAATTGCATCCCATAATGATCACACTTAAAGCCACAAGTAAAACGGTCCAACCCCCGTGTCTCTAAGATGTTCTGAAGCGGAGAAATAAGGCTTTGTTTATTCCGTTGCTAGGGTACTAAGTTTGGTTGCTAGGGAGAAAAATGGCATCCCATAATGATCAACCTTCAAGCCACAAGTAAAACGGTCCAACCCCCGTGTCTCTATGATGTTCTGAAGCGGAGATATAAGGCTTTGTTTATTCCGTTGCTAGGGTACTTAGTTTGGTTGCTAGGGAGAAAATTGGCATCCCATAATGATCAACCTTCAAGCCACAAGTAAAACGGTCCAACCCCCGTGTCTCTATGATGTTCTGAAGCGGAGATATAAGGCTTTGTTTATTCCGTTGCTAGGGTACTAAGTTTGGTTGCTAGGGAGAAAATTGGCATCCCATAATGATCAACCTTCAAGCCACAAGTAAAACGGTCCAACCCCCGTGTCTCTACAATGTTCTGATGCTGAGATATAAGGCTTTGTTTATTCCGTTGCTAGGGTACTAAGTTTGGTTGCTAGGGAGGAAATTGGCATCCCATAATGATCAACCTTCAAGCCACAAGTAAAACGGTCCAACCCCCGTGTCTCTAAGATGTTCTGAAGCGGAGAAATAAGGCTTTGTTTATTCTGTTGCTAGGGTACTAAGTTTGGTTGCTAGGAAGAAAAATGGCATCCCATAATGATCAACCTTCAAGCCACAAGTAAAACGGTCCAACCCCCGTGTCTCTATGATGTTCTGAAGCGGAGATATAAGGCTTTGTTTATTCCGTTGCTAGGGTACTAAGTTTGGTTGCTAGGGAGAAAATTGGCATCCCATAATGATCAACCTTCAAGCCCCAAGTAAAACAGTCCAACCCCCGTGTCTCTATGATGTTCTAAAGCGGAGAGATAAGGCTTTGTTTATTCCGTTGCTAGGGTACTAAGTTTGGTTGCTAGGGAGAAAATTGGCATCCCATAATGATCAACCTTCAAGCCACAAGTAAAACGGTCCAACCCCCGTGTCTCTATGATGTTCTGAAGCGGAGATATAAGGCTTTGTTTATTCCGTTGCTAGGGTACTAAGTTTGGTTGCTAGGGAGAAAAATGGCATCCCATAATGATCACACTTAAAGCCACAAGTAAAACGGTCCAACCCCCCGTGTCTCTATGATGTTCTGAAGCGGAGATATAAGGCTTTGTTTATTCCGTTGCTAGGGTACTAAGTTTGGTTGCTAGGGAGGAAATTGGCATCCCATAATAATCAACCTTCAAGCCACAAGTAAAACGGTCCAACCCCCGTGTCTCTAACATGTTCTGAAGCTGAGAAATAAGGCTTTGTTTATTCCGTTGCTAGGGTACTAAGTTTGGTTGCTAGGGAGAAAAATGGCATCCCATAATGATCAACCTTCAAGCCACAAGTAAAACGGTCCAACCCCCGTGTCTCTAAGATGTTCTGAAGCTGAGAAATAAGGCTTTGTTTATTCCGTTGCTAGGGTACTAAGTTTGGTTGCTAGGGAGAAAAATGGCATCCCATAATGATCAACCTTCAAGCCACAAGTAAAACGGTCCAACCCCCGTGTCTCTAAGATGTTCTGAAGCTGAGAAATAAGGCTTTGTTTATTCCGTTGCTAGGGTACTAAGTTTGGTTGCTAGGGAGAAAAATGGCATCCCATAATGATCAACCTTCAAGCCACAAGTAAAACGGTCCAACCCCCGTGTCTCTAAGATGTTCTGAAGCTGAGAAATAAGGCTTTGTTTATTCCGTTGCTAGGGTACTAAGTTTGGTTGCTAGGGAGAAAAATGGCATCCCATAATGATCAACCTTCAAGCCACAAGTAAAACGGTCCAACCCCCGTGTCTCTAAGATGTTCTGAAGCTGAGAAATAAGGCTTTGTTTATTCCGTTGCTAGGGTACTAAGTTTGGTTGCTAGGGAGAAAAATGGCATCCCATAATGATCAACCTTCAAGCCACAAGTAAAACGGTCCAACCCCCGTGTCTCTAAGATGTTCTGAAGCTGAGAAATAAGGCTTTGTTTATTCCGTTGCTAGGGTACTAAGTTTGGTTGCTAGGGAGAAAAATGGCATCCCATAATGATCAACCTTCAAGCCACAAGTAAAACGGTCCAACCCCCATGTCTCTATGACACTCTAAAGTGAAGATATTCCATCTGGGACGCTTTTATTCCTTTATATGGGCATGTTTCCTGCCCCATTATAAGTCAATGGGAAATTTTGGGGGCCTCTTACACCCCAGGGGTACAGCTTACACCCCATTGTGATGTATGTTCTTACAGAGCCTGTCAGCCTCCTTAAATGTGGTAACCCACAAGTTTCTACAAGTTTCTCACTCGCAGCTATGACTCGTCAAAGTTTGTCTCAATGTTAAGTCAATGGAAATTTTGGGGTGTTTGAGCCCCCCGTTAAGGAATTCGGAAGGTCCCATCAGTTAGAAAAGTCATAGCATAAATCTACGGACCAGTCTTAAAAGTTTTGTAAAGTTTTGTGGGTGTAGCTTGAAAGCTCTAGGAGGAGTTACAGTCAGAAAAAGTAGGGATCAGAAGAAGAATAATAATAACTAGATATTAAAGTTTGAGGACAAACTTTATGTTGGCTTGAAAAAGCGTAGCCTGAACATTTAAAATGGTTTGACAGAAGTTTATTTTAGTAGGCTATCTGGCTGTTAGCATGATTAGCATGAAGTTAGCATGATTAGCATGAAGCTAGCATGATTAGCATGAAGCTAGCATGATGTTAGCATGATCAGTATGAAGCTAGCATGAAGCTAACATTATTAGCATGAAGCTAACATGATTAGCATGAAGCTAGCATGATGCTAGCATGATTAGCATGAAGCTAGCATGAAGCTAACATGATTAGCATGAAGCTAGAATGAAGCTAACATTTATTCCGTTGCTAGGGTACTAAGTTTGGTTGCTAGGGAGAAAATTGGCATCCCATAATGATCAACCTTCAAGCCACAAGTAAAACGGTCCAACCCCCATGTCTCTATGATGTTCTGAAGCGGAGATATAAGGCTTTGTTTATTCCGTTGCTAGGGTACTAAGTTTGGTTGCTAGGGAGAAAATTGGCATCCCATAATGATCAACCTTCAAGCCACAAGTAAAACGGTCCAACCCCCATGTCTCTATGATGTTCTGAAGCGGAGATATAAGGCTTTGTTTATTCCGTTGCTAGGGTACTAAGTTTGGTTGCTAGGGAGAAAATTGGCATCCCATAATGATCAACCTTCAAGCCACAAGTAAAACGGTCCAACCCCTGTGTCTCTATGATGTTCTGAAGTGGAGATATAAGGCTTTGTTTATTCCGTTGCTAGGGTACTAAGTTTGGTTGCTAGGGAGAAAATTGGCATCCCATAATGATCAACCTTCAAGCCACAAATAAAACGGTCAAACCCCCGTGTCTCTAAGATGTTCTGAAGCGGAGATAAAAGGCTTTGTTTATTCCGTTGCTAGGGTACTAAGTTTGGTTGCTAGGGAGAAAATTGGCATCCCATAATGATCAACCTTCAAGCCACAAGTAAAACGGTCCAACCCCCATGTCTCTATGATGTTCTGAAGCGGAGATATAAGGCTTTGTTTATTCCGTTGCTAGGGTACTAAGTTTGGTTGCTAGGGAGAAAATTGGCATCCCATAATGATCAACCTTCAAGCCACAAGTAAAACGGTCCAACCCCCGTGTCTCTATGATGTTCTGAAGCAGAGATATAAGGCTTTGTTTATTCCGTTGCTAGGGTACTTAGTTTGGTTGCTAGGGAGAAAAATGGCATCCCATAATGATCACACTTAAAGCCACAAGTAAAACGGTCCAACCCCCGTGTCTCTACAATGTTCTGATGCTGAGATATAAGGCTTTGTTTATTCCGTTGCTAGGGTACTAAGTTTGGTTGCTAGGGAGGAAATTGGCATCCCATAATAATCAACCTTCAAGCCACAAGTAAAACGGTCCAACCCCCGTGTCTCTAAGATGTTCTGAAGCGGAGAAATAAGGCTTTGTTTATTCCGTTGCTAGGGTACTAAGTTTGGTTGCTAGGGAGAAAAATGGCATCCCATAATGATCAACCTTCAAGCCACAAGTAAAACGGTCCAACCCCCGTGTCTCTATGATGTTCTGAATCGGAGATATAAGGCTTTGTTTATT
Source organism: Paramisgurnus dabryanus (assembly GCF_030506205.2). Taxonomy (NCBI): domain Eukaryota; kingdom Metazoa; phylum Chordata; class Actinopteri; order Cypriniformes; family Cobitidae; genus Paramisgurnus; species Paramisgurnus dabryanus. The sequence goes on from NC_133339.1 coordinate 4,471,188, forward strand.
CCGTTGCTAGGGTACTAAGTTTGGTTGCTAGGGAGAAAAATGGCATCCCATAATGATCACACTTAAAGTCACAAGTAAAACGGTCCAACCCCCGTGTCTCTACAATGTTCTGATGCTGAGATATAAGGCTTTGTTTATTCCGTTGCTAGGGTACTAAGTTTGGTTGCTAGGGAGAAAATTGGCATCCCATAATAATCAACCTTCAAGCCACAAGTAAAACGGTCCAACCCCCGTGTCTCTAAGATGTTCTGAAGCGGAGAAATAAGGCTTTGTTTATTCCGTTGCTAGGGTACTAAGTTTGGTTGCTAGGGAGAAAAATGGCATCCCATAATGATCAACCTTCAAGCCACAAGTAAAACGGTCCAACCCCCGTGTCTCTATGATGTTCTGAAGCGGAGATATAAGGCTTTGTTTATTCCGTTGCTAGGGTACTAAGTTTGGTTGCTAGGGAGGAAATTGGCATCCCATAATAATCAACCTTCAAGCCACAAGTAAAACGGTCCAACCCCCGTGTCTCTATGATGTTCTGAATCGGAGATATAAGGCTTTGTTTATTCCGTTGCTAGGGTACTAAGTTTGGTTGCTAGGGAGAAAAATGGCATCCCATAATGATCAACCTTCAAGCCACAAGTAAAACGGTCCAACCCCCGTGTCTCTATGATGTTCTGAAGCGGAGATATAAGGCTTTGTTTATTCCGTTGCTAGGGTACTAAGTTTGGTTGCTAGGGAGAAAATTGGCATCCCATAATGATCACACTTCAAGCCACAAGTAAAACGGTCCAACCCCCGTGTCTCTATGATGTTCTGAAGCGGAGATATAAGGCTTTGTTATTCCGTTGCTAGGGTACTAAGTTTGGTTGCTAGGGAGAAAATTGGCATCCCATAATGATCAACCTTCAAGCCACAAGTAAAACGGTCCAACCCCCATGTCTCTACGACACTCTAAAGTGAAGATATTCCATCTGGGACGCTTTTATTCCCTTATATGGGCATGTTTCCTGCCCCATTATAAGTCAATGGGAAATTTTGGGGGCCTCTTACACCCCAGGGGTACAGCTTACACCCCATTGTGATGTATGTTCTTAAAGAGCCTGTCAGCCTCCTTAAATGTGGTAACCCACAAGTTTCTACAAGTTTCTCACTCGCAGCTATGACTCGTCAAAGTTTGTCTCAATGTTAAGTCAATGGAAATTTTGGGGTGTTTGAGCCCCCCGTTTAGGAATTCGGAAGGTCCCATCAGTTAGAAAAGTCATAGCATAAATCTACGGACCAGTCTTAAAAGTTTTGTAAAGTTTTGTGGGTGTAGCTTGAAAGCTCTAGGAGGAGTTACAGTCAGAAAAAGTAGGGATCAGAAGAAGAATAATAATAATAATAACTAGATATTAAAGTTTGAGGACAAACTTTATGTTGGCTTGAAAAAGCGTAGCCTGAACATTTAAAATGGTTTGACAGAAGTTTATTTTAGTAGGCTATCTGGCTGTTAGCATGATTAGCATGAAGTTAGCATGATTAGCATGAAGCTAGCATGATTAGCATGAAGCTAGCATGATGTTAGCATGATCAGTATGAAGCTAGCATGAAGCTAACATGATTAGCATGAAGCTAAAATGAAGCTAACATGATTAGCATGAAGCTAACATGAAGCTAACATGATTAGCATGAAGCTAGCATGAAGCTAACATGATTAGCATGAAGCTAGAATGAAGCTAACATTTATTCCGTTGCTAGGGTACTAAGTTTGGTTGCTAAGGAGAAAATTGGCATCCCATAATGATCAACCTTCAAGCCACAAGTAAAACGGTCCAACCCCCGTGTCTCTATGATGTTCTGAAGCGGAGATATAAGGCTTTGTTTATTCCGTTGCTAGGGTACTAAGTTTGGTTGCTAGGGAGAAAATTGGCATCCCATAATGATCAACCTTCATGCCACAAGTAAAACGGTCCAACCCCCATGTCTCTATGATGTTCTGAAGCGGAGATATAAGGCTTTGTTTATTCCGTTGCTAGGGTACTAAGTTTGGTTGCTAGGGAGAAAATTGGCATCCCATAATGATCACACTTAAAGCCACAAGTAAAACGGTCCAACCCCCGTGTCTCTACGATGTTCTGATGCTGAGATATAAGGCTTTGTTTATTCCGTTGCTAGGGTACTAAGTTTGGTTGCTAGGGAGGAAATTGGCATCCCATAATAATCAACCTTCAAGCCACAAGTAAAACGGTCCAACCCCCGTGTCTCTAAGATGTTCTGAAGCGGAGAAATAAGGCTTTGTTTATTCCGTTGCTAGGGTACTAAGTTTGGTTGCTAGGGAGAAAATTGGCATCCCATAATGATCAACCTTCAAGCCACAAGTAAAACGGTCCAACCCCCGTGTCTCTATGATGTTCTGAAGCGGAGATATAAGGCTTTGTTTATTCCGTTGCTAGGGTACTAAGTTTGGTTGCTAGGGAGAAAAATGGCATCCCATAATGATCACACTTAAAGCCACAAGTAAAACGGTCCAACCCCCGTGTCTCTACAATGTTCTGATGTTGAGATATAAGGCTTTGTTTATTCCGTTGCTAGGGTACTAAGTTTGGTTGCTAGGGAGGAAATTGGCATCCCATAATAATCAACCTTCAAGCCACAAGTAAAACGGTCCAACCCCCATGTCTCTATGATGTTCTGAAGCGGAGATATAAGGCTTTGTTTATTCCGTTGCTAGGGTACTAAGTTTGGTTGCTAGGGAGAAAATTGGCATCCCATAATGATCAACCTTCAAGCCACAAGTAAAACGGTCCAACCCCCGTGTCTCTATGATGTTCTGAAGCGGAGATATAAGGCTTTGTTTATTCCGTTGCTAGGGTACTAAGTTTGGTTGCTAGGGAGAAAATTGGCATCCCATAATGATCAACCTTCAAGCCACAAGTAAAACGGTCAAACCCCCGTGTCTCTAAGATGTTCTGAAGCGGAGATAAAAGGCTTTGTTTATTCCGTTGCTAGGGTACTAAGTTTGGTTGCTAGGGAGAAAATTGGCATCCCATAATGATCAACCTTCAAGCCACAAGTAAAACGGTGCAACCCCCATGTCTCTATGATGTTCTGAAGCGGAGATATAAGGCTTTGTTTATTCCGTTGCTAGGGTACTAAGTTTGGTTGCTAGGGAGAAAATTGGCATCCCATAATGATCAACCTTCAATCCACAAGTAAAACGGTCCAACCCCCGTGTCTCTATGATGTTCTGAAGCGGAGATATAAGGCTTTGTTTATTCCGTTGCTAGGGTACTAAGTTTGGTTGCTAGGGAGAAAATTGGCATCCCATAATGATCAACCTTCAAGCCACAAGTAAAACGGTCCAACCCCCGTGTCTCTATGATGTTCTGAAGCGGAGATATAAGGCTTTGCTTATTCCGTTGCTAGGGTACTTAGTTTGGTTGCTAGGCAGAAAATTGGCATCCCATAATGATCAACCTTCAAGCCACAAGTAAAACGGTCCAACCCCCGTGTCTCTACGATGTTCTGATGCCGAGATATAAGGCTTTGTTTATTCCGTTGCTAGGGTACTAAGTTTGGTTGCTAGGGAGAAAATTGGCATCCCATAATGATCAACCTTCAAGCCACAAGTAAAACGGTCCAACCCCCGTGTCTCTATGATGTTCTGAAGCGGAGATATAAGGCTTTGTTTATTCCGTTGCTAGGGTACTAAGTTTGGTTGCTAGGGAGAAAAATGGCATCCCATAATGATCACACTTAAAGCCACAAGTAAAACGGTCCAACCCCCGTGTCTCTATGATGTTCTGATGCTGAGATATAAGGCTTTGTTTATTCCGTTGCTAGGGTACTAAGTTTGGTTGCTAGGGAGAAAATTGGCATCCCATAATGATCAACCTTCAAGCCACAAGTAAAACGGTCCAACCCCCGTGTCTCTATGATGTTCTGATGCTGAGATATAAGGCTTTGTTTATTCCGTTGCTAGGGTACTAAGTTTGGTTGCTAGGGAGAAAATTGGCATCCCATAATGATCAACCTTCAAGCCACAAGTAAAACGGTCCAACCCCCGTGTCTCTATGATGTTCTGATGCTGAGATATAAGGCTTTGTTTATTCCGTTGCTAGGGTACTAAGTTTGGTTGCTAGGGAGAAAATTGGCATCCCATAATGATCAACCTTCAAGCCACAAGTAAAACGGTCCAACCCCCATGTCTCTACGACACTCTAAAGTGAAGATATTCCATCTGGGATGCTTTTATTCCTTTATATGGGCATGTTTCCTGCCCCATTATAAGTCAATGGGAAATTTTGGGGGCCTCTTACACCCCAGGGGTACAGCTTACACCCCATTGTGATGTATGTTCTTACAGAGCCTGTCAGCCTCCTTAAATGTGGTAACCCACAAGTTTCTACAAGTTTCTCACTCGCAGCTATGACTCGTCAAAGTTTGTCTCAATGTTAAGTCAATGGAAATTTTGGGGTGTTTGAGCCCCCCGTTTAGGAATTCGGAAGGTCCCATCAGTTAGAAAAGTCATAGCATAAATCTACGGACCAGTCTTAAAAGTTTTGTAAAGTTTTGTGGGTGTAGCTTGAAAGCTCTAGGAGGAGTTACAGTCAGAAAAAGTAGGGATCAGAAGAAGAAGAATAATAATAACTAGATAGGTACATTTCCTGAAGAAAATGTGAAGTGGTGCTTGCCGTGGCAAATTTCGGGGGACAATATATGATTATACTCCAAGCCAAAAGTAAAACAATTCAACCCACATGTCTCTACGATATTCTGATGCGGAGATATAAGGCTTTGTTTATTCGGTTGCTAGGGTACTGTATTTGGTTGCTAGGGAGAAAATTGGCATCCACTAGTGATTACCCTCCGAGTCACGAGTCAAACGGTCCAACCCCCGTGTCTCTACGATGTTCTGATGCGGAGATATAAGGCTTTGTTTACTCTGTTGCTAGGGTACTGTATTTGGTTGCTAGGGAATAAATTGGCATCCACTAGTGATTACACTCCGAGATACGAGTCAAACGGTCCAACCCCCGTGTCTCTACGATGTTCTGATGCGGAGATATAAGGCTTTGTTTACTCTGTTGCTAGGGTACTGTATTTGGTTGCTAGGGAAAAAAATGGCATCCACTAGTGATTACCCTCCAAGTCACGAGTCAAACGGTCCAAACCCCATGTCTCTACGATGTTCTGATGCGGAGATATAAGGCTTTGTTTACTCTGTTGCTAGGGTACTGTATTTGATTGCTAGGGAAAAAAATGGCATCCACTAGTGATTACCCTCCGAGTCACGAGTCAAACGGTCCAAACCCCGTGTCTCTACAATGTTCTGATGCTGAGATATAAGGCTTTGTTTACTCTGTTGCTAGGGTACTGTATTTGGTTGCTAGGGAAAAAAATGGCATCCACTTGTGATTACCCTCCGAGTCACGAGTCAAACGGTCCAACCCCCGTGTCTCTACGATGTTCTGATGCGGAGATATAAGGCTTTGTTTACTCTGTTGCTAGGGTACTGTATTTGGTTGCTAGGGGCGTGGCTTGGGAGTGGCCAATGATGTGCCCAGTGATTACACTCCGAGTCACAAGTAAAACGGTCCAACCCCCGTGTCTCTACGATGTTCTGATGTGGAGATATAAGGCTTTGTTTACTCTGTTGCTAGGGTACTGTATTTGGTTGCTAGGGGCGTGGCTTGGGAGTGGCCAATTATGTGCCCAGTGATTACACTCCGAGTCACAAGTAAAACGGTCCAACCCCCGTGTCTCTACGATGTTCTGATGCGGAGATATAAGGCTTTGTTTACTCTGTTGCTAGGGTACTGTATTTGGTTGCTAGGGGCGTGGCTTGGGAGTGGCCAATGATGTGCCCAGTGATTACACTCCGAGTCACAAGTAAAACGGTCCAAACCCCGTGTCTCTACGATGTTCTGATGCGGAGATATAAGGCTTTGTTTATTCGGTTGCTAGGGTGCTCAAATTTGGTTGCTAGGGGCGTGGCTTGGGAGTGGCCAATGATGTGCCCAATTGTTACACCCCTAGTCACAAGTAAAACGGTCCAACCCCCGTGTCTCTACGATGTTCTGATGCCGAGATATAACTGTTTGTATTTTATGTTGCTAGGGTGCTCAAAAGTGGTTGCTAGGGGCGTGGCTTAGTAAGTCTGTAAGGATCCTGAGAGACTGATTGGATGCCTAAGTAAAATGAGCCCACCCCCATGTCTCTATGACACTGTGGTGCAAAGATATCCATCCAGGCATTTTATAATGGCAGTCTATGGTATAGGTTGCTAGGGTGCCCAAAATGGTTGCTATGGTAACCTTACACCCCATTGTGGGGGACGTCCTGACAGAGTCTAGCACCCTCTTCAAATTTAGTAACCCACATGTTTCTATGAAATCCTGGCTCGGACCTATGACCCGTCAAAATTTTTGCAATGGTAAGTCTATGGGATTTTGCCCCATTGACTTTTCATTGGGGCACTTTTGGGCACCTCTTACACCCCAGGGGTACAACTTACACCCCATTGTGATCCATGTTCTTAAAGAGCCTACCACCCTCTTCAAATGTTATAACCCACATGTTTCTACAAAATCCTCGAGCGGAGCTATGACTCGTCAAAGTTGGGCGCAATGTTAAGTCAATGGGATTTTTTGGGTGGTTTTTCGCCCCCCTTTCGGAAATCCTGCACCCGATCGCTTATAAAAGTCATAGCAGTCCTCTCCTCAATAAGCCGGTCGATTTGAGCCCTAATTTATGGGTCTACGACAAAGCGTGCGGGACGAGTTACGCGCCGAAAAAGTGTCCAGAAAAAGAAGAATAATAATAATAATAATAAGTATGCAAGATAGTAATAGTGATGCTTTGCATAAATGCAAGCACCACTAATAAGATTAAGATGAAGAACAGTATGTTGGCTTTTTCAAGCCAACATAACTAGATATTAAAGTTTGAGGACAAACTTTATGTTGGCTTGACAAAGCCTGGTCTGAACGTTTAAGACAGTTTGACAGAAGTTTGACAGAAGTTTGGTTTAGTAGGCTATCTTGTTGTTAGTATGCTTAAGTATGAAGCTTTTTAAAATAAAGCTAACATAATTTAGCATAAAGCTAGCCTGATTTAGCATGAAGCTAACATGATTTAGGATAAAGTCAGCATAAAGCTAATATGTTTAAAGACCCAACCCCCATGTCTCTATGATGTTCTGATGCGGAGATATAAGGCTTTGTTTGTTCCGTTGCTAGGGTACTAAGTTTGGTTGCTAGGCAGAAAATTGGCATCCCATAATGATCAACCTTCAAGCCACAAGTAAAACGGTCCAACCCCCATGTCTCTATGATGTTCTGATGCGGAGATGTAAGGCTTTGTTTGTTCTGTTGCTAGGGTACTAAGTTTGGTTGCTAGGGAGAAAATCGGCATCCCATAATGATTACACTTCAAGCCACAAGTAAAACGGTCCAACCCCCGTGTCTCTATGATGTTCTGATGCGGAGATATAAGGCTTTGTTTATTCCGTTGCTAGGGTACTAAGTTTGGTTGCTAGGGAGAAAATTGGCATCCCATAATGATCAACCTTCAAGCCACAAGTAAAACGGTCCAACCCCCGTGTCTCTATGATGTTCTGAAGCGGAGATATAAGGCTTTGTTTATTCCGTTGCTAGGGTACTAAGTTTGGTTGCTAGGGAGAAAAATGGCATCCCATAATGATCAACCTTCAAGCCACAAGTAAAACGGTCCAACCCCCATGTCTCTATGATGTTCTGAAGCGGAGATATAAGGCATTGTTTATTCCGTTGCTAGGGTACTACGTTTGGTTGCTAGGGAGAAAATTGGCATCCCATAATGATCAACCTTCATGCCACAAGTAAAACAGTCCAACCCCCGTGTCTCTATGATGTTCTAAAGCGGAGATATAAGGCTTTGTTTATTCCGTTGCTAGGGTACTAAGTTTGGTTGCTAGGGAGAAAATTGGCATCCCATAATGATCAACCTTCAAGCCACAAGTAAAACGGTCCAACCCCCGTGTCTCTATGATGTTCTGAAGCGGAGATATAAGGCATTGTTTATTCCGTTGCTAGGGTACTACGTTTGGTTGCTAGGGAGAAAATTGGCATCCCATAATGATCAACCTTCATGCCACAAGTAAAACAGTCCAACCCCCGTGTCTCTATGATGTTCTGAAGCGGAGATATAAGGCTTTGTTTATTCCGTTGCTAGGGTACTAAGTTTGGTTGCTAGGGAGAAAATTGGCATCCCATAATGATCAACCTTCAAGCCACAAGTAAAACGGTCCAACCCCCGTGTCTCTATGATGTTCTGAAGCGGAGATATAAGGCTTTGTTTATTCCGTTGCTAGGGTACTAAGTTTGGTTGCTAGGGAGAAAAATGGCATCCCATAATGATCACACTTAAAGCCACAAGTAAAACGGTCCAACCCCTGTGTCTCTACAATGTTCTGATGCTGAGATATAAGGCTTTGTTTATTCCGTTGCTAGGGTACTAAGTTTGGTTGCTAGGGAGGAAATTGGCATCCCATAATAATCAACCTTCAAGCCACAAGTAAAACGGTCCAACCCCCGTGTCTCTAAGATGTTCTGAAGCGAAGAAATAAGGCTTTGTTTATTCCGTTGCTAGGGTACTAAGTTTGGTTGCTAGGGAGAAAATTGGCATCCCATAATGATCAACCTTCAAGCCACAAGTAAAACGGTCCAACCCCCATGTCTCTACGACACTCTTAAGTGAAGATATTCCATCTGGGACGCTTTTATTCCTTTATATGGGCATGTTTCCTGCCCCATTATAAGTCAATGGGAAATTTTGGGGGCCTCTTACACCCCAGGGGTACAGCTTACACCCCATTGTGATGTATGTTCTTACAGAGCCTGTCAGCCTCCTTAAATGTGGTAACCCACAAGTTTCTACAAGTTTCTCACTCGCAGCTATGACTCGTCAAAGTTTGTCTCAATGTTAAGTCAATGGAAATTTTGGGGTGTTTGAGCCCCCCGTTTAGGAATTCGGAAGGTCCCATCAGTTAGAAAAGTCATAGCATAAATCTACGGACCAGTCTTAAAAGTTTTGTAAAGTTTTGTGGGTGTAGCTTGAAAGCTCTAGGAGGAGTTACAGTCAGAAAAAGTGGGGGAGCATAAGAATAATAATAATAATAAGTTTAGATACAACAACAGTATGTTGGCTTTGTCAAGCCAACATAACTAGATATTAAAGTTTGAGGACAAACTTTATGTTGGCTTGAAAAAGCGTAGCCTGAACATTTAAAATGGTTTGACAGAAGTTTATTTTAGTAGGCTATCTGGCTGTTAGCATGATTAGCATGAAGTTAGCATGATTAGCATGAAGCTAGCATGATTAGCATGAAGCTAGCATGATGTTAGCATGATCAGTATGAAGCTAGCATGAAGCTAACATTATTAGCATGAAGCTAACATGAAGCTAACATGATTAGCATGAAGCTAGCATGATGCTAGCATGATTAGCATGAAGCTAGCATGAAGCTAACATGATTAGCATGAAGCTAGAATGAAGCTAACATTTATTCCGTTGCTAGGGTACTAAGTTTGGTTGCTAGGGAGAAAATTGGCATCCCATAATGATCAACCTTCAAGCCACAAGTAAAACGGTCCAACCCCCGTGTCTCTATGATGTTCTGAAGCGGAGATATAAGGCTTTGTTTATTCCGTTGCTAGGGTACTAAGTTTGGTTGCTAGGGAGAAAATTGGCATCCCATAATGATCAACCTTCAAGCCACAAGTAAAACGGTCCAACCCCCATGTCTCTATGATGTTCTGAAGCGGAGATATAAGGCTTTGTTTATTCCGTTGCTAGGGTACTAAGTTTGGTTGCTAGGGAGAAAATTGGCATCCCATAATGATCAACCTTCAAGCCACAAGTAAAACGGTCCAACCCCCGTGTCTCTATGATGTTCTGAAGCGGAGATATAAGGCTTTGTTTATTCCGTTGCTAGGGTACTAAGTTTGGTTGCTAGGGAGAAAATTGGCATCCCATAATGATCAACCTTCAAGCCACAAGTAAAACGGTCAAACCCCCGTGTCTCTAAGATGTTCTGAAGCGGAGATAAAAGGCTTTGTTTATTCCGTTGCTAGGGTACTAAGTTTGGTTGCTAGGGAGAAAATTGGCATCCCATAATGATCAACCTTCAAGCCACAAGTAAAACGGTCCAACCCCCATGTCTCTATGATGTTCTGAAGCGGAGATATAAGGCTTTGTTTATTCCGTTGCTAGGGTACTAAGTTTGGTTGCTAGGGAGAAAATTGGCATCCCATAATGATTAACCTTCAAGCCACAAGTAAAACGGTCCAACCCCCGTGTCTCTATGATGTTCTGAAGCGGAGATATAAGGCTTTGTTTATTCCGTTGCTAGGGTACTAAGTTTGGTTGCTAGGGAGAAAAATGGCATCCCATAATGATCACACTTAAAGCCACAAGTAAAACGGTCCAACCCCCGTGTCTCTACAATGTTCTGATGCTGAGATATAAGGCTTTGTTTATTCCGTTGCTAGGGTACTAAGTTTGGTTGCTAGGGAGGAAATTGGCATCCCATAATAATCAACCTTCAAGCCACAAGTAAAACGGTCCAACCCCCGTGTCTCTAAGATGTTCTGAAGCGGAGAAATAAGGCTTTGTTTATTCCGTTGCTAGGGTACTAAGTTTGGTTGCTAGGGAGAAAAATGGCATCCCATAATGATCAACCTTCAAGCCACAAGTAAAACGGTCCAACCCCCGTGTCTCTATGATGTTCTGAATCGGAGATATAAGGCTTTATTTATTCCGTTGCTAGGGTACTAAGTTTGGTTGCTAGGGAGAAAAATGGCATCCCATAATGATCACACTTAAAGCCACAAGTAAAACGGTCCAACCCCCGTGTCTCTACAATGTTCTGATGCTGAGATATAAGGCTTTGTTTATTCCGTTGCTAGGGTACTAAGTTTGGTTGCTAGGGAGGAAATTGGCATCCCATAATAATCAACCTTCAAGCCACAAGTAAAACGGTCCAACCCCCGTGTCTCTAAGATGTTCTGAAGCGGAGAAATAAGGCTTTGTTTATTCCGTTGCTAGGGTACTAAGTTTGGTTGCTAGGGAGAAAAATGGCATCCCATAATGATCAACCTTCAAGCCACAAGTAAAACGGTCCAACCCCCGTGTCTCTATGATGTTCTGAAGCGGAGATATAAGGCTTTGTTTATTCCGTTGCTAGGGTACTAAGTTTGGTTGCTAGGGAGGAAATTGGCATCCCATAATAATCAACCTTCAAGCCACAAGTAAAACGGTCCAACCCCCGTGTCTCTATGATGTTCTGAATCGGAGATATAAGGCTTTGTTTATTCCGTTGCTAGGGTACTAAGTTTGGTTGCTAGGGAGAAAAATGGCATCCCATAATGATCAACCTTCAAGCCACAAGTAAAACGGTCCAACCCCCGTGTCTCTATGATGTTCTGAAGCGGAGATATAAGGCTTTGTTTATTCCGTTGCTAGGGTACTAAGTTTGGTTGCTAGGGAGAAAATTGGCATCCCATAATGATCACACTTCAAGCCACAAGTTAAACGGTCCAACCCCCGTGTCTCTATGATGTTCTGAAGCGGAGATATAAGGCTTTGTTATTCCGTTGCTAGGGTACTAAGTTTGGTTGCTAGGGAGAAAATTGGCATCCCATAATGATCAACCTTCAAGCCACAAGTAAAACGGTCCAACCCCCATGTCTCTACGACACTCTAAAGTGAAGATATTCCATCTGGGACGCTTTTATTCCCTTATATGGGCGTGTTTCCTGCCCCATTATAAGTCAATGGGAAATTTTGGGGGCCTCTTACACCCCAGGGGTACAGCTTACACCCCATTGTGATGTATGTTCTTACAGAGCCTGTCAGCCTCCTTAAATGTGGTAACCCACAAGTTTCTACAAGTTTCTCACTCGCAGCTATGACTCGTCAAAGTTTGTCTCAATGTTAAGTCAATGGAAATTTTGGGGTGTTTGAGCCCCCCGTTTAGGAATTCGGAAGGTCCCATCAGTTAGAAAAGTCATAGCATAAATCTACGGACCAGTCTTAAAAGTTTTGTAAAGTTTTGTGGGTGTAGCTTGAAAGCTCTAGGAGGAGTTACAATCAGAAAAAGTAGGGATCAGAAGAAGAATAATAACTAGATATTAAAGTTTGAGGACAAACTTTATGTTGGCTTGAAAAAGCGTAGCCTGAACATTTAAAATGGTTTGACAGAAGTTTATTTTAGTAGGCTATCTGGCTGTTAGCATGATTAGCATGAAGTTAGCATGATTAGCATGAAGCTAGCATGATTAGCATGAAGCTAGCATGATGTTAGCATGATCAGTATGAAGCTAGCATGAAGCTAACATGATTAGCATGAAGCTAACATGAAGCTAACATGATTAGCATGAAGCTAGCATGATGTTAGCATGATTAGCATGAAGCTAGCATGAAGCTAACATGATTAGCATGAAGCTAGAATGAAGCTAACATTTATTCCGTTGCTAGGGTACTAAGTTTGGTTGCTAGGGAGAAAATTGGCATCCCATAATGATCAACCTTCAAGCCACAAGTAAAACGGTCCAACCCCCGTGTCTCCATGATGTTCTGAAGCGGAGATATAAGGCTTTGTTTATTCCGTTGCTAGGGTACTAAGTTTGGTTGCTAGGGAGAAAATTGGCATCCCATAATGATCAACCTTCAAGCCACAAGTAAAACGGTCCAACCCCCGTGTCTCTATGATGTTCTGAAGCGGAGATATAAGGCTTTGTTTATTCCGTTGCTAGGGTACTAAGTTTGGTTGCTAGGGAGAAAAATTGCATCCCATAATGATCACACTTAAAGCCACAAGTAAAACGGTCCAACCCCCGTGTCTCTAAGATGTTCTGAAGCGGAGAAATAAGGCTTTGTTTATTCCGTTGCTAGGGTACTAAGTTTGGTTGCTAGGGAGAAAAATGGCATCCCATAATGATCAACCTTCAAGCCACAAGTAAAACGGTCCAACCCCCGTGTCTCTATGATGTTCTGAAGCGGAGATATAAGGCTTTGTTTATTCCGTTGCTAGGGTACTTAGTTTGGTTGCTAGGGAGAAAATTGGCATCCCATAATGATCAACCTTCAAGCCACAAGTAAAACGGTCCAACCCCCGTGTCTCTATGATGTTCTGAAGCGGAGATATAAGGCTTTGTTTATTCCGTTGCTAGGGTACTAAGTTTGGTTGCTAGGGAGAAAATTGGCATCCCATAATGATCAACCTTCAAGCCACAAGTAAAACGGTCCAACCCCCGTGTCTCTACAATGTTCTGATGCTGAGATATAAGGCTTTGTTTATTCCGTTGCTAGGGTACTAAGTTTGGTTGCTAGGGAGGAAATTGGCATCCCATAATGATCAACCTTCAAGCCACAAGTAAAACGGTCCAACCCCCGTGTCTCTAAGATGTTCTGAAGCGGAGAAATAAGGCTTTGTTTATTCTGTTGCTAGGGTACTAAGTTTGGTTGCTAGGAAGAAAAATGGCATCCCATAATGATCAACCTTCAAGCCACAAGTAAAACGGTCCAACCCCCGTGTCTCTATGATGTTCTGAAGCGGAGATATAAGGCTTTGTTTATTCCGTTGCTAGGGTACTAAGTTTGGTTGCTAGGGAGAAAATTGGCATCCCATAATGATCAATCTTCAAGCCCCAAGTAAAACAGTCCAACCCCCGTGTCTCTATGATGTTCTAAAGCGGAGAGATAAGGCTTTGTTTATTCCGTTGCTAGGGTACTAAGTTTGGTTGCTAGGGAGAAAATTGGCATCCCATAATGATCAACCTTCAAGCCACAAGTAAAACGGTCCAACCCCCGTGTCTCTATGATGTTCTGAAGCGGAGATATAAGGCTTTGTTTATTCCGTTGCTAGGGTACTAAGTTTGGTTGCTAGGGAGAAAAATGGCATCCCATAATGATCACACTTAAAGCCACAAGTAAAACGGTCCAACCCCCGTGTCTCTATGATGTTCTGAAGCGGAGATATAAGGCTTTGTTTATTCCGTTGCTAGGGTACTAAGTTTGGTTGCTAGGGAGGAAATTGGCATCCCATAATAATCAACCTTCAAGCCACAAGTAAAACGGTCCAACCCCCGTGTCTCTAACATGTTCTGAAGCTGAGAAATAAGGCTTTGTTTATTCCGTTGCTAGGGTACTAAGTTTGGTTGCTAGGGAGAAAAATGGCATCCCATAATGATCAACCTTCAAGCCACAAGTAAAACGGTCCAACCCCCGTGTCTCTAAGATGTTCTGAAGCTGAGAAATAAGGCTTTGTTTATTCCGTTGCTAGGGTACTAAGTTTGGTTGCTAGGGAGAAAAATGGCATCCCATAATGATCAACCTTCAAGCCACAAGTAAAACGGTCCAACCCCCGTGTCTCTAAGATGTTCTGAAGCTGAGAAATAAGGCTTTGTTTATTCCGTTGCTAGGGTACTAAGTTTGGTTGCTAGGGAGAAAAATGGCATCCCATAATGATCAACCTTCAAGCCACAAGTAAAACGGTCCAACCCCCGTGTCTCTAAGATGTTCTGAAGCTGAGAAATAAGGCTTTGTTTATTCCGTTGCTAGGGTACTAAGTTTGGTTGCTAGGGAGAAAAATGGCATCCCATAATGATCAACCTTCAAGCCACAAGTAAAACGGTCCAACCCCCGTGTCTCTAAGATGTTCTGAAGCTGAGAAATAAGGCTTTGTTTATTCCGTTGCTAGGGTACTAAGTTTGGTTGCTAGGGAGAAAAATGGCATCCCATAATGATCAACCTTCAAGCCACAAGTAAAACGGTCCAACCCCCGTGTCTCTAAGATGTTCTGAAGCTGAGAAATAAGGCTTTGTTTATTCCGTTGCTAGGGTACTAAGTTTGGTTGCTAGGGAGAAAAATGGCATCCCATAATGATCAACCTTCAAGCCACAAGTAAAACGGTCCAACCCCCATGTCTCTATGACACTCTAAAGTGAAGATATTCCATCTGGGACGCTTTTATTCCTTTATATGGGCATGTTTCCTGCCCCATTATAAGTCAATGGGAAATTTTGGGGGCCTCTTACACCCCAGGGGTACAGCTTACACCCCATTGTGATGTATGTTCTTACAGAGCCTGTCAGCCTCCTTAAATGTGGTAACCCACAAGTTTCTACAAGTTTCTCACTCGCAGCTATGACTCGTCAAAGTTTGTCTCAATGTTAAGTCAATGGAAATTTTGGGGTGTTTGAGCCCCCCGTTTAGGAATTCGGAAGGTCCCATCAGTTAGAAAAGTCATAGCATAAATCTACGGACCAGTCTTAAAAGTTTTGTAAAGTTTTGTGGGTGTAGCTTGAAAGCTCTAGGAGGAGTTACAGTCAGAAAAAGTGGGGGAGCATAAGAATAATAATAATAACTAGATATTAAAGTTTGAGGACAAACTTTATGTTGGCTTGAAAAAGCGTAGCCTGAACATTTAAAATGGTTTGACAGAAGTTTATTTTAGTAGGCTATCTGGCTGTTAGCATGATTAGCATGAAGTTAGCATGATTAGCATGAAGCTAGCATGATTAGCATGAAGCTAGCATGATGTTAGCATGATAAGTATGAAGCTAGCATGAAGCTAACATGATTAGCATGAAGCTAACATGAAGCTAACATGATTAGCATGAAGCTAGCATGATGCTAGCATGATTAGCATGAAGCTAGCATGAAGCTAACATGATTAGCATGAAGCTAGAATGAAGCTAACATTTATTCCATTGCTAGGGTACTAAGTTTGGTTGCTAGGGAGAAAATTGGCATCCCATAATGATCAACCTTCAAGCCACAAGTAAAACGGTCCAACCCCGTGTCTCTATGATGTTCTGAAGCGGAGATATAAGGCTTTGTTTATTCCGTTGCTAGGGTACTAAGTTTGGTTGCTAGGGAGAAAATTGGCATCCCATAATGATCAACCTTCAAGCCACAAGTAAAACGGTCCAACCCCCATGTCTCTATGATGTTCTGAAGCGGAGATATAAGGCTTTGTTTATTCCGTTGCTAGGGTACTAAGTTTGGTTGCTAGGGAGAAAATTGGCATCCCATAATGATCAACCTTCAAGCCACAAGTAAAACGGTCCAACCCCGTGTCTCTATGATGTTCTGAAGCGGAGATATAAGGCTTTGTTTATTCCGTTGCTAGGGTACTAAGTTTGGTTGCTAGGGAGAAAATTGGCATCCCATAATGATCAACCTTCAAGCCACAAGTAAAACGGTCCAACCCCCATGTCGCTACAATGTTCTGATGCTGAGATATAAGGCTTTGTTCATTCCGTTGCTAGGGTACGAAGTTTGGTTGCTAGGGAGAAAATTGGCATCCCATAATGATCAACCTTCAAGCCACAAGTAAAACGGTCCAACCCCCATGTCTCTACAATGTTCTGATGCTGAGATATAAGGCTTTGTTCATTCCTTTGCTAGGGTACTAAGTTTGGTTGCTAGGGAGAAAATTGGCATCCCATAATGATCAACCTTCAAGCCACAAGTAAAACGGTCCAACCCCGTGTCTCTATGATGTTCTGAAGCGGAGATATAAGGCTTTGTTTATTCCGTTGCTAGGGTACTAAGTTTGGTTGCTAGGGAGAAAATTGGCATCCCATAATGATCAACCTTCAAGCCACAAGTAAAACGGTCCAACCCCCGTGTCTCTATGATGTTCTGAAGCTGAGATATAAGGCTTTGTTTATTCCGTTGCTAGGGTACTAAGTTTGGTTGCTAGGGAGAAAATTGGCATCCCATAATGATCAACCTTCAAGCCACAAGTAAAACGGTCCAACCCCCATGTCTCTATGATGTTCTGAAGCGGAGATATAAGGCTTTGTTTATTCCGTTGCTAGGGTACTAAGTTTGGTTGCTAGGGAGAAAATTGGCATCCCATAATGATCAACCTTCAAGCCACAAGTAAAACGGTCCAACCCCCGTGTCTCTATGATGTTCTGAAGCGGAGATATAAGGCTTTGTTTATTCCGTTGCTAGGGTACTAAGTTTGGTTGCTAGGGAGAAAATTGGCATCCCATAATGATCAACCTTCAAGCCACAAGTAAAACGGTCCAACCCCCATGTCTCTACAATGTTCTGATGCTGAGATATAAGGCTTTGTTTATTCCGTTGCTAGGGTACTAAGTTTGGTTGCTAGGGAGGAAATTGGCATCCCATAATAATCAACCTTCAAGCCACAAGTAAAACGATCCAACCCCCGTGTCTCTAAGATGTTCCGAAGCGGAGAAATAAGGCTTTGTTTATTCCGTTGCTAGGGTACTAAGTTTGGTTGCTAGGGAGAAAAATGGCATCCCATAATGATCAACCTTCAAGCCACAAGTAAAACGGTCCAACCCCCGTGTCTCTAAGATGTTCTGAAGCGGAGAAATAAGGCTTTGTTTATTCCGTTGCTAGGGTACTAAGTTTGGTTGCTAGGGAGAAAAATGGCATCCCATAATGATCAACCTTCAAGCCACAAGTAAAACGGTCCAACCCCCGTGTCTCTAAGATGTTCTGAAGCGGAGAAATAAGGCTTTGTTTATTCCGTTGCTAGGGTACTAAGTTTGGTTGCTAGGGAGAAAAATGGCATCCCATAATGATCAACCTTCAAGCCACAAGTAAAACGGTCCAACCCCCGTGTCTCTAAGATGTTCTGAAGCGGAGAAATAAGGCTTTGTTTATTCCGTTGCTAGGGTACTAAGTTTGGTTGCTAGGGAGAAAAATGGCATCCCATAATGATCAACCTTCAAGCCACAAGTAAAACGGTCCAACCCCCGTGTCTCTAAGATGTTCTGAAGCGGAGAAATAAGGCTTTGTTTATTCCGTTGCTAGGGTACTAAGTTTGGTTGCTAGGGAGAAAAATGGCATCCCATAATGATCAACCTTCAAGCCACAAGTAAAACGGTCCAACCCCCGTGTCTCTAAGATGTTCTGAAGCGGAGAAATAAGGCTTTGTTTATTCCGTTGCTAGGGTACTAAGTTTGGTTGCTAGGGAGAAAATTGGCATCCCATAATAATCAACCTTCAAGCCACAAGTAAAACGGTCCAACCCCCGTGTCTCTAAGATGTTCTGAAGCGGAGAAATAAGGCTTTGTTTATTCCGTTGCTAGGGTACTAAGTTTGGTTGCTAGGGAGAAAAATGGCATCCCATAATGATCAACCTTCAAGCCACAAGTAAAACGGTCCAACCCCCGTGTCTCTAAGATGTTCTGAAGCGGAGAAATAAGGCTTTGTTTATTCCGTTGCTAGGGTACTAAGTTTGGTTGCTAGGGAGAAAAATGGCATCCCATAATGATCAACCTTCAAGCCACAAGTAAAACGGTCCAACCCCCATGTCTCTACGACACTCTAAAGTGAAGATATTCCATCTGGGGCTTTTATTCCTTTATATGGGCATGTTTCCTGCCCCATTATAAGTCAATGGGAAATTTTGGGGGCCTCTTACACCCCAGGGGTACAGCTTACACCCCATTGTGATGTATGTTCTTACAGAGCCTGTCAGCCTCCTTAAATGTGGTAACCCACAAGTTTCTACAAGTTTCTCACTCGCAGCTATGACTCGTCAAAGTTTGTCTCAATGTTAAGTCAATGGAAATTTTGGGGTGTTTGAGCCCCCCGTTTAGGAATTCGGAAGGTCCCATCAGTTAGAAAAGTCATAGCATAAATCTACGGACCAGTCTTAAAAGTTTTGTAAAGTTTTGTGGGTGTAGCTTGAAAGCTCTAGGAGGAGTTACAGTCAGAAAAAGTAGGGATCAGAAGAAGAATAATAATAATAATAATAATAAGATTAAGATGAAGAACAGTATGTTGGCTTTTTCAAGCCAACATAATAAGTTTAGATACAACAACAGTATGTTGGCTTTGTCAAGCCAACATAATAATAAGATTAAGATGAAGAACAGTATGTTGGCTTTTTCAAGCCAACATAATAATAGCACGTTACAAATTATAACACGTTCTCCCTCCAGTGGAACAATTGTGCACGTGCAGTATAACACACGTCACTCGGTGTGAGTGTTCTGATTGGTTAACAAGAACACTGATTGGTTCTTTCATCATATCGCATTGGATTCACTTGACTAACTTCAAATAACGTTAAACGATCATTGTAAAAAGTTATTGCGTGTATAGAATATTATCTGTCATGTAACGTCTTGCTATATTTGTACTTTAGAAGTGACCAATTGCAATCTGTCGTTGATCAGGCGGTTTTAACAGATACTAACCAATTAATGTAATTAAATACACTCGATGGTCTTATCCTGATAAAGATGCCAACAATTTCTGTAAGTAAAACTGTTGCTTAAAAAGTAATTTTTACAACATGGTATGATCGTCAATTGACTATGAAATATTTGATTTGATAAATGCTTTTAGGTAAATTAGAGAGAAGATGCAGATAAAAACAGGACCTGTCGCGTGGAGACACAGTAAGTGACAATAATTTCTCGAACCACATCTTAAAAATAATAAAGCAAAACGCACTAGGTCCCTATGTGAAGCGTTTACGTAATTTTTATGATGATCTCACATTTATTTTATTTACGTTTTGTTCAATATATTTTTTATTTTGTATGCTGCAATAATTATTGTCATGTTAGCTGTAATGTGACTGCCAGTTAAATAAGGGGGGAAAACATCCCATCTTTACCACTGTGTTATTTTAAATATTTTGAATAGCATCCCACTGAGTCGCTTTGAATGACGTCACGCAGGAAAGTCCCCTCTTCAATCACAGAAGCGGCTTTGTTGAGTGTTTTTACTGTTTATTTTGACATAAATATGATTGAAAACGACACAGACGAACATCAGCATGTTATCTGTGCCAGCAATGACTAAATTTTCAAAATAGTTTTCTTGTGAAAACGATAACTTGCTTGAGCAGGAAAGTAATAACATTCAGCGGCCACTAGATGGCGCAAAAGACAAGCGTGATGGTAACATGTCAAAGGTTAATAATAACCTATAATATATCTAAATAATAACGTGCTCTTGGTAAAAAGGTTTTGGTGAGCTTCATTCGTCCATGGTAATGGTTTTGCGCAGTGATGCCATAAAATAACTATTGTTGGTTCCCCGAAAAACCTTATCGTTTAAAGCTTTCATAAATTTTTTTTTACTTTTAATATTCTCATTGTCTACAACAATGTTTTGTTCAACATGAAGGTTTTGTGCATGTATTTGACCTTTTTTTGCTCTGACATTTGCTTATTATTGTTGCACTTTGAATTATGAAGTGACATCTTGTACCTAATACCTCGTGTTCTCATTGGTTGAGCCATTTCACATTTATATGCTAAAAAGCATTTGAATAGAAGTAATAGACTTAAAAATGTCAAGGCGACCGAGACAAAGACATACAGAAAAGTGCATCATTCCAACATGTTCAGTGTTTCTGGGTGGGGAGAGACTGACTCATTTTTTGGCAGGTCTTTGGGATTTTCACTGCAGGCCCTGTGCCAGATGAGAGCAGGACCTGAGTCAGAGCGGTGCGTCGGGCCCAGACAGGCCCTGAGTGGGCCGCAGCGTGGGAGCAGACAGGGAATATGAAGCACCCCGCCATTAATCACAACCAGAAGTCTGAGAATTAAGCGACGCGACTGAACTACAACGCTCCCGACAAGTTTGCATATTTGCAACGAATAAGTCTTTGATCGAAGGAGCGTTCTAGTTTTGTCATGTCGTAAATCTTTTAGTGTAGACGTGATGCCTGACATAATCGTTTGTTTAGACTCGAAACGTCGGCATTGCAGATTAGTGACCTAATTGTCTCACCACATATATTCAAGGTTCGGGGGGTATTGAATCATTTGAACCCACTTTGGTGAACACTACCGTAATCCCATGATACCGTCGATGGCTATGCAGTAAACACATAAAAGCTGGAACGATGTGTACTTATCTGTGGGACAGCATCTGCGCTTTCTGTTGAGAGGGTTATTTAAGTGCTATTGAGATATGTATGATGGATAATTATTTTGTGGATTGTATTGCTTTATGGCTTTTGTAGGTAGTCGGTATATAGGATGTCATTATGAATCATGTAATTGCTCTCGCAATCAGTGTTGGTGTGTTGTTTTTACCTCAGACATGCTTTCTATTTCAATAGAGTCATTGCTTTTTATAGAGAAGTACACAAAACACAGCCATCTGAATGCAGTTATGTGTTTATAAAGGAAATTTATGCACACACATGCATGTGCTGTTTTGTGTAAACACACCCAAAGCCATTTTCATATTATTAACACACATTATCCATGTGTTACTTACTTCGAAACATCATAGCATTGAGTTGACCTACATAACACTTTTTTCCCTCACGTCTATCCAAAGTGTCATGTAAAACTAAATATTAAAATGCAGACTTGCAGAGAAACGTTGCTGACCTCGGTGATATGGTGATAAGATCTGAATAATCTTAAATCAAATCTGCTATTAAAAACCACATGTGACGGAAAATCAAGTTTACAGGCGTGTCTTCAGTGCAGCAGGGATGCTGTCGTATCTGTTGGGACTTAAGCGGCTGTCATTACAGAGGGGAAGATGGATGATACAAATTACAAGCAAAGTAAAACCTGCAGCAAGGAAGTTGAAAATAGGAAGATTGCTCATTTTTCACCATGACTACACGCCGCTTAAAAGACTGTTTAGTGGCTGAGGGACAGAATGATAAATGTCTCTGAGATGCATCGTGAGACCGAAATCTAAAATCTATGGGATGATGGAAAGAGGGTCAGACAGTAAACTACATCGTGCTTATTTTGCTGAGCTTGAGCAAATCGGTCAGGGCAAATATTCGCTCATTTAGGTGTGCAAAAAGAGGACAAGCCTTAGTTTTGTAAATTGGTTTGATCCAATATATCAATGTATAGCTCGGTGGTAGAGCCTTGTGTTAACACCACAAAGGTCATGGGTTTGAACCCACACATGCTGATAAAACAATATACACCTTGTTATGCAATGTAAGTCGCTTCAGAGAAAAACGCCTGCCAAATGCATAAATATAAATGATCCTCATTAATAAAAATAAAGATTTATCGTCGATCTTTAATGTGTGTTGTGTTCCTGTATAGCTCAGTGGTAGAGCATTGTGTTAGCAGCGCAAAAGGTCATGGGTTTGAACCCCGGGAGCACACACTGATAAAATGTATACCTTGTAATGTACAAAAACGCTTTCATCCAAAGCAACTTGCAGTGCATTACAAAGTATACATTTTACCAACGTATTTGAACCTATTTGTGCCAAATGCATAAATGTAACATTTAGAGAAGCTTTCTGTTGCAAAAAATACTGATGCAGAGTTAATTTAGTTTTATTGCTTATTTATTTTTTATTTTATAATTGTCATTATTTTTAGATAAATTATTAGATAAAGCTTTTTAGTTATTTATTAAATTAAGTTTAACAATTTCAACTTTTTAAACATTACAAGTTATGCTAATTCAATACTTTCTTTATTTTTTCATATAGCACATTTTTTTAGCAACCAGAAGTGCTGAACATTTTGATAAACAACAATTTATTAGCGATTCACCTACAGTATATTAAAATTTCCATCGATACGTTAGCCGGTTATTCAGACCGATATCTGTCGATTCCGATAAGTTTGTTGTTTATATTAACTTGCATTAACTAAATTTTAAGGATTAAATGAGATAACAAAATTTAGTTTTTTGATTGTGCAATTGGTTGGTTTGTTTTGATTTAAGCCTTCATAACAAAAAATACAGCTAAGTAGCACAATAATGATAACATATAAACATGTTTTGACAAAAAAAACTTTTATCTCGCTTTTAACTCTTAAAATTTTCTGAATGTTTTTTATTCATATAATGACCATTGATATTGAACATTAAACTTGTGATATTTCTTTACATTTTCTACACACAGAGCTCAATTTCATACATTTTCCTGTTTTCTTCATGACTACTGGCTGTTTTTGAACTATCTGCCGATTGACGATAGTGTGAAAATGTGTTTTTGTCTACACTGTAAAAAAAATTTGCTGCCCTAAAATGTTTTGATTAATCAACTTTACAAGTCATTTCAACTTACTTTAATTTGTCTTGACAAGGGATGAGTTGTTATAACTTATAAATATTGGCATATTTTAACTGTGTTTTATAAGTTGTAGCAACTCTTGTCAATATAAATAATAGTAAGTTGAAATGACTTGTGAATCTGAGTTGATTTAACAAAAAATTTAAGGCAGCAAAGATTTTTTTTACAGCGTACCGATTATTGGCCGATATAGCAGTGCATTTCTATTATATATACATATATTTTATTTTGTATGTGATTAATCCCTTATTTATGCGACTTATTGGGCCATTAACAACTTAAAATAGTATGATGAATTGACTTTCATAACCAAGTTAAAGGTGACATAGAAGCTTCCTAAAAACCTCTCTCAGATAGCTCTATTAGGGTGGGGGATTTTAAACAAGTGGTTTTGCACCTATTTGGCTCCCCTACTGGTTTAACTTGCAATCTCATTACTGATTGGCTGACTTGCTGCCACTCAAAAAATGTAGCCAATTATTTTAAAGTGGAGGGCAGGGAGATGCCTGTGATGTCATAAGCATCAGTTTTTCAGATTGGGCCGTTTTCTGGCTGATATTTCTAAAAGAGGAATTTCTATGAGACTGAGATGTTTAGCATGTTTAGCACTTTTTGTATGTTTGTGAATGTGGGTAGACTTCCACTATTCAACAAAGACAAGGTAAAAATGGTTTTTCATTCTCTGTCCCCTTTAAGATAAGAAATAAAGATGAAAAAGATAAGAAAGAAATGATAAAAAAAAGTGCAATATCCTTATATTTATTTGTTACCCCTCCATTCTAGTTTCATCCCTGCACCTTATTCATACTATGCCATTGTCATTTATAGCACAATTGTTTATACACCTATTTATTTGTCTGTGTCTTGGTGTCTCTGTGTACTGGAAGCTTATGTCACTAAAACAAATTCCTTGTATGTGCAAGCATACTTGGCAATAAAGCTCTTTCTGATTCTGATTAATTTTAAGAAACTTTAAGGTATTTGGAGAACTAAAACTGGTTCTTCTATGACAACTCCTATAGCACCTTCATTTTCAAGTGTTTACTAAATCTCATAACTTTGTTGCAAAGTAGACCTTTTTAGCAGCAAGCAAAAACTGAGATGGATAACTATAGACCCAATTTAGTTCGGCTATAAGTAACCCACTTCTACCCAAAATAACCTTGAATTTGGTTACATGCCATTTTTCCCAAAATAACTTCTATTCCACACTGTCAGAAATAAAGGTACAAAACTGTACCTTTTCTGTCACTGGGGCTGTACCCTAAGTTTCCGTTTGGTATCTTTACAGGAATACAAAACAGAATGCAATTTTGGGTAGATTACCGTACCTTAAGGACCTACATTGTTAGAAAAAAGTCAAAATATGTACCCTAAC
This sequence comes from Paramisgurnus dabryanus, assembly GCF_030506205.2. Taxonomy (NCBI): domain Eukaryota; kingdom Metazoa; phylum Chordata; class Actinopteri; order Cypriniformes; family Cobitidae; genus Paramisgurnus; species Paramisgurnus dabryanus. The sequence continues at coordinate 4,495,610 of NC_133339.1, forward strand.
TGGGGCAGCACCCTTTAAAAAGGCAATTGTATGGACCATTAGGTACAGATATGTACCGGTAAAAATTTTGTATCAATATGTACTTTTGAGATACTAATATGAATTTTTGAGGTACTAATAAGCTCTCTTTGGTCCCAGAATGCACTTCTGAGGTAATTAAATGAAATCCTTATGTGCAAAGCTGTACTTTTTGAAAGGGTACAGCCCCAGTGACAGAAAAGGTACAGTTTCGTACCTTTATTTCTGAGAGTGCAACATGTAAGTAAAGTCAACAGGTGTTCAGGTGTTTGCTTTCATTTGTTTTAAACGTATATGTATCGTCTATTCTTGGGCTATGGTAGACCTCAATTAGACTTTCACTGCCAAAATTTAGCCTTGTTTTAGCCGAAATTGCTTGCTGAGATTTAACTCTCATTTATATCCATTCTCATAAATCGTCAGTAAATGGTCTCTCATACGTCTGGGTCTGTTTATGAGACATCATGAGTGATAATCTCTGCATGCATCTCTCATTTATCCAACAACTGTTGCATCTCATGAACTTTCCTCTATATGCTCAGATGATTGTCAGATTAAAGCTGACGCTACACACATGCTATTTCCATCTCTTAGATAAAAAGATGGACAACAATGTTGTCTTTCCACTTCTCTTTTTGTTATTCTCTTATTTAGATGACGGCTTAATGTGTTTTCCATGCTTTGTTTTACTGTGTGTGTGTGTGTGAGGATAACAGGATGACTCATTCACTAACACTGGCTGATCTCTCTTTCTCACATACACACACGCTTGCTAGCAGCACATGGCCTGAAGACAGCACAGACTTTCACTGCACGTGGTGGCTGTGGTTCTTCTCTGCCTTTCCTCTCTCTCTCTCTCTCTCTCTCTCTCTCTCTCTCTCTCTCTCTCTCTCTCTCTCTCTCTCGCTCTCTCGCTCTCTCGCTCTCTCGCTCTCTCGCTCTCTCGCTCTCTCGCTCTCTCGCTCTCTCGCTCTCTCGCTCTCTCGCTCTCTCGCTCTCTCGCTCTCTCGCTCTCTCTCTCTCTCTCTCTCTCTCTCTCTCTCTCTCTCTCTCTTTCTCTCCATCAGGACATTTTCCCCATCTGTTTATATTTCATTTCATTTCACTGACTCAGCCATCATAACCTAGTTTCTCTACAGGGTACGTGAGTTACCCGCACGGATTATGTTGACCGACTTTGTATCAACAATTCAATTCCAGATATATCCAAACATTGATTTAATGTGTACATCAGAGGTCTTCAACCTTTTTCAGGCCAAGGACCCCTTAATGGATAGAGATTAGGAGCAGGGACCCCTTGTACATGTATCAAAATGGGGCAATCCATTATGATGCTTTATCAAGATATTAAATTAATCATTTTTTGAATATAGGGACATGAAAATCTGACTTTTTCATGTTTAAGTGCTATGATTGGGTCCCAGTGCTTCTATCAACCTAGAAAATGTGAAAAGATCAACCCAGTAACTTAGTTCTGGTAAACCATTCTCTGCAAGCATGTGAGAAAATAGGTCATTAAAATTTGGCTCCCCTTGTGATGTCAGAAGGGGATAATACCACCCCTTAATCTGCACTATCCAACCACGGCACTGCCATTTAGTGCAGACTAATAAAAGGACAAATCTTTGCTCACACCTACAAAGCGACAATTGTAAAATGCTATAAAAATGATCTATATAATATGTGAAATTTTAGCTCAAATATGTACTCTGGGGACACCAAAGACTTATTGGACATCTTATAAAAGTCTTATGAAATGTCCCCTTTCATTTTACTGAATGATTTAAAAATGGGGACTCATTAGCAGCCTATTAATACTGTTTTGTTTAATGCCAATTTCACTTTTTAAAAAAGCTTTTGGATTTAAACAATACCCCCAGTAATACCACCACGGACCCCAAAGGGGCCCTGGACCCTCTGTTGAAGACAAATGGTGTAGATAAACTTGAAACCTCTATATGTACTTTGTTTTATTTCTTATTTAATACTCTTGTCTTTCGTGACAAATGATGTTAGCATAACAATCTGGGTGGGAAGTGAATCATTTCTTAGTATAAGGTTATGTCCCTATTTGCTTTAATGACAGCATGCACTTGCTGGAAATAAAAAATGGTCTTAGACACTGTGATTGTTTAGTGACCTAGAAACTTGTGTGGAATTGTAAATATGACTTATTTATTTAACATGTTTCTTTGTTTTACATGTTTGAAAAGCTTGAAACTGTTTAGATCTACTTAAAAACATAGCTGTGTACAGTTATTGTAAACTCATTGACGGATGTTTATCACTTTTTATAAACCAAGAATTCAAAAGATCTGCACACATTCAAGGCCGTCCACAAGGCTCATATAAATGTATTATGCATGGGCCATATTGTATAAAATTGTATTAATTAAATATTTATTATGTATAGACGCTTTGCATAAAAACCACTTGTAAACATAATTAAAATGTATAAAAATAGATTTTATATTCCAGAAACTCTTGACTGCTGTATTCAAGACTGTGTTATTTCATCACGCAGGTTTCACTTTAAATAAGTCAAGCTTGAAAAACGTCAAACGTTTTATTTTTAGATGATTTGTTTTTTGAATGCGAGTGGTGCGTGGAATTGAATTATGTAGGTTATTGTCAGAATGTCATGTAGTTACTTGTCTTCACAGTTCAGATGGTTTAATCTAACTAAACAGTCTTGTTTCTCTGTGAACCACATTTGGTTCTGATGTAATATTGTTTCCACACGCAGAATGAGAACAAATGAATCTCCTGTGTGAGATAATGCAGTCGTGAATTAGCCTTTTCTGAATGAATTACATCTCCTGAATGGTGCTCTGTGCAGTTCTGGACAGTTCTGGAAATGAATGCAGACATTACAGCCCTATTTACTATTCTCAGCTTGATCTCACGGGAAATTGTACGTACTTTATGAGTTCATGAATTCGTACAAAGTGACCGATTATTATAAAAAACTAAAATATTACCTCACTCCTAAAGGCTAACATCACGGGACAATAGGAAATCATACATATGTGGTCATAAAATACGTGATTTTACTTGATGCGCACAACACATATTTTGAAATTATGAACCACACACATGACAGGCTACATAAATGTTGTGACGAACTTCGCATCGAGCGCCCTCGAAAAAACAAGTCACCGGCCGCCAATTTTTTTACTTTCTTTTTTACAGTGTGAAATATTGGTGGTCCTTTTACTCCTAGATTAACTTCACACAGTCACTTTGGGGCAGTTACTTGGACCGGGATTTAATTAGTCCTAAGCTAAAATAAATGTAAGATCTGCAAACTGGAAACAACTTGCACTGACATATCTTAAAATACACCAGCGCCCTTTGTTTGCCTCAAAATGCACACAAGTAATGTTTATAGTGAGGCATTTTGTTTTTTTTATGAAACTAATATTTAGTCCTGTCTTAAACTAATCCCAATCTGGGAAAGCACCCCTTTGTGTATTATGTCAATGTCACACTGCTCAACTTTATTATCACAACAAACATTTCCTAGAAAGACTCACACAAGCAGTCTTGTTATCGCAGAGTCCTGGTAGAGGAAATAATTCATTCATTTCATTGTAAATTAAAACCTCATAAACTTACTACTGTAGCTAAACTCAGTTTAAAGTTGAAAAGAAACATAGCCGAGTGTTGTATTTGTGACCCAGTTTAAAATCTCCCATTGCAACAGCTGATGCATTCCTGTTACCCAACTCCCCGTCTGACAAACCGCCCCGGGATAAAGGCCGTCAGGTCTTTACATAACCGATCTGGCCCGCGACAAGGTGTTACAATAACACGTTTCACTCCGGGCGCATGTGAACTCTCTGTCACATGCGCTCTGGCTCGAGCCGTCTCCCTCCCTCAGGTGTTTGTATTAAGGGAAGTTGTCTGGCCTGTAACCTGACTCCTTTCTCTCCGAGTCGGACGGAAGCCATTATACAATCTCTCCGCGGCCTTCAAGCTCAAGGTCTTTCTCTAACGCACTCTTCTCTCCGGAGGGAAAAGAGTTTATGCTGGTTTATCGCAAGGTCATTTGTCTTAGCAAGGTTTATGTTCTGGTAATGTGTAAGTGTTTTACAGCTGAATGTTTAACGTGGGGTGGGTAATATGACTGTAATCATGTTAGTACATTTATATGAGTAACTGACCAAAGGGTTATTTATTAGACGTGCACGTGCAAACACATACTTTAGGGTAATTTAGTGATTGACACTAAATGAAATTAATCAAGTAAATGATCTGTTCGAGATTAAATATTGCATGCAAAAAATAATGTTAAATATATTATACATGATTGCAAATTGGTCAATATTCATATTTTATATGTACTGTTTATAAACTGAATTTACTAATGTTTAAAGGGGGCATAGCATGAAAATCTTTTTCCATGTTTAAGTGCTATAATTGGGTCCCCAGTGCTTCTATCAACCTAGAAAACTTAGTTTTTAGAAGTTTTTTATGATGTCATAAGGGGATTTTATTATAATAATACAGCCTATTAATCTGCACTATCCAACCACGGCACTGCCATTTAGTGCAGAGCAAAAGAGAGATTTTAAAAATAATTGACAGCACAAGTGAGTTTCAATTTCAACAAACCACCATCATTGTGATCAGTGTTTGCATTTCATCACCTCATTTGCATATTAAAGGACACACCTAAAACGGCATATTTTTGCTCGCGCCTAGTGGCAATTTTAACATGCTGTTATAAATTATTTGTGGGGTATTTTGAGCTAAAACTTCACAAGATTTATTTTTACATCTTAAAGTAATCTTGTGACATGTCCCTTTTTAATAAATGTTGTCTGAATTTCCAAATGGTGGAAAGTTTCAAAAACAAATAAAACAAAGACTATAATAGACTGATGTTTTATGTATACAGTTCACTTGTTTAATATATAACTCACAGATCTGTTATCTATAGTTTGAAAATACTGTTGATAAAATATAACACTAAGCCAGCATATGAAGAGCTCGGATGCAAAAAAACGCGCTAAATGCCACCTTCGTCAAAAATTAGACAATGATATTAACCAAATGCTCTCGGCACATATTATAAGTTTCATCAAATACTTTCACTTCAAATCTATTAAATCTGAACCCCAGGCCATTTATAAATACCCGTTTGTTGGAAGAATTGGTTAAACAACACAAAATGTTTTTTTAAGTTAAATCTTAAAGGGACACTCCACTTTTTTTGAAAATATGCTAATTTTTCGGCTCCACTAGAGTTAAACTTTTGATTTTTACGGTTTTGGAATCCATTCAGCTGATCTCCGGGTCTGTGGCGCTAGCACTTTTAGCATAGCTTAGCATAATCCATTAAGCAACACCAAAGAGTTTTTTTTACCTTAAAATAACGCTTCCAAAACAGTTTCAGTCGTTCATCCACTCTAAACAGGGTGAACAGCACTTTCACATTCGCTTTGCAGCCCTCTATTGGCCAAAACCGCACTAAAGAAGTTTCCAAACGTCGGGTAGTGGTCCTGTAGTCCGAGTGAATACTACAAAAACTTGCTTTACGGCAGACCTACAATCCAATCAGAGCCAGCTATGCCTCAGTATTTATGACAGTGGGTAATGGACAATTACGCTTCTAACCTGTAGGGGGAGCAAAGAGACAAAACTCTTTGGTGTTGCTTTAAATCTGATTAGACCATTAGCATCGCACTCAAAAATGACCGAAGAGTTTGGATATTTTTCCTATTTTAAACTTGACTCTTCTGTAGTTACATTGTGTACTAAAACCGACAGAAAATTAAAAGCTGCGATTTTTCTAGGCAGATATGGCTAGGACCTATACTCTCATTCTGGCGTAATAATCAAGGACTTTGCTGCTACAGTATAACATGGCTGCAGGATGCGTAATGATATTACGCAGCAGCCGAAAATAGTCACCTTAGTAACTTTCAATGGCTTTGGATTATGCTAAGCTATGCTAAAAGTGGTACCGCCAGACCTGGAGATCAGCTGAATGCTGATTACAAAACGGTAAAAATCAAATGTTTAACTCTAGAGGGGCTGGAAAATGAGCATATTTTCAAAAAAAGTGTAATGTCCCTTTAAGTGATTTTACTATGTCTTGTCCAATAAAGGGGATTTTTCAGAAGTTGATTTTTTTTTTGCCATAAAAAAAGTGCATGCACTTAGAGGGTTTTGCAGCAAAAGACAAGTCAATTTTTTTTTAAATACCAATAAAAATGACATTTTTAAGACTGACGGCCAACTGATAAAAAAGCTAATTTAAAAGAAAACATGTCATGCAGAGGCTTTTGCATCGGAACTTTTTGGCGAAGCATTGTGTTATCGGTATAATCATCATGGGTTCGAACCCCAGAGGCCACACATACTGAGAAAATCTATGGCTTATGCACTTTAGGTGACTTTGGATAGGAGCTTCTGGCATGCATAAATGTCAAATGTAAATGAATAGACCTGCATTATGACTTTGTTTGCGTTTGCTTTAAAACAATGCAGTATACAAATAAATGTGACATGCTGTGAAGTCATTTTTATTTGTATAGTGTTTTCACATTGCACGCATCACATTACAAGCAACTCCACAGCTCAGCCATTTAACCCAACAATGTGTATCTTTTTGTATTTATAACATAGTAAATATGTTAATCAATAACTAGCAGAATAATCCTAAACCCTGTGTTAAGGTTTACTTAGGTTAACGTGTTACCTATTGTAGTGTAGTTTTATCATACAGTTCAGTGTTTTAGAAATTTTCCTTTGACCTCAGCATGTTAGTGTATTAAGTAAATAAACCTTTTGTTCTCATTTAAAGCTCTGAGGTTCACGTGTCCGTGAGCAGTACCTGATCTTCATGTGTGATGATATAGATGGCAGGCTGAGGCAGATACATGACGATCAGACAGGTCATTGTTTATGATCACAGATCTGTGCTGGTAAACAAAGAGATTAAGTGTGTTATCCCCCAATCCATCAATGACTTTCTGTTTCAAAGTCACGTGTGCTTTACAAACATAATGCTACACTTAGTGTGTTTCCTCATAACTTAACCCGATAGCGTTTATTGTTTGCAAAAACTATTTGACCTATCTCTCTCTCTCCAAACGCTGCTATTGTGAAATGTAGATAAGACCGGAGTTGAATCATTAACAATCAGAGTCTGGGTGCGGTCAGAAATGTTGAACCAGGTCAGCGGGTACACGTGAGAGAAAACCTATTCCACCTGTAAACATTCCTTACTAAGCTGTTGTGCAGAAAGCTTCCGGTTAAAGCATAAAGAGGAGACGCGTGCAAAACAAACAACATATCTGGACCATTATTTCACGGGCAAATACGAATGTTTTCTGCATTAGCGTTTCCTTGTTGTGCGACACCCCGGATTGCACATGTTTCTTATGAAGAAATGACTCATTTTATGAAATAATTCCTGTGAAACATTACAACATACTGGCATGTTTTTCTGCTGAGTGTGAACATCAGATATTTCTGAAAGACACATGCAAGTTTACAGAAAACTAAACTCTTATGGTAATAGAAAAGTGGAAACCGCATTTACAATAAATGCTCCCTTTTTTTTTTAAACCCAGCATTTGGTCAAAAAAGGACAAACTCAATAAATGGCTTAAATCGGTGGTTCTCAAACTGAGGGGCGTGGCCCCCTTGGGGTGCACAAGGGGTCCCAATTTTATAAAATACATTAATTTATCACAAATTCTGTGTAATTAAACATCAAAAATATAGCTAAATTTGTATAATTTATAATATAATAATATGTTTTGTTTAATTCAAATTCTAAATTTGAAATTGAGTTTTATGTCAAGAATTTTCTTTGGGGGAGAGAAGGGACCCAACGGTACACTGAAAAAAAGAATCATTCAATTTACTAATTTTTTTTAAGGTAAGTGGTTGCAATCTATTTATTTAAGCTACATTTAAACAAAAGTTATTTTATTACTTTTTTTGTTTAAATGTAGCTTAAATAATTTGCTTGCAACCACTTCCCTTTAAACTTAAAATTTAGTAAATTTAGTGAATGAATCCTTTTTTTCAGTGTATCTGCAGCTGCAGAAAAAAATTAAGATATGGTCCCTTTCAGTTTTTCAAGATTTGCTATTACGTGTTTAAGTAAAATTATAATTTTATTTCATTCTGTCAACTACAACATTTCTGCCAAATTTTTAATAAAATTGTTTTTATTTGCATTTATTTACTAAAATGTAAATGGGGAAAACATGGTCAAAACAAAAAAGCATTTTTTTAATCTTTTTTTTGGAAAACCCCTGATTTTTTTTTGTCACATTTCTAATGGGTTTTGTAATGCTCTCAATCTTTTACATTTGCTGTTGAATGACTTTGTCACTCCTGAGTTTTTTTTGTTGAATTTTAACAGACACTAGACTGAAATGGTCACAATACATTGAAATTATGATTAATGTCAAAACTGGAGTGGTATTAACCATATAAATATATTCCAAGTCATTCTTTATTCATTATCTTGTGTCATGGTGAATGATCAGAGAAAGAGATTTAAATCTTTAGCAACTACTAAAAAATGATGGGTTAAAGGGACAAACCCGCAGCCGCTGGGTTAAATTAACCCAGAAATAGTTTCTATTTGACGCATTTTGGGTTGAAACAACTTAAACACAACAGGCTGAGCGAGTCCCTTTTTGACCCAGCGCTGGGTTGAAAATAACCCAGCATTTTTTCGAGTGTATGTCTATGCGTGATGAAAAGAAATAAAAGCACATGTTTCAAATCCAGGGTGAAAATCTGCTTTGATACAAAACAGACGTGACGGACAGGTCTCGAAGGATTTCAGCTGTTCCAATAATGGTGTAAAAATAGACGGACATCTCAGCAGCTGTGAATTTGTATTAAAACTACATTATCGGAAGAACATGCAGGAATAATAACTGTAACTCATTAAATACAGGAATAACATCCCTGTCTCACATGGTTTTACAGAAATGTCTGTCATTTACCCTTTGACCTTTACAGGAAATTCAGATCATTCCTGTTGTTTTGTTCTGTCGCGGAGTCTTTTGTTACATTTTAAGTTATAAGCAGGTGGTGTCTACTTTAAAAAGCTTATTGTGGTCATGTATTGAACGTGTTCCTGTAGCTCAGTGATAGAGCATTGCGTTAGCAGTGCAAAACGTTGTGGGTTTAATCCCAGGGAACACGCATAGTAAGAAAATGTCACTTTTAAGCTAAATGCATAAATGTATTGGAAGTGCAGTATCTACAAATGCTCAATGTGACCTTTGACCTACATGTAATATCATGATGTAGGTCAGGCAGGGGCGTCATGCACAATTATTTTAAGGGGGCACAGTGTGCACAGCTCACAGAAATTTGTGCATACACAGACATTCACAGTCTTTTCCTTGGCACTCCCACTTACATTTCTAACAATCTAAGCCCCCCTGCCTTCATGTGAAAAAGACCAAAATGAATGTAACAACTAACTTTTATGTGAAATACTTATATCAATTAATTCCAGCAGATTAATGACATATGGGCATATATTTACATCTGAAATTGCTTTTTTATTTAAATTCTGTTTAATAACTTGTTTAATTTGTTGTGTAAATTCATTAATGTTTTAAATTAATGTAATTTTAAATCCATAAAATATTTGAACAATGAAAATAACATAAGCAACAGTCATGTCCCAAAATATATTTCAAAATAAACAAAAAATGGCCATATACTGAAAAAATTTTTTAAATATGTTTACAAAAATGTATTTTTTGGCCATTTTTTGTATATTTTGAAATATATTTGAAAAATATATTTTGAAGCATTTATATTCACGTCACATTGGAAGTAAACTTTGTATGTTGCAAACCTGTAAACATAACAATATAGTTTGAAAAGATTAAAATTGAAATATACACTATAATATTTATAGTTGCTCAAAACCTTTCATAAAAACAATACCTGTTCTTGTCTTAGGGCAACTTTGATTAACTTTTTTGATCCACTTCAAATGTTAACTAGTATATTTTCAACTGCAAAAATATACTTATAATTTTATATTTTATATACTTGTTTATTTTATGTAATATTTTTATACATTTAATACTTACACATTTAATACAAACTTTTTTATTTTGGCCAGGAAATTTGTTTTTTGCCATATGGGTTGTAAAATTAGAATTGTATTTGTTGCCCCTCAAATAAATTTTGAAATGTATGTTAAAATTTGAATTAGAAAATATATTTAGTTTCAAACCTTCATAAGTATTTTTGGCCAAATATTTTTTTTTGCCATATGGGGTGATTGATTTTAATGTTTAATGCTGCAACAGCAATAATGCTGTAATCTACACTTTATTTTCTAGTTTTTATTTTAGTTGCAAATATTAAAAACTTTAAATATTATGTTTATATAAAATAAGAACACATTTTTGTAGTAAATTTTACCTCATGTGATTTCGTGCCCCTGTGAACTCTGGCTTTATACCAATTTTAAAGCATACATTTTCTACACATTGGAGGTTAACTGCACATTACAGTACTGGGGGTTGGACATTTTTTGAGTGTTTCTGGGATATTTTAATTCTTCAGATAATAAAATGCAGCAGCAAAGAACACGCAAGTATTTTTTATTTTTATTTGAAGGAGCTTGTGACTCCGCGACCGGGCTCAGATGCTGATGATGTCTTCAACTGCACTGTTGCATCTGCAGCGCCTGTTGCCTGAATAAACTAATATGTAACATGATCAAACCCATACCAATCTTTGAAAATTGACAAGAATGCAGCACAGAACTAATAATATTGTGCATATTAAACATATAAAAAAAGTAACAAGCTGCAAAATGCAACCTCCAAAACTTTATTTCAATGTTAACCCTCAGCTGCTGCAGTAAGGTTTTAAACAAACTAATTTATGAACCAAATAATGATTTTAATACTTCTGGTTAGTATATATCTAAATATGCTGAGCCCCAAAGCATCTCTTTAATATTTCTTTGTCCATATTAATCCGTAGGCTCTGTGTTACCTGTGGAGCCTGAGGTCTTTCATCATCTAACAGCACCTGACATGAGTCATAATATATGGCTTCTTGAAACACTTTAGCATGTAAAAGCATGTTTTCCGGGAATAACATACTGGAACAAGAAATCTTGCAAGCATACAGAATTCCTGTATGTCAAAGATGACGTCTGCTTCCCCTTGACCCTAAATCTTTTCTAGCTGTACGTGTCTAAATCCCTGCAGGATATGAGTTGAACTCTGTAAAATCTGGAATATGCAGGCGGTGATGAAAGAGACAGATAAAGACCGTGAGAGAGGTGCTTTATCGTTGGGCCTGTGTTGAATTTCAGCATAGCTCAGAATGTCCAGATCACCCAGAGGTCTGCTTTTGGCCACATGACTTGCAGTGTTGCCAAAAGGTTTTCCTACACGAGTCCTCAGCCCTAACCAGAGTTTATATCTGCTTTAGTCATTCAGATTCCATTGCACATTTCAGCTGGAAGGAAAAAATACTGTGGTTTTCGGAAATATTTATCCGTGTTTCATTTCAAAGTGGTGAGTGCACGGCCCATATGCGATGTTTAATTTTTGTGGTCAAAATCGTTTCGACACACGTTGACGATTTCTGCATGCAGTGGGCTACTTTGATTAAGAGGATTATTGTTGCTTCAACTATGGGCCATGTTTTATGGGACTGGAAGCCATGAAATGGCAGCTTTCACATTTCATCCAAAACAGAGGAAAACATTCAGCCGTCTCTCCGTCCTTTCACGTCATGAACTCTGTGCTCCTTTGTTTCTCTCTTTTTTTTCTAAAAACATTTGTCAATTATTTCCTCACCAATGACAGGATCTTTCGTCAGTGGTGTTTGCTAAGGAAGCAATCTTTATTACTGTTATCAAACTTAAGGTTTGTTCAAATCCCTAATCTTACTGCAATTCACAAAGTAACGTGTGCTTTTACTTTTCTAAGAAATTTTAGCTCCTTTACCCAGAGCTCTCTCTAAACTTTATAGCATTAAACTAATAACCACTCAACCTGATTTTGGAAAGCAATGCTCCTGGGGAAACCGTGTATTTTACAGCAACATTTCTGTAGAAAAACGTTATTGCGTAACTCGCCACGGTCACACTGGACTCCCAACAAGCAAATTAATCCAAGTAGAATGTACAACAGTTATCACTTGGACAATTCATGAATATCAGCGGACGTCCCTCACATCTCAAACTTGTCTTAAGCCATTTTGAGTACCTGAAGTGGTCGCAAAAGAACTAGAATGTCTTCAATATGTTGTGAGCATCAAAATCGCTATTTTTACAACACGAAGAAGGCTCGACACAACATGATACATTGCTCGAAGTATCACCTGTCTCTACACGTGAACTCGAGCATTGAGAACATTGTTTGTGTACACAGAGTTTACTAAAAAGAAGATATTGAACAACTGACTTTGGTTGTTTTGACATCCGCTCGCGGCCATCTTCCCAGTCAAGATGTATCGATCTCTGAATGCGACGTAAGGAGGGAAAATAGTAAAGATTGATAGCTTCTAAAGCATAGTTCCATATAAATGCACGGATATTTTGTTGTTTTGTCCCAAGTGAAAAACTATATTGACCTTCTAGTTAAAAAAGGAGCTTCTCATTCGGAAATCGATTCTTTATGTCTGAACACCATAACAGTCAAAGTCGGTTGTTCAAAACCTTTCTTTTTAGTAAACTCTTTGTTGGTCTCAATGCTTGAGTTCATGTGTAGAGATTCAGGTGATACTTCGCGCAAAGTTTCATGTTGTGTCGCGCCTTCTTATGTTGTAAAATAGTGGTAGTTCGGTAGCAGTGGACAGTGGCTGGAAGAACCCATCAGGGATCGAGTAGGCATCATACCCTAACCAAGATATTTTTTTTAAGTATCGTTTCTTTTTTATGATAGTAGAGGTGCAAAATGTTGTCTTTTGAAGCCTTTTGCCGTGTCCGTAAAAATCATAGACCGTAAAAGATAAAAAAAATCCGTGAATCGTAGCAAGCTAGCCAATGCTTGTCAGTAGCCTACTGGTACTCAAGATGGCGGCAGGCAACTGGAATGACGTAAAAGGTCACATGACTGATATTAATGAATACATTTTTAAAAAGTACACTTTTGTACCTAAAAGGTGCATATTGGTAACTCAGAGATACATATCTGTACCATAATGGCACATATTAAGATCTTTTTGAAAAGTTACTGAACCAAGGACAACTTCTGTACGATAAGACATCACGTGGCAAGCGGTTGTTTTGCTAACCTGTTAAAAAAAGTTCAGTGTTAAAATATGCAATCTATTCTAGTATTCAGGGACACTTTCATCCATGCAGCTTCTTTTTTAAATATGTTTTATAATCTTTAATTACACGGCTCGTTGGAATGCTTGATTCTGATTGGGCAGTCGTGACATTTGCAGGTTGGTTCTTCCAGATAAAACTAATAAGACACAGTAACCTGGATCCTGCAAATCATTTTGACAGGTGCAGTTTAATATTACACAAAAAATAAATGAAATGAGCCCCTTCAGTGTGATACACCTAAGCACACGGTCAGGGCTTATTTCTGCGATAACAACCGGCTGCCTACACATTATCCCTTACTTAAATTATTGTGCGACAATGGTACTATAAATGCTTCCTCCATTTTGGATTTTCTAAAAATAAGTCACATATGCGACATAAATCTCCTGTTGGTCACACATCAAAATTAGCACAGCAAAATGAGTGACATTGATGTTACCTGTATGGGTGGGGTTTAATAATGGCTTTTTCCTAATAAACACACATTTCTGTACGATTCAACTTGTAAAATGCGTACAAATACCTGTGAGATCAGACTAAACTTTATATAAACTGTAAACTAATCTCTCAAATCTGATTGGTTGATTAGGATAATATCCCAATTTTAACGATGATGATCTCTCATTTAGCAACGTTTAACAACCCATAGCAATGCTCCAGCAAGACGCATAACACCTCCAAAAATTATGGTGATGTTTACACCAATAATGTTATCTTTACCAAATGTACCAATAGATGTTTACATTTCTCAATACTGATAAAGAAAAATAATCAGAGACAAGTAAGTTTCAACACAGAACATCACAGATAAAAGATAACAAGTGCTCAAGGTACGACAGGGATTTGTTGTATTTCACGGAAAAGGGGGACACGTGCTCTGTCTTTGATTGCGGTAATGCTCTCCAGGATTCTCAGAAAAATGATTTCAGTTCTTTGGAAGAGAGAGAGAGAGAGGGAGCAGAGTTGTCGGAATGTCCATGTCCGTTTAGCCCCGCCCACTTCCTCCCGAGCTTAATTATGACTGGCTCCCCTCTGGTTGCCATGACGAGCGGGTTCACTCAAGGTTCTGCGTTTGCTGAGAGGAGGTGATAGGGCAGAATGGGAGGAGCTGACCTACATTCTGCTGAAGCATGTGAGCTGAAGAATAGATTGTGTTAAACAAAACCATTGTACATGCCACATTTACACACACGCTTACATATGCAAAGGGCGTGGTCCACAACCATTTTATTAACATTGTGCATTGCCTTTGAAGTTAACAGACACATTTGAAAGACATACAACATGATCATTGGAGAAGGGTGCATGCATTTATGCATTTTTTTTATCATACCTTTCTCCTTCCTGCTTTATTAAATAATAAAAGGATACAATAACACATTCTGTGTGCTTGTGTAAACAAAAAATATTGTAAAACCTTATCGAACATCTTGTACAACTATAACAGCCTGCTGGAGTTTATGATGTTGTTAGGAGTATTTTATGATAGTGAAGGTCCACCTAATCTTCATTCATTCATAATTTCATATCTGATTTAGGTCACATCATCATACAGGCATACTTACACACATTTATAATCAAAGTTTTGTTAATAATTTAGGATTTGCACATTGTAAAATTTCAAATATTAAACAATTATAGTTGCGATTACTAGGATATTTGGTTCCTGTAGCTCAAATGGTTGAGAATTGCATTAGTGGTGCCAAAGGTTCCCACACACTTAATGATAAAAATGCATAAAACTATAAGTAGCTTTGGATAAAAGCGTTTGCATAAAATGTATTTTATTAATAAGAAGTTATGAAGAATTATGCATCATGCATGATCATGCATTTTCTCGCATCTTCTCAATTAATGTAACTTCTGTTGTTATCCTATAAAGTTACATTGACCGGTCTATTCCAAAACTCTTTCAATATATGTAATACGCGTGCATGATTTTACACAATGCTTTGATGTTCAAAACACCATTAGCCGAATTAGAGTCAGGCTTGTACAATAGGGTGTCAGGTTATAAAAGCACGGGTAAACATGTTAAGCTTTCCTTCCTCCGTCCACGCTCTTCTGGCCTCACATGGGCCGCCCTGACCTAATTTCAGCCCACAAATAGAAAAATGACAACAAAAACAACATCTGGAGTGGGTTGTGTAGAGCGAACGCAGATTCACGTGGGCACAAATCCAGTTGAAAAGCAGATCTGTGCTCCCTGAGAAAACAGCGGGCATAGAAAAACACAGACGATCACAAACACACCATGAGATGGAGAGGGTTGCGTTACCGAACACATTAACATGTTGTGCAATCTGTCTGTGCTGCGTGCATTTAATGTGGCTTTATTTCATTTAATAATTGGATAATGGTTCAGTTCAAGTCTGGTTCTATTTGTAAACATGGTTTTGTAATAATTGTTAGATGATTGTTAGCATATAGCATCTGCTAAATTAATTAAAAGTTAATGGGGCTCAGATATCTGTTTGATAATGGATCTTTAAAACAGCTGTAATATTGTATTGTACTGTAATAATGCAAAAGTCATTGATTCAATCCTAGTGAACACACACACTGATGAATTAAAGGTGCTAAAGAATGCATTAAAATATGTGAAGTATGTGGCTTTTGTAAGTGCAAAAATGATCCAGAGACAGTTTTACATGTCTATTTACAACCCCAGGATTTGCCTTTAGAATGAAATGGTCTATTTTTACCTTATTTGAAAGGGTCATGAATAATAATATTGAGCTGTACTCTGATTGGCTGTTTCACAGAGCAGCTCCTTTCAGTAGCTCTGTGTGTGTAAACAGATCTTATGTTTGAGCCTGTGTCAGACGAATATACAGAATTTGAGGAATAATCAATTGTTTGGAGATTGTTAATGGACATTTTTGAGTAATACGTTGTTTTTTTTCAGTATGGACCTGCAAAACCTATCTGTAACATCAATAGTCGAACTTCAGCCTAAATGCTAGCATCTACCATTAACTAGCATATAGCGCTAACGCCGGGTGTGCCTCATAAGCCTTGAAAAGTGAAGCCTCTGGCTCTTTGATCGCCCCCTGGTGGCTGGCTGCAGTACAAGTCATAAACCCCGCCCTCTCCTTTCAAACGAATGGGACTCTGCTCTAAATAAAAAAATTATTTACACTTCCAATAAAAGTTTCCAAAAGATGGTTTTGGTCCTTTCAAGTAGTTTTTATCACGCTGGTATATGTTCAAGTCTTCATTATTGTGGTAAGTTTCATTTTAGCATGTAATTTGATGCAATAGAAACGGGGCGTGACGTTATGATTGGCGTGGTTGAATTGGTCGAGCGGGCGTTTTGGTGGAAGTTTGATACCGCGGCTCCGCCTCTGGCTCCACGGACGATTCCATCTGCGCATGCCTTGGCTCCAAACTGACGTTTTTACGTAACATGGCGGCGACCGTGGTCGGACATTTTTTGCTTCAATTCATTACAATGGTGGGAGGCGAAGTCGCGTCGTCCATCTTTTTTTACAGTCTATGACTAACGCAGAGTTACAAGTTTGTTTTTAGCTTGTGTAATTTAAAGGAACACTCCACTTTTTTAAAAATATTTGTCATTTTCCAGCTCCCCTAGAGTTGAATATTTGATTTTTATCGTTTCGGAATCCATCAGCTGATCTCTGGCTCTGGTGGTACCACTTTTAGCATAGCTTAGCATAATCCATTGAATCTAATTAGACCATTAGCATCGCGCTAAAAAATGACCAAAGAGTTTCAATACTTTTCCAATTTAAAACTTGTCTCTTCTGTAGTTATATTGTGTTCTAAGACCGACTAAAATTTAAAATTAGCGATTTTCTAGGCAGATATGTTTAGGAACTATACTCTCATTCTGGCGTAATAATGACTTTGCTGCTGTTACATGGCTGCAGGAGGCGCAATGATATCACACAGCAGCCGAAAATAGTCCCCTTAGTAACCTTCAATGGCAGGGGACTATTTCAGGCGTTGCGTAATATCATTGCATGTTTACATTAGGAGGAGGAAACATCGTGTTTGAGGCTCACGATATGTCCCATATACAGAACTATTCATGCCTAGGTAATTATAGTTTTACATTCTACGGCACCTTTAAAGGATTTTATTCTGTAATACATTTTTAATTAAAGGTCACCTAAAATGGCATTTTTAATATATTAATCTCGGGTTTGTCCAGAATGTGTGTTTTCAAAGTTTCAGGTCCAAATACTGTATAGATCACGTTGAAAAGGCCCATTT
The DNA here is from genome assembly GCF_030506205.2 of Paramisgurnus dabryanus. Lineage (NCBI taxonomy): Eukaryota > Metazoa > Chordata > Actinopteri > Cypriniformes > Cobitidae > Paramisgurnus > Paramisgurnus dabryanus. The sequence continues at coordinate 4,513,176 of NC_133339.1, forward strand.
TTGCCCAGTATGTCTCTTTAAATGCAAATGAGCTGCTACTTCCCCTCTCTGAATGTTATTTATACCAAAAACATACTCGTTTTTAATAAGATAGTCAACTTGCTTCATTGTTTATAATGCATGTGTGGTAATGAAATCTGAAGAGGACTTAAAATAGAAATGATGACCTAATTGTTGTCTTTGGACGGTTGTGGGCGGGGCCTGCGCAGTGCGATATCGGTTTACTCAAAAAAAAAACGCCAACAGATGGTCCCATGAGACTGTTGAGGTTTTACTGGGATTTAAAAAATAAGGTGTGGACAGATTTTTATCATTACAGGGTGGATGTGTTCACACACACACAATTATGTTCAAACAACATATAAAAGAGATTTTCTCTTTAAAGTGTTGAATGCATTTAATATTACCTACCCCCTGTATTTATTTAAGTCTTCAAATATAACACTTTTTTTTAAGTTTCCACAGCTATTACTTTTGTAAACAATCATACTTTTCCTCTTGATTAAATGGGATAAAAATCCTTACATACTGTACAGTACTTTGAACCTAAAACCACATCTGGAGACCAGAATAGCATATAGAGACTTGTGGTTTGTCTCTTCTTATAAAGCCATTAACTAACCAGCTAGCAACCACTCAGAACACCCTAGCAACCGCATAGCACTGCCCTGTTTCGCACAGGCACATTTTTATGTAAATCGAGTTATTCTACTTTCATTTATAACCAGACAACTATTTATATCTTTTGGTGTGTGAAATTCTTAAAATGTGGGTATGTGCTGTCATTATGTGCACATTTTTGTGAGCTTTTATCTGCGCATCGATGTGGTCTTTTCCCAGCCCTTATCTCATCATCTCATACACACTGCCTTTATTTTCTTTCTATTAATAGAGCTTGCATAATGGAAAAGCGGTTGGTGATATTTATAGCTCAGTGTCTGCAGCTGAGGCTCCTCTTTATTGCTACGTGCAGTTTTTCTGCTTTAAACCCCAGTGACTTTGCATTATCGTATGTTGCCTAATGTATGATACTCGTAATATACACAGCACACACATTTGATAACACAGTCAATGTTTTTCATTATTATTCTTTATTGAATGAAATATATTTCTAATTAACTTATGATACTTTTCATCCTTTGTCTTGAGGACTGTCTGCCTTTTTTTATCTTTAAATAGTTTTGGAACAAAGCCATTGCATAAACAACTGCAAGAAAGAAATGTCTCTGTTTTTAATTTATGGCACATCTGGACCATGATAACGGTTGCTTTGGATGTCTGTTTGCAGCTTGTTTTTCTATCGTGTCAAGTCTGTGTCCTGTTTAAAACCAAAAATGACTTTACAACATGGTTGTGTTTGTTAATATTAGATAATGTATTGGCTCATATCATCTAGCAATGAACAATACTTTTTACAGCATTTATTAAATTAAGTTTATGTTCATTTCAGCATTTAAAGTGGAAATCAGACTTTTTCCATGTTTAAGTGCTATAATTGGGTCCCCAGTGCTTCTATCAACCTAGAAAATGTGTAAAAGGTCAACTCAGTAACCTAGTTTTGGTAAACAATTCTCTACAAGCATGTGAAAAAATAGGTAATTGAAATTTGGCTCCCCTTGTGATGTCAGAAGGGGATAATACTGCCCCTTAATCTGCACTATCCAACCACGTCACTTCCATTTAGAGCAGAGATCAGCTCGTTTGCATTTAAAAGGACACACCCAAGGCACATTTTTGCTCACACCTGTGCTGTGAGTGACAATTTTAACATGTTATAATAAATTATTAAATGATATTTTGAGCTAAAACTTCACACATGTACTCTGGGAACACCAAACATTCACAAAAATTGTCAAATAATTTACCCCAGCTGTCACTAGGGCGGTACCCTTCCGAAAATTATAGCAGAACTTAAAGGGAACATTTTACAAAGACTTTTTTAAGATGTCAAATAAATCTTTGATGTCCCCAGAGTACATGTGACGTTCTAGCTCAAAATACCATATAGATAATTTATTATAACATGTTAAAATTGCCACTTTGTAGGTGTGAGCAAAAATGTGCCGTTTTGGGTGTGCCCTTTAAAATGCAAATGAGCTGATCTCTGCACTAAATGGCAGTGCTGTGGTTGGATAGTGCAGATTAAGAGGCGATATTGTCCCCTTCTGACATCACAAGGGGAACCAAATTTAAATTACCTATTTTTTCACATGCTTGCAGAGAATGATTAACCAAAACTAAGTTACTGGGTTGATCTTTTTCACATTTTCTAGGTTAATAGAAGCACTGGGGACCCAATCATAGCACTTACACATGGAAAAAGTCAGATTTTCATGATATGTCCCCTATAAAGAGTTAATTTTAGTACCTTAAAGGTACACATACACATCTTTGCCTAATGGTACATATAAGGACCTTTCAAAAGGGTGACAGCTGGGGCTATGGCAACACGCTGTTTATTTTTTAGATGTGCACCAGGTACTTGGAATATTTATAAATAATTTGGTAACATAAATCAATGTGTACTATAGCGTCCGCCACCAGACAGTTATGCATTTGGCACCCATTTTGATCCATCAGGAAAAAATGTGGTTGTATTTATATTTTTGTTCTTTTATTGCAAATTCAGTGTTGTGGTAAATGATGTTGAAGTGTGTGATGGAAAGCTCACAGCAGGCCAAATTGTGCAGCGCGATATTTCCGTTGTGGAGTGGCACAAACACCACTGACCTCTCTCACCCGCTCTCTCTCTCTCTCTCTTTCTCCCCAGTCAGAAATAAACCAGTAACATGAGAGCTCTGTTTTTCCCCAGTTCAACAAGATATTTCCTCCATTTCGACAGCCATGTTTCCCTCTGTTTTCCACACAATACTTTCACTTCTGTGTCTATTAACATCATTTTTCCCCCCTCTCTTTCTCTCTCCTCTCAGTGCTGACCTACTTTTTAGCTGACCTGTTTATGGGCTTATATGCCCTCCAATCAAATACTATGGGGAAAATGGGAACCTAAGCAGAATTCATGAATGCTGTTCTCCTATATTTTCTTTGCTCCTGTTGTTGTTAACTAATATAATGTAAACATATTTAAAGGGATAGTTCACCCCAAAATGGAAATTCTGTCATTATTTACTCACTGTCATGTTGTTACAAACCTCTATTGTGTTAAACACAAAATAAGATATTTTGATAAGTGATGGCTACCACACAGTTGCTGTGCCTATTGACTAATACAGTAAAAACAAATACTGTGGAAATTAATGGGTACTGTCAACTGTGTGCTTACCCACTTTAATCAAAATAGTTTTTTATTTAACACTATACAGTTTGTAACAACATGAGGGTGAGTAAATGATTCATTTTTAGATGGGTGAACTATTCCTTTAAAGGAAAACACCACCTTTTTTCAATATTTTACTATGTTCTTACCTAAATCTTTTTTCAAATACATGCAATTTTAATCTTTGTACAGCGCCTCATGAATGTGTTAGCATTTAGCCTAGCCTCATTCATTTCTTAAGATCCAAACAGGGATGAATTTAGAAGCCACCAAACACTTCCATCTTGTCCCTATTTAAAGGCTGTTACATGGGTAGTTACACGACTAAGTATAGTGGCACAAAATAAAACTTTTGTTTGGAGCCATATGAATGAATGGGGCTAGGCTAAATGCTAACACAATCACGAGGCGCTGTACAAAGATTAACAGTGCACGCATTGAAAAAAGATGAGTATGTATTAATTCATCTAAGTTGAGGTAAAACATAGTAAAATATTGAATAATGGTGGGGTTTTCCTTTAACAATGTTATACTTTCAGAGGCTATGGCAGGGCTGGTCAACTGCCAGCTCGCGGGCCAAATGCGGTCATCCAATCACCTTTATCCGGCCCGCCGGTCATCTTTATCTGATTTATAATCAGCGTGGTTACACTGAAAAAAAACTTGTAAAATGTACTTAAAAAAATCCTCGTAACAATTTGCACGAACTTTTTTTAAGTAAAATTTACTTGTTTTTTTAAAGTAAAACTTACCTAATAAAATCAAATAAAATTTACTAAATAAAGCAATATAAAATATATGTTAAATAATTAAGTAAATGTTACTTCATTATTTATTTTTTTGAAGTTAGATTTATTTTAATCGTTTAGGTAAAGTCTATTAGTTTTTTTTTTTTTTTTAAATTGAAGCATTGCTGTCCTAAAAATATTATATAAACCGTATTTACTGTTGGTTATTTTCTTTAACATATTTCTATGGACCTAGTTATTTTTAGTGTTATAAATGGCATTATAACACAAAGTTCATGACTGACTACAAGTCAGTCATTGAATAAACTTGATTCTGAACAGAAACGCACACAAACTGCGTTTTTGACATGCTTTGTCAGCATTGTGGAGAGAAATACAATCTAATGTTCTGAACAGGGTTAATGTAAAGAAACACTGATCACCTGAACGGTGACTTCACAAAATTATAATTTACAACAAAACAACATTAATAATTTAAGAGCTTAAACCTTTATGACATGTTACTAACAAATATTTAAGTAGTTAAAGTTCTTATCAGTTCTTATTCTGTGAAAAAGCTTAAAAAATTAAAATATTCAGGCGGAAAGGATTGTGGGTAATCCTTACAACATGTGCAAATAAATTACTTGAATCTGCTAAAGTTTTTGATTAAAATTTACTTAATTATTTTAGGACTATGTGCAGTGACTATAAAACAGTTAAATAATACAAGAAAATATCTAATACGACTTACTATTCCCACACAGTTAATTTTTTACATGAATTAATTGTGCATTTATCATCATTTTACTTAGGAAAATCTAGTTTTCAATAAATGTTAATATTAATATGTAGAAATTATTAGAGATAATCTAATAAATATTACTACACCAAAAAGTTAGTTTTTTCAGTGACTTTTACCTTTCCACTGTACTGTACATGACAAATAACGGCCGATAAACCGGAAGGAGTTATTTATCAATAAAACTTGAATCCTTTAAAAACAATTGATTACTGATTGATGAGTAAATTATTAACTACAAATATATTTGTAGGCTCTTGCGCCTGAATGAGATTCTTTCCCATGTTGACACGGATTTAGGATTAAACTGAAATTTTATTATGACTGCCACTAGGGGGCGAACTCCGATAGTCGTGTCTAAATGTAGTGTACAATAGAAAGGCGGTTTAGCCTATTAAAATATAAAAAAGAAAGAACATAATTAAAAGGGTACAAGAAGTGTGGATCTTTTTTGAAAATGCATGTTTTTTTTTAATAAATTATCTATAAAAAAGTAAAAAAAAGTAAAAAAAAATAGGGGTAAAAGTTATTCACATTTACCATTTTAACATCTGGCCCTCGAAGAAGAGTTTACTCTATAGATTGTTTCATCGGATGCACATGCAGTGACGTGAAATGCGTCTGGTCAGTTTTTTTAATGGTCTTGCTAAACTGACTCTTATACCTCGTCGAAAATTACAAATGTTTTGGTTTCCTAGGTAATCTAATTGTTGTTTATTTTGCTTGTTATATAAATAAACTACTTTTAAAGTATTTTGTTGTTATTTATTCTTAGCGGAGTTTACCGGAACTTACGTGTTGACCAGGAAAGCTGCTTGTTTATGTTGTTACTGCTGAAACCATATATAGTTAAAGAACCCTGGCCTATAGTTTTATTGCTCTCTAATGCCATTTTTATGTTGAGTGTGTATCAAACGCTAAATTAATTCTTGTTATTCTTATTTTATCCATTTTGCTGTCATGAAAACATAGTGATTTCAGTTTTTCAACAAAAATGTTGTGATTCAGTTATGTTAAGAGTCATTTTGTTAACATGTTAACATTTTGTGGACAGCTTTTGGGGTTAGAATAGGATCAGTTTATTTTTTTGTCATGTTGCTTGTATAGACAGGGTCAAGGTATCAGACAGACATGAACAGAATGAACGTGTCTGTCTGTTTCTCTCTGACAGACTCGTTTTGAATGATAATCTCTTATGTCAGCTTTGTGTTTGTGACCTGTCTCTCTCTGAATGTGTCTGTCCTCACACACACACACACACACACACACACACACACACACACACACACACACACACATAGAGATTGTGTAACATCTATGTTGAAATGTAATCAGAACAAAGGTTTGCGTTTTAGACGAGCACAATTGAATTCAGAGAATTCAAGTCATTTCTAAAGGACAGGTTCTTCTCGATGCTTCAGGCAGTGTCTCTTTACACGTAGGCCTTGTTGGCACTAAAAGAAACCACATCCTTGATCCTGTAAATAAATCAGATCTGTACTTTCTAAAAAGTCTGAAGGGAAAGATTTTCTTCACCCTGTATTTAGGCCATTTAGCTGGAAAACACCTGAAATGTATCTGTAGACCTCTATATGTTCTCGCCAGCAGGCCAGACTGTTCCCTAAAGTGTAGGGGATGTAGCAAAACAGGAGTTACTATTTCTTCTTGGAAATCCATTCGGAAGATACGTGTGGCTAAGATCCTGTTCGACTGCATTTGCTTCTGCGTCTTTGTTTATTCAACTCAAAATATCTCGCTGATTGACATCTAACATTGTTTTTGAGCGGTGTGTGCGCACTTGCATGGGCGCCCTGCGTACATCGAGTACCAGTTCGGCGAACACGGATGTTTTGCATGGTAATAGTTTAACCGGCACAGACTGTAACTAGGCCAGCGTTACATAAGCGTGGTAAGCCTGCGATAAAGCTGGTGCTATGTGTGTCAGTGTGTCAGAATCTCGTGATGGGTTCGATATTCAATGCCCTCGAAATTTAATACCAGATTATTCTGAGAAGAGCAAATAAGGCGTTGGTTCGGTGTATTTTCCTTTTTATCCTATCTTATCTTGACTACAGTGAAATTGCTATTATTGAGATATTCAAACCTTCTTTAAACATACCGAAGGTTCACAATCTGTAAATTAAACAACATTTAAGTGCTATTGTTTTAATAATGGCAAAAACCCTGGACTACAAAATCACAAGTATCACTGGTAGGCTATGTTTGTAGCAATAGCCAAAAATCTTTTTTTATGCCAAAAATGATTAGGATATTAAGTATAGATCATGTTCCATGAAGATATTTTGTAATTTTCCTACCGCAAATATATAAAAAATGTATTTATCATTAGTAACATGTGTTGCTAAGGAGTTCATTTGGAAGATTTTAAAAGCGATTTATTTTATTTTGCACCCTTAGATTCCAGATTTTCAAATAGTTGTATCTCAACCAAATATTACGGAGCTTTTAAGGGGACATGGAGCAAAAATTAAATATAGTGAAACTATCGCGTGCGCACGTGAAACTATCGCGTGCGCACGTGAAACTATCGCGTGCGCACGTGAAACTATCGCTTTCACGTCTGCACGCGATAGTTTCACATCGCGAAACTAAACTTAAAAAAAAAATTCTGCACATGAAGGTTTCGTGTGAGCACATGAAACTAAACTTTTTTTTTTTTACTCCAGTGTTATCTTAGGGGCTCTGTAATATATTGTACTATAAGATAATATAAAAATGGACCCTTATGACTGGTTTTGTGGTCACTATATAAAAGAAGACAACAAACAAACTCATGAAAATCTCAACATCATCATTTTTATTTTTTATAAGAATTTTTAAAAAAATGCACCCAAACCTACCACTGAAATTTAGTGTTTTTACAATATGCATCAAAACAGAGCAGCAGAACAGCAGCGTCACCATCCACTCAAGAACACCAAATGCTCACATTTTTCTCCATGTTTCTTTTTGATAAAAACCTTAAAGACATCAAACATCACTTACTGTATATAAAACACACACAAGGGCTGCGGGATAGTGACATTGTGATGAGCAGTTACACAATCGCAGTAAACGAAAAAGTAAAGACGCAGTGATAAACAAGGACAACACTTTGCCCAAAACATTTCATTTGAACACACAATACAGTGCCATGAGGAAATATTTTACATTTGTACACAAGTGCCATAAATTAATCTCACTTATTTAGAAAAATATAAAAAGGGGTTCATTTACATAAGTAAAATTAAGATGTAGTACGTGGGGAGAAGATTAAGCCAACTTGGTAAGAGTAAAGCCTGCTATTATTTATTATCCATTTATACTGATGTAAGAAAACGTGTGAGAATGTATCAAGAAAAGCGCAGTTATTTTTAAATAAAGTCTAGAAAAACAATCTGGCTTATCATCTATATGATTATGAAGTGAACCAACAAGAAGTTTTTACATCAGTGCATGTCTAAGGAAAACAATAAATAGGGTGCCTACATAAAGCAGCCTTTCGTTGTTTTAAAGTGTTAAACATTTACCAGGAAAATACTTTGTTTCTAAACCAGACATTTTAGTGAGCAAAAACTGCCACAATTTTTTTGTAACTATAACATACAGCTAACACCAACCAATGTATCATTAAAGGCTTTGGAGCATTTTGTAATTTTCCTATAAAACCAGAGTTTTTTTTTTAAAAAACTTGCAAATTTAAAAAGTAAAAAATTAGTTTACGGGGTTTTTAACGGCAAACACATCGAGACAAAAACTTTACAGTATACTACCGTATTTTTCACAAGGACAAATTCATTATCTGAACTGTTTTCTTTTTGTAACCTTTTTTTGTTTTCCTCCTAAAATATATTAATATAATAATCACATTTTATACATAAAAATCAAGTGCTTAAACGTGAAAAGTAGTTGACTTTTGAGGGAACTAGACTGGACTGTTGGAAAAGCAAAGAGAGGTAGGGAGCGAAAAGAAGTACGAACTTAAAGCCACATATCTTTGGTCAAGGGAACGTTCCCTGAATCTTTTGGTGTTTGGTATGTTTAAAGACGATAAAAAGCCACCTGCAGGTTATTTTGATGTGTAACAGTGTCCACAAACTATGAACGGGGCACTTACAGTTATCTATTTACAAAGAAAAATCCATCATGTCTCACAAAGTGTGGCTATTGCTGTTGAATTTAATATACACTTTGACAAAGACATCTTATGTGTGATCAAAACATCTGAATTAATTAATTAATTTGTAAAATTCCTACTGCAACCTTAAGGAGGAGAGCAAACAATTCAAAACAAACAAAGTTGGTCTATACATTATGATACAGTGCGTAACGTTTTGTCCTGATGCTATCCTGTTGTCCAGCTAATATCTCATCCCTGGGCAAAAAACAGGGAATGGGTAAAGAGTCAATGGATCAAAGCAGGACAGCAAGATAAAGGGAAACGTCTCTCTGGGCTTTCCATCAAGCCCCAAAAGTCTAATTTGCTTCAGTCGTGTCTCTTGTTACGACTATTACGTGTGCTGGAATCCTTCTTTCCGCATTCAATCCTTGCTCCCTCTGTTGAGGTGGCCTGCTTGCAAAAGCCTTCAATTGACTGTCTGTCTTTTTCTCTATGAGCCTGCTGGCTCTGTTGAGACAGTGCCAAGTAAGGATGCTGAGGTAACAGCTGGATGTTAGCAGGCGGAGTTGTTGGCGAGTCTTGAGATGTTGCCCTGTCATTGCACTGAGCTCTGTGCTTGAGTCTCAGTTTGTGGGGTAGGGCTGTGCCTCTGATTTCCGCTTGGCCATCTTTGCATTGGCTAGGTGAGGAGCTTTGAGTCATGAATGCATGGCTACCTGTATCAGAGCAAGACGAAGAGGGAGACTCCTCATCATCGGTGGAGCCCTCTTTATCAGAGCTACGGGGATCTCCGTCGCTTGAGGAAGTGTCCTTGGATGAGCGAGGATAATAGTAGGCTTCGTGTCTCAAGCCTCCTTCAAATGTGAGCACAGGTGGCTCATCATCCTCTAGGGTGCCGTTAGATTGACGGTACTTCTGAGTTTCATCAACATCCTCTGGTCTTAGTAGAAGGTCTGGGGCAGCCACATCAACTCTGTGGGTCGCTTCCTGGACAATGTAAGCCTGCCTTTCAATCGTTTCATCATCTGCAAAGTCAAAAGGAGGAGAGTCCAGAGTCTTCCTCTCCATTTGTCTGGTCACCTCTGCTAAGCTTTGGGGACTTCCCATTTGTCCCTCTGTAGGTTGGGAAAGGTTCTGCTGTTGCCTGTGAATCATTTCCTGACTTTCAACAGGATAGGAGGCACTGCTTGAACGGTACAGGATGACGCTCCTTTGAGCAGACTGAGGGGTGACTGGACTTGCAATGTGTTTCTGTTGGTTAGTGGGATAACTTTGTTCAAAAGTGTGCTGGTGAAGTACTGCAGGCAACCTAGAATGGATGTTGAACATGAGCTGTGTGTTGCTGCTATCAACCATGTCCATATCAAGTCCCACCTGTTCCTGCTTGATGTTATAACTCAGCGGCTCTGGGCTGTCTCGAGAGGAGCCATCAGACATATCTGAAAGCGAACCTCGTGGGGAGTATTTTGCCATCATCACATGGCTCTCGCCTCGAACAGACTGCTCTGTTTCAGAAGAATCAGAGTTCATAATCATCTGAGAAACACTGGGGAAAAATCGATTGGGGGTTGAGGAAGATGTGGTGTTGCTTCCGGTTCCACTGATCTGCTGACTCTTCTCCACATAGGAGGCCGTGCTAATGAGGCCAAACCTGAGCTTAAGTTGTAACAGCTCAGTTTTCAGGCGCACATTCTCATCATTAAGCGCCATGACTCTGGTCTCCAGGACCATGTCGTTAATGCGCCGCTTCTCCCGGGAACGTTTGGCTGCCTCGTTGTTCTTGCGTCGCTTTTCCCAGTACGATGCATCTTTTTTCTCGTCAGAGATGAATTCACGCTTGCGTCGGCAGCTCATGTTCGGCTTAGGTTTGAGAAGGCGGCCCTGGCGAGGGTTGGATTGAGGTGAATGGAGAAGGTCGTCGTAGCCTGAAAAGCCGTCCAGGTTTTCGGATGTTTCGCTTGCACTGGAATTCGTGGAGTTTTGTAGGTTTAAACTTTCCATTGTTCCTTGACGAGAGCCAGTTTGCGATCTTGGCTCCACAAAAAGGAATAAAAACCAGGGATGGGGTGAAGAGGAAATATGTCTACAAGAATTCCTCTAAAATCTCCCAATGTACGATGGACTTGATCACTTTTCAGCTAAGTAGCTGGATCACCGAAAACTTTATGAGGTATTGTAGTTCCTGGAAAGCTGAACCTCATTGATTTAGCTGACGAGTGTCTCAGAGTTTTAGCAAAAAGAGATGAACCTCTTTATAAATCTTCTGCATTTAACAAACTCAACACCTTTTTAGTGAGTAAAATCTTCTTTTACACTTTAGCTGTGACCTGTGTCCCAAAAAATCCAGAAGTATGGAGTAGGACAAATCTTTAAAGACTCTTGATTCCTTTTGTTTGTTTTCAGTTTATTCATTCGCTCTTCCAAGCTGACAGAGATGTGTCCCAGCGCCTCAGGGGTGTTGGAGGATGTAGGTCACTCCGTCTGCCGCGGACCGTTAGCCTCTTGAGAACGAAAGCTGATGGTTTTTGAGCCGTCAGTTGGCTGTTTGATGAAAGGCTGCAAACATAAAAGAGAAAAGACCGATTTGTTAATCCTCGAGAGTTAAAGCAATTCACAGTTTGCCTCTAGGCACATCAAATAAATCATTTAATTTGTAGTAACTTAGTTTGTGTTGTTGTCATTTTTAATGAACCTCTACATGCTTCTTTTGGAAAAATGGAAGGTTCATTTTTGGCTTTCTCATTTTTTCCCGCTTTATCTACACAACTCTGGCAACCACTGAATGTTTTCTGTTGCCTGGCAACCACCGTCTGACCTCCTAACCATGCTATTGATTTGTGTCTGCGGCCTTTGACCTCTACTGTCTGACCAGACTTTGATGCTTGTGAAGCAGAGATACAAAGTTATATGCGTCTGAATTACTCAAGCGACACTTTCAAATTCATAGAGAACCAAAACAGCATTAATGATTGCTTCAGATTTGCTTAATTTATGCTTAACCTTTGTACAGAATTTCCTGGCAGGACTGCACGTACGGTAAACATTAGCAGCGAGAACATTATTTGCTTTAACATTATGAAACATTAGCCTGCATTACATCATCTGCTCTGTAGCGAGCCAGCACAACAAGGGTTTTGTCTTTTAAAACGTGAACGTTAATGTTAAGACACATCATCTTTACTGTTGAGATTAAACAGTCGGTGCACAAAGGGGCACTGTGTGAGGGACCAGAGAACAAATTCTAAAACATTAACATTAACTGAAAAATAAGAAGCAAAGAAAAACTATGAGGACAGACAAACTTGGGTCAGATAAAAGCCAAATCATTCTTTCTGGTATAGGAATTGAGGTCAGATCTTAAATAAAGGGGAAAATCAAATGGGTGCGAGTTGAGATGAATGGGTGGGTAGGAGTCATCTAATGGAAAACAGAATAGATGATTAACACATCACCCATCGTGACCTAAACTGTCTTAAATATCAACCGTTGGAGTCCCTTTATTCTTTGCATGGGCTGTTTTCACGGCTGCAAACATATGATCTCATTCTCAATAGCTAGTAGTTGAGCTCAGACGGCAGATGGGATACTAAAAAAACAATCTTAGTTAAAATGAGCTCAAATTTAATTTGGGTCTCTCTATATTTAATATGCCCTCTAGAATATGATAAACTCATAATACATTCGTAAGTCAGAAGGGAATCACCACAAAAACAAGTTTGTATTGAGAGTAAAAGCACTTCTGTATTTTTCCATGATACTTTAAGGAAAGAGTTTGTCCTGAAAACTGAGAAATGTTTTTCTATACATTTTTTCGGGGATGGTTGACATTGCATAAATGGGGTGGGGAAAATTCTGAAATCCTAATATTTACATCATAGGTGCACCAGAGCCAATTAAGATTTTGAGAATTTTATCATTTTATTTGTCTTGGTAGATTTAGTAACTTAGTACAAAAATATTTTTATTCATTTAAACCATATCTCCTGCTAATCTCTAAGGCTATGTACACCACAAACGCAGGACATTGCGTTACTCGCTCTAGATTACTCGTGGGATTTAACTTTTTATATCATGCAAATTTTTTGCTCAAGTTGAATATTTTCAACTTGGACGAAAACGCTTTGAGGCGAATAGTGCATGTTTTCGCGGCAAACGCGCCGCCCATACCGCGTCATTCGCATTGCCCCATGCGAGGACGCGTGTGATCGCGTCTTTGCATTGACTTTGTATGTAATCTACTTGCGCAAATCGTTGAACTTGCATTTGGTGTGTATGCCCCATAAGTATTGCAACACCTTGTCTGACGGTAAGTGTCCCCACGAGCAAAATGATTTTACACATTTCACCATTAAAGTGTTCAATCTGTAGATAAAGAGTTGGGGGGGTGTAAGCCAAAGTGTTTAAACGCAGGTGAAACGCCATGCGGACGCCGACAATATGCGCTTGCCAGCTTTTTTCAACTAAGCGCTGTGGTTGCTTTACTTCTGCTTTGTTTATCAGTCATTGAACAAGGCGCCAGTTGGTTGTTGTAATATTTGTCCCGCCCCTTCTTCACTGAGCGTTTCGCACAAAGTTTAACATTTTTCAACTCTCGGTAGAGCCCTGCACGGGCCAAAAACTCCAGCCCTAACCCGGCCCGTAGTGTTCAAGCCCTACCCGACCCCAGCCCGACAATGCCTGCAATTATTTCAGCCCGAACCCAACTTGACCCGAGACCAATATCAATCACTTTTAAGCTCTATCTGACGCGCGTTCTTTGATGCGTGCTCTCTCTCGGATGCGCAATCTCAGATGCGCGCTGTCTCTGCTACACACGCAATCACACACACACAATGAGGAGAGACTCTAAAATAAGCCCGAGCCCGGTCTGTAAAAAAAAACGTCCCGAGCTCGGCCCAAATTTGCTTAGCCTGTCGGGCCCCGACGGGCTTGCAGGGCTCTAACTCTCGGCACTCAGCTGCTGCCGTTTTTGAAAAGCGTGGCGCTTCCATTGGAAACAATTGAAAACATACGCCAACGTAAACAGCTTGGTGTGCCACCCCCTTAGACCAAGACCACGCCTTTCTCATAACCAAAAATGTGTAAAACCAACACTATCTCATGGCGATCTTCAAGTATTTTACAAGGTGGCTAATTTGTATGAATTCGTACAATCTCTTTCATACGTTTTAGTATGACCTGCTTTCTGACCTCCCAGTGATGCTGTTTGAAGGGGCGGAGCTTCATTACTGCTTTTTGTAATAATCACAACGTACAAAATTAGCCATCTACGAATTCCCATGAGATCAGGCAAGTAAAACCGTACCATGACTGGTGTATAGCATTGAATATGACACATGGATTCAAAATTCCCAGTGTGACTAATTTAAATCCTTGTGCCGTGATCGGAGCAGCTATGCAGTTGAATGCAGTGTAATCCGATAATCTGCCTGCTCTCTATATGGGTTACGGTCTCGTCATCCCAGACATATGAGGGAACATTACGTAACTACAGACAGCTGATGGCTCCCATCAACGCTTTCATGTCTGTTCTGGTTTGGTCTGCGACTGCAAAACGAATAAAAACTACAACGTGTTACCTCTTTCAACAGTGTACACTGAGAAGGGGTTATATGCAGTTTAAAAAATAAAGAAGTGTTAGTGATGTTAAACGCGTACGAGAAGAGCTGAATGAACTGGAGGTCATTTAACTGAAGTGCAAAATTGAGCACGAAATGGGACTCGCTCCCTGACTGACCCACTAACCCAAAAACTGGGCAGTTCACAAAAAACACCCTGGCTTTCATCCCTGGTACTCAGATGTAGGTCAGGAGTGCAACAGGCATCACAAGAGAGGGATGGGGAATTAAAGTGCTTGCTAAAAATAGAGTGCTGAGCGATGGATTGAGGATAAATGAAATCACAGAAGGTAAAAAAATAATGTGGAAAGCAGCTGTGCCTTCATCTAAATATATATCCAGATTTTTGTTTATCTAAAGATTTTAAGCTATAGGCAGGGTTCCCACACCTTAGTTAACGTCAAATTCAAGGACCTTTTAAGGACTTTCCAGGTCCAATACCCTCAAATTCAAGGACTAAATGTGGGGACACATTTCAAGTAAGGTTACATCGTGTTACCTTTTAAGATACATTGTTACAGTTCCCTTTTGAGGGAACTTGTGCTGCGTCACTGAGTGTAACACTTTGGGGACGCCTCCAGGGGTAAGTGCGTCTGAATGTGTATATCAAATTCAATTAATGGTGAGGCTTAACGACAAGGAAGCCAGGAAGTATATCGCTATCTGAATTGTTGCCAAAGACGGCGTTATGGGGCGCAGGAAGTATGGCAAGGGAGACGCAGCGTCTCCTTCCCTTCTCAGGGAACAACAGTACATACGTAACCAGAGACGTTTTCATGCGTCAAACACAACTATGCAAAAAAGCATTTTGGTATGAATACAGAAGATATAAGCATTTAAAGCGAACAGTTTAGCACGTGTGCTTAAAAAGTCTAGAATTTTATGATATTATCCAACACTACACAGGGAATAATATGGATTTTTTTTTTTCAGAAAACTTCTTGCATAAAATAGATTCAAGCACTTTCAATGACCTGCATCTATCTATGTATATTTTCAAAAACTTCCCAGGGCCTTGAATTTCCCCCCCAGATTCACAAAGTTTCAAGGACCCGTGGGAACCCTGTATATGTATTGTGAAAAGTGCTATGAAATAATCTTAAGCATTATGAAAGAAATACGAAAATACTATCAGCATAATAACTGTAAATGTTCTTATGCAATTTCCTGTATCTCAGTCGGTAGAGCAATGCATAAGCAGTGCAAAAGGTCATGCGTTTGATCCCAGGGAATACATACACTGATAAAATGTTAGCTTGTAATGCACTGAAAGTCACTTTGGATAAAAGCATCTGATAAATGTAATGTAATACAATTTCGAATAAAGGCTTTCAGTCCACCGCTGTCATCTCCTCGCCATTAATTCTTCAAAATAAAGTTAAATGCTACTAATATCAGTCAGTGGATGAGTTATTTTGTTTCTTGGCCACACCCATTAGTCACTAAAACATATTTATTTTCTTGCATTAGCAACAATACATCTAATAACCAGATTAGCTTTGAGACGCCAAACCATCCTAAAGAGTTCAGACGGGACACACCTGTTTGTCCGTTATTCAAATACACGTGCCATGGATTAACAACACCACTTTAAATAATAATGACCCGTCATTACCTACACTTAAAATTACAACGGGTCACTAAAACTCATTTTGGCTATATAGGCCACGGACCACGGTCAGCTTTCACAGGGGAAAAAATAGCATGTCTGGCCCACTGCAGTCTCAACTTGGGCGAGGCCTGGAAACTATAATTCAGCTCGAATGTTTCATGAGTTGTGTAGAGCGTTTCAGTAATGGAAACAATGGGAAAAGGCGGGGGTGCTGGATTTCATTGCGGCCATGTAATTGACCCTGAGGCAGAATGTAATATTCGGCACGTGGGCTCTTTTTTTCCCCCTGGATTCCATGCCTGGGTTTGTCTCCTCCTGTTGGGAAAAGGGCAGGCTTTGGATATGCACTGTGTTTCTATAAACACTCATATCATCCCTTTTTTTTTTTTTGCACAAAATTAACGCTTTGACCAAGTCCATGTGTTTCCCCAGTCACATGTGCTCCATTGCCCTACAAAACTTCACCGTAATTTGCCTCTCCCTTTAGCCACATCGACACAATAATGATGCACCACCTCCCTATTTTCCTTTTTATGGCACAAAATATTGAGAAATTTACTGACTGAATATACAGAGACGTATATTTCTAAATAGGGCACTGAACTTACAAACACTGTTTAACAAAATTAGGCGTATTATTATAAAAAATAAAACTGTATAACATTTGAGAGAATTATCCCCATCAATTTTTTTATTACTATGTGCTACTGTACCGATGCACAACTATACACTACACAACTCTTTGTTTTGGCAAAATGTGCTTCTTTGTTTTGGCAAATAAGGGTGTGTTTTCCCCGAGTCTATGACCTACTTTCAGCTCTGGCACACACAAAGCAGTTCACCAGATGCCACCCGATGCCCATGATGTCGTAAAGACCCCGGGTTTCTTTTAATTGCAACTTCTCATTTATTGCTCTTACGCAACACACAATAACGTCAGACGGAAACCACAAAGTAAGCTTTCCCGCAATCTCACATCCACAAATTTTAGGCTAGCCATGCATGCCTACAGTAGTAGATGTAGATTTGCTCTAAAAAAAAAATAAAAAATGCTTTGCTCTCTCGAAACCAATGGTGTGTCCGTGCACATTGCTACCCTTATCTGTGAGATGGCCTATGGTGAAACAACATATTACGTCATAGCGAGATACCCATCACACTACCTCACCCACTTTTCCTGTTTTTATGATAAACCATCACAAAATGTCAACAAAAAAGTTATGATGGGCTAAAAAATAACTTATGATGACATTGGTGTTGTACTTTTATTATATCTGGAAATTGTACATCAGTCATATGGAAGATATTGACCTAAAGCACTATGCATAGTATTCAGTACATACAATACTAGCCTACTCGTGAAGGTTTTTTCCTTTTAAAGATTTTGTAAGATGGATAAATTATAAAGAATGTGTATATTGACAGGTAATATAGTTATAAAAACCCATTTACTTATATCTAATAATCTGTATGCATTTTAGGCACTAACCTACTCATTGAACGTTGATACATGATACCTAAACAATTATGATGTTTATTTAAGTTCCTTTGTATTTCATGATACTTATTAACATGGAAACATTACACTTTGTAAGCATATTATTATTATT
This sequence comes from Paramisgurnus dabryanus, assembly GCF_030506205.2. NCBI lineage: Eukaryota > Metazoa > Chordata > Actinopteri > Cypriniformes > Cobitidae > Paramisgurnus > Paramisgurnus dabryanus. The sequence goes on from NC_133339.1 coordinate 4,530,943, forward strand.
ATTATTATTATTATTATTTATGTTTTAAATCCATAGAGAGTTGACACATTGAATTACAGTTTTAAAACAGGAAAGGGTTAAACATATTTGACTAGCCTAACGTAAACACCCGCGTTAACCTTTACCGCGCTGCACGTGACTGCGAGAAGCGTGTCCGCGGAACCAAACTCCATAACCCAAGTGGACATAACATTTAAGCATAACTTTTATTGATAAAAATGCGATAAACATTATTTAACGCTTATCTTATCGAGAGTATCATTTTTTTATATATATAAATGCTTCGTGCTTTATAATGCAATGATGGTTTTGTTGTTGTAAATATTCTTATCATTAGGTGTTAACTGGATTGTTTGTGAGCAATCGCATAATTTTCATTATGATAGAAAAATCACAGCTGTTAAACCAGTGCATATGCAAATGCGTAATGTAAATACTGACATGCACCAAGAACCTTGTTTACATGCATGTAACGTACAAAAATAAATCTAGTATAGAAATGTTTCCTTAATTGTTACGTGATGTCCTGTCAGCGGATCGCATGGGGTCCTGGCCTCGCCTCAACACTGAAAACATGCATACTGATTAACATCCCAATGAATGCGTCCATAAAACATAACCCAAACAACCACTGACTACATCAGTGAGTGTGCCAAAGCATTTCCATTGCAAACACTCTCGTGATTTTTAATTTCCAAACATTTTGAAATTCACACCAAATTCACAGAAAGCAACCTTCAACATTTGGATTTTCACCTTCAGTTTGTATCACACACCGTATGCGCGCGTGTCAAGAAGTAGCCAGGCAAATGCGCAAACCTACCGTTTGTGGCTTTGGTGAGCGTATCCAAAATATCTGGCGTCCGCTGGCTTGAATGACTCTCGTCCACCCTTGGTGTTAGCCTCGGTGATTTGGATAATACAGGCAAAGTGATTCCCACACAGGCTGATCTTTACGCATGGGTCGCGCAGGCGTGCGCTTTTGCTCCGGTTCCTTGTGTTTTGTTGGCGAGGTGCTACACAGTATCCTGCTGCTCGCCGCTTCTGTTTAGAAATGTATGTTAGTAGGTCAGCAGTTGCATAACAGGACGCTTCGGGTGCCTCGTCACGTTTTGTTTCCCTCTTTCTCTCATTTGCCCCCACCCACCTCCCTCCCTCTGACCGAAAGCCTTTGGCGACGTGAGCGCGTACTGGGAGGGATCAGTCGGTGGGCCAGACGCACTCTGTCAAATGTAGGACGGAGATTTGTGTAATAAGGTTACTGTTGGGATCCGGACATCTGTAGTGACTCTCGTGGCTTCAACAGAAGATGCTTCATTGATGGAATTGGAACCGTGACACAAATGGCAAATGTTTAAAATAGGATGAAAAATTGCGCATGAAGCAATTCATAAATGACTATACACATACAAGTGTAGACAACATGAAACACGTGACAACCACCCTAAAATTCTATTTTTTTTTTTAAATTTTATGTTTAAAATGATCTTTTTCTAAATTATTTCCGAGATTATCTAGATTTTCTCTGGTTGATAAAATACAACAAGTGAAATGTATTGTTAAATGTCGATTTTGCCGGCTTTAATCTCAATTGTATTGTGCTGATGACCTTGAATTTGGTACCCAACAGCCCCTCCCCCACTTCCGACAACCCCCGATCCCACCCCGCCCAGCATCGTCTGGATGAGGTTGTCATGGCAACCGACCCGCCCAACGTCAGGACCAGCATCCCGCTGAATAGCAAAGATCAGGCAGGGGTCAGTGCACTACACTTGTTCTGGTATGTCAAGGTGGCAGGATGTCTTTTAAATCAATAACGAGATGCAATGTGAATGGAAAATCTACGTGGACGCAGGGATGCGTGGAGAGGGCTTGCAAATAAACATCGTGCCCCCAAATAAACAGCTTGAGAGTTTAGTTCCTTATATAGAATCTTGAAGCTATTTATATTTCTTGACGTCAGCAGTGTGCTCTTGGGAGAGCTCACTTCTCAGGGGGGGTTCAGATATATTTGCTGTAGGAGTTTCAGTATTGATGTAAAGTGAATATATGTAAATTCCGAGGTTTAAGATTTTATCTTAAATCAAGTGATTCTGCATTACAAATCTTGGTGTGTCATTTAACTCGTTTTATATTATTAATGTGGATCATAGTGTAGATACAGAATGGCAGTATAGAAATATTGGAAACCTCACATTTTACTGCCCTCTTCTGGATTTTGTTGGTGTTACAACACTAACAATATGTTGTATACTATATTGTAAAAAACCTATGTTCCTTGTAAGTCGCTTTAAAAACGTCTGCCAAATGCAAAATGTAATGTAATGCAATCTAAATACTATATGTTTTGTTTTTACTTAACTCTTAAACTGCTGCAGTTTGCTTGAGCCTCACATGAGGCATTTTAATGTTAAATTGTCACTGACATCTGTACACATGAAAAATACAATTTGAAACCTTGGATTCATGTGAAATATATTTTATATATGCAACTATCCAAAAGTTTCTCCATTGAAAATGGGATGAAAGTCATTTATCTCCCCCCCCCCCCCCATGTGTTTCTTTTTAGCCAAAATTTTACTTTCAAGTGTAATGTGATGAGAAATGTGTCCTAAATCTTGCAACTGAAGATGTTGTTTTTTTGCCATTTCTACATATTTACTATAATTTTTAACTGGGTAATATTATGAGGGTTCTTGAGTGCCAAATCGGATATTGGTTATACTGACATGGATATTAATAAAAGATATTTGGATAGTCTTTTGTATTTTTCAGTTTATAAAATCACCTTCAGGTTGTTGGAGAGTAGAATTTGTTATTTGAAACAATTAAATAAGATTTTTTATGTATATTATATTATTATTTGTTTATTAATCTCCATTCCTTAATCTGAAAAGTTAAATTTGTTCTTCCAGCTTGACAGCTACAAAAAGTGGCCAAACCCCCTCTGAGACCAGCCTGCTTTGGTAAAACCAGGCTAGGAGACCAGCTAAAACCAGCCTGCTCAGCTAAAACCAGCATGCTCAGCTAAAACCAGGCTGGGAGACCAGATAAAACCAGCCTGCTCAGCTAAAACTAGGCTGGGAGACCAGCTAAAACAATGCTGGGAGACCAAGTAAAACCAGGCTGCTCAGTTAAAACCAATCTTGGAGACCAGCTAAAACCAGCCTGCTCCGCTAAACCAGTCTGGGAGACCAACTAAAACCAGTCTGGGAGATCAGCTAAAACCATGCTGGGAGACCAAGTAAAACCAGGCTGCTCAGTTAAAACCAGTCTGGGAGACCAGCTAAAACCAGCCTGCTCCGCTAAACCAGTCTGGGAGACCAGCTAAAACCAGTCTGGGATACCAGCTAAAACCAGCCTGGGAGACTAACTAAAACCAGCCTGCTTCGCTAAACCAGTCTGGAAAACCAGCTAAAACCAGCCAGGGAGACCAGCTAAAACCAGGCAGGGACAGCAGCTAAAACCAGGCTGGGAGACCAGCTAAAACCAGTCTGCTCAACTAAAATCAGCTTGCTCAGCTAAAACCTGGCTGGGAGCTAAAACCAGCCTGCTCAACTAAAACCAGCTTGCTCAGCTAAAACCTGGCTGGGAGCTAAAACCAGCTTGTTCAGCTAAAACAAGGCTGGGAGACCAGCTTAAACCAGCCTGCTCAGCTAAAACCAGCCTGCTCAGCTAAAACCAGCCTGCTTAACTAAAACCAGGCTGGGAAACCAGCTAAAACCAGCCAGTAAGACAGGGGTCTTAAACTCAAACTGGCTTGGGGCCATATCTGAGATTGACATCTCATCGGAAGGCTGCAGAGCTATTTTAATATGAAAAAAATAAAGTAAATAAAAAGCTTTCTGCGGGCTGGATTGTTACATTTTTTTTTTTTTTTTTGAGAGCAGATGCAGGCCACAGAGAGGGTGAGGGCGGGTCGCAGATTGCCCGTGGGTCGAAGGTTGAAACCACTGCAGTAAAGACATCAAAGTTGATATATAATAATTGATCTTATGCCTTGCTTATTCCTTAAAAATCTTATAAATGTAAAGTATAAATGTAATCTAATAATAACTGCGGCAAACAAACACTGTTCAAAGATTTATTCACACAAACATATAACATGTATATTTCCTGTACAAATACATGACAACTCATCAGACAACAGTAATTTCACCATAAAAATGCAAGTAACAGTGTATAAGAAATCCTCTATAGCCTTTTATAATGGCAGTGATGTGTATGAGAAACTAAAAATGTATTCATTCAGTGCTGAGTAGCTACTGGTTCATAATATTGACAATAAACAAGATAATTTCCAGCACAGAGAACCAACATGTAGCATTAACCATATAATGTTCACAGATGCAAAATATTTGGCCCTCACTGGTGTACCGTTCATAGCATATGGTGCAAAAACTGGGATTTACTACTTTCTTCATTCGTGAGCGCACGACAGTCGCGCTACAAATCTGTCAAAACCACAGGAGAGACATTACAGTGTAAAGACCGATCGGCAACAGGTTCGCCACATCACATCTAACTAACTGTTAAGTCTTAAAAAACGCTAGTGTTGGCAAATGATAGAGAAACGAAGACATTTGTGAAGACAGCAGCCTGAGCCATTTCTGAGCAAGTTCACAGTGTTTGGAGGTAAAATTGTGATGCGTGTCCTGACGCCACTGGAATGCTTTAGACTTCGATGCTTCTTAATTTGCGTTTTGAAGAGATGATCATATGCTCTGCCTAATTTGGTTAAGATCAGCGTGAAGAGGTAGTGATGCACATGTTGCTTTTTAACCAGGATTAAACAGAACAAGTCTGCAATATAATTATGGATGTTTGGAAGTGTAAGTATTTAAGTTAGGGCTGCCAGTTCCAGTGTGCTGCGATCTTCACAATGTCTTCAATTCGCTTTGGTGAGAAGTTGCTCAGAAAAGAGCTTTTTGAGCTGGGCCACTTCCTCGCTGAGAGAGCTGAGTTGAGATTTCAGCATACAGTTTTCTGCCTGGTACTGCGAGTCGTACGAGTGGTTGTATGTTTTGGCTTCTCCATCTTGTTGCGGCCAATAACCCATCCCTTCACTCGCACCTGATGGGGCGGAGACTCTAGCGCCCCCCATCGGACTTTGTCCAGTATTATCGCCTTCCCCGCTGCTCGGACACTTGAATCGTAGCTTGTGTGGGAGACTCTTCATACCTTCCACAGTCTCTGTGCGGCTGTATAACAAGGCAGTGTGTCCCGTGGCTCCATGGCTGTCAGTATTTGGCGAGTCATAACCAAGCTCATCTGCTCGGGGTGGGGAAAGCTTTCCGTGGTCGCTCAGTCTGTCCTCAAAGAAGACGGGACTACCAACGCTGGACCCGCCAGGAGTGGAGAACCCTGAATCTTCAGACGTACTGTTCATGTCTCTGACCCCTCGCCCAGACTGTTGCGCGTGGGACACTACGGGACCACCATGATGGGCTCCTTCCCCACGTGTAAGGTAGTAATGTGGTGCTGAAGGCTGAGGAACGCAGCTTCCCGTCGTGAGTGGAAGTATGGAAGCGTTAGAGGGATCTTTAACCATCCCGAAGCGAAACTTAAGAGCCAACAGTTCGGCTCTAAGCCTTGCGTTTTCCTCGAGCAACGCCAGCACGCGGTTTTCCAGGACCATATCGTTGACCCGTCGTTTCTCGCGTGAACGCTTGGCGGCCTCGTTGTTTTTCTTGCGCTTGTCCCAGTACCCATCGTCTTTCTTTTCGTGAGGAATAAATTCTCGCTTGCGTCTCACGGCGGGGCTCAGCGGAGCGGCGTCTTTGCGTTTCAGCGGCGACGTTCGGCCCAGCAGCGAGCGTGCCAGCAAACTGCTCGAGGTCAGGATGGACACGGCCTCGTCCGTGAAGGACATCGTGCCGGGAGTCGCAAGGTTTAACCCCAGCAACCCAGCAGATGAGGCAGGTTCGATAACTTTCAAGACTCCAGTCTGCTCTTTCATCTCCTGGGATGATTCTTCAAACATTGTTGGTAATGGACTCGGTGTGACTCTTGTTTCTGTATTTATGAGACCAATGTCAGACGTTAATGATGCAGAAATGTCTCCACCTGGTGGGAGAATAAATAAAACAATATATCATCAGTTACCTAACATCTATTACAACACAGTGTTACGTAACATCATAACCTCCCAGGAGCAAAGCACAGTACGTGCTACACTGCATCATTTCACATTACATGCATTCTTGCTTTAAATAAAGCAACGTCAAGTGATGTTTATCCTGTGTCAGAATGAACTTTAACTACAGTTTAACTAACACTAGGGTAAGAGTGGTTGTTTTCAAACCTCAATAAGCAGGAACATTATGAAAAAACAAAGGAATTCATGTGTTGACCTATTTGTTGAACAGTTTGTGCATGAGTGAGTTTATTATCTTCCTGTCCCACTGAGTCACTTTCATGATGAAATCCTGCCTTACTCAACACAAGTGACTTATTAAACATTACAACATATTACTAAAGGGACAATTCACCCAAAAATTAAAATTTTCTTATTTACTCACACTCATGTTGTTAGAAACCTGTATTCATTTCTTGTTCGGATGAAAGGAAGATATTTTAAGGAATGTTTGAAACCAAACCAATCATAAGCCCTATTCATTTCCATAGTATTCTTTTTTTTCCTACTTTGGAAAAAAATGGGGCTCATGATCATTTTTTTTTTAATATCTTCCTTTGTGGTCATCAGAACAAAGAAACTCGTACAGGTTTGTAACAACAACAGGGTAAGTAAATGATTACAGAATTTTCATTTTGGGGTGAACTATCCCTTTAAAAGTATTTTTTTGGGATTTGTATGTTTTGAACACGTTTCATCCTGTAAACAAACCTAATACAATAGTTTTATTAAACTTGCATTTCACTGTGAAATGAATTCATGTACACCGGTACCTTTGTATCATCGTAAAAATATTGACTATTATTGCATAATGTTATTTTGACATTGCCAGAATCGTTACATATGGTTATCCTAAATTAAGACATTCCCAAACGCTGTGATAAATCCAAATAAATCATTTAAAAATAATCTATTTAAAAGACTAACACTTCCTTAGTAAGATTAGTACGCATGTTTATATCGGACTTTATCATTGGCATTACTATAATTTAACTACAAATATCATGGGTGATCTATATGGTTACCAATGGTAAATGTGTGATTTATATAGTTTTACTAGAATGTTTAATTTAAAAGGAGGTTGAAAGGGAATAACAAGAAAATAGCATTGAATATAAATTATTTACATTTTTACACGTAAATAGCTTTAATAAAATCTGAAGTGTAATCTTTAATACATAATACAATTAAGGATTTTACCATAATCACGCGCGTAATTCTCTCCACCGTAATTCGCCGGTCGTAGGGCACGAGCATCCGTGAAGAAGCCGTTTCTGTTCACCACAAAACAAAGTCAGGTACGTTAATCCCGGTTTTTTGTAGGTACAACACACCGTTACCGGTTGTGCGCTGCCGTGTCTGTTCCGCGCGTAACGCGCGCAGCCGCTATTTGTGTCTTTGGTCCACGAGGTTCAGTCGAGGACGCGCCATAACCCCGTCTGAACCACATGGTTCCGCGTAGAGTGGATGAACGAACCCGCCCACCCCCGTACAGGACCCTCCTATCTCTAATCTCTCCCTCGTTACAGTTTTCGTCAGAATAATCTTTTGGAAACCATTGAGTAATATTGCGCAATCTCCCCCCGCCCCGCGCGCTTACTCTCCTCTTCTCGAGTGTCCTGAAAACCGACTGTTGTCCTCAATACATGCACAAACGCTATATTTAGACTGGTGACGTTAGAGCTGTGCTTTCTTAACATATACATTTATGCGGAAGATCTAACAAAGCAACTTTCATGGCATTAAGTCTTTACCGCACCTCGCAACGGTTTGGTTTGTCCGTGTCTGACCCAACTGCGGGATAAAATAAATAAACCCAATTAATTTAAAACCCAATATATATTTTACACAATTCATGGATTGAAACAGCACAACATTTTAAAGCGTGGGGATGAATAATAATTCAACAATTATTCCTGCAACAAGCTTGATAATACATAGACATCGGATTATGATGTTAATTTGATAAAATGCCTTAGATTAGCAGGTTTAGTTGTATAGCAACAAGCAAGTCATGGTCTTCTTTGAAGTACTTGGAGGATCATGTAAATATAACAATGTTATGAAACATCATCTCATCTAGTTGAATGCCAGGTGAACTGGGTGAAAGGTGAGATTACTCACTTGGATAAGAACCTGTCTTTCATAATTTCGATGTCTTTGTAAAAGAACTGAATATACAATGTGTGTGTGTGCATATTTAAAATTTATGTAAACAAGCTCTGAATGATTTCAAACTTTAAAGCATAAACTATTTGAAATGATTTGTTGAATTAAAATGAAGTCAAATCTATGGGGGCCAGACAGAGTTTTAAGCATCACATCTTGATGAAACTCTTTGGAGTACAAGTTGCTTATCTGTTTTGTAAAACGGCTCATCTTCCCAAAACTGACAGCATGCTTGTTTTTCATGCCATGAGGAACAGCAGTATTTTCATCTTGCTTACGCAAACACATAAACAACCCCAGTGATTAGAGCGCAGCGTGTTGTGTGTAACCTCCTGCTCTTTATCTGCGAGAAGCCACACAAGCGCTTTCTCACTGCATTAGAGAGATCAGACTCCGGGCCATCTGGTGCAGGAATCGACATAAGGCAGATTTTAAGTGCAGTACTTGTGCTTGACATAAAAACATTTTCAAACCCTCCATGAAGCAACAAAACATCCATCTACTAAAACTGTGTTTGGGTGAAAGAAACATTACAACCAAAAAACAAACCTTCATATTTTTCTAAACCAGTATGGCGACTTTTCATGGGATACAGATACAGAAATCTAAAACATGAAGTCTTAGAAATAAAGCTGATAAGTGATGCCATAGAAGAACCATTTTTGGCTGTGTGGTTCCATAAAGAACCTTAAACCTCTGTTTTACAAAATAATATTTGTTGGTCTAAGAATATCGTCACTACCAGCGTCATCGCTGTAATGTAAAAGATTAGCTTTACCTTCATGCTAGCTTGCGCTGTCTCGAGTAAACATGTTGTCATCTGTGCTCTGCTATAAGTTTCCAAACTCCCTTTTAGCGATGAAAAACATCCACAGGTTAGAATCAGGAACACCATGACAGTTTTTTCCAGACTTGCAGTTTGTGGGCGGCACATACGCGGCGCGCACATACGCATATGCTGAAATGCAACTTAAATTAGTTTCGGCGGAACGCTTCGCCCGACGCCACAGGTGTTTGTACAAAAACTGTCATATGAGACATGGGTTGTGATAAATTCAATGTGCAAACATTTCTTTGTGGTGGTCGATTAAATTTTTGTGGCGGTCTGAGAAATAAATAAATGTATGGGAATGTACAACAACGCTCTCACATGATGTCACAGCAGTAGGCAGCGCAAATATAACGACACGCCTATAATCCCTCCCACTTCGAAGTGTTACTAAACTTGATGGAAAAGCCAACCAAGCCAAAGTGAGCTGACCCAAACCAAACCGTGGGGTACTATGCAATGGAAAAGGGCCATTAAAATTGTGTTGATTGTATCTACATACGTCACGGGTGCCCTTATATGGAAGTCGCCATTTTGCGCCGCCATGTTTCTACAGAGCAGTGTTTCGTCACTACATTGTCTCAGATGACGACATGTTTGTCCTGTGATTGCTACTTTATACGTTTTGAAAGGAAGGGTTGAGCTGTGGACTGAGCCGCTGGTTGCAATTTGCAATTTTACCACTAGATGCCGCTAAAATCTACACAGTGGACCTTTAAAGGTGCAGTGTGTAATTTTTTGAAGGATCTCTTGAAAGAAATTCAAAATAATATATAAAACTATATTATCAGGGGTGTATTAAGACCTTTTATAATAAACCGTTATGTTTTTATAACCTTAGAATGAGACGTTTTTATCTACATACACCGAGGGTCCCCTTACATGGAGGTCGCCATTTTGTGCCACCATGTTTCTACAGAAGCCCTTAACGGACAAACGTTTTACTAAGTTGTCTCTGACGATTAAATGTTTGTCTGGTGGTGGCTATCGTAGCTTCTTTATGCGTTTTAAAAGCGAGGGCTGAGCAGTGGGCTGAGCCGCTGGTTGTAATTTGCAATTTTACCACTAGATGCCGCTAAAATCTACACAGTGGACCTTTAAGTAAACGGTTCTTTGAAGAATCAAAAACGGTTCCTTTCTATACTGTTGTGAAAAACTTTATTTTTGGAAGTGTGCAATGAAATCAAAGGGTTACTGGACATGTTGAGATATAAATAAACGACAAACCTTACAATACAAAAGTACCATTAAATACCTTTCCACCTTTTAGACAGTAATGTGGATAACATTAGAGTTTGCCACAATTTATTTAGTTGATCTGCACTGTTAACTTATAATGTATGTAACATGAACATCCGTTTAAAATATAATAATATTAATACTCATTTCTGCGGATGTACATTTTGCAATCTTTATAGGTCACATGAGGAAATTCTCTGAACCTGGACGTCACACAACCCTCATCATGCAGAGAAACTGGAGGAAAGGTCATCTGTGATACATTTACAGCAGTAAAAGAGTTAGTATCGACATAACTGTTGCATCTACATTTAACTTATTGCATATATGTACACTTTGTGACAAGTTTTAGCTAAAAACCTTTATATGTGTACAACATCATAATATATGTTTCCGTCATAAATAACGTGTTTATCAAGTGGAACCTGACATACTTTCTTCTCTCTCTACGTGTGATTGAGCCGTAGCAGGTGCCTCGAGTTAATCCAGAACACCTTAGGCTTTAACACATTGACACTTAAGTTTACCCTATTTGTTTAAGTTTATCACTGAACGCTTTGATTTTGTGTAATGAAGAGTTACATTCATCTTGCCCGAATGCTTTACACTTGACATTCCGGCCTAGTTATGCATTAACTTATCAGGACACTTCAAAACATGCGCAAAGAAACAGGAAGGTTTCTAAGAAGACTTTAAGGAAGATGGTGAATTATAAAAGAACACAAGGTCGATGTTCAGGGGTGAAGCTTTTGCATGCAGCTTTAAAAATAAGGCCATTGTAGAGATGGCAATAAAGAGAAAACCTATGAAATGGTTCATGTTTATTTATTTTACACTTTAAATAATATCACTAAACTTTTCATGCAATGCTTGCTTTCGCTCATTTGGCCGTTGACGGTTTATGTGCGCGAACGTCATTGAACTCAGCAGTCAACTGCTTTGAACCCACACTATTAAATCTTCAGTAGCATTCAGCGATTTTAGGTTATTTCAGGACACAGAACTACTGAATGTGCGAGTATAACAGCAAGGCATCCTTATCTGACCTCAGACATGCGTTGTTTACCAGTTCATGCGAGGGAACAGCTTAGCTCTCGCTTTCCCCCCTTGCTCTCTCTGGCAAGTTCAATTTTGCTTTATTGGCATCATAAAAATATATTTATTTGTATAGTATGCATTTTTTTTAAATGTCAAAAAATGAACAATATTAACATTTAAAGGGATAGTTCACCCAAAGTGTACAACTTAATCATTATTTGCACTTTTGACTTTATTACTTAGAACACAAATAAAAAATGTTAAAAGTGTGGTTTGGGGTTCTCTGGTTACTATGGCAGTAGATGGTGACCACCTTGGTCATAATCCACTCCCATAACAAAAAAAACCTTTGTGCTTCAAATAACTTAAGTGTTTAATTTACTCCCTTTAACTTATGTCATATATTTTAAGTGTCCTTTTGACTCCTTTACTTTCTTGTTGTGCATTTTTTACTTAAGTTTGCACTTTAATTTTTAAGTTTAATCAGTTTGAAATTACAATTAAGTTCAACTTTCTTGGTTAGTTAGGAGTTGCTATATAAAAATAAAGTTGAAATTTAAGCTAATTTAACTTAATTGTTTATCTTTTTACTCTATAAATGGCTGGGTTATTTTTAACCAATAATGGGTAAATATTGAACTGAACACATGCTGGGTTAAAAATAACCCAATGTTGGGTGGTTGTTTTTATGAAACCATGGGTTATAATAACGCAGCAATTTTTTCAGCAATGGGTCAATTTTAACCCGGCGGTGTGTTCTGTCCAATATTTAGCCAACATGGATTAAAAATTACCCAGCCATTGAGTGTTATTGTAACTCCTCACTAGTCAAGAAAGTTGAAATGAATTGTAAATTCAAGTTGATTAAACTTAAACATTTAAGTGTAACAAATATAATTTTTTACAGTGTGCACATTCACTGTTAGACTTTTTATTGTATATATGCGGTAACTCGTTACTCACATTGCCATTTGAGTAACTGTAACTGCCCCATTACACTCTAAAAAATGCTGGGTTGTTTTTAACCCAAGGCTGGGTCACTATTGGACAGAACATAACCTATTTTATTTAACTACAGTAGCACTACTGCTGTTGTTTGACAGCAGTCTACCGCAAATTCAAAACATACAGTAAATTAAATGTTAATACCCATAATGCAGTGCATATTATAGTGATGAACTGGAAAAGAAAATTATGGTATTTTACTGGGCATTTTGTGGTAAGTAACTGTAGAAATTACAATTACAGTAATATTTAAAAGTAAAAAACTGCCTAAACCACAGTTTAGATACGGAGTATTCACCTTATTCCGCCACGCCCCTTTTCAATTCTTCGCTCTTCCGCATTTTGTCAACCGACTTCCGCTGCTAATATGGCACAGTGCATTCGGGAGCTAGTTTGGTGGTTAAAAGATTGTTCGTAGTTCACTATAACTTTAGCTAAATGACAAATATCGCAACTGCTGTAAATGTTTTGAATTAGGAGCACGGAGAAAACTTGATACGACGCTCGGATAGTCTTATAATGTCCCATCAATCGTCTCGTGGTTAGAAGATATGAAGCAGCCGCGGCAAGAAACCTATGGGACATATTTAATTACCTCGTCCTCTCAGAAGGAGTTGATGGAGCAGCATTATTAAAGTAATTATGCTTACCAATATTTACACAGTGATTTCGTCTTTTTTTAAGCAAATGTGCACCTTAGCCAGTCCAATATCTATTTCGTTTTTATGTGGTAATGTACCATGATAGAATTCATTTGCAAACTTGCCAACACTTATTCCTTCAAATCAGGAGACTTAAATCCTTTTAAGTGGAATCTACAAAGCTCACATATGGTTTAAGAAATTCCTTACAGATAATAGCTGATCACACTGTAAAGGTTTATATAACTGCATGGCAGGTTACATCTGATCACATAGTAAATGTTTATAACTGCATGACAGGTAACAGCTGATCACATTGTAAAGATTTAATATAAATGCACAACATCTGATCACATTGTAAAGGTTTTATATAAATGCATGACTGGTAACATCTGATCACATTGTAAATGTTTAATATAACTGCACAACATCTGATCACATTGTAAAGGTTTAATATAACTGCATGGCAGGTAATATCTGATCACATTATAAAGGTTTAATATAAATAATGCACAACAGATCACATTGTAAATGTTTAATATCACTGCATGACATCTGATAACAAACTGTATGAAGGTTTAATGTAACTTTACAACAGGTAAAATCAGGTCAAATTGTAAAGGTTTATAAAAATAACTATGGACTAAGAAACAACTAACTTTTCATCAAGACCACCCTGCAATGAATTAAGACACAGCTTTATCAGAGTCATCAGGAGCTGATCCCAAGTGTTTATCTGGAAGCTGTATGTGTATGTACTGGTGATTTGCTTAGCGACTGAATGTAATGCATGCAATATCAACCCTGTGTAAAGCTGACAAAGATGGTTGTTTCTCAGCAGAGATATGTACATTTGTGCCAGCTCAACACATGAAGCAGAAGCATTGAAGCAGTTTCTCAGACAGGGTTTACAGGACTAGGCCTTAATTATATTAGGACATTTTAGTTTTACAAACAAACCACATCTTGTGACAAAACAATGGCACTCATATATGTTGAGGTATGTCAGTACAAGGTGTTTTTAAATTATTGTAGCTCAAATAAGCATTTTAGCCTGGGACCAGCATAAGGCCTGTCCGGGAAACTGCAAGGTTGTTTTCCCATATCAGATGTAGGTTGCTTCAACGTTGAGTTGTGATTTTTAAAGTGTAGTTGTGTTCAGAGACGGATTGATCCTCCCATTGTGTTTCTGCATCACAGTTTAGGAACACGTTGATTGTATCATCTCAGTTGTCCATTGCATCACTAAACATCAATGCATCTGTGAAAATAATATAACCATAAACATTTTTATGTTAGTATTTAAAATAAACTTGCATCATGAGAATTAATTTATAAATGACATCCATACTTAAACAGAACAGTGTGTGAGAGAGAGATGCATTAAAAAGAGACAGTAACATTATACACACAACCTCTAACTTCAGTGTTAAATAATATGTCGTTTAATATGTCATTATCAATATCTGAATGAGAAATGAACTGACCTCCTAGCATCTGAAATCTCTGTAACTTGTATGAATCACGTGAGCTACTGTAAGAATGTAATGTACTATAATATATTGCTGTCTTATCTTAAATATAAAAATACAGGTGGGCAATGAAAATCATTCAAAATAATTGCATTTTATAAACTAACGTTACTGATCTTAAGTTTATTCTTAGAACGGACATCACAAATCTAACGTTAGGCGAAAGAGCACATTAAGCTAAGATAGCTTACCTGAAACTGACCACCTTTTCAACACCCGGCGTGGTTTAAAGTTACCGGAACATCGTAGTCGAACCATTACTTGGGATTAGGGTGTTCCTCAGTCGGCTCCCCGTCCATTAAAATTGGTAAGAAACAAACATAAAGGCGCTTGAGTGAGCTTTTTAAGTTTAACGCGTCGGCTTTAGCCACTGCCTCAGCTGCTCATCATATGCAGCCGGAAGAACGTTGACAAAATGAGCGCAATGGCGCCGCCCTTGTTGTCGTGGAAAATAAGGTGAATATGCACTGAAAGAGAGGAAACTGGTTCAAATGATATAAGGGTGAAATAATAATAACATTTTCATTGTTAAATGGTTAAGGTTAGCCCCTTAAGGTAAATTAAAGTAGATAAAATAAAATCATTTCAAAATATCAGATATTCAGTACTGTGTAAAAGTCTTAGGCCCACCATGCCCAGAATTAGATTTGTTGTTTTTGCAGTGTTGGTGATCATATATAATTGTTTCTCAGTCTCTTTAATATGATACATCCAGAAAATACAAAAAATATAGTATTAAAAACTGTATAAAAAATGTAAACTGATGTGTCAAGTTTTTAGGGTAAACTCCCCTTCCACTTGAGCAATAGCAGGAAACTGAATGATCTCGTAATAAAATGAAATCCTAATTTCTAATTTAAAGAAATTATTATTTTAACTTCATTCTGCTCAAAAACACTCAAGATGTGTTTAGTGCCAAGAGAGGTCACACTAAACACCGACAATGCCTAAAGAAGACATTTAGTCCTGAAAATGTAACTTTTGTATCTTAATAAAATAAATGTAAAAATAAATATGGATGGACATTAAACTTCTAAAACAACAAGTCTGGTGGTGGTGGCCTAAGAGTTTTGAACAGTATTATAAATATTAGATGCTTCAAGGCTGTATACTTCATTCATTCGTTCATTATTAAAGTTAAATTATCTACAAAACAACGTCAATATGCAGTTCAGGATGCATGATTTGAGTCTCTTTTTGTATGCCCGGCTGTACAAACACAAGCGCACAAAGCCACCAGCGTTAAGCTCTACATTATCTCCGTTTATGTAACCGCTTGAAAACAATTCCTTTAATTCATCATGACACTGTTCTGAGCACAATGGAGGTTTACACTGCTTCTCAGAGTATGAATCACTCAGCTGTTTTCTTTTCTTCCTCACACTTGACACATTTACAACCATTAAATCAGTATGTGTGCAACTCATGATATGACCTTTGAAATATTGTTCTCATTTTACAAGATAAAAATATCAAATTACCCCGAAACATATTTTAAAGAAAGAAAACGCAAACAAAACATTTCATAAAAATATGTTTGATAGCGGGGCTGGATTATCCGTAGACACAATGGGACACCAGCCAATAGGGGGCACCAGACTGCGACCAAGTTTTTGAGACGGCACAAGCATGTATAAAATTACTCGCTACCTGCAAATTTGGAATTTCTTGTAGTTGCTTTTTATGTTAGTAGGATGCCAACAAGTGTGCAGTAGTGGATTTAGGCACGGGTGACTTGGGCAGCTGCTGGGGGGCATGGGGCACCCCTGACCAAAACAGAATGTCCGACTGGGGTTTTACTGCTTATTTGCACGACACGTCAATCATTTTATGTCATTGTGCACTCAGTTAATCTACATATCGGTCTACACAGCCCCGTGTGAAGTCGAACACATCTTAACACATCTCACTCAGAACCGCGACAAGGCGTGGGGTCATTACACATTGCACAGATGAGAGAGAGCGGGAGAACCTAATTAATACCAAAAACATTATAGATAAGGTCTTAGACATCAGGTGCCCTGGCCAGGAAAACTGAATAGAAGACAAGAAACATGTATAGCCACCATACTCATCTTATTACATTATGCTAACTGGATAAGACTGGATATATCCAATGGCAATACATTGTGTTAATCCAGGCCTGTTTGATAGGGTTTCGTAACTAAACAATACATAAAAAAGTTTGCTATTCAACAATAACAATAACTCAAGGATTTCATAAAGCACCTTTATATTTTCGAGTGTGTTCATGTGGGCAGCTTTGATCAATAGATGCTTAGGAATGACATAAAAGAAGTTACGTATTAGATGAGAATCCTTTATCTGGACAAAATGTTTCTTAAATGCCTTTCACAAAATGTTTTTTTATACTAACTGTCCTCCCGTATTATATTAATACTACTATAAGTTACATATTTCATCAATGCCCCATGCTTGTAGTTCATAGCGACTGGTTTCTGGTTGCCATAGTGATGCGTTGTCGTATTTTGGGATCCAAAAATAGGAGGAAAAAGATGTCTCCCAGGCCCTGCGCACTTCTTGCAAACTACTTGATTTTATTTCGGGAGCAATGTTTACTCTACCCCTATTACTTAAGATTGCTAGCGCCTTGCTTTACCACTTCATTTACAGAAACACCAGAAAAAACTGATAAGATAAAAAAGTCAAAAGATTCAGGGGTTTTAAAAGTGCATTATGAAATATTTGCGTATATTACAAACGTAAGCACTAAGTGTTCCCATAATCCTCTCTGAACTTTTACATCACCATAGACTGTTCCTAATAGTGCATTATAAATCATATGAGGCATGTCTGCTTAACACTTATCTAAGACACTTTTTTTGTCCTCATATGGCTTTCTGAAATCCTAATCTTTTTGAATGGGGTCATGAAAGGCATTATTGTTTTGTGCGTGGGGGTTGATGGAGCGAGCAAGAGAGAGAGAGAGAGAGAAGCAGAGGAGGACTATGAGTACATGACTGTGGTTATGTAACAGGCACTGTGTAACTTGCATAATACATTCATAATCAGTAGGGTAGGACAGATATAGATGGCCTAATTTTCCTGCATGCGCATGTTTGAGTATCCACCGTCCGGAAGGCTCAGAACATTCGGTTAGTTTCTGATGCAATTAAATGCTTTCAATTTATTACAATGGATCCTTTCATTATAGATTTGCACTCTAACACATAGACACATCTTACTACACTGTCAGACAAAAATGGCCCCTAGCTGACCTGTGGGACCAGTGTCTTTCTGTCTGTCTGTCTGTCTGTGTCTGTCTGTCTGTCTGTCTGTCTGTCTAAATATCTAATTATGTATATGTCTGTCTATCTAGGTGTCTGTCTGTCTGTCTAAATATCTAAGTATCTATCTGTCTGTCTATCTACGTGTCTGTCTATCTGTCTGTCTGTGTCTAAGTGTCTGTTTGTCTGTCTGTCTGTCTTTCTGTCTGTCTAAGTATCTGTCTGTCTGTCTGTCTGTCTAAGTATCTGTCTATCTACCTGTATGTCTGTCTGTCTTTCTGTCTATCTAAATATGTTTCTATCTGTCTGTCTGTCTAAGTGCCTGTCTATCTTTCTATCTAAATATATATATTTCTGTCTGCCTATCTACCTGCCTTATGTCTTAGTGTCTATTTAAGATATTTATTTATTTATCTGTCTATCTGTCTGTCTGTCTAAGTGGTCTGTCTGTCTGTCTAAGTGTTTGTCTGTCTTTCTTTCAAAATACCGGTATATATCTTTCTGTCTGTCTAAGTATCTGTCTATCTAAATATGTGTCTATCTGCCTGTCTAAGTGTCTGTCTGTCTGTCTAAGTGCCTGTCTATCTTTCTATCTAAATATATATATTTCTGTCTGTCTATCTACCTGTCTTATGTCTAAGTGTCTATTTAAGATATTTATCTGTCTGTCTGTCTGTTTAAGTGGTCTGTCTGTCTGTCTGTCTGTCTAAGTGTTTGTCTGTCTTTCTTTCAATCTATCTAAATACCGGTATATATCTTTCTGTCTGTCTAAGTATCTGTCTATCTACCTGTATGTCTGTCTGTCTTTCTGTCTATCTAAATATGTGTCTATCTGCCTGTTTAAGTGTCTGTCTGTCTGTCTACGTGTCTGTCTGTCTTTCTTTCTATCTAAATGTATATATTTCTGTCTGTCTAAGTATTTGTCTTACATGTCTTTTTTTCTTTCTGTCTATCCAAGTATCTGTCTATCTGCCTGTCCAAGTACCTGTCTGTCTGTCTAAGTGCCTGTCTATCTTTTTATCTAAATATATATATTTCTGTCTGTCTATCTACCTGTCTTATGTCTAAGTGTCTATTTAAGATATTTGTCTGTCTGTCTGTCTGTCTGTCTGTCTGTCTGTCTGTCTCTCTAAGTGGTCTGCCTGTCTGTCTCAGTGTCTGTCTTTTTTTCTGTCTAAATAAATATATTTTGTCTGTCTGTCCAAATATCTGTCCGTCTCTTTCTTTCTTTCTTTCTTTCTTTCTTTCTTTCTTTCTTTCTTTCTTTCTTTCTTTCTAAATGTATCTGTCTGTCTGTCTGTCTGTCTGTCTGTCTGTCTGTCTGTCAATCTGTCAATCTGTCAATCTGTCTTTCTAAGTATCTGTCAATCTGTCTTTCTAAGTATCTGTCTATCTTTCTTTTTGTCTATCGAAGTATCTGTCTAACTTGTTCAAAATTCTAAGTTCATTTCTCAAAATAAAATTTTCTGTACACTGTGAGAAATGTCACAATTTCTGTAACTCAAAATTTAGGATTCACTTGACAGCAATTTATCAACTGAGTTCACATTTACAAAAAAACCTTTGAAAAACATGCTTATTATGGCACAAAGGTTAACGATTTTGCACAACATGCCTTCTACGATAAACTAATTCCTAAATGTTTTGAGGTGTGAGACTATTCATCAGAAATCAGTATAATGTAGAAAAACTGTAAAACAGATTTCTTGACATGCCTTTTATTCTGTGTACCTAGAGTAAACCTTGTCTTTAGTTTTTTCTCTGTATTATTGCACACTAAAGGTCTCTGAACAAGAGATTCCTGGGGGAGTTTGGGTTTGGCCCTGATCCAGTCAGCCAATCAAATACCAAAGCCTTCAGCTAATTAACATTTCATACTGTGATTGGTCAACCGTGGTCGGTATCCTAAAATGCTCCCTGCTCAAAGCATATGACCTAACCTCACATTACCCAATATACTGTACACTGCTATGATTTGAGTCTGTTGAGCTGTGCCAGTATAAACCAAAGACGATCTTACTGCAATAGCATATTGTAATAAACCCCACACCATTCTTGGCCTTATAACTGGTTAGTGAAAATTATAACTTTATACATGATTATTATGTTTAGGACTGCAAGAAAGGGTAGGCTGCCGTAAAAAAGTCAGTCAACACTGAAACAAGCATACAAACTTTGTTGTGTTATTATGTTTTCTATTGTGCAAAAAAAGTTTGATTTTCTTTACTCTTATTCTGCTGTTGAAAGTTACTAAGAGGACTATTTTCAGGCACTGCGTAATATCATTGCGCCTCCTGCAGCCATGTTACGTCAGCAAAGTCCTTGATTATTACGCCAGAATTATAGTTCCTAGCCATATTTACTTAGAAAATCACAACTTTTAATTTTCTGTCGGTCTTAGTACACGATGTAACTACAGAAGAGTCAAGTTTTAAATAGGAAAAATATCAAATTATTTTTGAGCGTGATGCTAATGGTCTAATCAGATTCAATGGATTGTGCTAAGCTATGCTAAAAGTGCTAACGCCAGACCCGGAGATCAGCACCAAAGCAGTAAAAGTCAAATATTTAACTTTAGGGGAGCAAAATGAGTATATTTTCCAAAAAAAAGTGGAGTATCCCTTTAAACATGGAAAAGTCAGATTTTCATGATATGCCCCCTTTAAAATGAAGGACTTTTTGTTCCTCCTTGCAAAACAACACAAGCTGGATTACATGACGTCAATGCACATGTGATCTCCTAGCGACGCTGAGGGAATAGTTATGTATTATTAATATATTATATTAGAAATGTTCTGTAGCGATTAATTTTGATAAAAAGTAATATTTATGGTGGTTAGTTTGTCAACATCTGGTGTAGTTTGTATCAAATGTATGTCTGTTTAACATATTAAATGAACATTTCAGCAACTGAACTTATTTTGAATTACTGAGGTGTTAGCACAGTCAGAGCATTTTAGGTAAGTAGTAGAATAAGTAGCGAAATTACACCTGGTTTACGAAACCTAGCCACTTAATATAGATTGGTTAAATAATTGAATATTTGCTTAATTGCTTTATTTCGAGAGAAAACGAGAAGAATATGTAAAGAATATTGGACGTTTTCATCGTCATTTTCCCAGAATAACTATGCAAGGTAACTCGTTCCTTTTTCTTTTAATTATCAATAAGAAAGTGAAAGCAGACAGAGTTTGAACAAACATGTTGTTTTGACAGTGACTTGTTTAGAAATACTGAGTAATCTAAATGACCTTCTTTTTCATCCATCAATTAATTTATCCATTATTTTTATATTCTTAGAAGCCTTGGTAGGAATTAATAAAAAATGTAATTTGTTTCTCACATCTTAATGCAGAAGTACAAGACAAATAAAAAGTACTATTAGAAGAAAAAGGACAGACTTCTTTGCTGCAAGATTTTAAAAGTCATTATCTCTCTTCCTTCAGGTCACTATACAATATAGCTGTGATATATAGGAGAAGATGACAAGAAACAAGATGATTCAGTTGCTGGAGGCTGGAATGGTGCTAAATTTAAACTCTTTAATGTGCATAAAAGAGATCCGATCAAACACAAAATGTTCTCTCTCCAGATGTATCATACATGACTCATACGTCTCTCAATAGAGTTACATAACATAGTCAGTTTTCATTATTTGCTGGCAACACCCTGCATTCCTGCTGTCCTTGCATTGACTTTGAAGAACTATCAAGTGTCCATCATCATATCTTGAACAGCTGGCGCCCCTCATTGGTGAGATGTAAGACTAGAAAGTTTTGAATTTTGAGGGGGTATAGGGATCAGTGCATTATCATGGTGTGAAAAAGTGTTGGCCCCCTTTTCGATTTTTTTTTGCATGTTACAAACATGTCACAAACATGAAACAAATGTAAATATTAATCAAAGAGTTTAAGGGGCAAGCACCTTTTCAAACAGGGCCATGTGTGTTTGGATTTTATTTTCCCTTTATAATAAAAACCTTCATTTAAAAAATGCACGTTGTGTTTACTTGTGTTATCTTTGATTACTAGAAGGGGGCCGACACTTTTTCACACCACTGTATGCATATATATATATATATATACACACACACATGTTTAGGCAAAATAATATGAACACCCATTAATAAAGTACATAATGTCATTTGTGTATGCTACTGTTTTGAACAAGTTGTGTTTACAGGTAGCAAGGTAATTAGTGAAATTGGTAACTTGTCAAATTTCCAAAAGGGACAAACTGGGAGCTCATTTAGCAGGAGCATCTGTAACCTTAATAGCCCAACTCTTTGGTGTTTCAAGATCAACAGTATCCACAATTATGAGAAAAGTAAGAAGAAAGTTCTTTACTCCAACCTCACTGAAACCACTGGAAGACGATCGTATAGATGAATGGTACAACATTATACTGGACACTATTCAGATATTGTATGCATATATTGTGAAAAAGTTTTCTGTCTGTCTGTCTATCTAATCTTCTACTTCCAATTACAGACTCTGGGTGCATCTAATTATTTAAACAGAAAGTGATTTTTCTTTAGTGTCATTCTTAGCAAGTGAGGAGGATGTTCCCTCTTGTCCAGGGCTGCGTTCAGCCCCGACAAAACGTTGCACAACGTTTATTAAACTGAAACGGTGATGCATTGAACACCCTGTTGTGATGACGCAAGAGTTGCAACTACGGTAGCTGAGAGGCCATGCTTTGTGTTCTTTTTTAAATGTTTCTAAAGCCTGATGAAATCGTTATAAATGTGTGTTTCATACTGTAAAATACCCTCGATGTTACAGTCACTGACCTTGCTGTCCAAAATGAAAGACAACATTCCAACTTGAACCCATTGAGAGAGCTGTCTCTTTACTATCGCGTGGTTTTATACATCTTGCCGCTGATTGGGCCGACATTTCTGACACACCCACCAAACAAGAGAAAACGCTTCTAAAACCTGTTGCATTCCGTTGCACACCGTTTCCAGGAAACATGTCGTTCAACCCGGAAACCGTAGCAAAACGTTGCGCACCGGTGTGAGATTGAACATGCCCCTGGTCTCCAAAAAGGTTTATTTTACAAGATGCGTAGGCTGCACCACATATAATCTATGAAGCAACAGCTCCACCTGCTGTATGTTGTCAAGTCCAACTACGCTTTGAAAATGTGATGAAGTCAGACGAAACGTGACGTTTTTCACAGATGACGATGAGCTGAGCGAACGGAAGTTAGCGGAAAGTTTCCCATAATCGCCATCATTTTCCACTGTATGAATCTATCTATGTATAATCAATGTATTTATATATGTATCTATAATCTATCTGTATGTATCTATCTATATCTATAATCTATGTATTTATACATGTATCTATCTCTCTAATCTATACTAATCTATATATATATATATATATATATTAGATACATACACACACACACACACACACACACACACACACACACACACATATATATATATATATATATATATATATATATATAACATAGATTTTATATATATATATATATATATATATATATATATATATATATATATATATATATATAGTCTATCTATATATGTATGTGTCTATCTATTAATATAGCTGTCTATATATATATTTATATCTATGTATCTATTAATGTGTCACTATATACTGTAACTCTGTCTGTCTCTAGCCTATCAGTCATGTGTTGTGTAATTTAAATGTAAGCCTAAATTGCCTATAACTAATCAAATCGCACTGTCACATATCACCAAAAATCCGCTATCTCAAAGTCAAACTCGTCTCATAAAAACCTACGAGGTCAATATGCGTTTATTTCACTGTTATACATATGTGCGATTGTGATGACCTAATGAAACACTTAGTGAAACACTTCGAGGTTTCGTTTGGTCCAGAGCCATAGAGAACACAAGTACAGACAAGTACGCATATTGAGAAACGGCCAGTGTTTAGACACATCTGCGCTTTGACACATCTGCGCTTCGGGATCTCGCAAAGCTTCGGAACGACAGTTTCGCGTCAGCCATCCCTATTTATAATCAAATAAACACTCAAATAGTTAAAAACATAGTAACGACAGTTTTATGTTGGAATCGCACTTGGTTGATATCAAAAGTATCAGAAGATTGCCCTGATCGTGAAAGTGACGAATGATCGTTTGCTCTTCAGTGCTGAGGTAAAGTTGCTTTCATATTTGGACCTCGTGTTTCAATAGTTTTCTAACGCAGATTGCAATTCACTTATTCTTGAAACATTTTCATGAAGAAAAAGAATAAAGTTTTTTTTTTTTTTTAATTACTTTAATGATTATGCTGGCCCATTGCCTACAAAATCAGCTGTCCTCAGTTATTTTGTGGTTACCATGGTTTTACTACAGTAACCATGTTTTTTTTTTTTTTTTTTTTTAAAAACCATGGTTAATTTTCGTAAGGGAAGTAGCTAGCAAGGGGAAACAAGATGAACAACTCATCTATTTCATGTGAGTAGGTTTTTATCACCACCGTCAAGTTGTCTGTCTTTTCTGTCAGGTTTTATGTATTTTAGGAAGTTATGATTTGATATTTGTTCATCACAGTGCTCAGGATTGTTATTTTTTGGACCAAATAGTTACATAAACAGGTTGTCCGCGGGGTTTTAAAAAGCATTAAAAAGTGATCAATCAACATTGTCAAATTTAAGGCCATTTAAAGTGTTAAATGTGGTCTCAGATGTATTGTTTTTTCCAAATTAGGTAATATTATTTCAGACTATCAGGTGTCCTATTCTGATTGAAATTCTATCTGCATTCGCGTTAGTTGGTTTAAATATGGGCTTTAGCATATCTGGGCACATAATCAAAGATCTTTCGTCTCTGGGATGTGATCAAAGCCTGGAATGGAGCCAAATCACGTTTCTCTCTCCACTGTAAGCGTTCTGTAATCACTACGTACCGGATCCACGACGGGTTTTCTGACTGTATCACGTTAAGCTGAGGTAAAACTTTATTTCAGGCTAGCATGGACAAACTTATAATGCAGGAAGGCTCCGATGTTTTGAAGATCAATAAAGGTGTAAAAGACCAATGGAGATTGACTTGGCTTAGCGAAACGATGAAGATTGGCAAGCCTTTCATTTCGTGGGCTAAGGAAACCAAACAGCCAGGAAACTTGCGTGTCTTTGCAAAGTATGACTAACGTTAGGGTAGTCATAATGAGTAACGTCCTGTATTTGGGGGGTAGGGGAGAGTGGGGTAAAGTGAGACATCGGGTAAAGTGAGACATCCCCTGTATCTAGGCAACGGAACACATTTGTGGTCCTATGACTATTATGTTTTTAAGCCCCTCAAATTTCCCCTTGGCCATGAAGGACAGGACCTCATGCTGCTGTGGTTAGCATGTTTTTTTCACAAAAATATATTTTTTGCTTGTAAAAGTAAATTTTCTTGGTGTCAACTTAATCAACTGTTGTGCCAAAGCAAATTGATTCAGGTAGAAAAGCTTATATCACACATGTTTATGAACTACCAACATATAAAACCTTGTGTTGATGCTAGCTGAAGATTAGCCTGAATTTCCAAGAGAGAGAGTTTTTTTCCAAAATGTGGCGGTGGGGTAAAGTGAGACAAATGCTGTGGGGTAAAGTGAGACATGAGGCACAAGTTCAGCTTAGTCTAAAACATATTTTAATGTAATATTACATTACATATGTTTTATTTTTAATGTTATAAACATTGCAGAAAAACCATTATGCCTAGTCAATACACCAGGAAGACAGCCTGGGGAAAAACACCCCTTGAGGAGATGGAGAGTGCAGCTGCTTAGGTCAAGGAAGGAAAGAAGTCTCTAATGCTACGTACACACCAAACGCGAGGCATCATGGTACTGTGGGTTCACACCAGACACAAGTTCAACAATTTGCGCAAGTAGATTACATACAAAGTCAATGCAAAGACGCGATCAGACACGTCCTTGCGTGTGGCGATGCGAATGACGTGATATGGGTGGCGCGTTTGCCACGAAAACACGCGCTATTCGCCGCAAACACGTCTTCGCCCAATTTGAAAATATTCAACTCGAGCGAAAAATTTGCATTACACAATGTTAAATCATGCGAGTAATCTAGATCAAGTAACGCGATGCCCCGCATTTGTTGTGTACGTAGCATTACTCACTCTAGATTACTCACAGGATTTAACATTGTGTCATGCAAATTATTCGCTCGAGATAAATATTTTCAACTTGGGCGAAGACATGTTTGAGGTGAACAGTGCGTGTTTTCGCGGCAAATGCTCCGCTCATATGGCGTCATTCGCATCGCCCCAGGCGAGGATGCGTCTGATCGTGTCTTTGCATTAACTTTGAATGTAATCTACTTGCACAAATCGTTGAACTCATGTCTGGTGTGAGCAGCTGCAAGGGATAGAAATATTGATAGATGGTTCTGATTTGCTTTTGCGCTGACCCGCAGACACTAGCTGGCTCTAAGGGTCCTTTGTTCTGACCCCCAGACTGCGTTCTAATCTAACTGGTTCTATATGTCATTTGAATGTTAATAAAAAAAATGTGAATTGTCGGAGCCAATGGTGTATAGTGGGCAGTGCTCCGACATGTGGTGCTTTCACACTTTCTGGGACCCGAGTTCGATTCCCGGCTCGTGGTCATTTGCTGATCCAATACCCTTCTCTCCTCCCTGTACTTTCCTGTCCTCTCCAAAACTCACTGTTAAATAAAGGCAAAAACTGGCCATAAATATAACTTTTGAATTATATTATGTTGTATTTGATTTTGGTTCAGAGTTAGTGTACTTTCAAGTGTTTAGAAAAATAATGTTCTAAATTGACCAATCCCTTTGATTCTTTTACTAGTTCAACATTAGTTCTGGAATGTGTGGTTGTCAAGCTAGCCGTCAGGATTTTGTCTGTTACAATATGTGCTGTTATAGTAGTTTCAGAGTGGAGTGTAGTAGTAGTAAGTAGTAGTAAGTGGATCAGTTTACCCCGAGCTGGTTCACTTTACCCCGTTGATTTTTCTGGTCTGTCTCAGTTTACCCCTAAGCTGGGGTAAAGTGAGACACAAGACCACTTTTTTTAAAACAATCATATTTTCACTGCTCTTCGTCCTGAATACATTCTGGTAATTTCCATAGCTAGGAAACATCCTGAATTAATGGGAAATGTGTCAATTTGACTGATATATCATTTTAGCTCGCTTAGAGGGGAGCAAATGTAAAAAATGTCTCACTTTACCCCACTCTCCCCTACATAATTTCTCACGTACGTAATCATTTGCGTCACGTTTTTTAATGCTATATGGCAAATGGTGGTGAGGATCCGCCGGCCTCTTTAAGATCGCAAATTTGGCAAAACTTCACTTTTCCAGTCAGTTAGGGGTCTTTAGCTGTGAAGAGGTCACACCTTTAAAGAGGTGTCTGATACCGTGGCCTGGAAAGGCAAAAATAAATTACAATGGTAAATTACTTATTTACAATATTAAAAACAAATTTACAATTTTTTTTTAACAAATTTACAAGTTTTTTTTAACAACTTTACAAGTTTTTAAACACATTTACAAGTTTTTTAACAAATTTACCATGAGTGAATAAATTTACAATGAGTGAATACATTTACAAGTTTTTTTTTAACAAATTTACAAGTGTTTAAACAAATTTACAATGAGCGAACAAAAGTAAAAATTTTTTTAACAAATTTACAATGAGTGAACAAATTTACAAGTTTAAAAAAAATTTACAAGTGTTTAAACAAATTTACAATGAGCGAACAAAATTACAAGTTTTAAAACAAATTTACGTTTATTACGGAAAGGGTAGGTACAATACGCTGACGTCACGCATCTGAGCCTCCGGTGGGAGGAAACCCGGAAGTATCGCCGTGAATCACATGAGAGTTGTGAATGCGATGTTGTGTATTGGGCTGTACATAATATTAACGGAAAGAGAGTGATAATATATAACCTTTCATCGCTTCCGAAGTGACTAAAAGGGATATTGGACCTTATTTTCAGGTAAGTGAAATAGTTTTAGTTAGCTAACGCTAACGTTAGCTGTCCAAGTTGCACACGTTTTGGATGGCAGTTATCAAAATAATTCACTGACTTTCTCATTAGATTACAGACAACACGAGAGGGTGCTTCAAACTTTTTGGACTGCATTGTTCATTCGCTCCCGGGGTTACATAGACTGAAACGGGGAAGCGTGACGAGTTTGTTTACATGGTGCTGTAAACTTCAACCCAGGAGGACACTTCAGAGGAATCACAGGGATAACATGGTGTGATTTTTTTTGTCAAAACCAGAACTGACTTCCGAATCCACCTGGAATGCATTTACTTTGATGGAGATGTGGGCGGAGGCTAAACCCTCCAAATAGTATATTTATAGAAATGGAAGTCAGTAAAAATTAAGTTGGACTCGTTTTTTTAACTACTGGCTGCTTAACACATGCTTATAAACCCAGGAATAGCACACACACTTCTAACAGACATGCAATGCACACATTAGATACGTGTTAAGTAAATAACTGTACAGTTTTAGAACAACTCATTTCTACATTAAAGAAACTTAATTTCACTCATTGTTCAAAATATAGTTTTATTTATAAATGAACTTCAATGTATATTGTCTCAAGTATGAAAAAATATATATGTACATTTTTAGAACCAAAGATATTTACATTAAAAGCCAGTGGGTACTAACACACTTTTTTACACAGGGCCATGTAGTTTTGATTTTTTCCCTTAATAATAAAAACCTTCATTTAAAAACTGCATGTTGTGTTCACTTGGGTTTTATTTTTTGACTAATATTTGAATTTGTTTGATGATCTGAAACATTAAAGTGTGACAAATATGCAATAATAACATGGGAAATCTGGATGGGGGCTAACACCTTTTCACACCACTGTATATACATTTGTTCCAATGTATATTTTCTATCTACTGTACAAATTGTAACAATAAAGCAAAGTAAAAACATTTAAATGAAAAACGTTTGTTTTTGGGATTAAAGTAATTTTTCACCCAAGATATAGATGGTTTGTTTTTTCATTGGAACAGATTTGGAGAAATTAAGCATTGCTTACAATGGGATCCTCTGCAGTGAATGGGTGCCGTGAGAATGAGAGTATTTAACACAAACTATGATTGTGTTTATGGTGTGCAATATAGCGTGTGTTCATGTTTTGTGTGTAAAAAAAGACAATATTTTTCACATACTCTCTAGCGCTGTTTTTACTTTACTAAAAACGAGCTGATGTCTTCCTTGTTCTATGAAGTCCCTCCTTCAGAAATACCTATCGAGTTCTGATTATGTAGTTTGTTTAGTGTGCTGTGATTCAACAGCAGCTTAGTAGAGCCACTTGAGCTTAGCTGGCGACTGACATATTCCAGTCGGCAGAGGTTAGTAAAAACTCTTCTTTGGATGTCATTCAATCGAGAAGTAGAGGGCTGTAGTCCAAACTGGCCGTTTGCTATAGGCTTTGAAAGGGAAATTCTATTAAAGAAAATATATCGCTTGGTATAGAATTTTGAGCTTTATAATTTTACAGATATTATTTATGCTCTAACAGCAACATTACACACCAACTAAAGTTTAAAAAATGGGATCAGGATAAACGGGACCTTTAAACCTTACAGCTAAATCTGCAGCAGAGAAACAAGAAAAACTGATCCAAGACACAAATGTTGCGATAATCTTCCATAATAGGAGATGTTTCCAGGTAACCATAGTCTTGCAATGCCCCAGAACCACTGTTAGATCTGTGTATTGAGAAAGAAAAGAAAATTACATGTAAAAAAAGAAAGATCAATGAAGTCATGAGATTTATTTGTTCTAATTTTCATCAATGAATTACATGCTTAATTTTTTTTCTGCTCAGGAAACGAATGGTGGTCCTCCTCTTCTTCCTTTAGTGTTTCAATATCACAGACACTGGAAATTAACATAATCATGATTTCAGTCTTGGCAGTCTATCTATCTATCTATCTATCTATCTATTTATCTATCTATCTATCTATCTATCTATCTATCTATCTATCTATCTATCTATCTATCTATCTATCTATCTATCTATCTATCTATCTATCTGACATAAATGACAGTTTGCTTAGGCAACATTAGAGTTTTTGTAATATGATAAAACATTACAATACTGTCACACTCAGAGAGGTTTAAATGATTAAATAAAAATATAATTTATAGTATAAATATAGGTTATTTTAACAAATCGTCTCATTAGTCACTACATAAAATCCTAATCTTTTAATGATTATTCAGATTATATCATCGAACAAGTTAACGCACCCTTGATTCCTTTGAAGTGTCCTCCTGGGTTGAAGTTTACAGCACCATGTAAACAAACTCGTCACACTTCCTCGTTTCAGTCTATGTTACCCCGGGAGCGAACAAACAATGCAGTCCTGATTAAAAGTTTGAAGCACCCTCTCGTGTTGTCTGTAATCTAATGAGAAAGTCAGTGAATTATTTTGATAACTGCCATCCAAAACGTGTGCAACTTGGACAGCTAACGTTAGCGTTAGCTAACTAAAACTATTTCACTTACCTGAAAATAAGGTCCAATATCCCTTTTAGTCACTTCGGAAGCGATGAAAGGTTATATATTATCACTCTCTTTCCGTTAATATTATGTACAGCCCAATACACAACATCGCATTCACAACTCTCATGTGATTCACGGCGATACTTCCGGGTTTCCTCCCACCGGAGGCTCAGATGCGTGACGTCAGCGTATTGTACCTACCCTTTCCGTAATAAACGTAAATTTGTTTTAAAACTTGTAATTTTGTTCGCTCATTGTAAATTTGTTTAAACACTTGTAAATTTTTTAAAAAACGTGTAAATTTGTTCACTCATTGTAAATTTGTTAAAAAACATGTACATTTGTTCACTCATTGTAAATTTGTTAAAAAACATGTAAATTTGTTTAAAAAACTTGTAAATTTGTTCAATCATTGTAAATTTGTTTAGAAAACTTGTACATTTATTCACTCATTGTAAATGTGTTAAAAAAAACTTGTAAATTTGTTAAAAAAAACTTGTAAATTTGTTAAAAAAATTGTAAATTTGTTTAAAAAGTTGTAAATTTGTTTTTAATCTTGTAAATTAGTAATTTACCATTGTAATTTATTTTTGCACCCCGAGGCCACCGTAGTCTGACCTGTCTTTGTCTTCCAACATGCTGCTTTGCATATGGAATTAATTTGAATGTTGAGGTGGAAATGTTAAAGTGTTTCATAATATTATTATGAAGAAGAGTTTCCAAAACATAATGCATATTATCATTCAGGAAATATGACACACAGATACCAAACACGAACTAGATATGATTTGGATTAAGTAAGTAATACTAAACATTCATTAAAACTAGTTTGGGTTAATATACTGATATTATAAACACCAAGAACATAATCCATGATGAGTTTAGGAATAGTTGATTAAGACATTTCCATTTTACATTTATAAGTGAATACATGCAAGACTAAACATGTCTGTCTCAAAATCTCCCACATTCTTTTGTGGTCATAAAACTCTAATCTTGATGTGTTGCCATAGTCACAAGAGATCTGTTCTGATTTGAAGTGTTAAAGGCAGTTTGGGGGTAGTTATACAGACCCCTGGTGTTAGCCTGTTTTTTGAGTGAGGGTCTGCTCTTATATTTATGAAATATAAGAAGCTATTGTGTCTCTGATCTGGCTCAGTTGTTCCAACGTGGGATATATTTTGGGTTTTTCAGTACACCTCAACAATATGTTTTTTATACAGATATTTTTTGGATAAAGATATGAGGAGTAAAAAGTCTAATGACGATATATCAGCCAATATTCTTTGTGTATAGTACAGTACACATATACTACAGTATATTATACTACTGTACTGTATTCTATATACAGTACCGGTCAAAAGGCACACAAATGGGAAGTATGTCAACGTTTGACTGATACTGTACATAGAATACACTACATACATTAATAGAATATACTGCATATAAATAAATACAACTGAAATGTGATGATTAAACACTTATATTTGTCATGTACTGTAATTATATGTAATATAGGCTGGGTGTTTAGCAATTTAACAATACACTTTATTTTCCTAAATGAGTCTGAGATCAGTGCACTAAACTGTAAACTTCACTTATTATAAAACTTAAGGGGTGTGACGAGATCTCGTGCGACGAGATCTGGTGAGATTAAATGTGTCTCGCGAGATTTCTTGTGGAGGTGAAATGCTGGCCGTTTCTCAAATAAAAGACTGCATCCTTCGGAGGTTGCATTTTTAAACTGCATTTACTTCATAAAGACCGTCTGTTGGAGCCACATTAGTTTATATTCAAGTAGTGGTTGTTATAATGTTCTAATTAATTTGTGTACTATTATGATTTGCTCATATTAGTAAGATATATTTTGACATTATTCTTTTTGTTGATTATTTATTAATAGTCTTTTATTTATATGTTTAGTCTTTATTTTTTGGTTAGTTTAATAATTACAATACTTGATTTATACACCTGAGGGCAGTAGTGGGCACAGGTAAAGGTGAATATAGGTAGGAAGTAGGAGGTGTCCTATAGCACCTGGGTGACGGGTATATGGTTTTTTACCAGCGTGAGAGATGCTGTATTGTCTGGTCAGTGGGAACAAATAAACCAGCCACAAGTCTGAATCCAGTTTGAATTTGTTTTATTTCTTACCTGCGTACATCACCTGCCCAGGGTGCTAGAAGTTGTCGTTTGAAGGTTTGATTTAAGTTACATTTTTCTTTGTTTGTTGACAAACGGCCACTACACCGTCTTATTAGAGAATATTAACAATTATAAAGTTTACTAATTATTTAGTTAATCGCAAATTGTTGTAATATGCTCATGACTTGCGAATGTAATGCTCAGTTAATGATCTGAAATAAACCTTGATGACGTATGCAGCCTGCATATGCGACCTCCGGAGGATGCAGCTTTCTGTTTGACCTTTTTACAGTGCATCCATTATATTTGTCTTTTAGTGCGTGTGCTTTTTTGTTTGGGTTTCCAATAATGTTCCATGAAGACGCGTTGTGTTTGTCTGTTGATCAGTGTCAGATGTGAAGTCTCAGCAGATTAAATCCTCACTCAGAGTTTACATAATTTAATGTCTGCATGTTCTTGCTCAAAAATGACAGAGACTGTATCATTTCTATTGTAAAGAAATGGACATATAATACATAATGCTTTTTATTTATAGGCCACAAATGTAATGCGTTTGTTAATGTTATGTTATTTAATGTAACTTGGTTTTAATACTTTACTTGAACCAATTATTATTGCATCTTCGTTATTATGTAATTTTAAAGGCTACTGCTCACTTGGGTCTATTTTTATTACCCCAAAATAACAAATTATTTCATTATCAGTTAGCAAAATAATTGTTAGGGACAGTCCTTGATTAGTTAAAACATTTAAAAATAACCTTATTCATTTATTTTTATCATTGAGGATTACTTAAAATCCTTAAAAAAAAGTGTAAAAATCCCGTCTCGTTCTCGTGAACCCAATCTCTTGTCTCGTCTCGTGGATTAAGTGTCTTGTCACACCCCTATAAAACTTGAAAACACAAATAGAACAAAATATATATAACTTGAATAATTGGCAGTTTAAAGGGTCGAGAATAAAGAAAACGTATGGAGTCATTGTTTATTAGCTTTACAGTACGTTATGTACTTCACAAATTAGCTAGCAAATTAACCTTAAGAAGAAAATGCTTACAACATACTGATCGTAAATGTAATGTCCTGCACAATGTGAATAACATTTAATAATGTTATGTTTATTATTGATATTTTTTGTACTTCAGACTGTAAAGACCTGCAGCATGGCCTGTGCACAACAATCTGCTGCTGAGTACCTGCGAACATGCAGGTGTAAACTAGTGACTCATATGGAAAACTTTCCTCTTATCATTGAGAATCTTTATCAGCAGAAGGTTTTTAATGACCATGATGTTGATGCTCTCAAAGCAGAGAGGACAGAGTTTGATAAAGCCAGATGTATACTGGACTGGGTCATTAAGAAAGGGGAAATGGCCAGTTATGAATTACTCAAGATTTTGGA
Source organism: Paramisgurnus dabryanus (assembly GCF_030506205.2). NCBI lineage: Eukaryota > Metazoa > Chordata > Actinopteri > Cypriniformes > Cobitidae > Paramisgurnus > Paramisgurnus dabryanus. Next base: position 4,564,862 of record NC_133339.1, read on the forward strand.
TTTCACCCGGAGGAGGACTCTACATCCTGAATTACATCATTGGATAAGTATTTTCTCCTTCAGGGAAGATGCAGATATGCCTGTCTATTTACTTGGTAAGTGGATTAAAGGAATACTTTATCCTAAAATTTAAATTTGCCCAAATCAGGCACTATTTGCCGTTATAAAGTTAGGAATAGTCAGGATATTATTTAATGTAACTCTGATTGTGTTTGGCTAGGATGGCATGAGAGTAAATTATAGGAGAGTTTTCATTTTAGGCAAAACGTTTACTTCGTTGACTTTTTATAAAAAGTATGTTTATTAAATGGATATTTTGGTTTATTCAATAAATATTTTAAAATCATTTTTCATTTTAGGGACAAAGCCCTGTCAAAGCTACCAGATACAGCTGAAGAAGAAAGCAGAAGATATCCTGAAGAATCAATGGCAACAGAACTGCAAATATCTGCAAAACAAAGCACAAGCAAACTTCAGTTACGTACCTCTTGTTCTAGAGACAGACGCTGTGGTGAAAACGGCTCACTGCAAAATAAAAATGAAGTGCAACAAAGTTAGAAAACTGAGGCCCAAAAAGCTGAGATCTTACATCCCTGATAAACAAGAAGCACTTACACCCGAAGATCTGCTGAAATGGAAAGACAAAAACATCCTGCTGATTGGAAAACCTGGAATAGGAAAGACGACAGTTGTCCAGCAGATACTGAAAACTTGGACAGAAAAGGAAAATAAAGAGCCAGACTACATGTTTTACTTTGATGAAAGTGTTTTGTCTCACAGTTCAAACCTTGTGAACTTAGAATCATTTTTGTTTGACATGAATTTAAAACCAAATGAGAAAGACAGAAAAGAAATATTTCAAGATATTGAGGAAAACTCTGAGAATGTTGTCATTGTGTTTGATGGCGTCAGTTCTGTGCACAAACATTTCATCCTGAAGAAGATCATGAACCATGAACTTCTACCTGAGGCAAAGATCATAATAACATGCAGATCAGAGCTGGAAGATGATCCTGATGATTTTGACTTACAGAAAGTGTATGTTCAGGGATTCAGTGAAGAGTCTATCAGAAACTACTATCAGATGATGTTGGGTCATAATCCTGATCTTCTGAATGTTGTGTTGAACAATCAAGAGATGTTCAGTCTTAGCTATGTGCCAATGTATGCGTTCATGACTGCAGTCTTCTTTCTCTTTAAAAATGACACAGAGCTCCAACATTCACACACAGTGACAGAAATGTACATCCACATCTTCCGTGATGCTCTGAAGAAACATGGGAGAAAAACACTTGGACAAATAGATCAATATATAAATGAGATCAAAGAGCAGCTTTATTTCATGATGAAAAATGCATTCAGTGCGACTGAGCAGAAAAACCTGAACCTTCCAGAGATCAGCGGTGATCAAACAGACATTTGTTCTGTGTTTCTAAAAACAATCACAATAAGAGACAGTCCAACATCTGCAGTGACACACTGTGCATTTCTTCACAACACAATGCAGGAATTCTTCTCCGCTTTGTGGCTTCTTGTGAATCCAGATGACATTGAGAAAGTCCTGAAACTGTGTCAGACTGAGGAGAATAAACACATGAGATATGTTCTTCATTTCCTCTGTGGACTTTTGGGAGAACATAACATCAAACTCCTCAAGAGTCTTCTCCCAGAGGATCAGATGAAGAAAACATCAGATTGGTTGATTGAGAAACTTTTGGACACTTTCCTTCAGCCTCAGAATGATGATACAGACATTGATCTTCTCTATGTGTGTCAGTGTTTGTATGAGCTTCAGTCATCTAAAGCTTGTTTAATGTTCCTGGAGAAGATGAACCATCAGCTGGAACCTGATGTGAATCTGGATCCTCATCAGTGTTGTGCTTTGTCTTATGTGATCAGTCAATCCAGAGATAAAGAGGTTTATCTGAATTTGGAGGACTGCACCGTCTCTGACACAGGAATGAAGTTGATTCTCTCCTGCTCACCAAAGATCAGGTACTGAGGAAAAATAATGTTGATTCACATGGTTTTTCTTGTCAAAATTAGGTGGTACTTTGTGTACTCCTTTTTAGATTCATGTCATATTCTTGTATTTGATTTCTGTATTACAGAATTAAACTTTGTGATGAACCACTAAAGGAAATACAATGTTTACTACAGTTCTTCCATAAAGTATCACAGTGCAAACAGAAGCAGCAGAAAGATGAAATTACAACATCTTGCTGTTGCACCTACTTTGATCCAAATCCCTATAAAAGACCAGATCTGAACAGAGCACTGCTGGATCTTTACTGTCATGTAAAGGACTATGAGACTGAAACAGGCAGGAGTTTCCTTCCAGCATTACAGTCAGTTTATATACAGTCAGCACCTCATGTCTGGATTATAAATCTCTCAGAGAGAAAGACCTCCATCCTCCTGGAAGTGCTGAAGCTTCAAACAGAGAAGAAACCAGTAGAGCTGATAAACTGCACAGATGAAGAGAGTCAAGTGATGAGTTTACTTCACTGTCTGCCATACATCTCACAACTGAGGTACTGTTTTTATTTGATACATTTTAAAAGTGTAACACACATCGTGATATGTTTTAATATTTCTCATTTTCCTTTTCAAACAGATTTCAGTATAATGATACAAGCGCTGTGATCAAATGTGTGTTGAAACTCTTCATTAAAGCATCAGAAACTGAGCCACACACAGGACATCAGATGCTGAAACTGTTGACATCAGTCTGCACATACAGATATTTTCCTTATGAATGGATTAATGATGATGATGCTCAGAGTGATTTCCTGCTGGATCTTTGCTCACATGTGAAGGACTATGAGAGTCAAACAGGCAGGAGTTTACTTCCAGCATTACAGTCAGTTTATATACAGTCAGCACCTCATGTCTGGATCATAAATCTCTCAGAGAGAAAGTCCTCCATCCTCCTGGAAGTCCTGAAGCTCCAAACAGAGAAGAAACCAGTAGAGCTGAGAGACTGCACAGATGAAGAGAGTCAAGTGATGAGTTTACTTCACTGTCTGCCATACATCTCACAACTGAGGTACTGTTTGTATTTGATACATTTTAAAAGTGTAACACACATTGTGATATGTTTTAATATTTCTCATTTTCCTTTTCAAACAGATTTCATGTTGATAATACAAGTGCTGTGATCAAATGTGTGTTGAAACTCTTCATTAAAGCATCAGAAACTGAGGCACACACAGGAGATCAGATGCTGAAACTGTTGACATCAGTCTGCACATACCGATCTTTTCCTTATGAACAGATTACTTATTATGCTCAGATGGATTTTCTGCTGGATCTTTACTCACATGTGAAGGACTATGAGAGTCAAACAGGCAGGAGTTTACTTCCAGCATTACAGTCAGTTTATCAGTCAGCAGCACCTGATGTCTGGATCATAAATCTCTCAAAGAGAAAGACCTCCATCCTCCTGGAAGTGCTGAAGCTCCAAACACAGAAGAAACCAGTAAAGCTGAGAGACTGCACAGATGAAGAGAGTCAAGTGATGAGTTTACTTCACTGTCTGCCACACATCTCACAACTGAGGTATGAGACGCTACACTGCATACACTTGTTGCTCAAAACTATTATAAGACATAACTTGTTAATGTGTTGTATATATACAGTAGTAATCAACTGTATAGTTTTGTATGTGTTATGTGTAGTTGTGCTTGGAGTGTAAACTGAATCCTATCTTTGGCTTTGGGATGAATTTAAAAGGCTTACCAAAATGTACATAGTACACATCAGCAAAACTTTTATAGACAATGCCCATGATGTTAAGCTTAAAACCTGGGGGGAATTAATGGGAAATAAATGATTTTAAAGAAGAATATTAGGCTGTCCTCTGTATACATTTATCCTTACAAGGACAATTCTGGCTGCATTATTTGTGTCCGCCTCAAAAATTTCTGTTTAGAAATTTTATTGTAAGCATCTTACATGTACAAAGGGGTAAAGAGAAATCGCTAGAAACTTGGGTAAAAGCTGTTTTGTCTTAATCAGCCTTTCCACATATATATAGTTACACAAAATTCATAACTCTGCTCTTCGTAAACACGCGCGTGCACCACCTGCTGGTGAGATCGACTAACAGCAGATGGAGATTATGCTCGGTACTCTACTGCTTTTCCTGCCGTTTCTGGATGTTACCATGTGAATATATAACTTGAATTTTTTGATCTGAAATTGAGCAGTCGAGTAAAACTGATGTTTTCTTTGAAAAATATTAAAGGTATAGCGGAAGATTTTCCCGAATTATTTAAAAGAACCTCCCCTCCATATTTAAAAAAAAATGCAAACGCAACACTCTCCCTCCTCCCGATAGGGAACGCCTGTGAAACGCGTGCACGAGACAGAGAGAGAGAGCGGGAGCATGTTCAGTTCTTCTCTTCGCTCTGTTTACAAGTTGTTGTCGGCATGTTTACCGTGTCTGTGCGGTTCGTGACTCGTACCAGGGCTAGCATCGCTAATCATAGCTTACATCAACTTGTACTAGCAGTGATTTTAAATGGATTTCTCCAAATAGCATGACAAAATGTACCTTTCCAGTAGAAACTTCGCGTGGGAAGCCCAACCTGTCCCTTTAGCTCATGCCAGCGTGTGAAATAGTCTCCCATAAACACTTTCTTTCTTTATAGTCCTTTCTCTTCTTGTCATACAATTCGTAGACACTTTTTCTCTTGTGACCCTCAGACATTTTGAAAAAAAAAACACAGTGAGAAAGCGAGCTTCAATGAATGGTTGAAACCGTAGCACAACACACATACATGTGAAAGTGCGCATGTGCAGAAAGCGAACCTAGAGGCGAGCACGTACGACGGTTATACATCAACATATAATCAGAATGATTGACATCTGGGATGACCAATAATAGAGGTGATCCACCCGGAAAACGAAAATCTTCCGCTATACCTTTAACTTGTAATTTGAGATCTGAATTTGAGCAAACAAATTTGATCAACCTGAATCTGTTTTATCTGAAATTCTGTAACATGATTTTTTTTTTACGGAATTTGTAAGAATTGAAATATTCATCGAAATTCAGGTTTTGGGAGGTAAATTCAAAACAAATAAATTCAGATACATGGTTTCCAAAGTAAAATAATTTCAAAGGGGTGAATTCAGAGCAAATAATTCTGAATTCAAAGAGGACGCTGGCGTTGTTTGTTCACCGCTTTCTGCTCCGCTTGTGAATTTTAAATTGACTTTTGAATTGCGTTTACATAGTTAGTGATTGCTTGTTTAAGTTCGCTTTGTTTGCTAGACTTAGGTAACTTGACACTTACCTGATACAAACGATAGCATCCCTAGCATTCCCTCCTTGGTCAGTATGTCGTTCAGCTACTCCAGTTGCAACTCTGGCGACTTAAATCTGCAACCACTCCTGGACTAAACATCCCCATCATTAAAGAGCTTGGACTTGTTCGCCGTCCTCGTTACAGTCATAGAGGCTCAGGTCGAAAATTAATCTATCATAACCAGCCGGACTGTCCTGCTACCAACATCCCATCTCTCTGGTCATCCGGTGCACGACTAACGCGTCATCAGAGTGCTGCTGCTTCGGCTGCCATAAACGCTGGAAATATCGCAAGATCTCTGCATTCCAGTTTGGGATCCACGCACTCCCGGCTGCTTACATTTCACAGACTGGACTCCAGTCAGCGCGGAGTGGATTTTAATGTTTTGCGTTCTATACAGAGATTTACACCACAGTCACTGGTCAAATTCAAACTTTTTAACACGCAATCTATCAATAATAAATCCATATTGATTGAAGAACATATCAGGGAAAAGGGACTTGACTTCATGTGTCTGACAGAAATTTGGCACAAACCAGAGGTTTACTCTGCTTTAAATGAAGCCTGTCCTCCCAGCTACAGTTACCTGGAGGCAGCTCGCAGCACTGGCCGTGGTGGTGGCTTGGCTGTCATTCACCGACAGGACCTGGAGTTGTCCCCTATCTCGCTGCCTCCAACATCTTCCTGCTAATGTCTTGCTTTTAAATGTAAGCCCCCCTTTCCCATGACTGTTCTCCTTATCTATCGACCTCCAAAACCAAATCATGCTTTTATATCAGAAATGTCTGATCATCTCACAACGTCTGCAAATACCATAATCCTAGGAGATATAAACATTCATGTCAACACCCCCTCATGTCGTCTAGCTGCTGATTTTCTTCAGCTACTAGACTCCATCAACCTACAACAACATGTTGATGTCCCCACACATTGCAGGGGACACATACTTGATCTGGTATTCTCAAACTCTGCCCCCATCAGCAATCTACAGGTTTACGATCTTGGTGTTTCAGATCACAAGGTCGTGTCAATGGAGCTGCCTCCCCCCCCCACCCACACCAAACCAAAGCGGCAGATCAATTTCCGAAAATGTAAACACATTAATGCAGATGTCCTGGCCCTAGACCTTCAACATCTCTCTTCTGGCTCTACTGATTTCCTCTCCATTTCTGACTCCTTGGACTTCTACAATCAGTCCCTGAGCAATCTCCTGGACCTCCACGCCCCCTTAACATCTAGGTCAGTTTCATTCTCACGCTCTGCACCCTGGTACATCTGCAAGCTGCGAAAAATGAAGGCAGCTGGGCGTGTCCTTGAGCGGCGGCTCAAGGCCTCTGGATTGACTGTCCACAAACAGGCATACAGGGAACATAGGAGGGCATATGCAGAAGCTCTGACGGATGCACGTTCCATGTTTTATTCCAACATCATCCACAATAGCCCCGGTGATTCCAAACAACTATTCTCTTCCATAAATAACCTTCTCAACCCCCCCTCACCCACCTGAGACTACCGCAGAGAGGTGCAACATGCATATCACATTCTTTAAACAAAAAGTTAACACCATCCGCTCTCACCTCTCCTCAACTGTGGTCCTGCCACTCCCAACAGCTGACCCACTAGAGATTGCCCAGCTGTGTGTCTCTGATGTCACACAGGAGGAAGAAGAGGAGATCATCAAAAAAATTAAGCTGTCCACTTGTGCCCTGGGCCCTTTCCCTTCAACCCTGCTGAAGGCAAACATCTCTGCTATCTCTCCGTTTATCACTAAAATCATAAACCACTCACTACAGGCCGGCCATATCCCATCTGCATTATAAACAGCTGTCATCAGACCTCTATTGAAAAAACCCACCCTGGATCCAGAAGTTCTCTCCAACTACAGGCCCATATCCAATCTTCCATTCCTATCAAAGGTTCTGGAAAAAATTGTTGCAGCACAACTTCATGATCACCTCAAATACAATAATCTGTATGAAAAATTTCAGTCTGGTTTCCATCCTGGCCATAGCGCAGAAACAGCCCTGGTCAGAGTCACCAATGACCTCCTGATGGCAGCAGAAACTGGTTCCCCATCACTACTCATCCTCCTGGACCTCACAGATGCTTTTGATACAGTAGATCACAATATCCTTCTCCACCTCCTGCAATACACCATTGGACTCTCAAAAATCGGTCACAACTGGTTCACCTCTTAACTGACCGACAGAACTGAGCATGTCGCCTTGGGCAAAGCCAAATGGGACACCCACAGTGTCACCTGCGGTGTTCCTCAGGGCTCTGTGCTTGGCCCCACCCTCTTTTCCATCCACATGCTCCCCCTCGGCGATATCATTAGCAGACATGGCATAACATTTCATTCCTATGCGGATGACACACAGCTCTACCTTAAGATAGCCCCACCTCTTCTGCTCCCCTGCCAACAACCACACTGACCACCTGCCTGGAGTAGATAGAGGCGTGGCTGAAGCTCAATTTCCTTCAGCTAAACGGCTCCAAAACAGAAGCCATCCTGGTTGGCACATCACATCAGCTCCGCTCTTACACCATCACCAATATCACTTTTTCTGGACAAACCATCTCCCTCTCCACATCTGTTACCAACTGGGTGTTAAAATGGACCCACCACAACTTACCTTTGACACCCACATTAAACACCTTTGTAAGACATCTTTCTACCACCTCAAACTCCGTCCAACACTCACCCTAGCAGATGCAGAGAAGCTCATCCATGCCTTTGTCTCCTTTAGGCTGGACTACTGCAATGCACTCCTCATCGGGATCTCTGGCAAGAGCATTCAGAGGCTTCAATATATACAGAATAGCGCTACCAGGATCATGATGAGGGTGCGTAAGCATGACCACATCACCCCAATTCTGAAATCCCTTCACTGGCTCCCTGTCCCACTCAGAATTGAGTATAAGGTCTCCCTTCTCACTCACCAGTGTATCTACGGAAATGCCCCCCTCTACTTAAGAGAACTCATCACCCCCCAGACCTCCTCACGCACCCGGTCTGCAACCTCGAACATTCTTCAAACCCCCAGAACCAAGCTCTGCAGCATGGGTGATAGGGCCTTCTCATCGACTGCCACCAGGTTGTGGAACGCTCTCCTTGACCATCTGAGGGCTCCACAGAATATAGATGTTTTTTAAAAAAACATTAAAAAAGCTTTCTTTTTAGATTGTTTTTAGACTGTTATTCTTTAGCACTTTGAGATTGTTCAATATAAAGTGCAATACAAATAAAATGTATTATTATTATTATTATTAATAAATACATTCAGATACATTTTTTTCAAAAGAAAATATTTTAAAACTAAGTATTCAGTGGCTGTTAAAATTTCAAATAGTTATGTCTCTTATTTGCTTCCATACTACACTGTTAGATGAAATTTACACCCATGACCAAGAGAATGGCATTTTATGAATCAAAGAAAAGAAAAGATCAAGAAAATATTACATTGTAATCATCGTATGGTTTTTTTCTTATGAGGTTTTGGTTTTCTGTATTTTGTGGGCTTTATGGAATTAAACCCATATTCCTGGATACTCAGCAGTTTTTGTCTTTGACAAATATTGTATCATTAAATACCTATCACAGATGTGTACGGAGAAAGACGAGGAGAAACATTAAATTAAATTATATTCACTAATAATAAAACAATAAACACGAAGACTGGCAGAGAATAACAACAGTGACAGGCATGGGTTTACACGAAACATAAACGAGCATAAATTTACACAAGACGGTGTTGATAACTGACCAAGTACTAAAACTAAGGCAGGGAATAAATACACAAGACTAATGATTGCAAAACATAACACAGGTGAGGACAATGAACAAAGGCATGACTATGACAATGCCTAACTGAGTTTCTCTTATATTTAGATGGAATAATTAAGGTCATTAAACGTAAATATTGTTCAAATATCTCCTCTGGACATCACTTTTGTCCCCTACTGTATGTGTTGCGGTAATTTGCTATGCTGTGAAATTGCATGAATGCTGTGTGTTATCACAAATAAAGGAGTTGTTTGGTTTTCTGTATTTCATCAGGTTTGAGTACAGTGATGATGAGACACATCGAATATCTACAGTGAGGTTTCTGCTGAGGATCTGTGTTACAGCTGTAAATAATGACATCAATACAGGAACAAATTTCATTTCTCAGCTGTCATCTGTGTGCAGTTACAGAACCTTCCCTTATCATGAGAAATATAATGAAGATGTTAAAGATTTTATTAAAAAGAGCCAGAGTGATTTCCTGCTGGGTCTTTACTCACATGTGAAGGACTATGAGAGTCAAACAGGCAGGAGTTTACTTCCAGCATTACAGTCAGTTTATCAGTCACCTGATGTCTGGATCATAAATCTCTCAGAGAGAAAGACCTCCATCCTCCTGGAAGTGCTGAAGCTCCAAACAGAGAAGAAACCAGTAAAGCTGAGAGACTGCACAGATGAAGAGAGTCAAGTGATGAGTTTACTTCACTGTCTGCCATACATCTCACAACTGAGGTACTGTTTTTATTTGATCAATTTTAAAAATGTAACACACATTGCGATATGTTTTAATATTCCTCATGTTACCTTTCAAACAGATTTCAGTATAATGATACAAGCGCTGTGATCAAATGTGTGTTGAAACTCTTCATTAAAGCATCAGAAACTGAGGCACACACAGGAGATCAGATGCTGAAACTGTTGACATCAGTCTGCACATACAGATCTTTTCCTTATGAACAGATTACTTATTATGCTCAGATGGATTTTCTGCTGGATCTTTGCTCACATGTGAAGGACTATGAGAGTCAAACAGGCAGGAGTTTACTTCCAGCATTACAGTCAGTTTATCAGTCACCTGATGTCTGGATCATAAATCTCTCAGAGAGAAAGACCTCCATCCTCCTGGAAGTGCTGAAGCTTCAAACAGAGAAGAAACCAGTAGAGCTGATAGACTGCACAGATGAAGAGAGTCAAGTGATGATTTTACTTCACTGTCTGCCATACATCTCACAACTGAGGTATGAGACGCTACACTGCATACACTTGATTGTCAAAGCGTTTATAAAACATTGTGATTGTGTTTCAAAACTTATTTTATATATAGAGTACTAGCCAGCAGTGATATCTGACAGAAGACAATTGTTGTCTTTGCCCTTTATACAAATATAATTAAAGATGTTTTATAAATTTTGTATGTTTGTTGTGTAGTTTTGCTCTCAGTGTAAACTAAAGTTCGGCTTATAGAAGAGTTTATAAGGCTTATCAAAATTGAAATATGACAGATGAGCAAAGCTTATTGAGTTTATTTCGTTTGTACAGAGAGTCTGGCCACACTCCATTGCAAAGCGTTACTTCCGTTAAGGAGGGTCCTCTGTTGAAGTTTAAAACTATTGGATCTGCCCAGAGTCACTCAGGATCTGCCATAGGCGATCGCTAACATGTGGTTGTGACGTATATCATGCGCCAAAACCGGCCCAAAACCACAAGTCCGAATACTCAGACCAATTACTGAACTACAACTCAAACTGACGCACAACCGCAACGTCATCGTTCTTAGCCACCCTCCTCTGTTCGCGGATTGGACCTGCAGATTTTTGCAGGAGAAAACTAAACTCTACACAGCAGTCCCAGACATAGGCTGAATCCAAAATCACATACTTACGGAGTAGGTACTGAATTTCACTGAGTACCTACTTAACGAGCGCTAAGACAGTACATACATTTGCGTTAATATGGACAGCATCCGCCATGTTGACCCGTAACGTGACCCATAACGTAATAGACTTGTTCGAGTTCATGCGGGGAACCACAAGAAACGACAGTAGGATGACATCACAATACCGCGAGAGCGACTCGAAATCAGAATTCTCTGTATGATTTGTGGAATCGCTCTCGCGGTACTTTGATGTCATCCACCTGTTGGTTCTTGCAGCGGTATATGAACTCGAACAAGCCTAATAACAGGCATGAACACGTATGCATTTGGATGAGGGACAGGTGCACTAACACCTGGGCTGCGTTCAGTTCCGACAAAACGGTGCACAACGTTTATTAAACAGAAACGGTGATGTGTTGAATACCCTGTTGTGATGACGCAAGAGTTGCAACTAGTAAAGCAATTATGCTCTTTTATTTACTTAAAACAACAGGAAACATGAATAAAAAATGAATGAATAAAACCATCACAATAAATGAAAACCCCCAAGCTGTCCATCGTTTTTCAGACAAACACATTTTCGGATATTTTAGAAAATGTTTTAGATCTTTCAGTTAATTAAATGTGAAGTTATGGGGTCCACGACCTTCAAGTCCAAAAAAAGTGCGTCCATCCTTCACAAAATAAATCCAAACGGCTCCAGGATGATTAACAAATGCCTTCTCAGGGTAGTCCGCGCAGTGTTGTTGTAGAAATATCCATATTTAAAACTTTATAAACTAAAATAACTACCGTCCGGTGTTTGTCTGAAAAACGATGGACATATGCAACTCGGACAGCTTGGGGGTGAGTAAATCATGGGTTTAATATCATTTTGGCCGAACTATCCCTTTAAGTACACGTGCCTATGAATCTTGCGTGAAATAGTCAAAAATCCCGTTAATTCTCGCCTACCCTTTTACGTATACTGAGGTTTCAGACATACTATACGTTCGCCTACTGCTTTTTGCCTACTATATAGTATGGCAGTATGCGGTTTCGGATTCAGCCCCAGACGTAATACTGAAGCGAAATGAAAATTAAGCGTAAGCACGTAGGAGGGCGGAGCCAGGCTACATGAAAAAGAGATTTAATGAATCAAAGAGAAGAGAGGATCAACAAAATATTACGTTCTAGTCACTGTATTGTTTTTTTCTTATCAGCCTTTTGATATATTTTTAGTTTTTTAGAAATAACTTGGACTGATACAGTACTCTGTAGTTTGCCTCTTTTGACAAATATGTATTTAAATTAAACACCTAAGCCAAGTTGGTATTTTTTTTATAATTTATACCAAACTTTTATATTTGGATAGTTAAATCAATCTTGTAAGTCATTAAGTGTAAATGATCTGCAAATATCTCCTCTGGACAACACTTTTGTCCCCTACTGTATGTGTTGCTGTTATTTGCTATACTGTATAATTGCATGCATGTTGTGTTTTATTACAAATAATGGAGTTGTTTGGTTTTCTGTATTTCATCAGGTTTTACGGCAGTTATGATGAGACACAACGAATGTCTACAGTGAAGTTTCTGCTGAGGATCTGTGATACAGCTGTAAAAAATGACAACAATACAGGAACAAATTTCATTACTCAGCTGTCATCTGTGTGCAGTTACGAAACCTTCCCTTATAATAGGAAATGTTATGATGATAAAAACCAGAGTGATTTCCTGCTGGATCTTTACTCGGATGTAAAGGACGTTGAGAGTCAACCAGGCAGGAGTTTACTTCCAGTATTACACTCAGTTTATAAACAGTCATCACCTGATGTCTGGATCATAAATCTCTCAGAGAGAAAGACCTCCATCCTCCTGGAAGTGCTGAAGCTCCAAACAGAGAAGAAACCAGTAAAGCTGAGAGACTGGACAGATGAAGAGAGTCAAGTGATGAGTTTACTTCACTGTCTGCCATACATCTCACAACTGAGGTATGAGACGCTACACTGCATACACTTGATGCTCAAAACCATTATAAGACATTATAAATATGTTTTAAAGTGAATGTTACATATAGAGTACTAGCCAGCAGTGATATCTGACAGAAGACAATTGGTGTCTTTGCCATTTATACAAATATAAGTAAAGATGTTTTTAAAATGTTGTATGTTTGTTGTGTAGTTTTTCTCTCAGTGTTAACAAAAGCTCAGCTTAGAAGAGTTTATAAGGCTTATCAAAATTTAAATATGACAGATGAGCAAAGCTTATTGAGTCAATGCCCATGAGAATGGCATTTTGTCAAAGAGAAGAGAGGATCAACAAAATATTACATTCTAGTCACTGTATGGTTTATTTCTTATCAGTTTTTTTACACTCTAAAAATGATGTGTTAATTTTTTACACATAGTTTGTGTCATGCCATTTAGCACATTTATGTGTTATTTCGTGTTAAAATACATGAAAGGGACAACACAAGTTGTGTTAAAAATAACATAAAATGTGTTGTTTCAATAATAACACAAAGATGTGTTAGTTAGGGACAACACATTTAATGTGATGTCCCTAAACTAACACAGAATGTGTTGTTTTTAACACATCTGTTTTTAGAGTGTATATTTTTAGCTTTTTAGAAATAACTTCGACTGATACAGTACTCTGTAGTTTGCCTCTTTTGCCAAATATTTATTTAAATTAAATACCTAAGCCAAGTTGGTTGTTTTTTATAATTTATACCAAACTTTAATATTTGGATAGTTAAATCAAACCTGTAAGGTCATTAAGTGTAAATATTGTGCAAATATCTCTTCTGGACATCACTTTTGTCCCCTACTGTATGTGTTGCTGTTATTTGCTATGCTGTATAATTGCATGAATGCTGTGTGTTATTACAAATAAAGGAGTTGTTTGGTTTTCTGTATTTCAACAGGTTTTACTACAGTGATGATGAGACACAACGAATGTCTAAAGTGAGGTTTCTGATGAGGATCTGTGTTACAGCTGTAAATAATGACATCAATACAGGAACAAATTTCATTACTCAGCTGTCATCTGTGTGCAGTTACGAAACCTTCCCTTATCATGAGAGGTATTATGAAGATAAACTAAAACAGAGTGATTTCTTGCTGGATCTTTACTGTCATGTGAAGGACTATGAGAGTCAAACAGGCGGGAGTTTACTTCCAGCATTACAGTCAGTTTATCAGTCACCTGATGTCTGGATCATAAATCTCTCAGAGAGAAAGACCTCCATCCTCCTGGAAGTGCTGAAGCTCCAAACAGAGAAGAAACCAGTAAAGCTGAGAGACTGGACAGATGAAGAGAGTCAAGTGATGAGTTTACTTCACTGTCTGCCATACATCTCACAACTGAGGTATGAGACGCTACACTGCATATACTTGATGCTCAAAACTATTATAAGACATTATAAATATGTTTTAAAATTTATTTTATAAGTAGTAGCCAGCAGTGATATCTGATAGAGATCAATTGATGTCTTTGAAAAGTTTTATATGTGTTATGTGTAGTTGTGCTTGGAGTGTAAACTGAAGCTCACCTTTGGGTTTGGGATGAATTTAAATGGCTTACCAAAATGTACATAGTACACATCATGAAAGCTTTATAAGCAATGCCCATGATTTTAAGCTTAAAACCTGGGGAAAAAATGGGAAATAAATGATTTTAAAGAAAAATATTAGGCTGTCCTCTGTGTTCTGGCTGCATTATTTGTGTTCCCTTCAAAAATTGCTCTTTAGAAAGTTGATTGTCCCCCCACTGTTAGATGAAATTTATGCCCATGCCCAAGAGAAAGGCATTTTATGAATCAAAGCAAGAGAGGATCAACAAAATATTACATTGAAGTCATCGACATCGTATGTTTTTTTCCTATGAGCTTTTGGTTTTCTGTATTTTTGGGGCTTTATGGAATTAAACCCATATTCCCGGATACTCTGCCGTTTGTGTCTTTTTCCAAATATTGTATCATTTAAATACCTGTCACAGATGTGTACGGAGAAAGACGAGGAGAAACATTAAATTAAATTATATTCACTAATAATAAAACAATAAACAAGAAGACTGGCAGAGAATAACAACAATGACAGGCATGGGTTCACACAAAACCTAAACAGGCAAGCATTTACACAAGACAGTGACGATCACATACTAAAACTAAGGCAGGAAATAAATACACAAGACTGATGATTACAAACAAAGACACAAGTGAGCATGATGAACACATGGGGCAGGACTATTACAATAACTAAGCTGAGTTTCTTTTATATTTGGACAGTTAAATCAAACTTGCAAGGTCATTAAATGTAAATGTTGTGCAAACATCACTTTTGTCCCCTACTGTATGTGTTGTTGTTATTTCCTATACTGTATAATTGCATGCATGTTGTGTGTTATCACAAATAAAGGAGTTGTTTGGTTCTCTGTATTTCATCAGGTTTGAGAACAGTGATGATGAGACACAACGAATGTCTGCAGTGAGGTTTCTGCTGAGGATCTGTGTTACAGCTGTAAATAATGACATCAATACAGAGACAAATTTCATTACTCAGCTGTCATCTGTGTGCAGTTACAAAACCTTGCCTTATTATGAGAACTATCAGTCATTAATAGACTGGAGTGATTTCCTGCTGGGTCTTTACTCACATGTGAAGGACTATGAGAGTCAAACAGGCAGGAGTTTACTTCCAGCATTACAGTCAGTTTATCAGTCACCTGATGTCTGGATCATAAATCTCTCAGAGAGAAAGACCTCCATCCTCCTGGAAGTGTTGAAGCTCCAAACAGAGAAGAAACCAGTAAAGCTGAGAGACTGCACAGATGATGAGAGTCAAGTGATGAGTTTACTTCACTGTCTGCCATACATCTCACAACTGAGGTATGAGACGCTAAACTGCATTCACTCTCAGAAAAGTAAGTACATAATTGTACCTTTAGGGTACAATGGCTTGTCACTTGGGCTGTACCCTTAAGGGTACAGTTTTTGTACCCTTAGCAGAGGGTACAAAATTGTACCCTTGTGATTTGTACCTTAAGGGACCAGTTTTGTACCTCTGGTGACAATTTTGTACCTTTATTTAACAGTACAAATATGGACCCTTAAAAAGGGTACAAAATTGGCTTTGACAGGTTACTCTCATTGATTATGGTTTTAAAACTTATACATATATCTCAATCTAAGTACTGTAAACTTTGAATTATAGGTGCATATGACTCAATATATTTGTGTTGGTTTAGCCAATTATTTAGAGTAAAGGTAAATTTTAAACATTAGTATAAAAAAAACGATAACAGAAAAAGATAAAAGACACAGTGAGTTTATTGAACATTTATTTTACAAAAGGTTTAGATATAAAACGGAGTGTGCCTTTTAGTCCAAATTCACAACATTTAAAAACTAATATTACTTATACACTTTCCTTATGAAATATATCAACCATTCCTTTATGACTTTAACAGACTGTCCAAGCAGGAATATTTTAAAACAAAATCAGTGTGCTGTTCCTTAAACCAAACAACATTTAAACAGGGCCACATCTGTCCTTGCCAAGCAGTGAGAAAACGCACAAATATAAATTTTTAAACTGATAAAACTGTGGTGTACTCACAGCATAATGAGTAAATGAATAGGTCCATATGGAGTAACATTTCTTTAGTTTTTCTTGTGTTAATGACGGGTGGTAGACGATAGTCAGTCAGCCTCTTTAATGGTAAAGATCGAAAACTGCTCTGGGCACGTTCATACTTATCTGTGAGAAAACACAAAAATATGAATACATTTTCCACTGACAGAACTGTGGTATACTCACAACATAAATAAATGTGGTACCTTTAAAGTTTTTGCGTGTGAATGATGGATGATCGAGAACAGTCAGCCACCCTTAATGGTAAAGATCCAAACTTGTGCTGGAAACTTTTGTGCTAAACTGTGAGAAAACACACATAAACATGAATTAATGTTCCACTAACAGAACTGTGGTGTACTCACATAACATAATAAATGAACAAACATGGTAACGTTACCTTTAAAAGGTCTTGAATGACTGTTTGGTTGAGAGCAGACAGACAGACAGACAGTCAGTTAACGTTAGTCCTTACTGAGAGAGAAACACATAAATATTAATTATTTTTCACCTACAGAACTGTGGCGTACTCACACAACATAAAAAAATAAATTAATAAATGTGGTAACGTTACCTTTAAAAGGTTTCTGGGTAAATGACTGTTTGGTGGCGAGTAGACAGTCAGTCAATCTCCCCCCTCACTGAGAGAGATTCAAACTTGCGCAGGAAACGTTTGCGCTAAACTGTCAGAAAACACACATAAATATGAAATTAATTTTCCACTTACAGAACTGTGGTGTACTCACTTAACTCTTTCACCGCCAGCGTTTTAAAAAAAAAGTTGCCAGCCAGCGCCAGCCTTTTTCATGATTTTCACCAAAGTTTAATGCCTTCCAGAAAATGTTCTTCTTTAAATATATAAACATACAATATACCAAATGAAAGACCAGACCCTCTGCTTTTAAACAAAAAAAACGTTTCATCCTACCTTCAGTGGTTCTTTTGTAATCAGCTTTTGAATATGGGTAGGTTTCTGCATAAACACCACATTTTGAGCAAAAAGCTGAGATAATTCAATTTTTGTGACGGACTTTTCATAGAGATCCCATTCAGAGCGATCTTTTAAAAACAGACACGGACATGCAGCCGCTTGCCATAGGGCAATACTTCCGGGTTTAAAAAGTTGCGGTAAAATAATAGCGGTATTGCGGAAAGACGGAAAAACTCGTCATTGGCGGGGAAGCATTTTCTCTTAATTGACGAGATATCTCGTCAATGGCGGCGAAAGAGTTAACATAATACATTAATAAATGTGGTAATGTTACCTTAAAAAGGTCTTGAATGACTTTGGTTTAGAACAGACAGACAGACAGTCAGTAAACGTTAGTCCTTACTGAGAGAGAAAACACATATATATTATTCATTTTACACTTAATGTTACAGAACTGTGGTGTACTCACACAACACATTAAATGATTGAATAAACGTGGTAACATTACCTTTAAAAGGTCTTGAATGACTGTTTGGTTGAGAACAAACAGACAGACAGACAGACAGACAGACAGTCAGTTAATGTTAGTCCTTACTAAGAGAAAAACACACATATAAATTAATTTTCCACTTACAGAAATGTGGTATACTCACTTAACATAATAAATACATTAATAAATGTGGTAATGTTACCTTTAAAAGGTCTTGAATGACTTTGGTTGAGAACAGACAGAAAGACAGACAGACAGTCAGTTAACGTTAGTCCTTACTGAGAGAGAAAACACATAATATAATAGACAGTCAGTCAGTCAGTCAATCTCCCCCCTGACTGAGAGATTCAAACTTGTGCAGGAAACATTTGTGCTAAACTGTGAGAAAACACACAAATATAAATTAATTTTCCACTAACATAACTGTGGTGTACTCAAACTACATAAAAATACATTAATAAATGTGGTAACGTTACCTTTAAAAGGTTTTTGGGTAAATGACTGTTTGGTAGAGAGTAACGTTAGACAGTCTGTCGGTTAATCTCCCCCCTGACTGACTGACTGAGAAAGATTCAAATTTGCGCTGAAAACGTTTGTGCTAAATTGTGAGAAAACACACATAAATATAAATTAATTTTCCACTTACAGAACTGTGGTGTACTCAAACTACATAATAAATAAATTAATAAATGTGGTAACGTTACCTTAAAAAGGTTTCAGGGTAAATGACTGTTTGGTGGCGTTTAACGTTAGACAGTCTGTCAGTTAAACTCCCCCCTGACTGACTGAGAGAGATTCAAACTAAACTGTAAGAAAACACACATAAATATGAATTATAACTGTGGTATACTTAATGCACATTTACCTGCTCATAAAAACGAGTCTGAGGCAATAGTGCTGTGTCAATGTCGCCTTGTCACGTCGTATACAACTTTACACAAATTACCTTAACCGAATCAGTATTAAAATGAAGAGTCACGACAAACAACACATTTTTTAAGTTTAAAAATGCTTTAAAGACAATGAAGAAGTTTCCAGTGCTTGCCTGTTAATGCTCTTCATGTCTGTGTCATGTCGTCCTCCTGTTGTGCTGCTTTGTGAAACTCAACTCCGACCGTGAGAGGTGGGGGGATGGGCGCGTGTCAAAATAAAAGCGTTTCTTATGGTGTGTGTGTGTGTGTGTGTGTGTGTGTGTGTGTGTGTGTGTGTGTGTGTGTGTGTGAGGGATTTAGTTATTCAGTATTTATTCAGTTTAAGTAATGGTTAAACAATTGCCGTTTTTGAGTTCATAGCACAGTTTTTATGAATTGAAATAAACTTTTTTTCATTAAAATTTAAAATTAAACACACTGTCAATGAACAGAAGAAAACTAACACTACTTCAAGACCCATGTGCCCAACTAAAGGAAACAAAAATTGACACAATGGTTACTTACTTTATTGACAAGATTTACAGCAGTTGTCTAGAACAACAAATAAAAAAAATGGCAAGAGGCTGTCTCTTAACATTGTACCTTATCCTTTAAAATAAATGGTGCATATATGTACCTTTTAATGCTTGGGAACAAATATGTACCTTTTTTGACCCTCAAAAAGGTGCATACATGTACCTTGAGGTCCAATAATGAGCCCTATGGGGTACACTGTTAGATGTCGCTGTAGATTTAGCAGTACATTACTGTAAAAATCCACAGTACTATACTGTATGTGTACATTACAGTACAGTACTGCAGTTCATAATGCATTCTGGGTAAATTTGTTTGAGCGGGAAAATTTTACAGTATATTTTGGTCTTGATGTAACCTTGCTGTAGCCATTGCTGTAATGTGCCAGGTGTACTTGCAATAATCAGAGAAAGTGCGCCAACGTCAAATCACACAGAGGGAGAGAGAGCACAACTCCTGGCTGCAGCTGAAGGAGGACGATTGATTTCTGGCAGTTCGGTAAGTTTGAAATATTTCTGTTTCATGAAAACTTAATTTTTAGTTTAAGAATGTTGTCAATAGTTTGTCACAATATTGTTTTAAACGTGCAATGAGAGAGAAAAACGGTCGCCAACAAAGTTTCAATCTCCCTCAGAAAGTAAGCTTACACACAGATGTCTACCGCTGCTTTAACTCGCTTTACACCTTTATTAATGAATATATGGTTGTTTTAACTAAATTATGAGGGTTTTGGTGAGTTTATATTGTGTTGAAAGTGTGGTGACAATGAATATTTTTAACGAAATGGACAAAGACAACCCGCCAGCGCGGTCTTGCGGTCCCAGCATAATGGTCGTTTATCTCGGCGTTTCATCCGTTCAGTTAGCGTCAGAGAAAAGTATTAAGTTTGACTGTTTGGCAAGGCTGACTCGTGGTGGTTGTAAACAGTCAGGACTTGACACGCCGTACACAGCATACTGTAGTACCGAACTCCTCCACAGAAGTAAAAACAAGAAACCTCATATTTAACTGGATACATACATCGAACTCATCGCAGCTTTAACTTCGACCAAATATCATTCAGACCTGGGCTCATCTTAATATCAGATGAACGTAAGGGATTGCCGCGCTTATTGTTGTTGTTATTATATTAACGTTACGGTATATCAGCAAAAGCAGAGAATATCTTCTCTAAAGCGTTTTACACGTCCAGTAAGTTGTCCAATACATTTTTATGGCATATTGTTTCCACCACTTCAGATGCATTACATGCAGTATATAAGTTTCCAAAACACATCAAATCAATGCACGAAAAGAGAATGGGCTCCGCATTTACGTACCTTTGTCTTCTCGTCTCTGTCATCTGATCCTTCATCTCTGGATGTAAAATAGTCCATTATAACATCGTGTAGGAAACTGGCATCACCAGGATTGCTCAGATTTAGGCGATCATGTTTATCTTTAAAGTGAGCAGCTAGCTACTAACTTAAAAAACTTTGCGTGAAATAGCGTGTTACACCGCAGCCGGTCCGGGTTAAACATTAGGGGAAGTCTTTTTACCTTGTCACTATAAATAGCTATTTTCTGCACTAAACGAGACATTTTCAGATATTTTCTGTAGACAAGATGTTATAGAATAATAATAAAAAAAAGACTTATTTAGATATTTATATATAATATATAATTTAACAACTAATATATATATATTTGTTTTACAACTGACTAAACACTTACAGAAAGGTTTGATTTGTTAGCATAACATGATATTAGATTTAAACACTTAATACATTTTTAAATCAATCACTTTGTCTCTGCACAATGAACATTATCAAATATTATTAATGTTGTATAATATATTGTTCATTGTTAGTTCATATTAGCTAAGGCATTACCAAATGTTAAGGAATAAACTATTGTAGTAAAGTATTACTAAATTTTCTTTTTCCATTTCCTTTACAATGTCTACTTATTTCTATGGCTAACAGATTTTGTAACATTTGTATTTTTTACAGTCTTACCATTGCTTGTAAGCTGGATTGGGTAAGATGGATCATCTTTAAAGGCACCAGGCAAGTACATGATGTACAGTTACAAGTCATGTATTTTTTCGACTGCAATATTAAATGCTTTCACGTCACATGTAAAAGTACACAGGAATGTGCTGATCACTTTTTATTTGTAGTTTACATGAGTGTCCTTGCACTTTTCAGGAGTTAAGGCAGATGTGGAGGCACAACGGGTGACACCAGACACACCCAAGCACATTATGTTCGGTAAGTTTGTACTTTACCACTACAGCTTCTTTAAATACCCATGTATACACTCATTCACAATTCCCACACACAACACTGTAACACGACCATACACAACATGTACACAATTGTCTTAGTTTGCCATGTAGAAATATACAAACAGAAATATTCAGACTTTGGTTATAAGAAATTTAATAATTGTATTTATTTAGCGAGGTGTCCCTGGACTTTATTGACAAAAGATTTTGTTTTCAGAATAAAAAGTTGAGTCCAAATCAGTAACAATTGTACTTTCTGTTCAGGACATTCAATCATGACATGATCCAGGTGGATGCTGTCCATTGAGGAAAGAGTTTGTTCAGCGGTAAGTGAATCTTCTGTATTTTAATGTAATTAGGTGTGGAACAGTAGAATAAGAGCAAAAGGTTTCAGAATAGGAGTAAATTCAAGGCTGAGTTTAATTTTTTAAGAATCTTTTTCTATCTTATATTTGTTGACTTAATGTTTATGATATTTCTAACAGGTTTCTGGATAGAATTAATTCCAAAGATGGGAAAAAGTGCACATCCAGACAAGGAGCAAGCAAATAGACAAGGAACTTGGTGCAGAGAAAAGCTGTGGCCATTAACCCCCATGTGAACAGCTTCATGCAGTCCCTGATTGAGTTCGAATGGACGACTTCAAAGTAAAGGCCACTGTGGTCTGTCTGCCACAGTTTAATGCATTTATTTTTAGTGTTAAATGAAATTCAAGTAGAATATTTAAAACTATGGGCCAGTGTTCTTTTTACCACAGTGAAATGTTACCTTTTAGTCGATGATGGACTTTAAACTGAAAACCTCAAACTATGGACCAGTGTTCTATTTGCCAGAGTTAAATATGTTACAGCAGGGGTCTCCAAACTTGTTTATACTTGTTGATTTTATTTTATTTAACTTGTTTATATGTTTATTATTGTTTAAAATCTTGTTTTAAATATGTTTTGTTTCAATTAAATGTTTTTTTTAAATAAAATTTTGATACATACATTGCTTGGATTGCCTTTTAATTCATTATGTTTTAATGTAGCATTTTTACCATATTAAGAACTATAGATTTAAACCTAAATATCTAGCTATTATATATAATATTATTGTATTAACTGTAATAAGTAATAAATAGTATTTATGGGTCAATATAGACATTACAGTAAATTACTACTGTAATAAAATATTGTAAAATTACAGTACAGTACTGCTTTGTAACTATACAGTACTAGTCTGTGTACTGTAAAATGGTATTACAGTACAGTACTGTAAAACCAAAATACAGTAACTTACTGGCAACCGTGCTGCCAGTACCGTACTGTAAAAATACAGGGAAATCGTTAACAGTGTACTTTTGTGTAGATTGTACCTTGGGGGACAGAAATGGACCCCTACTGTACCCCTATTTCTGACAGTGTACAATTGAAGCTCAAAACAATTATAAGACATTATAAATATGTTTTAAAATGAATGTTACATATAGAGTACTAGCCAGCAGTGATATCTGACAGAGATCAATTGATGTATTTGAAAAGTTTTATATGTCTCATGTGTAGTTGTGCTTGGAGTGTAAACTGAAGCTCACCTTTGGCTTTGGGATGAATTTAAATGGCTTACCAAAATGTACATAGTACACATCATGAAAGCTTTATAGGCAATGCCCATGATTTTAAGCTTAAAACCTGGGGAAATAATGATTTTAAAGAAAAAAATTAGGCTGTCCTCTGTGTACATTTATCCTTACAAGTACAATTCTGGCTGCATTATTTGTGTCCCCTTCAAAAATTGCTCTTTAGAAATTTGATTCTCCCCCCACTGTTAGATGAAATTTACGCCATTGCATTTTATGAATCAAAGCAAGAGAGGATCAACAAAATATTACATTGAAGTCATCGACATTGTATGTTTTTTTCCTATGAGCTTTTGGTTTTCTGTATTTTGTGAGCTTTATGGAATTAAACCCATATTCCCGGATACTTCTGCAGTTTGTGTCTTTTGCCAAATATTGTATCATTAAAAACCTGTCACAGATGTGTACGGAGAAAGACGAGGAGAAACATTAAATTAAATTATATTCACTAATAATAAAACAATAAACAAGAAGACTGGCAGAGAATAACAACAATGACAGGCATGGGTTCACACAAAACGTCTCGGTTACGGATGTAACCCTCGTTCCCTGAAGGAGGGAACGGAGACGTCACGTCGTGACCGACGAATTGGGAACTCGCTTAGAGGACCAATCTGCTTCGAATACTACTAAAACGCCAATGAACTTGGCATTGAGATATTTGCATAATGCTGGCGCCGCCCCGCCAGGTGCGTATATAAGCAGCAGGTGCAAATAGGGAAATTAGCTTCTTTTTCGCTGAGAAAGCCGGAAAGTGTGACCGGCCGTAACAGCAGGTGGCAGCACCTGTGGCGACGGGACGTGACGTCTCCGTTCCCTCCTTCAGGGAACGAGGGTTACATCCGTAACCGAGACGTTCCCTTTCAGTCGGTCACTACGACGTCACGTCGTGACCGACGAATTGGGAATCCCTACCAAAACGCCACTAGGGGCTGACCTCTTCCAGTGACTGCGTAAAAGCCCTCCGGTTCCATTTAAGGAGGAGGAGATAGGTTTTAAGGCAGAAGGCCGGGCACTAGATGTTCCTTTAACCCCACAGAAGTGCCAGCGACTGGGAAGCGCCCTACCTGAGCGGGATAGGAACGCTGCGGAAGCCACCACCCGTCTTAAGGGCTAATGGTGGGCGAAAGTCAACCGTAGTTGAAGAATAAAGACAGCCGTGGCTGTGTAAGCAAAGCAGTGCTCTGCTAAGGGAAACGTGGGCTGGTAGGATTAACCCCACGGAAAAATACTCACAAAGGAACCCGGTGGGACACAATGTGGAGCCCGAGCCAGACACGTAGGTTCGCGAGGATACAGCTAGTGAAAGGCTGACAGCCAATGCTCCGCAACAAAGGCTGCCAAGGCAGCGGAGGAAGAGCAATTCAAACCATTACGCATCTTTGCTCTGAAGGCCTTCCATACTGACACAGTTATGAAGCATCAGTTGGAGGCTGCAAGCCGACGTGCGAGTCTGCTCTCCGTGCCCTCCCTGGTGAGGAAAGAACACGAGAGGATACAGGCTCGATACGAACACTGTAAAATCTAATGAACGTATTAGGTGTCGCCCAACCAGCAGCTCTACAGATGTCTGTTAGCGAGGAACCACGAGCTAGAGCCCAAGATGAGGCAACGCTCCGTGTGGAGTGCACTCTCAAATTAAAGGGGCAAGGAATACCCTGAAGATTATAAGCCAGGGCGATAGTATCAACTATCCAATGAGACATCCTTTGCTTAGTGACAGCTTTCCCTTTCTGCTGGCCACCATAACAAACAAAGAGCTGGTCTGAGGTCCTGAGGCTTTGCGTGCGATCCACGTAGAGTCGCAGTGCGCGTACGGGGCACAACAAAGCCATGGTTGGGTCTGCGTCCTCCGGAGGCAGCGCTTGCAAGCTCACCACCTGGTCTCTGAAAGGAGTGGTGGGAACTTTGGGCACGTAGCCTGGTCTGGGCCTCAATGTTACGCTTGAGGCAGCAGGACCAAACTGAAGGCACGAGTCGTCAACAGAGAATGCATGTAAATCCCCTACTCTCTTCACTGAGGCCAATGCTAGCAGGGTCAGAGCTTTCATTGATAAAAGCTTCAGACTCGCAGACTGCAAAGGCTCGAACGGGGGGGCCTGAAGGGCTTTCAGCACCATGGACAGGTCCCAGGGAGGAATAGAAGGAGGGCGCGAGGGGTTTAGCCTACGAGCGCCTCTTAAAAATCTAATAACCAAATCATGCTGGCCAACTGTTCTGCCGTTGATAAGTGAGTGATGAGCAGAAATAGCAGCGATATCAACTTTAATGGTGGAGGGTGACAGCCTACCGTCTAACCTATGTTGAAGATATAAAAGCACGATGTTAATAGGGCATTCTCTGGGGTCCTCGCGTTGCGAAGAGCACCAGGTGACGTAAAGGTTCCATTTAAACGCGTAAGCCCGTCTTGTGGACGGAGCTCGAGCCGCGTCGATTGTGTTAGATACCGTTTGCGGTAAATCACCTAAACCTTGCGCGCGCTCAACGACCACACATGGAGATCCCACAGGTCGGGGCGCGGGTGCCATAATGTGCCCCCTCCTTGAGAAAGAAGGTCCTTCCTCAGGGGAATCCGCCAGGGAGGGGCTGTCGCGAGGAGCATTAACTCTGGAAACCAATTCTTGCTCGTCCAATATGGGGCGATCAGTAAAAGGCTCTCCTCGTCCTGCCTGACTTTGCACAGTGTCTGCGCGATTAAGCTCACTGGGGGGAATGCGTATTTGCGCATCCCCCGAGGCCAGCTGTTTGCCAATGCGTCCACGCCGAGGCTGCCCTCGGTTAGTGAATAAAACAGGCGACAGTGGGTATCGTCCGGCGACGCAAACAGGTCTATCTGCGCACGACCGAACTTCTTCCAAATTAGCTGGACCGTCTGGGGGTGGAGTCGCCATTCGCCGGGGCGCGCAGCTCGAGAAAGCGCGTCCGCCGCTGTATTGAGCGAGCCCGGAATGTGAATGGCACGAAGGGACCTCAGATGCTTCTGACTCCAAAGGAGGAGATGACGAGCGAGATGCGACAGGTGACGGGAGCGCAAACCGCCTTGACGGTTGATATACGCAACGGTCGCAGTGTTGTCGGTGCGTACTAGTACATCCTTCCCTCGCAGCTCCGTAGCGAAGCGTACAAGTCCCAGATATACTGCCCACAACTCTCGGCAATTGATGTGCCAATGCAACTGGGGTGCTGTCCACACCCCTGAAGCTGTAAGCTCGTCGTACGTGGCACCCCAGCCCGTGTCGGACGCATCTGTGTGTACAACAGCATGCTGAGCGATCTGTCTCATGGACACACCGGACCTGAGAAACGCGGGGTCCGACCACGGGGGGAATGTTAGGCGACACGCAGGTGTAATGGTTACACGATGGATGCCGGCGCGCCACGCTCTCCTCGGGACTCGATCGTGAAGCCAACGCTGAAGCGGTCTCATATGGAGCAGTCCGAGCGGTGTCACGGCCGCTGCTGCTGCCATATGCCCCAGGACCTTTTGAAATTGTTTCAGCGGGACCGCATTCTTCCCTCGGAATGAACCGAGGCAAGTCAGAATTGACTGGACGCGCTCTTCTGTCAAACGCGCCGATACATCGATCGAGTCCATCCCGGGAAAAGAGATCCTCTGCGTGGGGCAGAGTCTGCTCTTTTCCCAGTTGACCCGAAGACCCAAACGGGCGAGATGCCGAAGCGTTAAATCTCTGTGCTCGCACAGCGTCCGTCGAGAATGCGCTATTATAAGCCAATCGTCGAGGTAAGCCAATATGCGAACGCCGCTCTCTCTGAGGGGTTTTAACGCCGCCTCCACTACTTTCGTGAACACACGGGGAGAGAGGGATAGCCCGAACGGTAAAACTTTGTACTGGTATGCCCGTCCCTCGAATGCAAACCGGAGAAACGGTCTGTGACGAGGGATAATGGACACATGAAAGTACGCGTCTTTCAGGTCTATTGCCGCAAACCAATCTTGGGGGCGAATTGAATTGAATATTTGCTTCGGTGTTATCATCCTGAAAGACCTCTTCTGCAGAGATTTGTTCAGAACGCGCAAATCCAAGATCGGTCGCAACCCACCGCCTTTTTTGGGTACTATAAAATACGGGCTGTAGAAGCCCGACCTCATCTCGGTTGGAGGGACCGGCTCGATCGCGTCCTTCGCCAGCAGGACTTCGACCTCTGCACGCAGTACGTGTGCATCGGACGCTTTCACCGTGGTGAAACGAATGCCCGAGAATTTGGGTGTGTGCCGGATGAATTGAATTTCGTAACCGAGGCGAACAGTGCGTAAAACCCAACGAGACGGGCTGGGAAGCTGAAGCCACGCCCCCAGGGACCGTACGAGGGGAATTAACGGCACTGTCGGGGTACCCGCGGTGGGGCGGCTGAGCGGGACAGGTGGTACTGCCGGTACGTCTGCTGGGACAGCATAAGTATCTACAGTATGTGTGTGTGTGACACTGACCTGAGCCCGCTGAGGGTGACGGTCGTCTGGTCTCCTCAGCGGAGAGCACAGACTCCGAGGAGGGTGCTGGTGGTCCCGTCTCCTCAGCGGAGAGCTGGAACTCCTCAGAACACCCGCTGGCGATAGAGGAGAGGGAGGAAGAGCATGTAAATGCCCGCTCACATCTCTCTCGATCCTCTGGAGACCTGGAGAAGGAATAGGAATGCACTCTTTTTGTGGTTTTGTGGGTGCCGGCTGAGAAGCCGGCGGAACAGAAACAAAACGAAACCAAAGATTCTCCACCCGGCCCTCTACCGGTGGAGGGAGCGATGCCATCACCGTCTCCCGTAGAGTGATCCCATCCAAATCCAGGTCGCCCGTTGGCGGCGGGGTGGGCTGTCGACGGCTGTTCCCCCTCCGTGGCCTGGAAGATGTTCTAGTGGGGGGGGCGGAGGCAGCCGCCGCAGGGCGCCCTCGGCGAGGAGCAGACGGGCCCGCCGGCGCTGGAGGGCGAGATGCAGGTCGCTTGCGCCGGGGCATGATCTGAGCGATCGCCTCTGTCTGCTTCTGGGCGGCGGAGAACTGCTGGGCGAAGGACTCCACCGACTCACCGAAAAGGCCAGCCTGGGACACTGGAGCGTCCAAGAACTTGTTCTTCTCCGCATCCGACATGTCCGCCAGACATAGCCATAAGTGGCGTTCCTGGACCACCATCGTGGACATGGCACGACCAATTGCCTGCGCTGTCACCTTCGTAGCGCGAAGAGCCAGATCAGTGGCAGCCCGGAGCTCCGAAAGGACAGGCGAGTCGTGGCCTCCCTCGTGCAGATCCCTCAAGGCCTTCGCTTGGTGAACCTGCAGCAACGCCATAGCGTGCAGGGCTGAAGCCGCCTCTCCACATGCCTGGTGGGCAGCGCCCGTTAAACCGGAGGACTGTCTGCAGGCACGAGAGGGGAGGGTTGGGCGGTCCTTCCAAGAGGGAGCGTTAGCCGGACACAGCTGCATCGCGACCGCGCGCTCCACAGGAGGGATCCCCGTGTAACCCTTAGCGGCTCCGCTGGTGAGGGAGGTGAGGGGGGAGGGCTGAAACGGCCGTAATCTCATGGAAAACGGCGACTTCCAGGTTCTAGTCAGCTCCTCGTGCACCTCGGGGAAGAAAGGCACCGGTGGAGAGGGTTGTGAAACCCGGGCAGCTCCAAAGAACCAATCATCCAGGCGGGACGGTTCGGGCTGAGGGGGGGGAACCCACTCTAACCCTACGGTCTCCGCCGCTCGAGCGAGCACGGCCACCATCTCTGGATCGAACTCCGGCGTCCCAACCCGACCAGAGGGAGGAAGGGCGTCGGGGTCCACGTCAGGGGGAGGAGGCCCACCCTCGGATGCTGCGGCGTCGGTGGACCCGGAGGGCGGCACGATGGATTCTAGAGACATCGTAGAACACGACGCTGAAGTCTCCATCGGCACATCAACCGGCTGTGGATGAGGAGGCTGAGAGCCTGAGGACGAATACCCCGCTCGGCTCAGCACAGTGATGCGCAGGTCGTCCTTTGAGAGCTTCACAGCCGCACCGTGGCGGCGTTCAGCACTCGCATGACGAGGGTTGCGTTTTTCCCGGAGGAAAGACAACCGTCTGCGCAAATCCACAAGGGACATGTTCTCGCAGTGAGAACACTTACCCCCAGCGAACGCTGCCTCTGCGTGCTCGATGCCCAAACACGAAAGACAACGCTCGTGACCGTCCTTCGGACCCATGTATTTGCCGCACCCAAGATCGCACGGACGAAAAGCCATCCTGAAAAGGACGCTGATGTCCGGATATACGAGAGAGTGGCTGCCTTTAACAAGGCACAAAGCTCTCTCGTATCACTCTTTTAGGGAAATTCACTGCTTAGTTGATGAGCGCACAGGAAGGCAACGCACACACTAAACTCAAAACAATAAAAGATGTAGAGTCGTGGAATTAAGCGAAGCGTCCGCTGTGGTACTGCTAGTCCAACCAACTTCAGCAATCGAATCCCACCAGAGTAGAGTAGCTTCTCAGTAGCAGATACTGCCGGCTTTCGAAGAGATAAAAAGCTAATTTCCCTATTTGCACCTGCTGCTTATATACGCACCTGGCGGGGCGGCGCCAGCATTATGCAAATATCTCAATGCCAAGTTCATTGGCGTTTTAGTAGTATTCGAAGCAGATTGGTCCTCTAAGCGAGTTCCCAATTCGTCGGTCACGACGTGACGTCGTAGTGACCGACTGAAAGGGAACCTAAACAGGCAAGCATTTACACAAGACAGTGACGATCACATACTAAAACTAAGGCAGGAAAGAAATACACACGACTGATGATTACAAACAAAGACACATGGGGCAGGACTATTAAAATAACTAAGCTGAGTTTCTTTTATATTTGGACAGTTAAATCAAACTTGCAAGGTCATTAAATGTAAATGTTGTTTAAACATCACTTATGTCCCCTACTGTATGTGTTGCTGTTATTTGCTGTGCTGTATAATTGCATGCATGCTGTGTGTTATCACAAATAAAAAAGTTGTTTGGTTTTCTGTATTTCATCAGGTTTTACGGCAGTTATGATGAGACACAACGAATGTCTACAGTGAGGTTTCTGCTGAGGATCTGTGATGCAGCTGTAAATAATGACATCAATACAGGAACAAATTTCATTACTCAGCTGTCATCTGTGTGCAGTTACAGAACCTTCCCTTATCATGAGGAATATGAGTCTGAAATGAAACAGAGTGATTTCCTGCTGGATCTTTACTCAGATGTGAAGGACTATGAGACTCAAACAGGCAGGAGTTTACTTCCAGTATTACAGTCATTTTATAAACAGTCAGCACCTGATGTCTGGATCATAAATCTCTCAGAGAGAAAGACCTCCATCCTCCTGGAAGTGTTGAAGCTCCAAACAGAGAAGAAACCAGTAAAGCTGAGAGACTGCACAGATGATGAGAGTCAAGTGATGAGTTTACTTCACTGTCTGCCATACATCTCACAACTGAGGTATGAGACGCTACACTTGTTTGTCAAAGCGTTTATAAAACAATATGATTGTGTTTAAAAATGTATTTTATATATATATATAGAGTAGTAGCCAGCAGTGATATCTGACAGAAGACAATTGTTGTCTTTGCCATTTATACAAATATAATTAAAGATGTTTTAAAAAAATTTGTGTAGTTGTGCTCTCAGTCTAAACTAAAGCTCGGCTTGTAGAAGAGTTTATAAGGCTTATCAAAATTGACATATGACAGATGAGCAAAGCTTATTGAGTCAATGCCCATAAGAATGACATTTTATCAAAGAGAAGAGAGGATCAACAAAATATTACATTCTAGTCTGGTTTATTTCTTATCAGGTTTTTTTTATGTATTTTTAGCTTTTTAGAAATAACATAGACTGATACAGTACTCTGTAGTTTGCCTCTTTTGCCAAATATTTATTTAAATTAAATACTTAAGCAAAGTTGTTTTTTATAATTTATACCAAACTTTTATATTTGGATAGTTAAATCAAACCTGTAAGGTCATTAAATGTAAATGATCTGCAAATATCTCCTCTGGACATCACTTTTGTCCCCTACTGTATGTGCTGCTGTTATTTGCTAGTGTAACCAAGGTTACTAGAGAGGCAGCTAAATATATGAAAATCATATATTTTATTTTTATGGTTAATTCCCTTTAAAACCTTTTTAAATTGATTTGTAAAGATCAATTATGAAAAAGAAAATGTGAGTTTAAAAAATATGTACTTTTAGTTGGTTCGTAATGTAGCCAATAGAGTTGAGTCTTAAATGTGAGTAGAACCAATCAGAATATAAAGTGTTACACGATGGAGAAGCTCACTTCCGGGTTTCGCGTAAAATGTGCGTTCAGTTGGAGAAGCAGCTCTCTCCCGTGTGCACGCTACATGTGAACGCTGTGGGTGAAAATACTAGAGAAAAGAGAAATAATATGGAGAAATATTGTGCTTAAACCCGTTTTGAGTATGGATTGAAGGTAAAAGAAACTGAGTTAAAGGAGTCGAGTTACATCCGAGTCATTCTGGAGTGTTCTGTGATTTTGTCGATCTCCTTGGCCAGGTTTTTTGTTTGTGTGTTTTTGTTTGTTCCCTTTATCTTTCCATGTGCTGATGCTGGAGCCGTTGATGTTTTCTGGATTTGTCCCAGCCTTCTGTGAGTTTTATGAGGGTTTGGACTGGCGAGCCGTCCCCGAGTCTTACTTGGATTTTCTGTGATAGATAGGAAAACTGTTTTGCACATCTGAACACTACATATATGGTAGGACACTGAAACACACTTTCTTCTTTCACTGGATGGATTCTGTCTTCCCATAGACAGATAACACACCCAATTCATCTTTATGGACTACCTAAAGGACTGAGAACTGAAAAAAGGGTTTACACTGATCTAATTACATTTCATTGAACTATTGTACATTTTTTTGAATTACTGTGTCTTTTTTTATACTGTGTTGAATTTATGGTTGAAATAACTCTGGTTTGAATTTTGCACTTGTTATTTTCTGAAATCTGAAAAAAGTGAATTGAGGTACAAAGAGTTTTATTGTTGTTTTATTTAGGGTAATTTTATTTATTTGAAACTATTATTTTACTTTTATTTGTACTATTCTCAATACATACCTCAGTTTACGGTAGTAGAGACCGTAGCAGAGTGCCCTGTAGCAGACTCTCAAACTCGAGGGCTTAGTGTTGCCAGTTTGTCAAATGACCAAGGGTCACCTGCTACGTCACAGAGAATGAGAGACCACAGAGATATGACACCCTTACCTAGTGTTTCCCCAATGCTGAATGCTGAACATATGAAAATTCAAAACCTGTCCAAGGAGAATACCCACACTAGGTGCGGTAGAGTCAGTAGCCCCTCAGCCACAGGATTGCCACGCCAATCTCTGACCATGGATATAATAGATCCTCCTGCGGTGCAAAGAGTTGTGGTCGAACATGTGGTAAGGACGAGTGATATGACAGCCCAGCATTCTTCCCTACGGCTTAGATCTTTCTCTGGAAAAATCCCACGTCCACCAAATGAACCTGACTTTGAAACATGGAGAGCTAATGTAGAATTCTTGCTCGATGATCCCTCTTTCTCAGACTTGTCCCGTACAAGAAGAATTCTAGACAGCTTACTTCCACCTGCGGCAGATGTAATCAAACACATTAGTCCACAATCATCACCCTTGATGTATTTAGAGCTGTTACAGTCAGTCTGCGGTTCTGTTGAAGATGGAGAGGAATTATTGGCAAAATTCATGACAATGCTGCAGAATCAGGGAGAAAGGCCCTCCAGCTATTTACATAGATTGCAAGTGATATTTCCACAGTGAGAAGAGGTGGCATTGCTGAAAGTGAGCACAATCGCTACTTGCTAAAGCAGTTTTGTCGAGGATGTTGGGATAGCAGCTTAATTGCCAACCTCCAGCTGGAAAGAAGAAAGAACAACCCACCTTCCTTTGCAGGATTAGTAGTATCTGTAAGAACAGAGGAAGACAGGCAGGCTTCAAAGGAAGATCGAATGAGGAGTCATTTTGGGATAACTAAACAAGGCCCAGCCCCTTCCAAGTTACGGACTGCTGCTCATCAGTTGTCTGCTCACTCACATGAGGTAGTCGGCGAAGCATCTCCTGTAACAGACTCTATGAGAAAACAGTAGGGGTGGCACGGTCCATGAAAAAAATCCGAACCGTTCGGTTCGCTTGTCTCGGTTCGGAGCGCGTGTGTACCGCACGGTTCAACGGTTCATGGCATGCGCAATGTAGTCTCATGCCCTGTATGTGACCTCAGATTGCGTGTTTCCCTTTCGCGCGAAAGAAGAGGTGACTGGTTTGGAGTATAAGTACTGCAGGTTATGTTACTTATAGAAATGGCAAGTGGGAGAGAAAAGGAAGTCTGCCCGCAGTTGGAGGATGCGCCAGCGTCGTATAAGTTTGGTGTGTGGAAACATATTTTTATTTCATGTTACCTATGATGACAGCGGAAATAAAACAATAGATTGAACTGCTCGAACAGCCACAGGAGATCGCCTTCTCTCCGACCATTTATCTAATCTGAGGTACTGTTTTACGTCTTTAGCGCTATTTTTAGCCTTTCATTGATAAAATTAAAGCGGCTGATTTCCGCGTAGTTTCATTTTGCTAGCGTGTGAAAGTTGCGCGATCTTATTTCATAAATTTCCCCTCAAAGTAATCAGGACAGAAGTGGTCAAAAGTGGACAAAAGAGACGGATTTAAATATTACATGTGTAAAGGTTATGTTTCTCTCTCGTCCACATAAACTCTCAGTATTAAAGCAGCCTCTCAGTGATAAATCTAAGAGCTACACTGAAGTTGGCATTCTAATAAATGCAAGTTATCTTTGTGTGCTAAAAATGCACACAAAGTTCATGTAGATGGCAATACACATTCTCTTTTTTGCCAAATAAATGAAAAGCATGTTGAAATCATCAATGTCTTCCCTCTTGCTGTTTCAAAATCTCACCTGGCTTTCCTCAGGGATGGTCCCAATAATGTGCTTAAAGTCAAATTCAGTTTG
Organism: Paramisgurnus dabryanus; assembly: GCF_030506205.2. Taxonomy (NCBI): domain Eukaryota; kingdom Metazoa; phylum Chordata; class Actinopteri; order Cypriniformes; family Cobitidae; genus Paramisgurnus; species Paramisgurnus dabryanus. The sequence continues at coordinate 4,599,198 of NC_133339.1, forward strand.
TGCATGATTACATGATATAACTTTTTTTAAAACTGTATCCTTAATTATGGATAATTAATACATTAATAAGATAATACATTTCTGGAGTGTTAAAAATTTAAAGAAAAAATAACAACAAGAACCGTACTGAACCGAGAACCGTGACCATAGAACCGTGATACGAACCGAACCGAGGGTTTTGTGAACCGTGCCACCCCTAGAAAACAGATATCAGAAATTCATGCTCAACTTGCCTGCACAAAACCATTGACTCACCATCGTGAATACTCATCTGGATGTTCTGTAGAGGTGGATGTGACGTTGTTGCAAAAAGAACTTACTGCGTTACGAGCACAGGTTCAAGCTATGGAAGCTACAGTTTCTCGGAAAGTTCAAAACAAAAGTTCAGAGCATGGAGAAATCTAAGAATTAGCAAGGCAGATTGCAGAATTAAAGGCCCACTTAACTGTCTATGAGCCTTGTGAATCTCAACCGGGAAGGCCATCTGTGTTTAGAAACCCTACCACAATGTCACGATCCAAGCAAATTAGATCAGAGGAGAGTAAATCAGTCAATGAAAGCGGATTAACTTTACCTCGACCTCACCCAGGCTACTGCTTTCATTGCGGAGAAGATGGCCATATTGCTGTGAACTGTGAAAATGAGCCAAATCCCACTAAAGTACAGATCAAACGAAACCAACTGAAAGAGAAACAAGCCCAGTGGGACCTCAAACACAGAGTCGAGTGCCCACAGTTAAACTCCAAGGCGTCTCTGTAGCGGGGCACACAGAGACAGAAGCTGGAATTCCCTGCCCCAACAAACCTATGAAAGTGTCCAGCAAATGTTGTCATACAGCCACACCAAAGAAACTGTCAAGAGGATTGGAGGCATGAAATGTACTGCTCAGTTGTTTATTTAAGAAATCCCAGTAAATTGTCTCCTTGATACAGGATCTCAAGTAACTACTATCCCTTTGTCCTTTTACAAAGACTTCTTATCAAACCATCCTTTGAAGTCACTTGAGTCTCTATTAGAAATAGAAGGAGCAAATGGATAGTCACTTCCTTACCTGGGTTACGTAGAACTCACTCTGACATTCCCTAAAGAGTTTTTAGGAGAAAAAGCAGAAGTCATTACATTAGCGCTTGTGGTCCCTGATTTGATGCACGTTCCTCAAGTTCTAGTGGGCACTAATTCCCTTGATGCTCTCTATGCAAAGCATGCTCAAGAGAATTATGTGAGCTTCAATCCTGCTTTTAGTGGATATTGAGCAGTGCTCAAAATTTTGAATGTCAGACACAAGTTGATGAACACTGAAATTCTGGGATGTGTGACATTGGAAGGGACTACATCTAAAGTTGTGTCAGCAGGAAGTGTAGCTGTTCTAGATGGAGTTGCTCATGCGAAACAGTGCTCTGTGGGAACCTTAACAACTTTGGGACAGCCTGAAGCATCCTCCATTCCTGGTGAATTGTTGGTAGCCAGTGGACTCTACACCTTGCCTGCAAAGCGATCCTTTAGCTTACCTGTGTTGGTGAGAAATAAGACCCAGAATGACATAGTTGTTCACCCTAAGGCTGTCATTGCTGAGATGCATGCCGTCCAGCGCATTATTGAAACCCAACCGAGACATGATACCTCCGAGGCCCAGATGAACTCTGGCAGTTCAGAGATGAAGTTTGACTTTGGAAATTCCCCCTTACCACCGGAGTGGAAGAGCAGAATTACTAGCTTGTTGAACAAGATGCCAGAGGTATTTGCCTTGCATGATATGGACAATGGGCATACAGATAAGGTGAGACATCGTATCAAACTTACTGATGAAACTCCCTTTAAACATCGACCAAGGCCCATCCATCCACAGGATGTAGACGCTGTGCAAAAGCACTTGGAGGACTTGTTGGCTGCTGGAATTATCCGTGAATCGGATTCACCTTTCGTTTCCCCGATAGTTTTGGTGAAGTAGAAAGATAATTCAGTACGCCTATGCATTGATTTTCGGAAACTCAATTCCCAGACTATAAAAGACGCCTACGCACTTCCCATTCTAAAAGAGGTGTTTTCTGTATTAACAGGCTCAAAATGGTTCTCCGTTTTGGATTTAAAGTCCGGGTATTATCAAATCAAGATGGAGGAGGCGGATAAACACAAAACAGCCTTTGTGTGCCCTCAAGGATTCTGGGAGTTCAATAGGATGCCGCAAGGGACGATTGCTTCCAGTACCTTTCAGCGGCTCATGGAGCCCTGTATGGGTGATTTGAACCGAAAGGAAGTGTTGGTCTTTTTAGACAACCTCATAGTTTTCTCGGAAACGCTCGAGGAGCATGAACACCTCTTATTGCAGGTCCTAAAACGCTTAAAGGAATACGGTCTGAATCTCTCACCTGAAAAATTTACATTTTTCCAGAAGATATTTGGGACATATTGATTCCGAACATGGTGTCGAGACTGACCCAGAGAAAATAGAGGCCATATAAACCTGGCCAAGGCCACAAACTCTCAAGGAGCTAAAATCATTTCTCAGATTCGCTGGGTATTATAGAAGTTTTGTTCAGGACTTCTCTAAAATAGCCAAGCCGCTTAACAACCTTACAGCTCGATACCCCCCAATACGGAAGGGAAGGAAGATAAAGGATGTCAATCGTCTCTATTATGATCCCAAGGAAGAGCTAGGACATAGATGGGATACTTCTTGTCAGCAAGCATTTGAGACCATTGTAGAGAAGTTGACTACTGCCCCAGTCTTGGGATATGCTAACCCCAGACTGCCTTATATATTAAATACAGACGCCAGTACTACAGGCTTGGGTGCTGTGCTGTATCAGGAACAAGAAGGGCAGTTAAGAGTTCTTGCTTACGCCAGTAGAGGGTTAACTAAGAGTGAGGCTAGGTACCCTGCTCATAAACTTGGGTTTTTTGCCCTTAAATGGGCAGTAACTTTGAAGTTTAATGATTACTTGTACAGGGCTGAATTTACTGTTGTAACAGACAGTAACCCTTTAACGTACCTCTTGACCTCTGCAAAGTTGGACTCCACAAGCTATAGATGACTATCTGGATTATCAACATACAACTTCAAAATCCAGTATAGAGCAGGAGCCCAAAACCAGGATGCCGATGGGTTGTCCAGACACTCAAATGGACAGCTGGTGAATGATCTAGACTCTCAAAAAGAACAGGAAAGGATTAAACAGTTCACTCTGAATCACTAACCTGAAATCAACGTAAATCTGTCTGAAATCCTTCCAGATGCTGTGAAAGCTGTGTGCGAGAGACATCAGGTCTGCCAGCCTCAAAAAGAGTATTGCCCTGCCTATATGACATTGGTGGAGTCTCTCACAACAGATGTTCACGCACTGCCTAGAGAATTCCAGAATCAAAATAATCATGGTATACCTGAACTTTCTCACCTGTCAGATGATGACTTGGCAATACGTCAGCAAGCAGATCCTGAATTAAAAGAAGTTTTGGAATATTTGGAGTCCGGTGAGAAACCCACTGGTAAGAAAACGCAGTCGCCTACTATAGGTCCATGGATGAGAGAGTGGAACAAGTTGGAAATAAAGAATGGGGTGCTATTTCAGAGAAGAACAGATCAAGGTAGAGTGCTGAATCAACTGGTGTTACCCAAAGAACTTCGAGAGATGGTACTTACCAGTCTACACGATGACATGGGTAATCCAGGGTTAGAGCGAACCCTTGATCTCCTTCGTTCTCGGTTCTTTTGGCCCAAGATGGCTGATGCCCTAGAAAGAAAGATCAAAACTTGTGAACGTTGCATTCGAAGAAAAGCACCACCACAGAAAGCAGCTCCCTTGGTTAACATAAAAACCAGTAGGCCCTTGGAGCTTGTATGTTTGGACTTCTTGACAGTAGAGCCAGACAATAGCAATACCAAAGATATACTGGTTGTAACAGACCATTTTACAAAGTACGCTATTGCAGTTCTCACCAAAGATCAGAAAGCCCGAACTGTGGCCAAATGCCTCTGGGAAAATTTCCTATTGTACTATGGATTTCCAGAGAAATTGCATACTGATCAAGGCCCAGATTTTGAGTCGCAGACTATTCAAGAGTTGCTGGTATTCGCAAGGTGCGGACAACTCCCTATCATCCCAGAGGGAACCCTGTAGAGAGGTTCAACCGAACTTTGTTACAAGTGCTAGGAACCCTCGAGAATGAAAAGAAAGCCCACTGGAAGGAGTTTGTCAGACCACTTGTGCATGCCTACAACTGTACAAAAAACGATGTTACTGGGTACTCGACCTATTAAATGATGTTTGGAAGAAAACCAAGACTGCCTGTGGATCTTGCTTTTGGACTTCCAGTTGATAACTCTTCGCAGTCATAGTCAGAAAATCCACCTTCTGTTGTCCGGACTCAGTTGATGAATAACTCACCTGATGAACAAGACATAACCAGAAATGAAATAAATGAAAACTTACCTGTAACCCCTCACATGGATCCAAACGACTCCGACGTTGAACCTGAAAGAGAAAAAGAAAGTGAACTAGTAGAAGTAATCTCAAGAGAAGAATGCAATTAACCTACTGAGCTATTAAATGAGTCATTCAGAATGTTAAAATTTAACTGATGTAGATACTCAAGAAGGAAAAGCTACTTACATCCCGAATTAGCCCCTGTCAAACAATTTCCAGATGTTCCAATTGAGTTAGGGGATGTAGAAAATGTAGGCCCAAGGCGTTTGAGAAGACAAGTCAGACTACCAGATAAATGCATTATGCACGGCTTGGAAATCCCTTAATCTCAGTCATTCAATCTTTGTTGCAAGGCTTGAGTTCTGCACACTCTGAGTCAGTAGAAGAGTCTGAGTATAGTAAACATAGCTGTGAACTTGAACCTAGCAGAGTTTTACCTGTGTAAAACTATTAGCTTCCCACGCACAAGCTAAGATTCAGGAGGGGGAAGTGTAACCAAGGTTACTTGAGAGGCAGCTAAATATGTGACCCGTCACGGAAACCAGGGACACAAGTTGGCAGCACAAGTTTCAAGAAAATGAGAATCAAAGTTTTTTTTTGTTCAAAATGTGTGATTTTCGTTTTATTGCAGAATCTGTTAGTTGAGATCACGAAGAAGCCTCTCCATGTTTGAGATAGCAGTTTATGTATATTTAAAAGCGTACATTTTGCGGTTGAAATAGCCTTGTTTTTTCAGAGATTCTAGCGTGCAGCGGGGGGCGTCATTGTCTGTGTGTATATTTACATACTGTATAAGCTTGTGTTTTCGCCTCCGCCCCCACAGGGAACAGCGTGACTACTGAAAAAGGATAGTTCGCCCAAAACTGAAAATAATGTCATTTATGACTTACCCGTATGTCATTCTAAACTCGGAAGACCTCCGTTCATCTTCGGAACACAGTTTAAGATGTTTTAACTTTAGATTTAGTCCGAGAGCTTTCTGTTTCCTCAATTGAAAATCTATGTACGGTTTCCATGTCCGAAAGGTAATAAAAACATAATCAAAGTAGTCCATATGACATCATTCGGTCAGTAAGATTGTGATGAACCTTGAAAATACAGTTTGGTCCAAAAATAGCAAGAATTACGACTTTATTCAGCATTGTCTTCTCTTCCGGCTCGAGCGTGAAGTCACGTGACTTGTAGTGACGCGGCTGCCCTGTTCCTCAGACATGTTTGCTTAGTTTTATTTATTTTTTTCAAACTTATAGCGTGCGTCTCCCCAGACTGTAAATGAAGCTCGGGCGCACAAAACAAAAGAAAAATAAAAGAAGCTGGGGCGGAACAAATAACAGTCAGCCACGTCACTGACTTTATGGGGCGCCGCAGTCGGATGACGTCAAAGTACCGCGAGAGCTCTTAGAAATCTTACGGAGTAGTTTAATTTCGATTCGCTCTCGCGGTACTTTGACGTCTTGCAGCGCAGCATGAAGTCAAACTCACAAGTTACACAGAGATCGTTGAACTTTTTATATAATTGGCTACATGTTTTGTCTATCAATATTTTCCATGAAGTCATTGGCTGATGGAGTAACGAGCGAGCGATTGGTAACATCCCTTAAGGACTTCACGTTTTCGACGGGGCTATTTTTGGATTATCTATTATACTACCTCCCTATTTTAAATACAAACTTTGAAGACGGGTTCATGTGTTTAACGGAGTGTAAGCTCATATACCCTTACATGTTACGATGTAAATAGTCCTCAGATTGTATATTATATTGTATTACCAGAAGTTCATGCAAAATCTGATGTAAACAATAGACTATATCTATATTTCACGGATTATACGCATTTGTGGACAAAAATCATTGGATGATTCACACATCTGAAACAGACTGGATTCGACTTGTGATCCCCACAAAGGTAAAAGTCCTGTTTATTTTTGCATGTTGTTCATTCGGACTTCTGTAATAAAATACTACCTATGATGCTAGAACATATGTATCTGAAAAAGGCTTTACAGGGGGTATGGCTTAGCTAAATGAGATGTAAATGAGCCCTATTGTCTCTCCAGCCTTGGAAAAGGGAAAGTGTTAACTTTTTTCTTTCTCAAATTTCTCAGCATTCTCTTTCTTGAATGTGTTACATTCAAATGGCCACAACTTCTCCAAATCTTATCAGATTTCCATGTGTTACACATCGTTAGAAAGCTTAGAAACTGCACTTTCAGAATCTATGAATAACTCAAAATGCCCCAGATCTGACTTGTGTCCCTACTTTCCGTGACTGGTCACATATGGTTAATTCCCTTTAAAACCTTTTAAAATTGATTTGTAAAGATCAATTATGAAAAAGAAAATGTGAGTTTTAAAAAATATGTACTTTTAGTTGGTTCGTAATGTAGCCAATAGAGTTGAGTCTTAAATGTGAGTAGAACCAATCAGACTGTAGAATGTAACACGGTGGAGGAGCTCACTTCCGGGTTTCACGTAAAATGTGCGTTCAGTTGGAGAAGCAGCTCTCTCCCGTGTGCACACTACATGTGAATGCTGTGGTTGAAAATACTAGAGAAAAGAGAAGAAATATGGAGAAATATGGTGCTTAAACCCGTTTTGAGTATGAATTGAAGGTAAAAGAAACCGAGTTAAAGGAGTCGAGTTACATCCGAGTCATTCTGGAGTGTTCTGTGATTTTGTCGATCTCCTTGGCCAGGTTTTTTGTTTTTGTGTTTTTGTTTGTTCCCTTTATCTTTCCATGTGCTGATGCTGGAGCTGTTGATGTTTTCTGGATTTGTCCCAGCCTTCTGTGAGTTTTATGAGGGTTTGGACTGGCAAGCCATTCCCGAGTCTTACTTGGATTTTCTGTGATAGATAGGAAAACTGTTTTGCACATCTGAACACTACATATATGGTAGGACCCTGAAACACACTTTCTTCTTGTTTCACTTGTGTGAATTCTGTCTTCCCATAGACAGATAACACACCCAATTCATCTTTATGGACTACCTAAAGGACTGAGAACTGAAAAAAGGATTTACACTGATCTAATTACATTTGATTGAACTATTGTAAAATTTTGTATTACTGTGTCTTTGTTTTATACTGTGTTGAATTTATGGTTGAAATAACTCAGGTTTGAATTTTGCGCTTGTTATTTTCTGAAATCTGAAAAAGTGAATTAAGGTACAAAGAGTTTTATTGTTGTTTTATTTAGGGTAATTCACTTACTTGGTTTAACTAAACAAAGAAAAGAGATATATACTTACCTGTTATATACTTACCTTTAAACTACCTACTGTACCTCTTCAAAGGGAAAAAGGGGTGTGATTTCATGCACAACAAAAAGTGTTGAGTGATACAGCTTTGTATTGTTTTTTTTTTTTTTACCTGAAACTATTATTTTACTTTTATTTGTACTATTCTCAATACATACCTCAGTTTAACAGTACTACGGTCTCTGAGTCACTGCTGTGAGTTGTTGCAGCATCTTTCTCTGCAGCGAACCTAGTCTTCTGAAACACTGGTCCAATACATATTGTTAAAGATCCTTAAAGGGGCAGTGAATTTGTCGATTTTATTGTTTTATACTGTTGTCTGATGTCTACTTATGATGTTCGCGTGGTTTTTACATTCAAAAACATCAAAAGCAATAAGTAATAGGCTATTTTGTAACATGGATTAGTGGCTCTCTGGAGAAATGGTTTGTTTGAAGGGGCGGGCCGCACTGAAGACCTGGACGTAAACGCCCACTGCTATGATTGGACGGCTTCATTCCCCGTCATTACATGTGGGCAAATGTTTTAAAAACATTAATTTGTGAAAATAGCAGCCGAACACAAATATGTTTGAGCCACAAAAGATTCTGGGTGCTAAAGACGATACACATAAATGACAATACGTATAGTAAAGTAGAAACAAAAATTTAAACTCGACGTGACTAAATTACCGTATACAACACAGTAAGCGCGCATCAGAATCTAAACTGCGGCTGATAAATCCTTATCAATAACTTTGCATATTTCTATTGTGCTTGTGAGGTTGCTCTGACATACACGTAACGTTACATACCACAGTTATATGATAAAAAAGCTTTGTTGTGTGTTTGACCTTTCAAACGCAACTCGCCTAAAATACCGTATACAACACAGTAAGCCGGCATCAGAATCTAAATTGCTGCTGATAAATCCTTCTATATCACTAACTTTGTATATTTCTACCGTTAAATTACAGTCGTGTTGTAACGTTACCTTTATTAATCGTTTAATGTTTTTAGTACATTAAAACAGTCAAACATGCGTGTTTAGACACGGATGTTAAATCAAGCGATCTCTTCTAACAAAGCAATAGTGAAACGCACTAACTTAAATAAACTTACTGTGTATAAGTTACTGCTGTGTCATTTTTGTCAGATCCAATATGACTGTTTTTAATCACAGTCTTTCTGCAAATCCAGCATCGACTTCTTTACAAATGAATCCGTGTACACAAAGTAAACAAACACGAGCTGGAACTCCTTCAAAACCAAACTTTATCCACGCATTCCTAATGTTGAGCCTCCATTATCCAGCGTCTGTGTTCTTCCCATTGACCGTTCTTCCACAACCGAAAATGCGTTTCCATGGTTAATTCAGATCACCTCGTCAAAATAAAAGTCTCTCAGAAAAAATTTATTTAAAAGTAATTTTGGTTAAATTTGGCAATCTTTAAAGACATGTTTACTTATTGTTGAGACATGTGTGTGTGACGCGAAGCTGTGGGAGGGGCTACAAAAGTGGTCCTTGTATTTGGTTATGGGGAGGTGCTTCAATTCTACTTTGACGTCATATTTTTTCGAATTCCACACTGGCTTGTAATACTGGCTTGGGGCCAAAAACTGTTATATTTCAGTAGCACGGACGTTTTCAGTTTTGAAACTTGCAGGATGTTCATTTAAGTATGATGACCTCTTATATAACAAATTATCAAGGTAAAATTGAGTATTTGATTTAAATTTCCTGTGGGATGTATGGGCTAGCCGTCACGCACATGCTACACTATACTGTATAATTGGATGAATGCTGTGTGTTATCACAAATAAAGGAGTTGTTTGGTTTTCTGTATTTCATCAGATTTTACTACAGTTATGATGAGACACAACGAATGTCTACAGTGAAGTTTCTGCTGAGGATCTGTGTTACAGCTGTAAATAATGACATCAATACAGGAACAAATTTCATTACTCAGCTGTCATCTGTGTGCAGTTACAAAACCTTCCCTTATCATGAGAGGTATTATGATAATATAAAACAGAGTGATTTCCTGCTGGATCTTTACTCACATGTGAAGGACTATGAGAGTCAAAGAGGCAGGAGTTTACTTCCAGCATTACAGTCAGTTTATCAGTCACCTGATGTCTGGATCATAAATCTCTCAGAGAGAAAGACCTCCATCCTCCTGGAAGTGTTGAAGCTCCAAACAGAGAAGAAACCAGTAGAGCTGATAGACTCCTGGACATATGAAGAGAGTCAAGTGATGAGTTTACTTCACTGTCTGCCATACATCTCACAACTGCGGTCAGTACTGCATAAATGTGTTTATTGTCTGAAGTGATCGTGGTTCATTGGTGATGTTTAGTTGTTTATTTATCTGTTTGTTTTAATCAAGTCTTGTGTTTTTCAGTGGTGATAAGGACTGTGTGTTAAGTCTGGTTAAACTGGTTCAGTTCAGAGAGAATCCAGATCTGGTGATGTCACTGTTTCAGGCTCTGGACTTCAATCTCAGTCTGGATGGAAAATTACCCAGCAGCACCTGCAGGTTTGTGGGTGAAGTCTTACATCTGTCTGCTGATAAACTCACTTTCACTGTCAAGCCTGAAGCCATCTCTCTCAGAGGAACAAGACTTCTCTTCAGACGCATCACAAACATACACACACTCAGGTAATGAACTGTTATAAATATCTTCTTTTTATTTCTGTATATTTAACTATTTATATTCTGCATTGTTGTTGTTTTCAGGTTGAGTGGTTATATGATATTGAGAATAGTGCGAGCATTGAGGTCTTCAGGGGTTGGAGCTCCTGTCAGTGTAAATGAACTCTCACTTGATCTGAATGATAAACAGCGGTCAGAGATGGAGATGTCCAGGGTTTTGAGCAGTTTGTCTTCTCTTCTGAGACTCTGGACTGTTCAGTGTTTAAACTTGACTGAATGCAGGATGAAGTCTCTCTCTTTAACTCTCCTATTGTGTCAGCAGAGCCCAGCGACTCTCAGGTCTGTGATTGTGTTTTTATGTAACAGATTTGAGCAGTGCTAATATTGAAATTATTGAATACATTGTGATTAAATATTTATGGGTAATAAAATATTATTCATTTTTTTGTAATGACCAATTGTAACAACTGTAAAATTGATTTAATGTTTATTGAGAAGTATCATTTTCCAGTATAGATGTAAAATATTGATGCTCATCCACACTTCATTCATAATGACATACAAAATAAAACTCTGTGTGTGTTTAGACTCTCTGAAGAGATTCTCCAGACGCTGGCTGAATGTGTGTATGAAGCTCAAGAAGAGGAAGTGACTCTGTGCTTCCTGCAGAAAGTGGGTGGAGATTTGACTTCCTGTTCCTTCAGCTGGGAAAAACTTCACTATTTCCTGCAGTGTGATATTCCATCAATCACTCTTAACCTTAAAGAAAAAGACACGACACTCAACATCAGAGAAATACTGCCATTTCTGAACAAGATTCACTTTCAGCGGTAAACAACATGCTAATATTCTGGCATGACAGAAAAGCTTAAAGATTAATCTTATTTAAGGGAAAACCTTAATATACTCTGAAAATATAGAAATAATGAACAGATTTACAGTGATATATAATTTTTATTTGTGTTTTGTTGTGATTGAGTTGTTGTTTGTTTTCAGTGTTGACAGACGGCTGTTATTGAGAATGATTCACTGCTGCAGTTCATCTGATGTCCAGCAGGAGGCGTCAGTGGTTTTGCTCTCTGCCCTGCAGCACAAACTGGACTTCACCTGTGGTTCAGCACTGGACCTGACAGAAGACACAGAGACTCTACAACTGACTGCTGAAGACTGCCGTGTGATATCTGCAGTCATTCAGAGAGCTTATAAAGATACACAAACCCTCACACAGCTGAGTCTACACGACTGTGAGATTAATACAGCTGGAATCCATCAACTCTTCTCAGTTTTACACTCTGTTAAACTCCGGTGAGGAAACATCAACACATATCATTCATACACAAGCACAGATACACAAATAAAACATCTCTGTCTCTCTTTCAGCTGTGATAAATGGATGCTGCTTCAGTTTCTCTCTCATGTGGGTCCTGGGGAAGCTGAATCTCTTTCTCAGGCTCTGGGTGCAGAAGTGGATCTCAGTCAGACTCAGCTGGACCTGCAGGTCTGTAGAGGACTGGCGCTGGTTCTGGATCATTCTGAAGGTCTGACAGAACTGGATCTCAGTCAGTGTCATCTAACTGATCAGAGTCTGGATCTCCTGCTGCCAAACCTTCATAAAGCAGAAATCATTGAGTGAGTGAAAGACAGAGAGAGATTGTCAACATTAAGCATTGAGTGTCCTGTAATATTTATTGTGTTTCTGATGATTTTTGTCTGTTCTGTAGTTTTAGTGGCAATAACATCACTGACGCTGGGGTAGAGAAAATCTACAATATCGTCTCTCTGTACAGTAACATAAAGACAGTAAGGGTGTGTGAGCACAAATCACGTTAATTTGTTCATGAAGCTGTATTTGTTTGAGATGGGCTTTAATATCAAAATTTGTATTTCTCTAGGCTCTTCAACAACAGAATTGAAGACAAAAAGCTTTTCATTACAGACCCACAATTGGAGATCTGGTGATGACAAAAACTTCATCCAAAGAGATGAATATCAACATCACTTTATGAATCACATTCATATTTATTATCATCACCAATCTTCTTGTTTTATATTTTTGTATGAAGTGTGACATTTTAAAAAGAGGAACCATTTAATAGATTTTTTTAATAATTTACTTGTAGGCTAGTTGTGCACAAAATATTTTTATATGATTTGCATAGTTTTTACCTCAAATATTGAACCACATCTGTTTACTTATTTCAATGGGTCAATAAAACAAAACCTGCAAACATGACTACAGTATATGAGCTACCTACTCAACATACATTTCATCAAATAATTGTAAACCTAAATATTTACATCAAACCTAAAATGTAATTTCACATATAAAACTTACTATGTTAAACTGCTGTTTGTCTCAGTTGCTAGAACTTGACCTGTTATATCAGATGTAAGTTTCACAAAAACACTTTTGTTAAACACATTTGGGCACTTTTGACCTAAAAGGATCAACGATGACGTGTGAATTTAATTTCCTGGCGAACCAGATAGATTTTGAAAATACATCTGCCAATGAAAGTAAGTTATTAGCAAATCAATTTCGCAAAAAAGCTTGTATTTAAAATTAATAACTAAAATGACATTGACGTCTTTAAGCAGTCCTAACTACAGCTTGACACCAGGTTACACCTCGTAAAACCAGGATCTGTTGTGACTAAACTGTGAAGTTTGTATTTATGAAAATCTTTCAAACCAACCTTGCTTTGGGTGTGGTTTTGTATTGTATTCTACACGGAAGAATTTAATGTGTTGGACGTCATGCGGCGTTGCGCAGACAGATCGGAGTATAATATCACAGTACCGCGAGAGCGATTTAAATGCGGTGCTTTCGAATTGCTCTTGCGATAGTGTGTCGTCATACATTGAACGATCTGCGTCTCCGCATGAAGTCGAGCACGCCTCTCTTTTTTTTAAGCGCACCTGCTGTGTTCACCTTAGAAAAACCGGAGATATTTAAACATGGTTGCGACTGCTTAAACTCTGTGAACATTGTGAAAGTAAACCGTAAAAAATAAAACTAAACGGAATCTCCCTGCCAGTAGCCCGTACGCGACGCTGAATAAACACAGATAAAGAGGACGTAGAGAGGTGAGTGTTCAATTTCATCTTGTTGCATTGTTCGTATTCTAGTTTACATTGTAAATAAACCTACAGGTAAATCAGCTAGACTGGCACGAGCGTTAAACATATAGAGGTCAACTGGGTGAGGTGTGCACTTTGAGAATGCTTTAGTATGGTGGTTTTCAAAGTTTTTGTCAGACGAACCCCCTTGTACTAAATTATTTATTTGAAGTAGGCTAGCTGACATTTTAAGTTAATTTTTCTATCATTAATACCAATTTTTTTTTCATTCGTTTAAATTTTTATTCAGTAGTATTTTACATAGTTATACACAGTTAATATTAACTTACTTTTTTTGGACTTTCATCAAGTAACTTCTTTTATTGCTACATAACGTATTTGTAGTGTACATTTTGTATGAGCTATCCTAGTGTGAGGTAGTGGTCAGACATCCAGATTAAACAAATAAAATATATATTTTGTGTAAGTGTTTATTTTTAGATTATTTTAATTTTCAAATGTATTTACATTTTATTATTAAATTGTAATTCATTGTTTTTATAAATTCACGAAGCCCCTGCAATTCCCTCGCGAACCACCAGGGGCTCACGAACCCCAGTTTGGGAAACCCTGCTTTAGTACTTTATGGGGCGGTTTCCCGGACAGGGATTAGACTAGTCCTAGACTTAAACACTTTTAAGAGCTCTCCAAACTGAAAATAACTTGCACTGACATATCTTAAAATACATCAGTGCCCTTTGTTTTACCTCAAAATGCACACAGGTAATGTTTTTAGTAAGGCATGTTTGTTAAAACTAGTTATATTTCCTAATTAAACTAAGGCCTAGTCCTGGATTAAGCTAATCCTGGTCCGGGAAACCGCCCCTATGAATTCAAGTAAATGAATTAAATATGTTTTCATTTGCACTTTTTCAGGCATTATAACAGATGTTTATTTCAGTCATATAGTATTTGTTAAATGTGAAGGCGCGTTTTTGAACACATTTTAACCAATTCTTGCTGAATGAAGAAGTGCAGTATTGCATATTGTACAGTATGCTTGAAGTTAGTGATGGTTAAAGCCTTGTGAAGCACCGAGGGTCTCCCCTCAGCTGTATCACACAAAAGTTCATTACTCAAAGCTTTTCAACATGGTGCACACTAACGACATCTTGTGGTCAAAAGGTGAACAGTTGCTGTTTCAGATTACCTATTTTTTGTTTCGTGAAAACGACAAAAGCAACGTGGTTTTGAAGAAAATGTTTCTTAATGTGTTAGTATGCTATAGGGAACAAATGATTAACCCTATAACTGTAACCCCCCCCCCTTTTGAGTGGGGGGGGGTGAAAAAGTGATCTGCACGTTCAAATTACTATAACTCTGGCATATTTGGATCTAGAAGCAAAATCTTGGTCTCTTTTTAAAGAAGACAATTTATAGTTTTACACTGAGGTGTTTGAAAAAAAATAGTTATACCAGTTTAAATTTATTTGAAATAATAAAAATAATGCAATAAAGTATATACTCTCTAATCAAATGTATATAAAATGTTTAATGTTGTACTCTCAAAACACCACAACAATAAAGACACAAGTCTCAACTAGTTCTGAACCAAATTTGAAGATATAATAACAAAAAATGAAGTTTCTGTTACACTTTTAGTGGATTTACCAACCATGGCCAAGGTGTCAACGGTTAGTTGCATTATCTTGTCACTGCGTTGTTTTTAATGCAAAAAGGTTTTGAAATATGAAAACTACATTCTTAGAGCTTTCCAACGATATATAGGTTGTCAAGAGTTTTGAAGATTCATAGATTCATTTGAAGAATATTAGAATTATGAATATAAACTAATTCATACTCCTACGGGGTCAGTGACAATTCACAAAATGACTGTTGCTACAAATTTTCATCATCAAATGGCTTTGAAATATGAAAACAACATTCCTAGAGCTTTCCAACAATATATAGTTTGTCAAGATTATTTCAAGTTTATAGGGTATTAGTGTTAAAAATATATAATCATTCATATGCATTCCTATGGGGTGAGTGACATTTAACAAAATGACTGTCACAATACAAATTCTATCATCAAATGGCTTTGAAATATGAAAACTACATTCCCTGAGCTTTCCAACAATATATAGTTTGTCAAGGTTATTTCAGTTTAATGGGATATTTACAAATAAATATGTAAATACACCTTGGGCCCATCTGTTGGCCTGCGACATTTTAGAAAATAACTCCTACTGCATTTTTTTTTTCAAAATGGTGTTGAAATATAAAAACTACATTCTTAGAGCTTTCCAACGATATATAGTTTGTCAAGATTGGTGTAGGTTTAGACTATGAAATTATTGTTTTAAATATGTAATGCCAAACGTCCCACCTGTGGGACAGTGACTGTTATAGAATGAACTTAAGAAAAAATAATAAATGGGAAAAATTTACTTGTATAGAAACATTTGTATGAATCTGCTTTGATCAATACATGCAGCCTTATTTACATAAACTTTAGACTTAGTCCTAAGCCTATGAGTTTTTTTTTTTTTTAAGTCTATGAGTTCATAGGCAAGGCTCATGTAGGCATAATCAAAATAAAAAATAAAAAATTTTAGGATGGTGAAGTGCTTATGAACTGGGTGATAAAAGTGCTTGTGATCTACCGATGTGCATGACACTCAAAACCTGCGCAAGGGGTTCACTGTGAGATGTTTTTTGATACAAGCTTCGAAGCCTCGGCGCAGAATGTCACATCACTACTTAAAGTCGCCATGAGACGGAAGTAGCGATTGTCTTTTTTTTCCCCATGGTGACGTACATCCAGTAAAACCGGCTTCTGAAATGAAATAGTTAAGGGGTGGACTTGAATTCGTCTATCGAGATCTGATTGGATCACTTGATGTTGGGTCGTGTTGATAATTGCTGCAATCTTTTCCCAGACCTGCCATACCATAAGAACGGAAGTATAGAGAGATTAGGATTGGTCGAGTTCATGCTGCACAGACTGATCGGCGGCTGAAACCAGCATTGTCATATTATAATGATAACAATTTTTTACATTTACAAAGCAAAGTTTGTATTATCTACCGACAAATTCAGACCTTAATATCTCTTGCACCTCATCTTTCTTCTTCACTTTTATTTCTCTGTTTATTTTATTTTTGTAGCTGGCAGCTTTGGTGATGCAAGGCCAACAGTGATAAGTTACGTTGCTACGTAGCGTAAGTAATTTAACCTTATCAAAGAACCTAATAAAATATGAAAATAAAAATTCCCAAATATTTAATAAAGACTATTGTGTATTGCACGCAACATACATGTTTTTTTTTATTTTGTTTTTAATGACCCGCTCTGCAATAAAGTGACAACTTTACCCGCCCCGCGCTCGCTGCCATGTTGTTTGTGTATCTCTATGGCAAACCCGCGGGGGAGGGCTGAGCCCACTCGGAACAACGGGAGCCCAGAGGGGAGTTTTGGCGGATGTTAAAGAGGAAACCGATTTAATTCAAACAAATCGATGTTAAACTACACATTCGAATTAATCGATAAAATCGATTTATCGCCCAGCCTTACTATATCGTTTATACAGTATCCGCATACATCATACAAGCGCTAAAGGGTCGTTCACATTATAACGATAACTATAACGCTAACTATAACGATAACTATATTAGCGTCCACATCACCGAACGATACGTTTACGGCATGCTAATTCGCTCACAGCACTCGCGCAAAATAACTTGCCTTTAATATTGCTTGTAATAATAACTTGTGCAGATGTCCTCAACACGTTGCGTTTTGCGTAACTCTAAACAGTGAATCTAATAGTTTGTGTAATCTCTTACCTTTTGGCATAAGGGTTGGTTAATAAGAATAAAAAGCATTACATAGTCACTTTTCACTGCAACTGCAGGTAATTTTCTCTTTAATATAAAATGATTTTCAAAACAATTTATTTTTATAGTTATCTTTATAATGTGAACGGCCCTGAATTCCCTACCTAGCATCAATGCCAGACCTATTGTGTTCATATAGTTATTAATACTAATTTAATAACCGTCTCAATTTATGGCAGCTTATTTGAAAAAGCAGTTTCAGCCACTGCTTACAGCTATATGTGATCAAATTATGGGGACAGACTTTGCTGTGAGGTGACATTAAGTTATCTAAAAACTGAAATGTTTTCTACATGTGATAAAATGATGGGAACAGACTTTGTTGTGAGGCATATATCCCTAACGTTACCTGTGGTAAAATGATGGGGACAGACTTTGCTGTTGGGAGTCTCTCCTTCGCTGGTTCAACTCCTCTGTCTCCTTCCTTTCATGTTTTCTGACAGTCGGTATCGCATACAAACTAATTCCGGGGTTCTTATTGCTGTTTTTAGAACAGCCGTATATTACACCACACACCATCGCGCTGTTTAAAAAAATTACATCTATAATACCATGGACAATACCGACGCTGCCTCCCTTGTCAATTGGCAGACTGACAGTTGTCATGGTTTCTATGTCAACAAAATGGCCGCCGTGAACATTGATGACGTAGATCGAATAACTCCAATATGCAAAAACAACGCTATATTTGTGGTGCTTATACTTTTCCTTTTCATTTCTTAGAATTTGGTCAGTTCTTTGTTTTCACAGGTTTGGAATTGTATTCAAAATTATATACAAAAATGTATGTGATTTTTGATTTTGCTATTAGCGCACAATTATATGTGCTGCTTCTGTGGCAGTTACATTTAGGCTCCATTTTACTTGTATTTTACTTTTGAATACATTTACTTTATTTTTACATTTTCATTTTGGACCTGTCGGGTCGCGGTCCTGTAGTTGGAGTGAAAACTACAAAAACTTGCTTTATGGCAGACCTACAATCCAATCAGAGCCAGCTGAGCTATGCTGCAGTAGGCTAAATTATTTACGACAGTGGTAATGGACAATTACGCTTCTAACCTGTAGGGGGATCAGAGAGCAAAAACTCTTTAGTGTTGCTTTAATAATTTGACATTTCATTTTCACTACAATCTCAAGGCAAGATTTAAGATATTTATAATGATATGTATTATTAAAACACCAGAGAAACATGATAAACCAGTGAAACCATTATGAGAATAAAAACTAGAAAACAGGAATATTTTGTTATTCTTTGATATAAAGCTTATGTTTTATCTTTTAATGTTGTGTTTATTGTTGTTGAATGTTTATCAATGATGTATTTTGTACCTTTGAAGATATTTTGAAAAATTTAAGCACACAGTTGACAGTACCAACTGAATTCCATCGTATTTGTTTTCCTATTATGGAAGTCAATGATTACAATCAGCTGTGAGCTTACCATCATTTATCAAAATATTATTTTGTGTTCATCAAAAAAGAGATTCATGCAGGTTAAGAAAAAACCTTTCGTACTTTTGTCTTTTGTACTTCAGACTGGAAAGACCTGCAGCATGGCCTGTGCACAACAATCTGCTGCTGAGTACCTGCAAACATGCAGGTGTAAACTGGTGACTCATATGGAAAATTATCCTCTCATCATTGAGAATCTTTATCAGCAGAAGGTTTTCAATGATCATGATGTTGATGCTTTCAAAGCAGAGAGGACAGAGTTTGATAAAGCCAGATGTATACTGGACTGGGTCATTAAGAAAGGGCAAAAGGCCAGTTATGAATTACTCAGGATTTTGGATTTCACCCGGAGGAGGACTCTACATCCTGATTTACATCACTGGATAAGTTGTTTTTCTTTCAGGGAAGATGCAGACACTGTATACTTACTTGGTAAGTAGATTAAAGGAATACTTCACCCTAAAAAGAAGATTTGCCCAAATCGGACACTATTTAATGCCATTATAAAGCTAGGAAGAGTCAGGATATTATTTAATGTAACTCTGATTGAGTTCGGCTAGGATGACATGAGAGTAAATTGAGAGAGTTTTCATTTTAGGCTGAACTATTCCTGTAATGGAAATATTTAATAAAATCAGTGATAAAAAACATGTTTTATAAATATTTTACATTTCTTTGTCATTTTAGGGACAAAGCCCTGTCAAAACTACCAGATACAGCTGAAGAAGAAAGCAGAAGATATCCTGAAGAAACAGTGGCAACAGAACGGCAAATATCTGCAAAACAAGAAAGAAGCAAACTTCATTTACGTACCTCTTGTTCTAGAGACAGACGCTGTGGTGAAAACTGCTCACTGCAAAATAAAAACAAAGTGTAAAAAATTTAGAAAACTGCGTCCCAAAAAGCTGCGATCTTACATCCCTGATAAACAAGAAGCACTTACACCCGAAGATCTGCTGAAGTGGAAAGACAAAAACATCCTGCTGATTGGTAAACCTGGAATAGGAAAGACAACAGTTGTCCAGCAGATACTGAAAACTTGGACAGATAAAGATGATAAAGAGCCAGACTACATGTTTTACTTTGATGAAAGTGTTTTGTCTCACAGTTCAAACCTGGTGAACTTAGAATCCTTTTTGTTTGACATGAATTTAAAACCAAATGAGAAAGACAGAAAAGAAATATTTCAAGATATTGAAGAAAACTCTGAGAATGTTGTCATTGTGTTTGATGGTATCAGTTGTTTTCACAAACATTTCATCCTGAAGAAGATCATGAACCGTGAACTTCTACCCGAGGCAAAGATCATAATAACATGCAGATCAGAGCTGGAAGATGATCCTCTTTATTCTGACTGGTGCTCACACAAAGTGTATGTTCAGGGATTCAGTGAAGAGTCTATCAGAAACTACTATCAGATGATGTTGGGTCATAATCCTGATCTTCTGAATGTTGTGTTGAACAATCAAGAGCTGTTCAGTCTTAGCTATGTGCCAGTGTATGCGTTCATGACTGCAGTCTTCTTTCTCTTTAAAAATGACACCGAGCTCAAACATTCACACACAGTGACGGAAATGTACATCCACATCTTACGTGATGCTTTGAAGAAACATGGGAGAAAAACACTTGGACAAATAGATCAATATATAAGTGAGATCAAAGAGCAGCTTTATTTCATGATGAAAAATGCATTCAGTGAGACTGAGCAGAAAAGCCTGAACCTTCCAGAGATCAGCGGTGATCAAACAGACATTTGTTCTGTGTTTCTAAAAACGATCACAATAAGAGACAGTCCAACATCTGCAGTGACACACTGTGCATTTCTTCACAACACAATGCAGGAATTCTTCTCCGCTTTGTGGCTTCTCGGGAATCCGGATGAAATTGAGAAAGTCCTGAAACTCTGTCAGACTGAGGAGAATAAACACATGAGATATGTTCTTCATTTCCTCTGTGGACTTCTGGGTGAACATAACATCAAACTCCTCAAGAGTCTTTTCCCAGAGGATCAGATGAAGAAAACATCAGATTGGTTGATTAAGAAACTTTTGGACACTTTCCTTCAGCCTCAGAATGATGATACAGACATTGATCTTCTCTATGTGTGTCAGTGTTTGTATGAGCTTCAGTCATCTAAAGCTTGTTTAATGTTCCTGGAGAAGATGAACCATCAGCTGGAACCTGATGTGAATCTGGATCCTCATCAGTGTTGTGCTTTGTCTTATGTGATCAGTCAATCCAGAGATAAAGAGGTTTATCTGAATTTGGAGGACTGCACCGTCTCTGACACAGGAATGAAGTTGATTCTCTCCTGCTCACCAAAGATCAGGTACTGAGGAAAAATAATGTTGATTCACAGGGTTTTTCTTGTCAAAATTAGGTGGTACTTTGTGTACTCATTTTTAAATGCATGTCATATTCTTGTATTTGATTTCTGTATTACAGAATTAAACTTTGGGATGAACCACTAAAGGAAATAAAATGTTTACTACAGTTCTTCCATAAAGTATCACAGTGCAAACAGAAACAGCAGAAAGATGAAATTACAACATCTTGCTGTTGCACCTACTTTGATCCAAATCCCTATAAAAGACCAGATCTGAACCGAGCACTGCTGGATCTTTACTGTCATGTGAAGGACTATGAGACTCAAACAGGCAGGAGTTTCCTTCCAGCATTACAGTCAGTTTATATACAGTCAGCACCTCATGTCTGGATCATAAATCTCTCAGAGAGAAAGTCCTCCATCCTCCTGGAAGTGCTGAAGCTTCAAACAGAGAAGAAACCAGTAGTTAGAAACTAAGCTGATAGACTGCAGAGATGAAGAGAGTCAAGTGATGAGTTTACTTCACTGTCTGCCATACATCTCACAACTGAGGTACTGTTTTTATTTGATACATTTTAAAAGTGTAACACACATTGTGATATGTTTTAATATTTCTCATTTTCCTTTTCAAACAGATTTCAGTATAATGATACAAGCGCTGTGATCAAATGTGTGTTGAAACTCTTCATTAAAGCATCAGAAACTGAGGCACACACAGGAGATCAGATGCTAAAACTGTTGACATCAGTCTGCACATACCGATCTTTTCCTCATGAATGGATTAATGATGATGATGCTCAGAGTGATTTCCTGCTGGATCTTTGCTCACATGTGAAGGACTATGAGAGTCAAACAGGCAGGAGTTTACTTCCGGCATTACAGTCAGTTTATATACAGTCAGCACCTGATGTCTGGATCATAAATCTCTCAGAGAGAAAGACCTCCATCCTCCTGGAAGTGTTGAAGCTCCAAACAGAGAAGAAACCAGTAGAGCTGATAGACTGCACAGATGAAGAGAGTCAAGTGATGAGTTTACTTCACTGTCTGCCATACATCTCACAACTGAGGTACTGTTTGTATTTGATACATTTTAAAAGTGTAACACACATTGTGATATGTTTTAATATTTTTTATTTTCCTTTTCAAACAGATTTTATGTTGTTGATACAAGTGCTGTGATCAAATTTGTGTTGAAACTCTTCATTAAAGCATCAGAAACTGAGGCACACACAGGAGATCAGATGCTGAAACTGTTGACATCAGTCTGCACATACAGATCTTTTCCTTATGAACAGATTAATTATGATGCTCAGAGTGATTTCCTGCTGGATCTTTGCTCACATGTGAAGAACTATGAGAGTCAAACAGGCAGGAGTTTACTTCCAGCATTACAGTCAGTTTATCAGTCAGCACCTGATGTCTGGACCATAAAACTCTCAAAGAGAAAGATCTCCATCCTCCTGGAAGTGCTGAAGCTTCAAACAGAGAAGAAACCAGTAGAGCTGATAGACTGCACAGATGAAGAGGATGAAGAGAGTCAAGTGATGAGTTTACTTCACTGTCTGCCATACATCTCACAACTGAGGTATGAGACGCTACACTACATACACTTAATGCTCAAAACCATTATAAGAAATTATAAATATGTTTTAAAATGAATTTAATAAATAGATTAGTAGCCAGCAGTGATATCTGACAGAGATCAATTGATGTCTTTGAAAAGTTTTGTATGTGTTATGTGTAGTTGTGCTTGGAGTGTAAACTGAAGCTCACCTTTGGCTTTGGGATGAATTTAAAAGTCTTACCAAAATGTACATATCAGCAAAGCTTTTGAGGGGATGTCCATGATTTTAAGCTTAAAACTGGGGAAAAGAATGGGAAATAAATGATTTTGGAGAAGAATATTAGGCTGTCCTCTGTGTACATTTATCCTTATTGTCACGGATAAGCAACACGATGAGGCGAGAGGCGGATCCAAATGCAGTTTATTCCATAACACATAGGTAAACAGAGCAAAAACATGAACTAGAGAACACTAGGGACAGGCGACATCAAACAACGAACCACAAACAACGAATGAACAGGCAGGGTATAAATGCATGACAATGTCCAATCACAGAACAGAAACAATGAGTAACTCAGACAACAAACAAGGGGAAGAGCATGAGATCAATGAGAATCCATAGTAACAAACAAGGGGGCGGAGACACTAATCATCACAGGGAGAAGGGCATTCATGAACACAAGTCAAACATAGGTTGCACAGAGACATATGAATAAACCAAAACACAAATACATATTAACACAGGGACACCATGTTACATAGCCCCCCCTCAAAGGGGCGGCTTCCGACGCCCCACCAGAAAAACCCAAAGTGCATAAGTCCAGGTGGGCGGTGGAATGGAGGTGGACCCGGGGGAGGGATGGTGGGCCAGGACCATGAAAGTCCAGGGGCAAGGGCCAGGGCAGAGCCGCGGGCTGAGCAGGCAGCCAGGGCGGAGGAGCCGCGGGCTGAGCAGGCAGCCAGGGCGGAGGAGCCGCGGGCTGAGCAGGCAGCCAGGGCGGAGGAGCCGGCAGAGCAGGCAGCCAGAGCAGGCAACCAGAGGCCAGAGAGGGACTGGATCCCAGGGTGGTGCTGGTGGTATCAGGAACCTGGGTAGAGGGAGACAATAGAAAGAGGCCCTCAGGGCCACGTTAGATAGGGAAGGGAGTTCAAACTTGGCCATCTTGGACCAGGCAGTGAGAGCAAGGAGCTTGGGGACAGCCATCTTGGGACAGGCAGAGAGTTCAATACTGGCCATAGTTTTGATGACAATAAGGAGTCTCTGGGGCTTCGCCGTGACCACACTAGCTGACCAATGTGGCTCAGAGGACTCACTCGGCTCAGAGGGCTCACTCGGCTCAGAGGGCTCACTCGGCTCAGAGGGCTCAGAGGACTCACTCGGCTCAGAGGACTCACTCGGCTCAGAGGACTCACTCGGCTCAGAGGACTCAGAGGGCTCACTTGGCTCAGAGGACTCCCTCGGCTCAGAGGGCTCAGAGGACTCCCTCGGCTCAGAGGGCTCAGAGGACTCCCTCGGCTCAGAGGGCTCAGACCTTTTAGTCATGACAGCAGTGACACAGGTTCAAATCTTCTAGCCATGTGAGGGTGTTCGTGGGACTTGTGCTCATGAGTTTGAGTGATCTCCTGTAGAACTGGTGTGCCACAAGCAGAAAAAACATAGCACAAAGCCAGAGCCAACATGGAAGATTCACAGAGATTGTAAAGTTTAGGGAGCTCCGAGGGCTTTAGTAATTCAACTGGAACAAACGGTTTAAGTAGTTCACCGAATGTAGCTGTCTCATGTGATGTAGCAAACCTGCTAGCCTTAAACAGTTCCAATGAATTACTAGAAGATGCCACACTCGAAAATGACTCACTCACAGATGATTTTCTTAGAAATCTACTCAGGGAAGGTTCACTCGGAGATCTGCTCAGGAAAGGTTCACTCGGAGACTTGCTCAGGGAAGATTCACTCGGAGACTTGCTCAGGGAAGATTCACTCGGGGATTCACTCGGAGAAGATGTACTCGAGGAGAGATTCTGGTCGCTCGGACAGTGATCAGCGGGGTATCCATCAAACTGGAAATCAAGCAGCCGACCCGGGTTTTCACAGGATGAACCGGATCACCTAATGACTTGTGCACATGCTCAGACACGGCGGAAGTCATCTCGTGAGCGGGGTCGGACTAAACACAGGGAGACCTTGGGAAGCACGAGGGAACACAAACACGGGAGCGAGGAATTGCTGCTGGATCCTTATTTGGTTGTTCGTTCTGTCACGGATAAGCAACACAATGAGGCGAGAGGCGGATCCAAATGCAGTTTATTCCATAACACATATAGGTAAACAGAGCAAAAACCATAAACTAGAGAACACTAGGGACAGGCAACATCAAACAACGAACCACAAACAAAGAATGAACAGGCAGGGTATAAATGCATGACAATGTTCAATCACAGAACAGAAACAATGAGTAACTCAGACAACAAACTAGGGGAAGAGCATGAGAACAATGAGTATCCATAGTAACAAACAAGGGGGCGGAGACACTAATCATCACAGGGAGAAGGGCATTCATGAACACAAGTCAAACATAGGTTGCACAGAGACATATGAATAAACCAAAACACAAATACAAATTAACACAGGGACCCACGTTACACTTACAAGTACAATTCTGTCTGCATTATTTGTGTCCCCTTCAAAAATTGCTCTTTAGAAATGTCATTGTCCCCCCACTGTCAGATGGAATTTACACCCATGCCCAAGAGAATGGCATTTTATTAATCAAGAAAGAGAGGATCAACAAAATATTACATTGTAGTCATCGTATGGTTTATTTTCTATGAGCTTTTGGTTTTCTGTATTTTTTGTGCTTTATGGAATTAAACCCATATTCCTGGATACTCTGCAGTTTTTGTCTTTTGACAAATATTGTATCATTAAATACTGTCACAGATGTGTATGGAGAAAGACGAGGAGAAACATTAAAAGAGATTATATTCACTAATACTACAGTTGTGGCCAAAAATATTAGCACCCTTGGTGAATGTGACCAAATAAGGCTGTGAAAATTCACCTGCATTGTTAATCCTTTTGATTTTTCATTAAAAAAATTCACAAAAATGTATTCTTTTATTGGATAATAAGAATTTAAAATGGGAGGAAATATGATTATGAAATAAATGTTTTTCTCAAATTCACATTGTCCACAATTATTGGCACCCTTTTATTCAATACTTGTTAAAACCTCCATTTGCTAGTTTAACAGGTCTAAATTTTCTCCTATAATGCCTGATGAGGTAAGAAAGCACCTGACAAGAGTTTAGAGATCATTCCTTCGTCCAGAATCACTCCAGGCCTTTTAGATTCCCAGCTCCATGTTGTTGCTTCTCCTCTTCAGTTCACTTCTCTCATTTTCTGTGGGGTTCAGGTCAGAAAAGTGGAATGGCTATAGCAGAAGCTTGGTTTTGAGCTCAGTGACCCATTTTTGTGTTGTTTTTGAGGTTTGTGTTTTGGTTATTGTACAGTTAGAGGATCCAAACATGGCCCATTATAAGGTTTCTAACAGAGTCAGTGACTTACTGATTTTTTATCTGTTGGTATTTGATAGAATCCATGATGCCATGTATTTTAACAAGATGTCAAGAACCTCCAGCAGAAATATAGGCCCACAACATAAAAAACACAGCAGTATATTTCATTGTACACATGGGGTACTTTTTTTCTCTGTGTTTACCAAACCCATCTTGAGTGTTTGCTGCTAAAAAGCTCATTTTTTAGTTTCATCTGACCATAGAAGCCATTCCCATTTAAAGTTCCAGTCATGGCTGATAACAGAATATGCTTTAGTTTGTTTTTGAATGAGCTAGGAGAATTTTTCTTGTAACCCTCCCAAACAACATGTGTTGATGTAGGTTCTGTTTGACAATTTTTTAAAAGGTTTTCTGAACCAGAGGCTCAACAATTTTCTGCAAATCTTCAGCTGTGACCCTAGGAGAGTCTTTAGCTACTCAAACTCTCCTTCTCACCACACATTAGGACGATATAGGAACACGTCCTCTTCCAGGCAGTTTTGTAACATTTTCTGATGGTTGGAAATTCTTAATTATTGCCCTGATGATGGAAATGCTCATTTTCACTGCTCTAGCTCTTTTCTTAAAGCCACTTCACCAATTTGTGAAGATCAATTATCTTTTGCTGCACATCAGAAATATATTCTTTGGTTTTTCTCATTGTGATGGATGATTAAGGGAATTTAGGCTTTGTTTCCCCTCCTCTTTATATTTCTGTGAAACAGAAGCCAGAGCTGAATGATTTTGTGTTTACAATCATGTTGGATTTCTCAAAATTGTGAGTATGAATGGGAATATACTTCAGAGATATTTTACCAATAAGAATTTCTAGGGGTGCTAATAATTGTGTCCAACGAGTATTTGAGAAAAACATTAATTTCATAATGATATTTCCCCTCCATTTTAAATTGTTATTATCCAATGAAAGGATACATTTTTGTGAATTTTTTAAATAAAAAATCAAAAGGATTAACAATGCAGATGAATTTTTTACAGCCTTATTTGATCATATTTACCAAGGGTGCTAATAATTTTGGCCACGACTGTAAATCAATAAACAAGAAGACTGGCAGAGAATAACAACAATGACAGATACGGGTTCACACAAAACCTAAACAGGCAAGCATTTACATAAGACATTGATGATAACCGACCACATACTAAAACTAAGGCAGGAAATAAATACACAAGACTGATGATTACAAACCAAGACACAAGTGAAGACGATGAACAGAGGGGCAGGATTATGACAATAACTAAGCTGAGTTTCTTTTATATTTGGACAGTTAAATCAAACCTGCAAGGTCATTAAATGTAAATGTTGTGCAAATATCTCTTCTGGACATCACTTTTGTCCTCTACTGTGTGTGTTGCTGTTATTTGCTATACTGTATAATTGCATGCATGCTGTGTGTTATTACAAATAAAGGAGTTGTTTGGTTTTCTGTATTTCATCAGGTTTGACTGCAGTGATGATAAGACTGCTTTGAGGTTTCTGCTGAGGCTCTGTGATGCAGCTGTAAATAATGACAACAATACAGGAACAAATTTCATTACTCAGCTGTCATCTGTGTGCAGTTACAAAACCTTTCCTTATAATGAGGAATATTATGACTATGATGATTACATAAAAAAAACACAGAGGGATTTCCTGCTGGATCTTTACTCACATGTGAAGGACTATGCGAGTCAAACAGGCAGGAGTTTACTTCCAGCATTACAGTCAGTTTATCAGTCACCTGATGTCTGGATCATAAATCTCTCAGAGAGAAAGATCTCCATCCTCCTGGAAGTGCTGAAGCTCCAAACAGAGAAGAAACCAGTAAAGCTGATAAACTTCACAGATGAAGAGAGTCAAGTGATGAGTTTACTTCACTGTCTGCCATACATCTCACAACTGAGGTATGAGACGCTACACTAAATACACTTGATGCTCAAAACCATTATAAGACATTATAAATATGTTTTAAAATGAATTTAATAAATAGATTAGTAGCCAGCAGTGATATCTGATAGAGATCAATTGATGTCTTTGAAAAGTTTTGTATTTGTTTTGTGTAGTTGTGCTTGGAGTGTAAACTGAATCTTATCTTTGGCTTTGGGATGAATTTAAATGGTTTACCAAAATGTACATAGTACACATCAGCAAAGCTTTTGAGGGAATGTCCATGATTTTAAGCTTAAAACCTTGGGAAAAGAATGGGAAATAAATGATTTTGGAGAAGAATATTAGGCTGTCCTCTGTGTACATTTATCCTTACAAGTACAATTCTGGCTGCATTATTTGTGCCCTCTTCAAAAATTGCTCTTTTAAAATTTGATTGTCCCCCCACTGTTAGATGAAATTTACACCCATGCCCAAGAGAATGGCATTTTATTAATCAAGAAAGAGAGGATCAACAAAATATTACATTGTAGTCATCGTATGGTTTATTTTCTATGAGCTTTTGGTTTTCTGTATTTTTGGGCTTTATGGAATTAAACCCATATTCCCGGATACTCTGCAGTTTTTGTCTTTTGCCAAATATTGTATCATTAAATACTGTCACAGATGTGTACGGAGAGAGACGAGGAGAAACATTAAATGAGAATATATTCACTAATAATAAAACAATAAACAAGAAGACTTGCAGAGAATAACAACAATGACAGATACGGGTTCACACAAAACCTGAACAGGCAAGCATTAACATAAGACATTGATGATAACCGACCACATACTAAAACTAAGGCAGGAAATAAATACACACGACTGATGATTACAAAACAAGACACAAGTGAGGACGATGAACACACGGGCAGGACTATAACAATACCTAAGTTGAGTTTCTTTTATATTTGGACAGTTAAATCAAACCTGCAAGGTCATTAAATGTAAATATTGTGCAAACATCACTTTTGTCCCCTACTGTATGTGTTGCTGTTATTTGCTATACTGTATAATTGCATGCATGCTGTGTGTTATCACAAATAAAGGAGTTGTTTGGTTGTCTGTATTTCATCAGGTTTGACTACAGTGATGATGAGACACAACAAATGTCTACAGTGAAGTTTCTGCTGAGGATCTGTGATGCAGCTGTAAATAATGACATCAATACAGGAACAAAATTCATTACTCAGCTGTCATCTGTGTGCAGTTACAAAACATTCCCTTATGATGATGAATATTATGATGATTATGATTTTATTAAAATAAACCAGAGTGATTTCCTGCTGGATCTTTGCTCACATGTGAAGAACT
Organism: Paramisgurnus dabryanus; assembly: GCF_030506205.2. Classification (NCBI taxonomy): domain Eukaryota; kingdom Metazoa; phylum Chordata; class Actinopteri; order Cypriniformes; family Cobitidae; genus Paramisgurnus; species Paramisgurnus dabryanus. The sequence goes on from NC_133339.1 coordinate 4,628,610, forward strand.
ATGAGAGTCAAACAGGCAGGAGTTTACTTCCAGCATTACAGTCAGTTTATCAGTCACCTGATGTCTGGATCATAAATCTCTCAGAGAGAAAGACCTCCATCCTCCTGGAAGTGCTGAAGCTTCAAACAGAGAAGAAACCAGTAGAGCTGAGAGACTGCACAGATGATGAGAGTCAAGTGATGAGTTTACTTCAATGTCTGCCATACATCTCACAACTGAGGTCAGTAGTGCATGAATGTGTTTGTCTGAAGTGATCGTGGATCATTGGTGATGTTTAGTTATTTATTTATCTGTTTGTTTTAATAAAGTCTTGTGTTTTTCAGTGGTGATAAGCGCTGTGTGTTAAGTCTGGTTAAACTGGTTCAGTTCAGAGAGAATCCAGATCTGGTGATGTCACTGTTTCAGGCTCTGGACTTCAATCTCAGTCTGGAAGGAAAATTACCCAGCAGCACCTGCAGGTTTGTGGGTGAAGTCTTACATCTGTCAGCTGATAAACTCACTTTCACTGTCAAACCTCAAGTCATCTCTCTCAGAGGAACAAGACTTCTCTTCAGACGCATCACAAACATACACACACTCAGGTAATGAACTGTTTTAAATATCTTCTTTTTATTTCTGTATATTTAACTATTTATATTCTGCATTGTTGTTGTTTTCAGGTTGAGTGGTTATATGGTATTGAGAATAGTGCGGGCATTGAGGTCTTCAGGGGTTGGAGCTCCTATCAGTGTAAATGAACTCTCACTTGATCTGAATGATAAACAGCGGTCAGAGATGGAGATGTCCAGGGTTTTGAGCAGTTTGTCTTCTCTTCTGAGACTTTGGACTGTTCGGTGTTTAAACTTGACTGAATGCAGGATGAAGTCTCTCTCTCTAACTCTCCTCTTGTGTCAGCAGAGCCCAGCGACTCTCAGGTCTGTGATTGTGTGATAGCTTTCAGCAGTGTTAATATTGAAATCATTGAATACAATGAGAATAAAAATAGTAATGGGTAATATGATATTATTTAATGTTTTAGTAATAAACAATTGTTACAACCAGAGGCGATTCTAGGGTTAGAGCTTTAGGGGTGCTGAGCACCCAATGAGCTCCGCTGCCACCACCCGCTCTTTTTTCCTACAGAAACCAATAATATGTCTATTGTAAAATAGCTATCATTTTAACATTGGTTCAACTAACGCCAAAATAAAGATTTTTTTGGAGACCTTTCAGGCATGAAAATGGGTCAGGGGTGAAAAAGATTAGAAGAATATTACCCCTCTAGGGTCCGGGAGCATGCTCCCCCTTAGAATTTTTTTTAAATAACATATTTTAAAGCATCAATCTGATTAGTTTTCAGATGCATTTTTTTTTTGCCAACCTTTTTATTTCTAATTAATGGTGAGCTAGCACATTTTTGCCATTAATGCCATATTAAAGTATCAGGACAAAAGGTGGGCTACACCAGCAGTGTGGGTATGGTTTTATGTGAATATACAGTGTATCGTTTTGCCTTTGTCAAAATGACAAATCTCCTAATTTATAACTTTTATGCCAACATATGGTAGGTTTATTAATAGTTTGTTAATTTGCAGCTTTTCTTTTAACAGTCCTTTAATTGCACCATTACCTTTACTATATGTCTAAAACAAAACACTTGTGACTCCTGCACTAAGGGTTAAAAACGTTATCCCCTTCATATTAATCTACATGTGATCAACTAAAAAAATAGTTATTGTCTAGTTTGATAGTCAGACAGTTAACTTACCGGTATATAGTGATATGTAGTTTGTTTTCACTCTGTTCCAAACGCCATGTTTTCATGACGACTGACCAGAAAAGACGCACGTGATGTCATGTTTACATGACTCCCGATTGTTAAAATAAGTCTCAAATTAACGATAAATCATACAATAAACTTTAACAACGGAGACACACGCATGCAACTACCCACTGAGACGCACTGCATGCGTCTTGCGGAAGAACATTGTAACCGGCGCTACTTCTCTCCGTTTAAAGGGCGTGTTGCAGGTTAACCACCACTGTCGATTAATGGGTACATAAATCACTCAAGATATGTGTATAATTTTTAAAATGTCTCAAAAATGGTCTTAAAGAACACTTTTTTTACGTTTTTGGTATTAACGGTTTTTTTACGCAATTCTGCGATGACGTCACGCTGGGGAGAAGTGGAGAAAGCCTCAGCCAGAGCCATAGAGATAGATGAGACATTTATTGCTGTTTAATACTTGCGTATACAATTTGGAAATCATATATACATCGTAGGAAATATATAATGTGTTATACTGCAAAGATACCATGCTAATTATTATTTATGATATCTGTGGAGATAAATAAAACTTCGCAAATCTGCTGATTTGATCCATTTATGTCCTGACCACCAGGCTAGAGATTTTTAAACATCCTTTATCCACACTTACTAGTCTATCAAATAATATCTCAAATATATTGTTTTGTGAAATGAAAGGATGCTTTGTTATATTGTTTATGCGATTATAACGAATCACACGATCATTTTATACGCAGCAGTCAGCAGCTGCAGCACACTCGGATCCGACCGCATACATACTGTAATAAACAGGCGTTCGGCGGCTTTTTACATCACGACAGACTATGCCATTTGAGGAGGAACCGCTCATTGTATTTTTATAAATCCTGTACATGTTTGGACCTGCCGAACAGGTTGAGCACTTTCATATACTTTGTTGAGCAGAGAGGCTGCACTTTGACCAGCGGGCTGCGGGAACCGGCGCACATCACGCCGCCAGACGGTGTTGTTAACTCGAAATGTATAACTGATGTATAATCAGATCGACCCACCGGGAAAGTCCCGACTCTCTCGATTGCCATTCCGCTACTGGCTGTAAGAAAGTGAGTGCGTTTGGGTCGCTGGTCCCCGCGAACAGATGTGACGTGCCTCACTCACCTTCCTGGATTAGAGACATGCTGCCAAAACCGTTTGTGCTGAAGATCGCATAAAGTTACACCCATTTCAGGCAGGATCATGGCAACCTCAAGCCAGCATGCACGAGTATGTTAATTGTTTGTTTACTTTCTACACGAAGATATGCTAACGTTATGCTATCTGGCTGTCTGCCTATCTCTCTATACTAGCCTATCCATCTGTCTGTCTGTCTGTCTGTCTGTCTGTCTGTCTATCTATCTATCTATCTATCTATCTATCTATCTATCTATTTATCTATTTATCTATAATCTGCGCTATCAGAACTGTACTTTACTTGTCTTTCTATAGTCATTCTCAATGCTCTCAATGCGGCTTTGGTAAATTCTCTCCCCAGCGTGACGTCATACAGTGCGTTGTGGGGGAAAGGAGAATCATTGCAAACCGCTGTACTTTTTCATACTTTTTCGGGTTTTGTGATACCCAACAACATAAAATACAATGGATAACACTTTAAATGGTTATTACACACAAGCAAGTTGCACAAATTCGTAAAAAAAAAAACCTGCAACACACACTTTAAGTCTATGGACGAGTCACCCAGGTACTTTGCTACTCCGCAGCGCGCGGGTACCCGCCGGACTAAAATAATCCGAAAATAAACACTTATTATACGTGTACCATGGTGATTCATTATAAGACAAAAACACGGCTTGAAAGATTGATTCGTGATGTACTCGCTCATTATAAACATAACGTAAACATTTTGTAAGATTAGAACAAAAAAGTTGCATCACAACACTTTTAACTGATTCTCACTCTGCGTGTGTTTCGCACTGAATGGTCGGGCTAAGCGATGCAGGTACAGAGAAGTAGAAGAAGAGGATGACACCATTTGCTAAGCGGTGAGGTTTTCATTTTCTACCTTATTATTCATTTTAAACCACAAACTACGGAGTATGTTTTGGACATTATTTAACCTGGTCAAAGACGAACGAACATTTTAGAATAATTAAATTTCTTGCCCCAAGTTTTAGGGGTGCTGAGCTCCTTTTTAGGGGTGCTGAAGCACCCCTAAAAAGGGGCTAGCCTCGCCCATGGTTACAAGTGTAAAACTTAAGGGATGATAATATATAAAATTTGCAGTATAGACGTACAATATTCATGCTCAGCAGCCACACCGAATAAACAAAATAAATCTCTTTGTGTGTTTAGACTCTCTAAAGAAATTTTCCAGACGCTGGCTGAATGTGTGTATGAAGCTCAAGAAGAGGAAGTGACTCTGTGCTTCCTACAGAAAATGGGCGGAGATTTGACTTCCTGTTCCTTCCCCTGGGAAAAACTTCACTATTTCCTGCAGTGTGAAATTCCATCAATCATTCTTAACCTTAAAGAAAGAAACACGACACTCAACATCAGAGAAATACTGCCATTTCTCAACAAGATTCACTTTCAGCGGTAAACATCACACTGAATCTTCAGCTTACAGAAAAGCCAAAAAAAACCTTAATGTGCTCTAAAAATATTTAAATAGTATTTACACATTTAATCTGATTTATAATAAATGATCATATATGTTTGTGTGTTTACAGGATGAGCTCCACCTTCATGTTGTGTTTAATCCTAGAGATCTATGAGTCGAGATCTTCAGTGTTTGTGTTCAGTCTGTTGAGTTCAGTGAAGAACTGCATTAACCTGCAGAGCAGATCGCTGGACTCTGTTCACTGCGCAGCCCTGCGCTTTATACTGCAACACTGCACTGCAGTTACACTCAACATGATGTGGACCTCCATACCAGAGGAGGAGCTAGAGAGCATTCAGACTCTCTTCAGTCACGTCTCCTGCCTTAGGTCCTCTCTCTATGTAGTAACAAATGTTATTTTTATTGTTATTACCAGAAGTTGTTATGAATGAGTTGTTGTTTGTTTTCAGTGTTGACAGACGGCTGTTATTGAGAATGATTCACTGCTGCAGTTCATCTGATGTCCAGCAGGAGGCGTCAGTGGTTTTGCTCTCTGCCCTGCAGCACAAACTGGACTTCACCTGTGGTTCAGCACTGGACCTGACAGAAAACACACAGACTCTACAACTGACTGCTGAAGACTGCCGTGTGATATCTGCAGTCATTCAGAGAGCTTATAAAGATACACAAACCCTCACACAGCTGAGTCTACACGACTGTGAGATTAATACAGCTGGAATCCATCAACTCTTCTCAGTTTTACACTCTGTTAAACTCCGGTGAGGAAACATCAACACATATCATTCATACACAAGCACAGATACACAAATAAAACATCTCTGTCTCTCTTTCAGCTGTGATAAATCGATCCTGCTTCAGTTTCTCTCTCATGTGGGTCCTGGGGAAGCTGAATCTCTTTCTCAGGCTCTGGGTGAAGAAGTGGATCTCAGTCAGACTCAGCTGGACCTGCAGGTCTGTAGAGGACTGGCGCTGGTTCTGGATCATTCTGAAGGTCTGACAGAACTGGATCTCAGTCAGTGTCATCTAACTGATCAGAGTCTGGATCTCCTGCTGCCAAACCTTCACAAAGCAGAAATCATTGAGTGAGTGAAAGACAGAGAGAGAGATTGTCAACATTAAGCATTGAGTGTCCTGTAATATTTATTGTGTTTCTGATGATTTTTGTTTATCTGTTTTGTAGTTTTAGTGGCAATAACATCACTGATGCTGGGGCACAGAAAATCTACAATATCCTCTCTCAATACAGTAACATAAAGACAGTAAGGTGTGTGTATCACACTTATATGAAGTACGAAAGTATATGTTACAAACAGTTTGTATAGCACGCAGACTGAAAATAAATGACGAAAATGAAATTATTAAATTCTCTGTGATCGGTTACAGTACTAAGCAGCTTTGTGTATATTACAAGTCAAAAGTCTGTACATTTTAGGATGTTTCTAAGGGTTTTTTATGATAATGATTGTGTGTTGTGGTTGTAGCTGATATAATCTTGTGTTTGTATCTCTGTAGGCTCTTCAACAACAGAATTGAATCCAGTGAGATCCTCTATAGAGACCCACGATTTGAGATCTGGTGATGCCAAAAAATGTCTATTTTGGCTGGAATATATGAGCCAGTTCTGCATAATCAAGATATTAAGAGTTGTGGGTACTGATAAGGTAACAGGTGTCAAAACTGTAGTCGTTGAGATTTGTGATCACATTTATTTGGACTTTGTTTATTGCTGGTTTAAGGGAACATTATTTTTACTTAAATGCTATCTTTTATTTAAATTCTATCATTTATTTTAATCTTTTAGGTGTTAAGAATAGGTATAGATGTTAATGCAGATTTATTGCATTGCTTGTAAGTTGATGACTTCACCGTGTTGGTGAAGCAAGGTCAATGTTTATTAACACTTGTGCATTGTTCAAATTCACTACCCTTTCGGGTTGTTCGTGTACAAAACGGCCACTAAATTAAACGGCTGTTAAAATTTATCAGATTAATATTTTTTTCTATTTTTTTTTCATAAATCTGTTAATCAACATCGGAACTGATCAAAACTACCAAATGTTTGCAAAATTTCATGATTTTAACTCTTAAATGGCCAAGTTCATAAGTGGTGTCACTAATTTGGGGGGAAAAACACACAAATTGACAGATTTTCAATATAAAAAGTGTTTTTTGACTAGATTTTTTTTACCTTCTTGGGCATGCCAAAGATCTGTAAAAACATTGGCTTTGATGCATTTTTAGTTTTTGTGTAGCATCGGTTTATATTTGTGGTTTTTTTTCATCAAATCAGTGACACCACATATAAATTTGGCAATTAAGGAGTTAAAATCATGGAAATTTTGTAAGCATTTGGTAGTTTTGATCAGTACTGAGGGTGATATATTGTTGAGTTTTTGAAAAATGTCAAATCATTTTTCTCAAAATATGTGTCAATATAAGATTTGTCACCAAAAATCATTCCATTTGCTGAAACACAGAGAAAGTTGTGGCCAGGTTAAGACATAAAAAAACAAAAATGGCCTCAACAACCCATAAGGGTTAAGATCCCTTTCAGGCATTTTGGATCAGTGATAGTCAAAAACACAACAGACCCATACAGTAAATTAAAAAAAACTGCATATATATATATATATATAAATATAATAATTAAAATTTCCTTAAAAGTATCCTCAAGGCCATTTAACAGCCAAATAGCACAGAGGATAAACGAGTAGTTATATCGGTTACTTTTCACCTTTGCAAGTTTGTAAGACGTTAAGTTTCCGATTTGCCGTTTTTATCTTATTATTTGCAATAGTGTCATTATGTAGTATTTCTATAAGGATGTGGTGTTGTTTTTTTATGAATGTAATCAATAAAGGTTTATCTTTAGAGCTAATAAAGATTTTGTAATCTTTTTTGGGTGACTTTTCTGCTCATGATGTGCTTTTGGAGACTAAGACGACAACACAAAACGTTACACACACAACAAAAACATTTGAATAAAAGTATGATCGAGCAAAACCCATACAACTTTCTTTTAAAACAGATTGTAAAAGACATTTAAATAAGAAATGAGACGGGCTACCCTACCGAGGATCCATTACTTGCGTCACCTGCTTTTCTTGCACACTGCTTTTGAAAACAGTTAGACACAGCAGAGACATTTCATTCAGACTTTTTAAAACATTTATTTTTTTAAGAATATGTTTTAAATTAAACTACACCAGCGGTATATAAAATAAACCAATCTTTAAAATATACTAAAGTAAAAACAACATACAGCTTGCATCAGTAATATTATTATTACAAAAATATTTTTACAGTAAAACAGTGATTTTAAAACTGAAGTATGATTTTAAAAACATACTTTTGATTAAACATTTTTTATGCTTGCTGAGTCAATAACAAAATCTGTCCTGTAGAGGGAAGCAGAGATTTGTGTATAGTAAGAGTCCAGATACTCTACTCTGTTAGTCTGAGATGATAGATTGATTGATTAGATGGACGGGTGTATGGATGTTGTGGACTAAAATAAAATCCCAAAATAGAGAGGTGTTTGATTTAACAATATTCTAGACAGAACTATTTATGAATGAATTCATAGGAATGGATGCTTATATTGTCCTCTTCGGGGTTTACAGAGATGCCTGTTGCCATGACGATTTTATTTGAAACAATCTCAGCTCATTTTCAATTGGACATTGAATGTCTCTGTGTGACAAGTGTGTGACAGTAGGACGAGTGTAGAGTGTGAGTTAGTCTTATTTAAAAGCATCACATTTTTATTTGATTTAGTAAAATAACTGATTTTAGAGTTTAAAGCATACAAGCAAGATAAATTAAGTACGATAAATTACTCTATTTATTATAATATCAGTGATATTAAAATTGAAGCAGAATTTAGTTTAATAGTGATTTAAGCTTATAGTAATATATTTCCTGGCATCAATATGGAGAACATGATGGGAGTCATTTACATCAAGAGTAACAGAGAAAAACCAAACTGATGTGAGTTATTCATTTCTCTGTAGCACAATGTCATAACCAGACAAAAGCCTCCTGGTTTTTATGCAAATGGTCTGCTTCTAGACAATGATCAATTGTAGAAAGAGACAAATCATTAAAGGCGGTCAGAAACTGGAAGCTTAACATGTTTTATAGTTATTTGGCGTATGTCGAATAAAGACTTATAGTCTTTAAACATCCCATCAACCAGTGCATGCACTTACACTGTACAAAATATGAAATTTAAATGAATTATATTTTTTATATTTTTAAGTCCCATCTTAATATATATAAATTGAATTTATACATTTTTATGATCGTATCAATTCTCAGCAATGTCTTGTCTCCTGTTTCTTTTTCTCGCCTAATTTCTGCTAAACTAAAATGAATGAATGCGATTTCATGTGGATTGTAATACTGTAAACAATTGTCATCTTGTGATATTGGCTAACACATCATCACGTGGACTTGATTTTTATATAAGTTTGGATTCTGTTTATAACCACACTGTAAAAAATATCATATCAACATAATTTGTTAAAGGCGGAGTCCACGATTTCTGAAAAACGCTTTGGAAAAGGAAGTCGGGCCGACTACCAAAACACACTTATGCCCAATCAGCAGTAAGGGGTGTGTCTACGACATCATTGCCTGATTTGTGTATGTGTGGGGCGGGTCTATCAAAAGAAGGTCCAGATTCTATTGGGGTAGGGGCGTGATTGTTTAGGTGATTTCAAATATCAACATTGGCTTTCAGAGATCATGCACCCTACCTTTTAGTTAAAGTTATATAAAAAATATAAGTTAAACAATTTCAACTTGTTGTAAGTTAAAAAAGTAGGTTGAACTGACTTAAGTTGTTTAAACTTCATGCTGCATTTAATTTAGTGTTCAAGGAGTGTGTTTATGCGTGCGCATGTGCGCTTATAAATATATCATTGCGTACATGCGATTTGCAGGTGGTGTTCTTATCTTCAGCCCCAAAGTCAGCATATGATTCCGGCCCGGATCAGCAATGGATCTGGGTCGACGTCGGCAGGTCTGGGTGGTTCCAGCACATATCTGATCCAGAGTCATTTTTCCCTTTCTTTGCCTCTAGCTAGTTTCAACATAATTTATTGTGAGTATTTAGTCTTTAGCTCTAAAAGCAAAGAGGCTCTTTAATAAATTATTCAGTTTCTTTATTGACCTGCTGAAGTCCTGACCAATCTTCTGTCATGATGGGCTTTCTAAACTCTCTCAAAAACCAGCAGGTGTCTGAGCTCAAACTGTCTTTTCATGTAATGTGTCTCTTATGAAAATTAAATTAAAAAACATGATCACAGCAACAAACATGAGGTCGTTCTCAGGTCATCTTTATTAAATATTAAACAGATCTCTAGAATGCTTGATTTTGATTAGGTTGACCAATGAACAATGTATTTTTTTGTATAATTACTGGTAATCTTTAAAGGTATTGCGGAGGATTTTCTATTTCCGGGTGGATCATCAAGACTATTGGTCCTCCTAGTTGTCAATCAAGAGTGTTGCGCAATTGCATTTTTTAAAAAAGTGGAGAAGGCGGTTATTTTCTAAAATTTGAGAAAATCCTCCGCTATACCTTTAAATAATATACAGTAATGCATGGAAACATATCAGCACTTATTGGGTCAGTTTCCCAGACAGAGCTTAAGTCTTGGCCAAGACTTAAATGCTTGTTTGAGCTGAAAACAGCTTAAACTGACATATCTTAAAATAGGCTATATTAGTGCCATTGTTTTGTCCCAAGATGCAGTCTTTTTTTTGTAAGGTAATACCTTAATCTAAACCATGTCTGGAGATCTGCCCCATTATTTTAGAATAGTTTATTAACACAATCTTGTGACTCAACACAGATATTATGGCTATACTGACTACAGTAAATATGCTGTTTGATTGACAGTAAATGTTTATGTATACAGTGCTGTCATCATCTGTGCCGTAGGGTCCTGCCATCAGTCATTGTGTCAAATTAATTCCCATCATCTCATAATATGTGCATTTGCATGTAAGATTTTAATTATTTTCTGGGAAAATTATCTTTATTTTTTGTTGGCTTAACCTTTAATTTGAAGACCTCAAATAATGGTATCAAACGTCTCCTTTTTTAGTTTTGGAAAAGATCTTAATGTTTTAAACTGGTCAGTATTTTCACATAAATTATGTTGGGAGAATCATCGAGAAGAAGTGAATACTTGAATAAAAGATAACGTAAAAGCTCACTTATGGTTTCTGAGCCATGATTTATTAAACTCTAAGCAATATGGTTAGTCTAGATTGATTTATGAAATGTTAAATTGTGATTTACATTAGTGAAATGTATTGTTAATGTCATTTAAATCTTTCAAAGGATCACATCAAGCGATGAGAAGCTTTTGGACTTGTATACATACACACACACACACACACACACACACATTCTGGTTTCCATGTTTTGTGGGGACATTCCATAGACGTAATGCATTTTATACCATACAAACTGTATATTCTATTCCCCTTACCTGCCCCATTCCCTAACCCCAACCATCACAAAAACCTTTCTTGTACCTTAGATTTTCAGTAAACATCATCTTGTTAGATTTATAAGCTTGTTTCCTCATGGGGACATCAAAATGTCCCCACAAGGTCACAAAAACACTGGTATTCCTATCTTTGTGGGGACAATTGGTCCCCACAACGTGATAATTACCAGGTACACACACACACACACACACACACACACACACACACACACACACAAACAGCAGGGAAAATTAAAGATTTTTAAGGGGATTTCTAAGTGGGCTTATTATAAAATTTACATCAGATGAAGCCATTAAGCCAAATATTGAATTCATACAAAGAAATTAAAAAATTTAAGTATACAAGTTGAATCATAATAAATAAAGTGAAACATTACACTTAGAAATCCCCTTACTGATAAAAATGCTGATGTGTCAAATATACACTAGTCAACATTTGAAGTGGATCAAAACCTTTCCTAAAAGTTGTCTTAAAACCAATACCCAGTACCCGTTATTGTCTTAGGACAACTTTGATGAATGTTTTTGATCCACTTCAAATGTTGACTACTATATATATTTAATTTCTGTTTATAGACACAAAAACTTGCATCATAAAAATGCAGTTTCTCCCCCAGTGAAACACTTTGTACTGCTTTGCATTTTTAACACCACTTTACTGTACTGAAATGCAGAAGTGCAACCTGTCCACCCAGACTGTTTGCTGGCTATGACCTTTTTTTGTGTTATGAATTTTAATGAAGGAAGCCGTTTATTTGCATGTCGCAGCAGTTTGGTCTGCTTCACTTCCCCATCTGGTATGTCATGTTGTAAATAACATGCATCATTTCCCTCGTGGTCACAGGGAAGAAAGGATTTTTAAGGGACAAGTGGGTCTATGGGATCTTACGAAAAGGGCTATAATGAAATATGATAAACAAAACATGCAAATGTATATTGACAAACACTACAGTAACTATTAAATGTTACCAGAAACACTGCTTCATGTTCATTAGGTATAGTTGTAAAATAAACTAAATTTTACGTTTTTTGCCGTAAATTGAGAAGGGGAGAAATATAAAACTATTTTAATGTCTTGTTGATTGTCTTATTTTCCGAGCCCCCATCCAATTGCAATGACCTAATGGGAGCAGTATTGCTTGACTGAATATAAGACCCAAGGGACTGATAAGCAGAGATGTCCTATAAACACATGGAAAAGATTAAATCACATTTGCAGCCAGTGGACTGATATAATGCACATCTCACATGATTTCATTCTGTTGCATTCACTTCATTGTGTGATGCGTTTTTCCTTTTGTTATTAATGTCAAAATAAAACAAAGTCATTTGAGTTGAATCATTGCAACATCTATTTGAATTTTACATTTTCAGTAGATAATGTCAGTGATTTTTCCCATGCTAAATCCCCTGCATGGAGGTTGCACGGTGGTTGCTAGGGAGTTGCTATGGTGCCTTAAAGGTCTGCTCTAAGGAAAACAGCCCATGTCCAAGTCTATGATATATTTTAGCTATATTTCAGGTTCCTACCTTAATTTAAGTATTGTAAAGGAATGGGAATGTGAAGGAACGCTCATCCAGAGATTCCTGCAATAACCGAGCAGCTGCCATTTAAATGAATGAAAATGGCAACACATTGCCAACTCCAGGTATCACACAAAGACTCTTTAACAATATTATTGTGTTGTATAAATGAAAATGTCTAGACAAACCTTACAAAACTAACATAGTTTAATGTCTATCTTATTAACCTACATTTATTACTGCTCATATGATCAAGAGAGATAGAAAGAGAGACACTACCAGTGAATACAAATCAGTCTCTCTCTCTCTCTCTCTCTCTCTCTCTCTCTCTCTCTCACAGATCTGTGGCGAAGGTGATTTAATCTCTCACGCCTCATTAAGGAGGGAGTCGCCCGTGCGCGCGCTCGCGTCGCTTTGCGCACACAAACCGCGAGCGCATCTGCACGCGGGAGGAGACGCTCGTGCGCTGGAGAAAAATCCCGTGTGGGTGGATGATAAAAAGACAAACAGCCTGAAGAGGAGAAGAGAGGGATTTTGGATTTATGCGCACCGCGGACAGCGCACGACATGGCCATTGCATAGGAACCGAACGCCGCTGCTGCAGGTGAGGAGAATCGTGAGCATCCTCGCGTGCATGCAAACAATTACGATAACCATTATGGGGGATTTTTCATCTGTGGACCTATATAGGACTTTAGTTCAAGGTGTATGTGTGGGTGTGCGTTTGGCGGGACTGGCATGCAGATGGAGATGATGACTGCTGTTCTTTGGATGTGAGGAGCAGATGAAGGTGGGGGTGTGGTATTCCCTAAACGCGAGCTCTAATTACCCTGTATGGCAAAATCCCTTTCGGCTCTCCTGATCTCTCTCTCTCTCTCTGCTATGCGCGCAACCCCCACATTTAATAGCGTGAAAATGTGATGTCAGCAGGTGATGCAGTGATTAGAAACGTGCACTTTATGTGTTTTGGGTGGCAAATTAAAGATGAGACATTAGAGATCCAGACCACACACACACATAACCCAGGTGCTTGCTGTGCACCAGCAAGAGGATTACAATCTTGGATAGACCTGTGTATTTTAATGGGTTGGACAAATGAAGGAATGCATTTTCTTAAGATTGTAATTTTCATTTAATACCATGTCTCTAATTTTCGGTGAGCCAGGTCGGTTTGGATGAAGACATCATTTTGTACTTTATAAGAATCTGGTATGAAAAGTAACCTGATGTGAAGGCTGATAGTTTAAGCCACAGACAAGTCAAGCTTTGCCGGTTATGGAGTTGGGGACACTGGGAACCTATACTGTACAACCTCTTGACTGATCTTATTAGCTCAAAATTTTCTGGGGATTTAAGCCGAGTCTAAATTAAGTGTATGCAATTTAAACATCAAAATATAACATTCCAGTGCATAGATTTTATTTTGACCCTTGCTTAGGTTTTCACTCTTTTGCTTATGGAAAATAAATCGCTTGCAGTTGCAGAATTTCTTGGCTAAGAAACTCCTTCAAAAGCGCCCATTGTGTCACCTTGTATGCACAACTTTGATTCCCAGCAAACTTGTTCACCCTGTAAAAAAAGTGTAAACTAATCACATTGGGCCTGAAACATGCAGCAGACGGTGTGTGAATGATCCAAGGCTGTGTCGTCTGAAGCCGATACTACACATGACGGCACCAAATGTTTCCCAGACACTTCATCTGTAGTGCAGAGTCTGTTCCCAAATGGTTTATATTTTGAGACTTAAAATATCACGAGGAGTAAGCTATGCATGGTCTTTTCTTGCCATGCATCGGAATTCACGTTCTGTGACTGTATGGATGAATTACCTACTCATTGAAGTTCAAACAGTACGTTCTATATAGTATGAATATGGGTAGTGTGAATGTTATTCGGATGTACTACATCCACCATGTTGATATTTCACGTGACATACGTCGTCATAACAACAAGTGAGCAGTTAACTTGGATGTTGTTAAACAAGAGCAATAACAACAAAGAACAACTGGTTACCTTATTCATTTACATTTGAATAAAGTTGCATGATTGCTTCACCGTTTTCTGACATTTTTGAATATTAATGAAGCCTCTCCTTCTTCTTCGGGGGGCTCATGGGATAATAAAGTGTCCATCGAATGCTCACTTCAAAATCTTGCTGAAATTAGTAGGTCATGGGCAGTGTTGGGGAAGTTACTTTAAAAAAGTAGTGTTTGCTCGTTACTCGTTACTTTTTAAAAAAGTAATCCATTACTTTACTTAGTTACCGCCTTTGGAAAGTAACTTTTTACGTTACTCGTTACTTTTACGTTACTTTTATGTTGCCTGACATTGGGCAGAACCCAATATCTGTTTCTAAATGTGTAGGCCTAAATAAAGTTATACTATGGAGGACATAACAGGTATTTCTTTTGTGCTCTTTATTATAAAAAAGTATCAATAAGTTCCTTAGGAACATCATGGTAACCTCAAAATGAGTCATATGTCTCAAAATAAATTTATCTGAAAGTCTGTTTCTTCTGGGGGTAAGCACAAGACCTACCAGGCTGAACAGCCTTTCCACTAGTGCACTGGATGGTGCAGGGCCGGCCCTGGCCAATTTGCTGCCCTAGGCAAGATTTCACCTGGTGCCCTTTAGAATCCCAGAATCACAATTGTGTTCCGATCATTTTGTTCATAACTTACACAGAAACAAACTGCACAGCTTTGTCTTGTTTTTCTTTATTTTGAAAATATTTTGGAAACACACACAAACACACGAACACATACACACAATACCCTGTTACTCAGGCATTTGATCTTGACATTGTTAAAATCTTGTCTTTTTTACATGTTTTAACACTGTACATTTAACTTAAAATATTTAATTGTGTACAAGAAAACAGCTCTTATTAATGAATTATTAGTAGCATGTTGTAGTGTCTCGGGAGATTGTGCTCATTGTTAAATAGCTTTGTGGCTATACTGCACTGGAGCGGCAGTTTAAAATATAAACCCAGAATTCAGCGAACGTCAAGAACAAGAAAAAAACAATAAGGCCAAGACGCGGGATTTAAATTACGTTACACGGACCATGTAAAAATTTCAATGTTTCTGGATAGAAATACCAACTTTGTCTGGTATTAATAAGCTGCACATTGGAGTGCTGGCTGCTCCCCGCGGTGCTGAAGACGCGTGATGGCATATATACACAGATATCTACATGCAATCTATTGGAAAGTGGAGGAGTCATTAGTTGGGTTAGTAAAATAACGAAATTACAGCTTTTAAATAGAAGAAAAAAATTTTTTTGTAAAGAGATATATTTTTTTAAGTTTAAAAGTGCAGAACTCTTCTCAAGGGGAAGAAAGCTTTTCCCCTTTCGTGCAACCTATCGGAAAGCCCAGATGAGTTAGTTGGGTTAGTAAAATAATTAAATTAGATTTAAGTACAAAATAGTATTTATATAAAGAGAACTATTGAAATAAAAAGTGCAGAACTCTTCTTAAGTGGAAGTAATAATGTAAAATAACGAATAATTATATAATAACGAATAATAGTTTCCAATAGGTTGCACGTAAATATCTGTGCTGCCACCAGTACTCCGTCCGAGCGCGTCTTCAGCACCGCGGCCAGCACTCCAATGCGCAGCTTATTAATACCAAACAAAGTCAACAAGTTGGTATTTCTGTGCAGAAACATTGAAATTTAAACATGGTCTGTGTAACATTATGTAAATTCCGCGTCTCTGTCTGATTGTTGTTTCCGTTTTCTTGTTCTTGACGTTCGCTGAATTCTGGGTTTATATTTTAAACTGCCGCTTCAGTGCAGTATAGCCACAGAGCTATTTAACAAGCACGAGCTTCCGAGATACTATGCTAAGATACAATTAATACAAAACGAAATTCACTTCGTACGGAGTGGGGAGACATGATTTTGACCACTTTATTAAGTTTGTTTTCGTAGAAACCTTTCTCTAAAGTGAATTTCGTTTTGTATTAATTGTATCTTAATTTCAATCAATGTTTTATCAACCAATTGCTTGAATTTAATAAATAAGAAATAAATAAAAGAAAACGATTTAGTTTTATATTTATGTTTAAAAAAATATTTCATTTAAACATAAATATGAAGCTGAATCGTTTTCTTTAATTTATTTCTTATTTATTAAAATCAGGCAATTGGTTGATAAAACATTGATTAAAATTAAGATGCCTCCATCCCTCAAAAGTTAGCGTCAGCTGCTTCTTGCTTGCCATGATTTCTTTGCAGACTGATAGCCTCTGTCATGTGTGTGGACCTTGTGACTATTGCGCAAGCACGCAGATGGCAGTGTCCCTGTCAAATCTAACCAAAAGTAACGTTGCGCTGAATTGGCAACTGAACTACGTTACGTTACCAAATTTTCAGTAGTAACGCGTTACACTACTTTTTTCTCAAAAAAGTAGTTACGTTACTGTAACGCGTTACTTTGTAACGCGTTACACACAACACTGGTCATGGGTTCTTTTTGCCTGCTGTTTTTCGACTATATGAATTTGGACATACTAGGCTACTCGCCTCGACTACTGATTTTTGCCTACTACTGTATATAGTATGAAGTAGGCGATTTTAAATGTAACTTTTGTCTGCAGAATACAATTTTTTTTTTATGTATTAATTATGAAATGCTTAAATTGTAAAATTAATTTTTATGTTAAAGATGGCAGAATTTTAAAGGGGACATTTCACAAGACTTTTTAAAGATGTAAAATAAATCATTGGTGTCCCCAGAGTACATATGCAAAGTTCTAGCTCAAAATATCATATAGATAATTTATTATAGCATGTTAAAATTGGCACTTTGTATGTGTGAGCAAAAATGTTTTTGGGTGTGTCCTTTTAAATGCAAATGAGCTGATTTCTGTACTAAATGGTAGTGGTGTAGTTGGAAAGAGCAGATTAACGGCGGTATTATCCCCTTCTGACATCACAAGGGGAGCCAAATTTCAATGCCCTTTTTATTCACATGCTTGCAGAGAATTGTTAACCAAAAATAAGTTACTGGGTTGATCTTCTTCACATTTTCTAGGTTTATAGATGCACTGTTGACCCAGTTGTAGCACTTAAACATGAAAAAAAGTCAGATTTTTAATTATATGTCCCCTTTAAAGGATTAGTCAATTTTCTTTAAAAAATCCAGATAATTTACTCACCACCATGTCATCCAAAATGTTGATGTCTTTCTTTGTTCAGTTGAGAAGAAATTATGTTTTTTGAGGAAAACATTGCAGGATTTTTCTCATTTTAATGGACTTTAATAGAGCCCAACACTTAACAGTTTTAAAGCAGTTTAAAATTGCAGTTTCAAAGGACTCTAAATGATCCCAAACGAGGCATAAGGGTCTTATCTACTGAAAAGATTGTCATTTTTGGCAAGAAAAAAATGCACTTTTAAACCACAACTTCTCGTCTATCTCCGGTCATGTGACGTACCAGCGCGACCTCACGTAATACGTCATCACGTCAAGAGGTCACAGAGGTGACGTATGCGAAACTACGCCCCAGTGTTTACAAATGTGGAGAAAGAGGACCGTTCCGACATTGTTGTATGTGGAATGATACTAATTAATGTCTTTGTGTCAGTTTATTGTTTAAAATGGTCCGCAAATGTGCGTTTTATATATGTAACACGTGACCTTTCAACGTCATTACGCAAATATGTGAGGTCGCGCTGGCACATCACAGGACCAGAGGAAGATGAGAAGTTGTGGTTTAAAAGTACATATTTTTCTTGCCAAAAATGACAATCATTTTGCTAGATAAGACCCTTAGGCAAGAGTCCTTTGAAACTGCAATTTTAAACTGCATTAAAACTAATAAGTGTTGGGGTCCATTAAAGTCCATTAAAATGAGAAAAATCCTGGAATGTTTTCCTCAAAAAAACATAATTTCTTCTCGACTGAACCAAGAAAGACATCAACATTTTAGATGACATGGTGGTGAGTAAATTATCTGGAATTTTTTTTTTAGAAAATTGACTAATCCTTTGATAAGCACTGAACACAGTTTGTTTTACAACTTGACCCTGGTATTTCCTGTTAAATTTACAGTCAAATTTACGCCTGGCATCTTTCATTTGCACATCTTTGCCCTGGTTGCTGCACTTTAACATTGTATCAACACACACAACCACCGCATATAAACCTTCCCAGTGTTGCCAGGCAACAGGAAATATATCTTAAATAGCCAACTTCAAAATTAAGGCCGAATCAAGGCGGCAATGCCTTTCGTCTTTGACAAATGAATATGAACCATTAAAACTCTTCTCGCCAGCTAAAACTAAGCACTCGCACACTGACAAATGTTGACCACTGTGAGTATAAGTCAGACTAAAAGCAGAGGCTTGTACTGATGCTTTCTAACCTCATGCTATATTCATTTAACTACCCTGAACTCAGAGGATGTGATGTTCAACAAAGTGCAGAAAGAATGTCCTTAAACTGTGTGAAGATAATGCATATTTTAGGTTACCATATCAAAGTTATCTTTCTGACCTGATCTCTGTCTCTCTTTCATGTGAGCAGAGTCAAAGATAAAGAGAAGATACAACAGAAGAAGCTATGATGGCAGTTGAGGAGAAACCTCCTGTGAAGGGCAGTACCTCCATTTTACCATGTTTCCTGTTTGTAGAGGTGAGTTGACCATAAAACCTTTTACCTCAACTTAATACAGACTGTATCAACCTTTCTTTCTTTCTTTCTTTCTTTCTTTCTTTCTTTTTTTCTTTCTTTCTTTCTTTCTTTCTTTCGCGTGCATGCACACATTAATGTTGCATGCGCATCATGAACACATCATGACACTTGGCTGCTGTTACTATGGATACCAATCAGCCATCATTTATAGATGCTTCTCTCCCACACGTGCCTTTTTTCCTCGAAATACTTAAACTGGTAAACACAGCCCTTATGCATTCACTGATACATATATTAAATGTATGTGTGTGTGGATAGGATGGAAATTGTCACTGCATTGTTAAATACTTTTTTTAGTTGTCATTATTTGTGAAAGTACAATTTACTCTTCTGCAGGTAACTGCATAATATTGTTACTTCATATTTAGATTATATATTATTTATGCATGTGGCAAATGCTTTTATCCAAACCAACTTACAGTGCATATGCATTTTTTATCTGTATGTGTGTCCCCTGGTTGGGTTTGAACCCATGACCTTTTGTACTGCTAATGCAATGCTCTACCACTGAGCTACATAGAAGCACAACCTAAAAACTGATTTTTAAAACCAAAATAATATTTAAACAATTTTGTAGGTAATGTTTTGTGTCTGTTGTTTTGAAAGATTTTAGCTTTGTACCTCTCCTCGGATCCATTAGAGGGCGCATGTGTTCTCTATTTTGTATGGGCTTAATTCATATTCCTTTGCTTAATAGGAAATTTCCATAAATGTATATTATTATTCATAGTTATATTATATAAAACGGTTAGGTTTAGTGTGTATGTGTGTGTTCACTTGATTCTTCTGCGAACAACCAGATGGAAAGAGTAAAATAGATATGTGCCATATCTTTATCTTTTACACAGTCAGCTAAGTTTGTTGGCAGAGTTGTGGGCAGTTTCTCATAACTTGAGAAAAGACCGAGTGGTTGGAAAGATGAAAAGGATTTTGTAAGAGCCATCGCTGAGCATTGTTGGAGCTGAAGGGTTTATTTCAGTAGGAGGATGAAAGGGACCCAGCGGGATGCTGGAGGAGTACTGCCGCTACTCACGATGGATGAATGGGAGAACAGTGAAATTAGGACCAGCACAACTTGGCAGGGACCTTAATTATCTTAATTTAAATAGAGCAACATCTCAGCGGTTCACAACAGAATAATGCCTAATTAAATACAAACATCCAGAAGAAACATACAGACTAATCACTGACAGATCGTGTGAAGTTGGCATGCAGATTGCATTTCTTGAAGCTATATGGGTGTAATCTGCTAATGTGATGCAAGGATGTAGGCTATGCAAAATGACACTACATATCTACAATCTGATACCCTTTAACAGTAGGCAACAGTCCTAACATTTAGATACAGATTTGGTACCAATAAAAGTACGGGTAAAAGTGATTCAGGTCATTTGGGGTCGGGCACATTTCGTGGACCCAAGAAGACCTCCAATATGTAGTTCTGCTCATCATGCAGAATAAAAACCCTCAAGGAGCTATGAATATGACAAGAGCTGTCAGTCAAACCTCCAGACAACCTTCAGTGTCTGTCAGCAGTTTCAGACCATTCAATAGGACAAGCTCTAAAAATACCACGACAGCAGAAGATCAAGCTGGTTTTATGCCCAGTTACTGCTTTGATATTCAAGTGGCAGTATGGGAATTTAACAGCGAGATTAGACATAAGATAAAAGCTCAACTTATAGTCTATAAGGTATGGTGAATTCAGATTGGGACCAGTGGTGCCCCCAGAAAATTTTAATTGGGGTGGCCAGAGGAGGCCATAGCAAATCATCGGGTGGCACCCAAAATTATTTAGTTTAATGTGTGTGTATACCTTTTTTACTTTTGTTTATGGTTAACATTTTGGGCCCTATTTTAACAATCTAAGCCAGGGGTGTCAAACATGCGGCCCACTGGCCGGATACGGCCCACAAAGGTGTCCGCATGATGATTTATACACCCATTTAGGCGGGTTTCTAGTTCGTTTTTAATATGAGAGACTTGCGGAAAGGAGAAAAACGCGGAACATAGACTAAACACGGTGCCCAAAAATCTTGCCGTTTTATTGTTAACAGTCCGCTAAAGATCCACTGATTCCGGTGATCCACTTCGTGTTTTTCCGCCCGCTCCGCAGCATTTCTGTGTCCACTCTCTGCCTGGAGAGCGAAGACGACAGTTTTCGAAGTTCGTTGCATTAACAGGTAGATTCATTACATTAAATCAGTTGTTAAACAACAGAATAAGTAATGTGGAAGTTTGTTTATGTATTTCTTCCGGTAATGATTTGCTGTCAGTGTTCTAAAAGTGCTAACAACTTAGCAAGCCAACAAAAACAAAATATCCACATTCTTATTAACGTTACAATGCTTGTCTAATCGATTTAATGTTCCCGATCAGATCTAAGTTAATATAAACACTAAATTTGCTGTTGTTGGCACACTTTGTAGACAAAAAATACAAAAAACACCAATGCCTTCACAAAATAACGACAAAGAACGGAAAGAGAGGCTTTTAGCAGCAGTTCAACATTGCAAACATGGATTCAAAGCTCCATGAACATATTGAATATTTAGCAGATTGTCACACTTTAATTCTTGTTATTATATTTCCCATTATAATCACTTGTCTAAGTTGATGCTAGTAATATAACACATTATATTTATAATACTTTATTAAAACCATAATAATAGTACCACCCCCCTTAGTGCCATTTTTGGTTTGGGCCACTGCCCCATCTAGCATTTTCATTTTCTAAATGTTCTCATTACAAATATATTCTATAAGTGAATGATTTATAAATAATTTTGGCATTAATGAATAATGCAAAAGAAGTTAAATTAACACTTTTCAACCTAAGGCCAGTGGGTTTTGTACAGATGTAAATTTGTGTGTATAATATACAGTATGAGTGTGACCTTATGAAAAGGAGTTTTCACAGAGCTGTGTGTTTCTCTAGTTTTCTTGCTAAACAAACTAGTTAATTGGTTTGTTTAGTTAATTTTAACACAATTATCAGCACACTAAAGTTTAAAAAATTATCCGGCCCTCTCTTCGTGGCGTCCGCCCCTCAGCCTAAAATTAGTTTGACACCCCTGATCTAAGCACATTGTCTAAAGCGCACGGCACACGGTCTAAACGGGCGTGTCCGATTCCACTTTTGCTAATTTAACGATGGGAAAAATGGTTAATGCGCCAAACGCACAGCCTAAAAGGGTTGTTTCTAAACTCCTAATGAGTAATGGGTGTTTTTTGATCGTAATGTGCAATAAACCAATGAGAATCTCAGCTCTTATCCCCTTTAAAAGCCAGTTGCACCTGGTGCCATGCCTAATCCTTATTTAGAAAGCGGAATTTTAAACTGAAAAACTAAGCGGAGGAAGTGACTACCAGTTTAAGATTGATATTTAAAAAAATGTGTTGTTTTCAGTTGTATTGAAATTGTTCTTTTTTGGATTAAAACCTTTAAAAGCCGTTTTCTTTCAGTCATAGAAGTACAAATAGCAGGCTTTTAAGTGCTGTAAATTTATTGATATCCAACATAATCATTGTAATCTCATAAAATAATTTGCAAATATGCAAGAAAAGTTTGTACTCTAAAAATTCTTTACAAATTTACAAACTTGCGGAGAGCCCTAGCACTCAGACAGCGCCATGGATTTTTTAAAAATTACTTGTAAATGTTTCTCATCGACTTTAGACTAGGTTTTAGTTGGTCAGACCAGAACGTCCATGGGTGCAAAATTGGGCGCAAATGCATTGGCTACAGTGGTGGTTCTACACGGAGGCCAAGGGTGGCCCGTGCCTCTGTAGACATGTCCCTGCCACCCCGTGCTGACCAAAATAAAAAAGTATACATTTATTTAGATTTTACACGCGAGCGGCAAAAGCGGAACTAATGCGACGCAACGTTCTACACGGGCAAATTAGAGGGGCGCACACTGTAGCCGCCTGCGGGTGCTGCTCGGCGAGTGTCTCAATTCGTTCCCAATCTCCCGATGTTGAGAATGTGTATGCAGGTTCGGGCACTGGTAAGGACTCTAGCTCACTTCACATTGAGACACACTGTACACTTGTTCTCCTGTGACGTGGCTGCTTAAGCGCGGTGATCATTCACAGCTGTTACTCATCAACAACCGGCAAAATCAACATCTCGCTAACTTTTTAAAGTTTACACATTGTAAAATGCGCTGTAATTATGCTCTTACATATACGTGCATACATTTGGAGGAATATAATTAAATGTTACATATAAAAATGTTTACATTTTGAAATAAATATTATTTTAAATACTGATTAGATTATGGTCCCTAACTGTCTAGCAATGTGTGTTAATATGTAAACTAAAACAAACGTTTGTCTTTATAAAAGTTTGCATTTCATAAAGTTTATTGAAACTTTAGATTGAAACTTTTATATTATAAATTATATTTAAACAACGTGGCGCTAAATGTGAAAATTATCATTGCGCCAGGTTGAAACTAGTAAAAGACACTTGAGTCGCGCATTGCGCTGCATTGCGCCGGGTGTATGATAGAGCCCAATGCTTTTAATTTGCAAATAATTGCTGTTTAAATAGTGTAGTTCTTTGCAAATTGACATAGGTGATATGTCAACTGCCTTTCCTCTTTAATTCGATTTTTATAATAAACCTGCATTTGATCAGTGTTTAATTCACATACTCTATACATGGCACACTAATTCGCTAACTGTTCTACAGTTGTGACTTCAAGAGCCCATAAAGTCCTTTAAATGTTACCAAAAACTGGTTGGGGGCCAGTGGGGTGGCCAGTGTCTTTTTAGGGGTGGCCGTGGCCCTCCTTAACATTGATTGTGAATGCCAAAAAAGTGTCCCAACCGGAATACACCCTATATACACACCCAAGTTTGCTCAAGGTGGTTGCAGGTGCCTTTATTTATTTATTTCTTCCATGCATTTGAATTGTTCTGAACTGAATAGAAATGTTTGTTTGCTTTTATCAGTTGCCCATCTAATCAAACAACTCATACAGAAATCTGTATATGTGAATATAAAACTTTCAGTATTGACAATATGCTTAATAAGCAACTTTTATTTCTACATCAAAGGATCCAGACGTACCTATGCCTAATATATGTTAGGTTATTTTCAACTAAGCATTGGGTCAAAAGGGGACAAATGCAGCGAATGGGTTAAATTAACCCATACATTTTATATCTGACCCATATTTTGACCCAGCTTTTTGGGTTAAAACAACCCCGCATTGGTTAATGGGTTGGGGTCATCCCTTTTTGACCCAACACATAGCATTTTTTATATATTCATGTGCTTAGACTGTCTGCTTTCTTTTATAAATATCAAACAAATACACTGAAAAAAAAAATCCTTTCAATTTACATAATTTTAATGTGTACATCGGTCCCACATAATCCGATTGTGTTAAACCAACATAATTTTCCTCATTTAATTTTTATGTGTCAGACCAAAACATTTTAATTGTTTCAAGTAGTCTAATATAAATATGTTGACTCAAAGTGCTATTTCTCTTTACTATAACACATTTATTTTGTAATGTTTAAGTAATTTTATTATGTAAGGGGACTAGATTTTCATCTGTAATTCCAACATGCTTTTTTAATGCTTATATTATGGGATTATGTAACTCTAAAGCAATTTCATTATGTTTCTGGAACCAGAATAATCATCCATAATTATCCAAATGTTATTTATTTCTTTTTTAAATACAAAATACATTTGCATTGGCATAAAAAGCAAAGAGTTTTAAACAAAAGTTTAGTGATATTGAGGCAAACCACTGCTTTCAGATCATCAATTCATTTAAATCACTACACATTAATTCAACAACAGTCAATAACTATTACAACAATCAGCACATGCAGTACATACAAAGGGGCAATTTCCCAAACAGGTTGTAGATTAATCCATGACTAGGCCCTAGTTATATTAGGATATTTTTTACAAAAAAGTTTACAAACAAACCTACCTTACAAAAACAACACTGGAGTACATCTTGAGACAAAACAATGGCACTGATATATGTCAAGATATGTCAGTGCAATATGTTTTCAAATTAAGGCATTGCAAAAGTCTGGGACTAGAAAAAGCCCCATCTGTAAAACTGACCCAAATGTTTAAAATAGTTACTATCACAGTAGATTTAGAAGTGCTAAAGCACAAACACTGCATTCCAAAGAGACATGCAAAACAGTAAGTACTATTATTTTTTAAATGGATTTACAAACTGGAAAATATCAATCCTTCAGAAAGTCAGAGCTACAGCATTTGTATAAACTGATAATCAAAGATTCAACAAAAACAAAATACAACAACCATTTCCAAAATCAACTTTGAGCAGCAAACGGTTAATGTTTTAATAAGAAAAAACACTTAAAACAGATAAATAAAAAGAACATAAATGAGCAGCACAGTCTTTCTGATCCTTTCACTGAAAAAAACTGTTCGTTAAAGTTACGCTCAATGCAGTTCCATTAAAATCTTTTGGATTTCTTCAAAAATAAAGCAGAGATCAGGATAGCTCAGGTTTAAGGCATACATCAGCTCAAACAACATGGCACGATGTTGCAACACCCTCATGCCTTCCAGGACTATACAAAGATCCTCTTCTTCATCACAAGAAGCATGTTGTTTGAGAGCACAAATCCCAACAGTGGTGTCTTCAAATGACCTCACTGATGCTGACTTCATTCATGCCCTGTACAAAACAGACCAATTTAGTTAAAGAAACAGAAAAATTTTACTGTTACAATAAAAGTGTCATTGGAAATTAGTACAATGCAAACAAATATAAATGTAAGTATACAGACCCATGTGCATTGCCACAGCATATTACAATTGGTTACAAATATATGGGTTACAAAGCAAGGCAGCTGCACTGTCCACTGCTCCAGGTGTGTGTGCGCGTGTTCACTACACTGAGATGAGTTAAATAAAGAGGCCACATTTCGAGTGTGTGCTACCATACCTGACAATCACAGCAAAAGTGAATTCTCTCATTTTCTCACTGTCATGTTGTTATAAACCTGTATAAATGTCTTTGTTCTGAAGACATTTATTTTGAGGAATGTTTGCAACCAAACTGTTCATGAGCCCCATTCACTTCCATAGTATTACATTTCCCCACTATGGAAGTGAATGGGGCTTATGATTGGTTTGGGAACAAACATTCCTCAAAATATCTTCCTTAGTGTTCAACAGAACAAAGACATTTATAAAGGTTTGTAACAACATGATAGGGAGTAAGTGATGAGAATTTTTATTTTTGGGTGAACTACCCCTTTAAATCTTCCCAGGTGTTTTAATGACCCGTGTGCCAAAAGATGTAACTAAAACATACTACATTTTCTGTACTTCCAACAATGTTTATACATTTTTATGTCTATGAATCTATATTACTTACTTCTGTCATTTGATCATTCATTGTTTGAAGTCTGTTTGCTAGCTGTCCTCCTTTCTGATAGAAGAGTTTCGTCAGGTTTTTGGATTGGAGGTCCAGGTGACACGCAGGAACATAAGACAGTAGTGATTCTTTTAAATTCAGCATTTATCTGAAAACAAATTAACCAACCATTGTACATTTGAGTACTGCGAGTCAAAGAATAATACATGTATATTAGTTACAAAAATAAGATTTAGCTCCTAACAGCAGTAAAACAGTGATAGGAATTACTTACCAATGCTTTTGAGTGTGTAGCGCATGCAAGGATGATGGACCTATAAGAGGAAATATTCAGAGGTGAAATCAACACATAACCTCAAATGATTAAGGTCACACATACACAGAGCAATAATGAAATAAGTATTATATCTGTCATAGGACGCAATTTTGGACAAAATGAGATCTTAAAACAAGGTGCTCTTCTGAAAACGTCAGCTTTAAGGTGTGGCACTTCAAAGCAATTTTTTCAGTTAATATACCAGACGTCACGCGAGGCATTTAAAAAAAGCTTTTTCTAATTGAATCAAGTGTTGCTCGTGGCGTAGTGAAGTCACGAATAACTGACGCGGGTCTGTTCATCTGATTAAGCAGACAGTTTGTTTCATACGCAATGTCATTATTAATGTAGTCAATTGATATCATCTGGTAAATTACTTACATGGATAACGTTACTCTGGACAGAATAACGTTTGGTTAGCGTTTTATTTGTCCTGAACCGTTTCCATAGAACAACTGAGTAAAAAGTGCCTCAAAAGTCAACTCAAATCTGTCAGTTTTCAACTCGGATAAAACTACCAAACGTGAAATAACGTTATACAGCTGACATTTTTAAAACGCTGTTTTTCTTTATGAGCCTTACACTTACTGACTGACTGACTGTAACGTTAACTTACTCCACCAACATCCTCCAAACTCATTTTTACTACAAGTCATTGCAATGGCTACATATTGTAAAAAAAAACTGTCTATCTAGTGAAGATGTATCACGTATAAAGTGAACATAAATAAATAATAGAACTTACTTTAATAACGTGGTGTCCGTCTGAGAGAGTTCTTCTGACTGACTGCTGCTGAGTCTTCATTTTGGTGCCCAAAACAAACGATGTTTATTCTTCTTTTATGGCGATTGACGTCCTTTTTATTGAGCGTTACTGCCACCTTCTGCTCAGGAGGTGCCATTTTGTGTGCAAACTCAATTTTATTGCTTTAAGTATTCAATTCAATCAATTTTAATCAATGTGAGAATAATGTGTTCATTTTACATTCAAACAAAACATTTTCATCCTAATCAATTAAATTATGTTTACACAAGGAATATAAATATTTTGTGTTGCATATACATGTTTATTTTATTTAAATTCAAAGACCCACCAAGTCCATTTTTTTCAGTGTACTATAGCAAATGTCCACATACAATATATAGCAATTTTATATACATATGCATTTTCTCATGTGGCCATGTATCAGATTTCTGCATACGAAGCTAAGAAATATAGCAGCATTTGTCAGGCTTTATTTGATTTTTGTCCTTATGAAAACCTTTTGTTCTCCTGTCAGCTGTGCTTTCTGTGATGCTGCAGTTTTTTATGGAAAGAGTCTCTATTTATTTGTGCACCACAATAACACAACAACCCATGTTGACTCATACTGGGTATAGACACACATTTACCTTGATGATGAACCTCCTGAGCCTCTTTAAAATAAGCTTGGGGACTGAGAGAAAAATCTGGTGTGCAAATATCACATGGTTTGGTATATTTCAATTTAAAATTGAACATATTGACATTTGTATTTTGAAAAAAAGTGACTTAAATGAGGAGCTCAGATGCAAAAGTTTTTAAACGGCACGTCCGTCAAAAATGAGATTATGATATTTACCGAATGCTCTCTGCACGTATTACACGTTCATCGAATACTTTCACTTCAAATCTGCTTAATCCCAACCTCATGTCATTCATAAATACCGCTTGTTGGCCGAATCCATTAAAAGTCTAATAAAAGTGCTCATTTACAAGAAAACATGTCAGATGCACTTAGAGCAGGGGTGTCATTCATGCGGCATGATTATTTATATAGTTTGATTAAATATTAAATACATATTTTAAAAACCTTTTTAGGCAGGTGTCTAGTTCGTTTTTAATATGAGAGACTTGCGGAAAGCAGCAAAACGCGTAACGTAGAGTAAACACGGTGCCCAAAAATCTTGCCGTTTTATTGTTACGGCTCCGCTAAAGATCCACCGATTCTGGTAATCCACTTCGTGTTTTCCCGCCCGCTCCGCAGCATCTCTGTGTCCACTCTCTGCCTGGAGAGCGAAGACGACAGTTTCCGAAGTTCCTTGCATTAACAGGTAGATTCATTACATTATATCAGTTGTTAAACCGCAGAATTAGTCATTTGTAAGTATGTTTATGTATTTCTTCCGGTAATGATTTGCTGTCTGTGTTCTAAAAGTGCTAACAACTTAGCAAGCAAACAACAACAAAATATCCACATTCTTAGTATTAATTTTACAATGCTTGTCTAATCGATTTAATGTTCCCGATCAGATCTAAGTTAATATAAACACTAAATTTGCTGTTGTTGGCACACTTTGTAGACAAAAAAAAATACAAAAAACACCAATGCCTTCACAAAATAACGACAGAGAACGGAAAGAGAGGCTTTTAGCAGCAGTTCAACATTGCAAACATGGATTCAAAGCTCCATCAAGCCAGCAGGTAAATCATATTGAATATTTAGCAGATTGTCACACTTTAATTCTTGTTATTATATTTCCCATTATAATCACTTGTCTAAGTTGATGCTAGTAATATAATACATAATATTTATAATACTTTATTAAAACCATAATAATAGTACCACCCCCCATAGTCCCATTTTTGTTTTGGGCCACTGCCCCATCTAGCATTTTCTAAATGACTGTTCTCATTACAAATATATTCCAAAGAAAAGTGAATGGTTTATAAATAATTTTGGCATTAAGGCAAAAGAAGTTAAATTAAAGCTTTTCAACCTATAAGGCCAGTGGGTTTTGTACAGATGTAAATTTGTGTGTATAATATACAGTATGAGTGTGACCTTATGAAATGTAGTTTTCACAGAGCTGTGTGTTTCTCTGGTTTTCTTGCTAAACAAACTAGTTAATTGGTTTGTTTAGTTAATTTTAACACAATTATCAGCACACTAAGGTTTAAAAAAATTATCAGGCCCGCACTTCATGGCGTTATTTACCATCCAGCCCTCAGCCTAAAATGAGTTTGACACCCCTGACTTAGAGGGTTTTGCATCTAAGCTCTTCAAATGTTTAGATAGCCGTTGGGTCCGTTATAATAATATATATCACAATATTCGTATGCACTTGTAAATAGATGCTTTCCTCAGATCCATTAGACCGATCTGACCTTTAAAGAACTAAGACTCAGTTCTTCAGAACAGAATGATTATAATTTGATGGAGTCATGTTAGATTTTTCTTGTTGTGAAGAAACATGTTGCCATATGGACGTCTTTCCCCCCACTCCCACTCATTAGATCTCATTGAGTGAACACAGACACACAGAGTGATTCTGGCAATGTGGACTCCATCATCATTTCATATAATCTTGCCAAGTTAAAACAGCGTGTTCAAGGGTGCTGTGTGCTATTTAAAAATGTTAGAGTATTTCTAACCAATGAAAGTTGAGATGGATGATTGGGTAGTGTTGCATATTACCCATACTGTACACAGTTTTATATACATGTGCAAAATAACAGATGTCCTTCATTAAATGGTCACTGAGCATATATATACACAACCCCAAATAAATAATATTGTGTGTGATGGTCCGGATAGGGAGTTGTGATGGTTTTTTAGTATTTTTTTGCAATAATGTTGCTAGTGTGTTTTGTCATGGAGAGCATTTGATAGTTGCTTGGATGTTCTAGGTAGTTGTGGTTTTATACATCTGCACAACAGCTGGTTGGAAATTTTTTAAGTGTGCATTTCTGTAAGAGCTTGTGCTGCAAGGAGAAGAGTCATATCAGACCATACCCATATAAACGGTATTATCTCATCCCATATTCTGCTGGAAAAAATACCAAAACTCAATATACTGCCCAGCCCTAGTTACTACGACAAAAACACATGGTTTATTTTCATAAGATTCAACCTCATTGTTTTTTCATTATGACAATTCTATACAAGCCATTTATTAGGTGTAGCCTGATCATTTTAGGAAGAGTTGTGTGTTTGTGTGTGGGTAGATGGGTATATGTGGGTGTGCGTGTGGGTTGATAGATCTGGGTAAATAATCGTAGTGGATCTTTATTTATAAGCCCAGTTCCAAGTCCTCTGAAAAAATGCTTTTCTGCGGAAATGAAATTGCATGTGTGTTTATCTTCACAATACACTATGCATGCATATAAAAGAAATCTAAAAACAACAGATTTTTTTACAACATTTGTGCTGTTTTTGCAATGACTTTCAAATAATTTTAGTGGATGTTTGAAATCAGTTTTTTTTCAGTAACCACAGCTGTATAGAGATGTTTTTACATAAGATGACCAAATAATGTCCATATACTTTTGTCCTTACTTCCAGTGTTGGGGAAAGTTACTTTTAAAAGTAATGCATGACAATATTAAGTTACTCCCCAAAAAAGTAACTAAATCTGTTACTTGGTTACTTTTCATGGAAAGTAATGCGTACGTTACTTTTGTGTTACTTTTGCGTTACTTTTTCTTACATGGCTGAGGCTTGATCTCCGTCAGGCCTTGCAGGTGTTTTTTATGATCGCAAAAATGTCAAGCTCTGGCCTGCCATCTCCGTTTCTGACTCAAACTGTTCCTGCTCAGGCGCACTCAGGAGTGCATAATTTTACGTTAAAGCAACACTATGTAGTTTTTTTACCTTTAAATAATGTCTCTAAAATTATTTAAGTGATAGAACAACTTTTAACTGGACAAATTGTACTGTTGCTGCAACCTGAGCAGCCTCCTAGCTGCTACAAGCACACTCTGAAAGTGGCGGTGGAGGGTAGAGCACACAGCCCCGCCCCTGCCCCTGCCTGCACAAGAGTGTCTGATACCAGGCACTGTTGCGCTTTTCAACCACATGGGGGAGCTGTAAGTTATTTTTACATGGAAACTACATAGTGTTGCTTTAATATGTTCAGTTTAATTCAGTACATTATTTTACTTTAAAATTGAATTAATTAAACTGAAAAGTAACTCGCATTACTTTTTTAAAAAAGTAACTCAAATATTAATGTGTACATTTATAAAGTTCTGCGTTACTTTACTCGTTACTTCAGAAAAGTAATGTTAATGCGCATTACTTTTAATGCGTTACACCCATAGACTGTAAAAAAAGATGGACGACGCCTGTTCGCTCCCTTCCATTGGTGAAAAGTGAAGCCGCCAGTGTCCCGATATGGCGCTGACATCTTGGGTATTGAGTCTGCACAGTTGTGATTTCGGGACCAGTCATGCGCAGTAGTGAGCAGAAAGTGAAGCCACGAAATCAAAACCCCGCCCTCACAGAATGCGCATATCACACGATATCACAGCTGTCAATCATGGCGTGACACCACCGTTTGTATATCATTAAATAACTAACTAAACACAAACTTATTTTAAAAACAAACATTTGAATTTACATCAGTGTGATAAAAACTACAATAAATGACAGAAATCAGGTTCGGAAAAAAGATCATTGAAGTGTAATTAATTTTTTTAGTTGGTCTCAAGTCCCATTGAATAACATGGGGAGGCGGGGTTTATGACCTATACTGGGACCAGTCACTGGGGGGCGATCGAGACATTTTGGCTTCACTTTTCAGGGCTTGTGCGGCACGCTTGGTTACACCCAACACTGCTTACTTCAAATACTTAAAATGCTAACTCTAAAATCTTACTTTTGTGAAATGTATTGTTGAACGTGTGCTTGTGCAATCTTCTATTAATGTAAATGCCACATGATTTGATATTTTGCCAACTAGCGCAGTGGCATTTTTAAATATGGCTATCCGTTTTAAACCGTTGACTAAGTTTAGCTTAAAAGTATTTCTGGTTTGATGTTGCAGTGATGCAGTTAAATGTTATGTGATCTCTAGAGGATGCCAAATGTGACCCTGTACCACAAAATCAGTCATAAGTAGCACAGGCATATATTTAGCAATAGCCAACAATACATATGGGTCAAAATTAAAAAGATTTATGTCAAAAATCATTAGGATATTAAGTAAAGATCATGTTCAATGAAGATATTTTGTAAAATTCCTACCAAAAATATATTAAAAATGTATTTATCATTAGTAACATGTGTTGCTATGGACTTCATTTGGACTTTAAAGGCGATTTTCTTAATATTAAATTTTTTGCACCCTCGGATTTTATATATATTTATTTATTTATTTATTATTCATGCCATTCCAGCATCTATGGCTATATTCATGGTGAGAACCGGTTAATCCATACACAGGTTGATCCACACAAGATAATCCATATGCACAGGTTGTGGGGGGCAATTTGGTATCTCCGATTCAAGTTTTTGGCCTTTGGGAGGAAAACCCACACTGACACTGGGAACACATGCAAACTCCACACAGAAAGTCTACCCGACCAAGCCGGGGGCTCGATTCGGGGACCTTCTTTCAGTGAAGCACTGTGCCACCCCCACCCTCAGATTCCAGATTGTTAAATAGTTGTATCTCAGCCAGACATGATCCCAACAAACCATACACCAATGGAAAGCGTATTTATTCAGTATAAATCTTGACCTTCAATGGCATCGCTGTGAATAACATTTTAAGCACCTTCATTGTTAAGAGTCCATGGCTGACCTGTAACACGCTGCAAGAGAAGCCTGCTTGAGAAAGCCTTGAATGAAGGCGGTCTCATATTAAAACTTGCTAATGAGTGCATTCACACCCTAGCCTGCACCTCCATGTGATTCACACACATCCAAAATGACACCTACGTGTACCCACACACACAAACACACACAGTGCTGAGCTCATTTGTGTTTGACTCGTCCCAAATTCACGCTGTCTCTCCCCACATCTCCATGATGCTGCCTCTTTTCCTTCTCTTCCTCTCTCTCTCGCTCGCTCGCTCATCTCACACTGTCTGATGCTCTAACAGAACAGCATGTAACTCTTTCAATCTCACGACTCCAGAAGTGTCTCTCTCTTCTCCGTCGTGTGGCGTGATCGCTTCGGCGGCGTGTCTTCTCCTTCTCTTGTAAACCGTGGATCATGTTCTATTTTCAGCTGGTGATAATGGCAGGCACCGTTCTCCTGGCGTACTACTTCGAGTACACCGACACGTTCCCCGTTCACGTCCAGGGATTCTTCTGCTTTGACAAAGCGTTCTCCAAACCCTACCCCGGACCGGATGAGACCAGTAACGTCCCACCGGTGCTGGTGTACTCTCTGGTCACCGCTGTACCTACAGTAACGGTGAGTAGCCGTGAAGCGGAGCCGTCTTCTTGTTTTTGTGTTGTACTCGGGCTGATGTGTGCTTGTGGGTGGAGAGAATGAACTTTAGTCAATATGAATCATGCTTGATGTAGGTTTTTGAAAATCTGGGCAAAGAACAGCAGGGTGTTTTTATCTCAAAATGAATAAGAAATGATATTTTGCCTTAAGGAAATTATGGATTTTTTTAGCACATTACCACGCAGTTCTTATTATCGTTATGCAAAAAAAAAAAAACGCACTGTAAAACTATACGGTACAATATTTTACATGGAAAATGTTTTTGTTAAAGGTATAGCGGAAGATTTTCCCGAATTATTTAAAAGAACCGCCCCTCGATATTTTTTAAAAAATGCTCCCGAGAGGGAACGCCTGTTAAACGCGTGCACGAGACAGAGAGAGAGCGTGCAGGAGCTCAGTTCTTCTCTTCGCTCTGTTTACAAGTTTCTGTTGGCATGTTTACAGTATCTGTGCGGTTCGTGACTTGTGCCAGGGCTAGCATCGCAAATCATAGCTTACATCAACTTTTACCAGCAGTGATTTTAAATGGATTTCTCCAAATAGCATGACAAAATGTACCTTTCCAGTAGAAACTTCGCGTGGGAAGCCCAACCTGTCCTTTTAGCTCACGCCAGCGTGTGAAATAGTCTCCCATAAACATCTGGTCTTGTTTCTTTATTTATAGTCCTTTCTCTTCTTGTCATACAATTCGTAGAGACTTTTTCTCTTGCGACCCTCAGACATTTTGAAAAAAACACAGTGAGAACGCGACCTTCAATGAATGGTTGAAACCGTAGCACAACACACATACACGTGAAAGTGCGCATGTGCAGAAAGCGAACGTAGAGGCGAGCACGTGCGACGGTTATACGTCAACATATAATCAGAATGATTGACATCTGGGATGACCAATAACAGTGGTGATCCACCCGGAAAACGAAAATCTTCCGCTATACCTTTAAGGTAAAAACACATCTAATACGTCAATGCAAGTATAACTTTCTGTATTATACAAATACAAATTTAGAGAAAAATATTTAATTGCCATTGCAAAAAAATGAGTAAAAATGCCTAAATGTCATTAATTTTCTTTAAGCAAATAATTGTTCAATGACATATTTTATGAGATTCATGATTTTGTTTATGTGGTTTAATCTACATGTTATGATTTAATTATTAAAGCCTTGTTTCTTAGATAGCAGATAAATGAATCGATGAGACTTTGCTAAAGTCTCTTTTTCTGCTTTTTGGATGTTTCTCCTTAGAAAAGGGCACTTGCAGTAGTTTTACTGTATTTTTTTAACTGTATATCAAAAATGTACTTGTGTTCTTAAAAGCAGTTTTAAGAGAAATTTCTGAGGTGTATTGAACCTGGTTTGTGAAGGAACACAATCCAAGTACTCCGGGAGCAATAAAAGTGCAATCTCTGTGCAATAAGAAAGATGTAGACAAAAGTTAAATACATTTTGGTGGGTTTTGGGGTGATGGTGTGTCACACAGGCAACAGATTGTGAGACCACATGAGTTTGCCTTCCCCCTTTCATGAGTCCTGTTATAGCCACATGTACCAGTGTGTGTTTGGGTGAGTATACTGTGTGTGTGAGAGAGAGAGAGAGAGAGAGAGAGAGAGAGAGAGAGAGAGAGAGAGAGAGAGAGAGAGAGAGAGAGAGAGAGAGAGAGAGAGAGAGAGAGAGAGAGAGAGAGAGAGAGAGAATCGTAACAATCATATATTCATATACTGTATCCAAATGTCAAATATGCACACACAAAAGGCACAAAACTGTATCTTTTAAGGTACAACTGGCTGTGGTACCAGAGTCCTGCACGGGTCCATTTTTGGACACCCGCTCCCGCCCGTACCCGCAAAATTCGGCACTAGATCCAACCCGTCACCCGTGATAATATCAAAATTACCTCCGCACCCGCCCAGAACCGTTAATATTTGTCCCGTTACATAAATCGCACACGCTAAAATCATTCCAATTAAAGTGCTTTATTTTTTATCTCGTACCTCACTCAATATCACAACAGCGTCATGAAAGGCCTAATGAAACAGGCTAAAGTAAGCTTTGTTTTGCGCCATTCAATTAGCATACCATCGGCACCTAAATAGGCTATGGAATCTGATAACTATACACAAATAGACCTATTAATGCAAAAAGAACAAGAAAAAATACAACCTACCTACACAACCCCTGCTGTGCTCCTACAATTCTCGTCTCGAAATGCTTACTAAGAGAAGACGTTCCCAGCTTCCAGCTATCAACTGCAAAACTTTATGCAACTCCTGCAAAGCTCGCTCCAACTAGGCTACGAGAAGCGTCAACAAAGCCGCGCACTGTCGAAGTGGTGGTGATGTAATGTGTCAAATGTCATACACTCACCTAAAGGATTATTAGGAACACTTGTTCAATTTCTCATTAATGCAATGGTGTTATGGTGTGGGGGATGTTTTCTTGGCACACTTTAGTCCCCTTAGGGCGTACTCACATTATCCAAACCAAACCAAACCATGCTCCAGCGCGATTGTCACCCCTCCCTATTCCCCCAGGTGCACGCACTCACACTGTACTTTTTATCGATCCGAGTCCGGGCGCGCTTTCGTCATTAAGATGCGATTGTTTTGAAAAAAAAACGGGAAGTAAAGATCTCTCTTAACACTGGAACCAACCGTAATGATAAGTCTGTGTTTTTTATTCGGAGTCGTTTGGTGCGCGATTACAGACAGCCCTCTCACATGTCATCATATTGCTTAGTTGATGTGTCACGTGTGCAGCTCGGACATTCACGTAACCCCACTGCGCGAATCAAAAGGTTTTTACGGAGGCAGATAAAGGTGAGTGGTCGCGCAACTGACGTCTTCACCTTTTGAATCGCGCTCAGGCGTGTTTGCGCTCACACCACAGCCTTCCGCACCTGAGCCCAAGTGAACCGCGCTCCGGCCCACCTCTGCAACCCGGCCGCGGCGCGATTAAACAATCCGCGCCCGGGCGCGGAACGGATCGATCACACTAGTCAAATAAACCAGGCTTTGGGGGTCAAACGCGCCCGAGCGCGGTTTGGTTTGGATAGTGTGAGTGCGCCCTTAGTGCCAATTGGGTCTCGTTGAAATGCCACGGCCTACCTGAGCATTGTTTCTGACCATGTCCACCCCTTTATGACCACCATGTACCCATCATCTGATTTCTACTTCCAGCAGGATAATGCACCATGTCACAAAGCTCGAATCATTTCAAATTGTTTTTTTTTAACATGACAATGAGTTCACTGTACTAAAATGGCCCCCATAGTCACCAGATCTCAACCCATAAAGCATTTTTTAACCCTAACCCTAACC
This sequence comes from Paramisgurnus dabryanus, assembly GCF_030506205.2. Taxonomy (NCBI): domain Eukaryota; kingdom Metazoa; phylum Chordata; class Actinopteri; order Cypriniformes; family Cobitidae; genus Paramisgurnus; species Paramisgurnus dabryanus. The sequence goes on from NC_133339.1 coordinate 4,665,988, forward strand.
CTAACCCTTTTTTCCTACTATGGAAGTCAATGAGGCCTCTGATCATGTTCTGTTGGTAACAACATAACACTACGTTCAACCCCCAACCCCCCCCCCCCCCCCCCCCCGATGAAAATACAAAAACAAATTGAGTCTTTTTTCATGGTGATGTATTTTAAAGGATGACATTCTGTGCCTCACATCCTTTTAATTTCACAGCCACAAAAGTTGTCACTTAAGGTGATTTTGGTTGATTAAAGTTGTAAACTGCATCAGATATGCTCTTATACAGGCGTTCGGTTCTCAAATAAAGAACTGGAGTTTGTGCACAGTGATGCCACCTGAGTAAGTGAGGCAGATGGCACTGCCCGCCTGAAGGTGCGGACGCCCTGATATCTCGACATATGTCTGAACTGTGCGGGCTCTCTGCTTATAGCTTCACAGAAGAGTCTATTATCGGCTTTACATCAAAATAACAGAGACGAGACGAGAGAAAATCAGATGATCAGACATCTCGTGTTTCACCCTGTTTCATCACACACAGCATCATGTTCACTGTACATTCGACTTGAGTCATATAGATATGTTTATATATTGTGTCTGCATTGATTTGATCCACAAAGGTAATACCACAATGTAATGAATTAATAATTTAAATATAAACTTGATTATTGTAGTAAATAATTGGGATGTTTGTGTGACAAAATGTTTTGTGAGTTGTAAGACACGTTGATGACACAACACTGATGTCACGATCTGTCAGTCTGTGTCAGCGGTCAGGTGCTAATCCTGGAAACGTGTGAGATGTACGCCACGTTCCTGTCCCTTGTGTCTCATCTCTGACGTCTCTCTGTCTGTCTGCGTTGTGCGCTTGTGAATGTGATGTGAGTGTTGGTTGTATCTTTCGTTCTTCTAGAGTGACCTTCAGTGACCATCAGATGTTTACGTCAGAGCATCTCAACTTCCTTAACATCAGATTTAACCTTGAACATCAAATCAGCAGCAAATGGTTTCTTGTATAAAAGTAAAGATAAATGCCTCAGATGTTCATTTGGATCATCATGAATATTACATACTAAACACGAATTTAATGGGCACTTTTTCGGCAGATGGTAATTGACTAAGTCATTGACTGGTTTATCCTCAATGCACCTGCATTTAAAGATGAAGTGTGTAGATTTTAGCGGAATCTAGTGGTGAGATTGCAAAATTGCAACCAATGGCTCAGTCCACAGCTCACCCCTCCCTTTCGAAACATATAGAGAAGCTACGTAGGTGGAACAGGACAAAGATGATGTCGACTGAGATCGAACATGATGTCGTAGTGCCAAACACACTTTATAAAACAGTTTGTCTGTTTACGGCTACAAATGGAGACTTCCATGTAAGTGGACCCGCAGTGTAAGTAGATTAAAACGGCTCATTCTAAAGTAATAAAAAAGTACAGTTCATTATGTAAGGTCTTTAGACACCATTGATAATATAGTTATGTAAGGAATAATTGACGACAGGACATTCAATTATACGAAAATAATGCACACCCAAGGTGCAATGCAACACGACTCAAATTCTCAAAGAGACTTGAATAGTGCGACAACAAATGAACTCGATAAGCTAGCGGAAGATATTTTGGCAAGCTAAAAAACATTAACCCCTCCTCGCCTGTGTTTTATTCTCTGTAGATTCTGGCTGGAGAACTGATGGTGTTTTTCATGAGGTCAGAGGTCACACAGGAGAAGACCATAGTCACTGCAGACTGCTGTTACTTCAGTCCACTTCTCAGACGTATTATACGCTTCTTAGGTACTTACAGTATCAGATCATCACATACATCCTGCACTATACACACTAATTGAATTCACAATTTTTTATTACTTTCCCTTATATATCATTTTGGTTGACTTTGATCGCTGTTTGTCACACAGGTGTCTATACCTTTGGCCTGTTCACCACCACCATCTTTGCCAATGCCGGTCAGGTGGTGACAGGAAATCAGACGCCTCACTTCCTGTCAGCATGCAGGCCAAATTACACAGCGCTGGGCTGCCATACAAATTTACACTACATCACAGAGCGTAAAGCATGCACGGGAAATCCTCTGCTCGTGACGTCGGCACGCAAGTCTTTCCCATCTAAAGACGCAGCCATCAGTGTTTATTCTGCAGTCTATACAGTGGTGAGTACATGAGCCAAGAACTGTTTTATCATGATCACGCTGGCTGAAATAAGTTGCTATTGTTAAATAATAAAGACATAAAATAAATAATTTTTTTTAAATGTCACACTTTACAAAAACCTAAATCTTTTATGGAAACGTGTTATTAAAGTCCCACTGTGATGAAAAGCACTTTGATGTTATTTATATTTACATTTACATTTAGCAGACGCTTTTGTCCAAAGCGACTTACAAGTGAGGTAAACAATAGAAGCAATTATGGCAACATAAGACAGCAATACATAAGTGCACTGGAAATAGTCTCATCAAGTCCAACACAATATACATAGCCAAGGGTATGTTAGTATTTTTTTTTTTTTTTTTTTTTTTTTTTTTTTAGATAAAGAGGAAGGTAGATAGAGAAAGAGATAAAGAGAAGGGTAACTAAATAAAGATAGTAAATCTGTAATTAGGAAGTTAGGTAATGGTGGAAGAGATGGGTTTTTAGCCGAGTCTTAAAGACAGCTACAGTGTCAGCAGATCGTGTCACGACCGGCAGATCATTCCACAGTTGTGGGACAGTTCCTGAGAAGGTACGCGTTAGTGTTTTCTTCCCTTTTTGAGATGGTACCACAAGTCGTCGCTCGGTGGCAGAGCGCAGTGATCGAGAGGGTACATAAGGCTCTATAAGCAAGCGAAGGTAAGGGGGTGCTGACCCAGTGGTGGTTTTAAAGGCCAGGAGCAGAGCCTTAAATTTGATGCGGGCTGCTATAGGAAGCCAGTGTAACTTGACAAAGAGAGGAGTGACGTGCGCCCTCTTTGGTTCATTGAAGACCACTCTTGCCGCTGCGTTCTGAATCATCTGTAAGGGTTTGGTCGTGCAGGCTGGAAGTCCTGCCAGTAGCGCATTGCAGTAGTCCAGCCTGGACAGGACAAGAGCTTGGACCAGGACCTGCGTAGCATGCTCATCTAGGAAAGGTCTAATTTTCCTAATATTGTAGAGGATGAATCTACAAGAGCGAGCGGTGCTGGCAACATGCTCCGTGAAGCTAAGCCGATCATCAATGACCACTCCCAGGTTTTTGGCCGTCTTGGAAGGCGTGATGGTCGAGGAACCTAGCTGAATGGAAAAGTTGTGCTGAATCTTTGGTTCGGATGATATGACAAGCAGTTCTGTCTTCGCAAGGTTAAGCTGGAGATGGTGATCCTTCATCCAGAGTGAGAACCCCAATGCCCGCATGCCGAGATGCGGGCAGAAACCGTAGGATCATCAGGGTGGAACGACAAGTGGAGTTGAGTGTCGTCTGCATAGCAGTGGTAGGAAAAGCCATGTTTCCGAATGACAGAGCCCAGGGATGTCATGTATATCGAAAAGAGCAGCGGTCCAAGCACAGAGCCTTGAGGGACCCCGGTATCTAGACGTTGGGGTTCGGAGACGTCACCTCTCCAGGATACCCGAAATGACCTATCTGAGAGGTACGACTTGAACCATAAAAGCGCTGTGTCAGTGACACCCATAGACATGAGAGTCGACAGGAGGATGCGGTGATTGACGGTGTCAAAAGCTGCAGATAGATCCAGTAAGATCAGCACAGATGATTTGGAGGCTGCCCTTGCCTGCCTTAGGGCCTCAATGACTGATAGCAGCGCAGTCTCAGTGGAGTGACCACTTTTGAATCCAGACTGATTGCTATCCAGGAGGTTATTTTGTGTGAAGAAAGTGGAGAGCTGGTTGAACACAATGCGTTCAAGAGTCTTGGAAATGAAGGGAAGAAGAGAAACGGGTCTGTAGTTCTCTAGCATAGCAGGATTGAGAGTGGGTTTCTTCAGCAACGGGGTTATCCGGGCCTCTTTAAATGCTACAGGGAAGGTGCCAGTGGAAAGGGATGAATTGATAATGTGAGTGAGAGCAGGGATAACAGACGGAGAGATGGCCTGGAGGAGATGGGTGGGTATGGGATCTAGCGGGCAGGTAGTCGGATGATTAGAAGCCAAGACCTTGGAAACATCTGCTTCGGATAGGAGAGAGAAGGAGGGAAGGGAGCATGTCTCAGGGATTTGAGAATGCGCAAGAAGCGGCGGCTCGGAGAACTGACTGCTAATAGTTTTCGTTTTCTTCACAAAGAAGGAAGCAAAATCATCAGCCGTTAGGTCGGATGAAGGTGGAGGGGCAGGGGGACAAAGAAGGGTAGAGAAGGTCTTGAAGAGAGTGTGAGAGTCAGGTGAGTTGTTAATCTTTGAATGGTAGTATAGGGTCTTTGCAGAGGAGACATCCTTGGAGAAGGAGGCAAGAAGAGACTGATAGAGGCAGAGATCAGAAGGATCATTCGATCTGCGCCACTTCCTCTCTGTAGCCCTGAGTGTGGAGCGATGCTCACGGAGAACCTCAGTTAGCCAAGGAGCAGAAGGTGTGACCCGGGCCGGTCCAGATGTCAGAGGGCATAATGTGTCTAAGCAGGATGTAAGAGTGGAACAAAGTGTGTCAGTGGCATTGTCAGTATCTAACAGAGAGAGTTGGCTGGGAGCGGGCAGCGTGGAAACAATCGCAGAGGATAAGCGGGAGGGAGAGAGCGTGCGCAGGTTGCGCCTGAACGTGACCAATGGGGGATCGTATGTAGCGACAGGGGGAGTCAGGTCGAGGTCGAGAGTAATTAGGAAGTGATCAGATGTGTGAAGTGGGGTGACCTGGGTGTGGTAGGTGGAACAACAGCGTGTGTAGATAAGATCTAAAAGATTACCAGACCTGTGTGTTGGTGAAGTAGGGACTCGCTTGAGGTCAAACGACGCAGTCAGGGTGTTGAAGTCAGCTGCCTGTGGTTTCTCCAGGTGGATATTGAAGTCACCAAGTACTACTAAAGGAGTACCATCCTCAGGGAATGAAGACAGAAGTACGTCTAACTCCTCCAAGAAGTGTCCAAGTTGACCTGGGGGGCGATAGATAACTAAGAAATGCATTTTAGTAGGGTGGATGATAGTAACAATATGCGATTCGAAAGAGTTGCTGTCACATGAGGGGGTTTGCTGTTGGAATTTCCAGTCCTTTGGGATGAGCAGACCAGTTCCTCCACCCCTTCCTGTTGTGCGAGGACTGTGTGAGAAAGTGTAGTTGTTGGAGAGGGCAGCCGGAGTGGCCGTGTCCTCTGGTTTAATCCATGTCTCAGTAAGTGCTAAAACAGAAAGGCCAGAATGTGAGGCAATGGCAGTAATGAAATCTGCTTTGTTGACAGCAGATTGGCAGTTCCATAAGCCAATGGGAAGAGAGAGTGAGGCAATAGTGGAAGGTGGGAGAGTGCGGAGGTTATTAATATTTCTCCCACGGCGACGTGATACAACAGATTTACGAGTTGTAATGACAGTAGAGATTTGAAAGCACATAGTAAAATTATAAGAATAGGAAATGTACAAGAGAGGAAAAAGAGTGCTATATAGATAAATAGAAAAAGTTAGTACAAAAAGTGCAATACTTAAGTGCCCAGTCAGTGTCCCTGCTCGGTGGAGTCGCGCAGGTAGAGTCGATGGTCTTTACATTCTTCGGTCTTCACACAACGAGGGCTGCACGCGACCGCTGCCGCGGTGGACTGACTGTTTTTATAAGTGCTTCAAATGTGGGCTGAAACTCAGCAGGCCACGCCCGAAAACAATCAACAACACGTTAATGGCCGAAACTACTACTGTATTTACTGTAATACACTAAAGCACGCGAGGACACGCGAGAACAAACGCGGATTGCAGCACGTGAGACAAAGGTAAACAAGAGAGCGTTTCTTAGCAACGACACTGCGCTAAAACTTCACAAGTCTCAAATCAAATGCACTTACACGTTTCTGTGGACTCCTGTTGATAACTGCTTCACCTGAAGACTGAACTGTTTACTGCTGTTTAAATACTCTCCTGGCGTTGGCCACGCCCGAAAACAATCAACAACACGTTAATGGCCGAAACTACTACTGTATTTACTGTAATACACTAAAGCACGCGAGGACACGCGAGAACAAACGCGGATTGCAGCACGTGAGACAAAGGTAAACAAGAGAGCGTTTCTTAGCAACGACACTGCGCTAAAACTTCACAAGTCTCAAATCAAATGCACTTACACGTTTCTGTGGACTCCTGTTGATAACTGCTTCACCTGAAGACTGAACTGTTTACTGTCTATGTGGTGTTTTTAATATGCTTTAAGACAAAATTTGTGCAAATTTTTCATAATTTTTGCAAAACTGCAGTTTGAAGCGAGGTTCGAGGTGGTGTTATTGATCGGAGGCGGGGACTAATTTGCTTATTCGTGTTCGGCATGAATTAAATTTGTATAGTTTTATTTGAGCCATTTTCAGGGATGAAGAAATTATTTTCACAGGAAAAAAACTTAAAATATGTTCAGCAATACATTTCTAACATTACAATGTATTTAGATAAAAAAATTGTCAGAAATGACTTTACCCAGTCTTTAAATAATAAATATTGGATAAATATTCTCAGATCATGATCTGGTTTAATTGTAAACAGTCTTATTCTTCAGTCTTATTCTTCAAACTCTCTCTCGCTGTGTTTGCAGATGTATGTAACATTGGTGTTCAAAACTAAAGGGACGCGTTTGACCAAACCCACAATCAGTTTGACCCTGCTGTGTCTGGCCATGTTAGTGGGTGTGGTCAGAGTGGCCGAATATCGCAACCACTGGGCCGATGTCCTGGCTGGATATTTCACCGGTGGAGCCATCGCTGTCTTCCTGGTGAGAGTGTAGATAAAACATTTCAACAGTTTATCATCTCACAAATCAATGGAATGGCAGTTTGTAAAACAATAGATTAGTTTTGAGTCAATCAAAGTCTTGCATGGGCATGAGCACCATATGATTGATGTCTTTTTTGTAATATAATGTTTATATCATTTTTGCTTAAAGGAATAGTTTATTGTAATTTAATTACCCTCATGCAATCCCAGATCTGATGGAAATTCAAATATGGCGGCACGTTGATAACATCAGTTCTCATTGGCTCTCTAGTTATGTTTTTCATCACTTTATTATACATATCTGGTTGTTTACATTGACAATCGCTAAGTAAGCTCAAAATATATATACAGTAATTTTCTCTTAGAAACGTATCGTTTTGGTTCAAAAGACATATATTTACGCACTAGAGTCATTTTGTGCTTTTTTAAGGGTCACCATGTTGAGCCCCATATATGAAGGCATTTTAAATTAAAATTATTATTAAGTCAAATACATTTAGGATGGCATGAGGGTGAGTTACAAGAATTTAGACTTATTTTAATTTGATTGTACTAAAATGCAACCTGTAAAGCAAATATGCACAGTGGGAAATGTTACGTAGAAATGAAATTGCATTTAGTCAGGTAAGATTTGATTTTCTTGATGTGATTAAGCGTGAATCCGCACAACTGAGCAAATGTGATTCGGCTGGTCATTGAATTATATCCCAACAACAGCTGTGCTTGTTTGTAGCAGATACCAGACGATTTTCTTCTTCCTTCTCGTTCTTTTCTCTTTCTAGGTGACGTGCGTGATCAACAACTTTCAGCAGATAAAACCTCCAGCCCCGCCGGCTCGACCCCAGCGTCCCGAGTCTGTGCTGGGCATGCCCATGGTGGCGCTGCCCTGCGTTGAGAGTCCACTAGAAAAGTTAAGTGGCACTCAGGTAAGGGGTGGGAGCGGGTTAGTTGGAGGGCTTCACACATGAGGGCGATGGATTACGCCCCTGTCCGTCTGTGTTTGACCCAGTGGACCCTAATGTGACTCCCGAGACCCACCCACCCCCTCTACTCCCCACACAAGCATGTTTTCCCAAACACCAACCCTTCAAACCCAATGACTCTCTATGGAGGATCTTTTAGTGTTTGATCTGAAGAGACATTTTTCATGTTAATTTGGTTGCTTTTAAGAGAAGTTAAATTGAAAATGTTAAGGGGGGAAAACTTTACTACACTGCTTCTTTACTACGAATGTCAAAGCGAATGGATTCGTATCATACAGAACTTGAAAGATGGCAGGTCGGTACGGACAGGTCAGAAATATCAGTTTTATTAGATGTGTGCCACGGCAAGCAAATCTGAAAACTGTGAGTTTCCCATTGTAGGCCACGCTCATTATCCTCACGTTTTAAAATAAGTTTTCCTCTTGATCACCACCACCATACAATCATCATTTTTTCTCAATTTATTTGCCTAGTAGTATCCAGCAGGAACCCCTTTGTTCATATTTTGGATGTCGGATAAGCTCCATCAGGTTTGTTTGATTAAACATCCAAAACATGTACTGTAGAGGTTCCTTAAGGAACTCGGTTGGGAATCACTCCTCTAGCCAAACACCATCACTCGGTTTTCGCCTCTCTTCTTATCCAAATCTTGATTTCTCATTCTCTCTCTCTCCCCTTACACACTCTCTCTCTCGCCCCTTACAGACTCCAAGGGGATCTTCATTCACTGAGATCACATGACCATCAGCCTTATCGGTTCCCCGTACCCCCCGATGTCCTCATACCGTCTCGCTCCATGTCCAGCGAAGTCTAGACCGGCCGTCTCAGCACGCGCGCCACTGCGCCGCTCACTCCGCCGGACGCACCGCCGCTCTGCACCGATCCTACTCGACGCAGGTCTAGATTTCCACCCTTTCCAACCTTCATTCCAACCTTTCCAACCATAATCCTCCATGATGCAGATAGGGCCTCCTCAAACAAACCATTCAGTTTTAGAAAGCCTGCTCAAGGATCTCAAATCGCGCCTTTCAGACGAGGTGTGCATTTGTTTGGACCGTGAGTGGAGGATGTGCACCTTTAAATGCCTCTGGACCTTTCAAAACCAACCCGTCCTATTCCCCGGGGAACCGAATGACGTCTTGCACAGCTTGGCGCTGAAACGCAGAACTCTCAAGAGACTGCAGTTTTCAGTTAAGTGTCAGGTATCTCAGTTCATATGTAGATAGATGAACTTTCCTTTTTTTATTGCATTGGAATTTTTAATGGCTTTTCAAAGTATTTGTGTTTTGGGTTGTCTCGCTTTCCCTGCACCGAAGAAGACAATCTCACGTGGTCCAACGCACTGACGTCAAGATGTTCCTTCTGTGGACATCAAAAACTTTTTATGTAAAGACCTCTGAAGTGACAGCCGTTCTTGAATCCAACTTGCTTCGAAAAGAAACTGTTGCTTGAGAAATGCTTTGAGACAAACGGACACCGACAGACTTGTGAAAACAATCACAGCATCTTTTCTAATATTTCATGTGCGCTTTGTGCCGACTTGTGATTTTCCAGCGGTCAAATGTGATGCACGGTGATAAGATTGTGATGTTGTGGCTTTTTCCTGAATGTTTAATCCCTCACACAACAGACATTCCCAAGCCTCATTTAAATATACCAGATGTGCACAGGATCCTGGGATGTGCACGAACAGATAAAGTTTCACCAAGGAACACCTTAGCATAATACAAACGGTATCACTGCCTTTTCTTATCATTTTAGGCAAACAAAAAGAACCAATCGAAATTAGCATTTAAAGTCTAGAATTAATTAATGTTTTTTTTTATTAATTTAAAAGAAAGGTCAAAATATGTACTCCAGCTGTCACTGAGACAGTAAACTTTCAAACAAGTACAGATATTAGTACCTCAGAGGTGCATATATTGGTACCAAATGTATACATATCTGTACCTAATGGATACATTTAATCTTTTTATAATGGGTACCACCCCAGTGACAGTGTGGAGAGCAAAATGAGACTGCCACCATGTGTAACATCTGTATTGGTGTCTATTTGCACTGCTAAGCTTCTAAGTACATTGAATTCCATTGAATTGAGCTTTTTCACATTTGTATCACCATGCTTTATGAATTAAGTGTCGTTTTATATTTATGATGTTATGACAGGACCTTGTTCCAAATAGTGCAGGATACCTTGCAATACAACAAAAACGAATTTGAGTTAACAAAATCATGTATTTATTTTGTTAATATATGTGTCTGTCCTTATTGTGAAAACACCACCGTTTTTCAATATTTTACTATGTTCTTACCCCAACTTAGATGAATTTATTCATACCTATCTTTTTTCAATGCGTGCACTTTTAATCTTTGTACAGCGCTTCTCGAATGTGTTAGCATTTAGCCTAGCCCCATTCATTCCTATGGCTCAAAACAAAAGTTTTATTTTGTGCCGTGTAACTACTCAAGTAACATTCTTTAAATAGGATAAACATGGAAGTGTTTGGTGGCTTCTAAATTTATCCCTGTTTGGATCCTAAGGAAAGAATGGGGCTAGGCTAGATGCTAACATATTTACAACGCGCTGTACAAAGATTAAGTGCACGCATTGAAAAAAGATAGGTATGTATTAATTTGTCTAAGTTGAGATAAGAACATAATAAAATATTGATAAACTGTGGTGTTTTCCTTTTAAAAAAAATGTGTCTATAGGCGGAGTTTGGGGAGGCAGGGGGGGCACTGCCCCCCCAAACCAGAGCCATTTGTGATTTTGTCCAAGCTATTCATTAAGGTTATATAAATATAAGAATTCATTTTCATTAGTCTAATCTTGATATTTTAATAGGAAGTAGTAACATAAGGCTAAAATAGTTTGCATTTATTTAAACCATATTTAAAAAAGCACAAACTCCACCTATGAATGTGTCTGTGTGGTGGATCAGATTTAAATCAAAAAACATCCTGTGCTTGCAACTGATCTAATGTAATGTTTGATTTTTTTTATTGTTAGTTTCTCTACAGTTCTCTAAACACTCACAGAGGACATCTGCATTCATGCAATATATGTGCAATATTCTTTTAAGCACTGTTAAATTGTTTATGTCTCTCTGTTTGTCTTAGCTACAGTGTGATTTTTTGTTCTTTAAATGCTTGCTTTGAATTAGCCTCTAACCACAACATCATAAGGGGCAAAAGCAAACTGTACAAAAATGTACAAATGTGGTCGTACGAATTAATCACCTTGTAAAATATGTACGAAATGCCATGAGATAGTGTTTAAGTGACTTATTGTGCATTGCAATGTCTGTTTTTTTACATTATGTGTGTGTTCCCTTTTTTCACTGCTCTACCATAGGAGCAACAATGAACCGTGGGCTGTGTTTAAACACTGTATTGTCCTTGTTAGTTTACTTTAATTATTAATTAAGTTATTTATACGTTTTTTTTTTGTAAGACATCTGTGTTAACTAACTGTAATGTATGTACTGTGAACAGATGAGTGTGATCTTTCTATTGCACTCCAAGCTATTGCAACTCATCACCAGCTCGGTCCTCCGCCAAATTTTGTACCATGTGCGGTCACATTCTCTGTTATAAGACCACCATCTCTACAAGCGTATAGAAATACCTTTTCTTAAATCCCTTGCCTTGAATATGAAGTTTGTCATTTCTGCATTACTGGTGTCACCAAACAGAATGCACCAGTGTCCCGTCTGTCTGCACACTAAACCTAGGCCAGGAGGATTTTAACAGAAACACATTATATTTAAATCTTTAACTTGTAGCTTTCTAGTTCCTGCCAAAAAAAAGATATTTGTACAGTTTTGCAGATTAGTCTTTTTGTAAAAAAAAACACAAAGATTCGAGTTTACACATTTTACCACACCTGTGCACCTGATTCATCATGTGTTACAATGTTACTTTAGGTGACCTTACATTTAAATACACCCAATGAGTCATTGACTAAATCTGTGTTTTTGGTAAGTGAATAAAGTGACTGTAAAAAGCCTCTTACCGGTTCTGAACATTATTTTTTGGTGGTTTTGTTGACTGCTGATTTGGGGTTTTATGCAAATACTTTCTGTTACAAAGAAACCGCTAAGCAAAGGCACTTGAGATCAAGCAAGACATTTTTTTTACTACAGATCAAAATGCTTGAAAAAGTGATCAAGCTAATACACTTAAATTAGCCAAGAATAAAATAAAATGAAAAACTGTCATTTGTTGTGGAATATTGTGTTTTTTTTTAAACAAATTACTTATCTGTGAGCTTCATTATTAAAAAAAAATATGTGCCCTTATAATCTTTAAGCAAAAATGCAAATCTCCTCGCATTCTTAAAACGATCTCTCTTTACTTCTGGTCATATGGTACGGCAGGTGGGCGGGGTCTGGAAGAAGATCGCTGCGAATAGCAATTAGCAACACAACCCAACTTCAAATGATCCATTCAGATCTCGATGGACAAATTTAGCGCTGGATATTCGTCATAAGGCAATCGCTACTTCTGTTTCATGGCGACTTTAAGTTTAGATGTAATGCTAATTTTTTTGCATGCATTAGTCCAGTTTATTTAATATATACTGCCACCATGTGGTAGTCTCTTAAATTGCAGGTCCATTTAGCAACTGTCTACCAAGTAATTCTGAAAGAAATGACACATAGGCATAGTTTGGGGGACAGGGGGGAACTGCCCCCCAGACCACACCCAATTATGATTTTGTCTGAGCTATTAATGGAATAGAGTTCATATTTTATTTGTCTTATCCTAATATTTTAATGGGTAGACTGAGTAACTTAATAGAAGTGAATGGGGTCCACAAACGATTTGGTTACAAACATTTCTCAAAATATCTTCTTTTGTGTTCATCACAGCAAAGTAATTTATACAGGTTTGTAACAACATGAGGGTGAGTAAATGATGAAAGAATTTTCATTTTTGGGTGATCTATCCCTTTAAACCATCATAACGGACTGAAACATGAGGAGTGTTTTTACCAGGCAGAGGTCAGTATTGCACAACCCTTGAACAGACCCTATCAACATGCAGTCTTGCATTATGTGTCCGACTCGCTCTTCTTGTTTTTCTGTGCATTGTGCAATAAATTCTGCAGCTGCGTGTAATATAATAACTTGCATTTCTGTTGTATTGTTTTGTTCTGCATACTCCCACGCAAAAAACAATGTCTTAAATTTAATATGATTTATATAAAGACAAATTCTGCCAATAAATGTTTATTGAACCATTAGGGAAACTCAAAGTAAAACAGTGAAACACAAAATTTGGTGGTGAGCGTTCATACGGTGGGCGTGGCCTGATATGGGGGTGTGTGCGGGAGGGTGTAGTGGGCGGGAGCCGCGGTGACGTCACAACGGAGGGTGATCTGTCAATACGCGGTGAAAAAATGAGAATTTCGGCTCGAGCAGCGGTTCCCGACGTCTTTGCGTGTTTGTGAAGGTGGAAAATGGCCTCGCACCGGGAGCTTTTGTGTTTTCCTGAGCGCTTCACGGACGGCGCGCGATTTTAAAGCGGTCGCGTGCACGAACCGCTCGCCTGCTGTCGCCATCGACCTAAACTGGTTTTGTGTTGAGAATAAAGAAGATATCCAGCATCCAGACGCGTATACTGAGCCCTATGCGACTCTCATCAGGTAAAGTAAAGCGTTCGTATCATTCGCGACGCCTCGTTCGCTGCACCTGTCGCGTTCATTATTATTTAAATGACACGACCGTTGTTGGGTAGACTAGAGAGATGAATAAAGAAACTTCAGTGCACCAGACGCTGTTTTAAGGCGATACGTGTGCAGAATTGAATGTCTTTACGCACTGCGCATGCGCCCTTGCTCGTATTGTTATTGTTACACTGTTATGCTAAACATCTTGATGCCACAAAGATGCAACGCATGTCTTTGAGATTGCGGGAATGTTGAATTTAAACTACATTTAGGAATCAATTAATTGTTATATTATTGATGGGTTTCAACTGAACTTGGAATAAACAATAGAAATTGTATTGTTTTTTATTACGAGTACCATAATGAGCTAATACCATTGAAACCATAGCAAAACTAAAGTATGAATTGGATCTCATTCCAGTAGGATTTAATTTTTTTATTGGTTCCCATTCATCGGATAACAATCCACCAACAGACCCACCGATACCATTATAGTTCCAGTAAAACCAATACAATTCCCATTATAGCATTAAACCCATTAGAATATCTGTAATGGTTTCTTTGTGTGTATTTATATTTCACCAGCTTTTATTGCAGTGTTCATTTATGCAGTTTTCTATTTTTATTCCTGGTGTCATGATGGAGTGACAATGTGACCAGTGGGTACCCGTCAACACATTGTGACCATGGGCGTTTTTAGGAAATGTGATTAATTAAATATTCAGCAGTAAACCAGAGTTAAAAATACAGTTTGTGGTGTTATTGAATTGACATTTAAACAGCAATTCTTTCACATACAAGCAGATCTTTGGTTTGTGTAGAAGTCAATTTCTTTGTTTTAGGGAAGTTGCATGCATCACATTTCTTTCTGCTGTGTTTAAGAAGAAAGTAGATAATATTGTATGCATGCATGTTCCCTTTAAATATATCTGAGGATAGATAATGGTCAATATTAGGCATGCACAGTGAATCTAACTTTGCATTCACACCAGACGCGAATGAAGCATATATATTATTACGCTATTCATGCATAGTTGGACGCTTGAAAATTTTAAGTTAATTTGCTTCATTTGCATGTGAAATTCGTGTCATTTGTGCGTAAAAAATGCTCAATTTGCCTGCTTTAGCTAGCTTGTAATATGTGTATATATATATATATATATATATATATATATATATATATATATATATATATATATATATATATATATATATATATATATATATATATATATATTTCAAATGAAGTAAAGAGCGTTTTTTACAATTACCAGATTTGCCGACCTCCTCAATCACTTTTTTTCCAAGCAAGATCCTTTTTATTCCTGTTTCTACAAAAGTACGAAGATGTGTCGTACAGATCCGGATGTCCACATACAGCGACAATGATTTTGTCCTCCATTGTTTTTTCGTATTTCTGACTCAGCTCGCTACTTCACAATCACGTTTGCGCGAATCATGCTTTACGCACCGCAAACGCCCGTAACACTAAATTCACATCTTATCATTTGTGCTGCAGGATGTCTATCACGTCTTTGCATTGACTTAACATGTAGATCACTCGAGCTTATAGTGCGTTCACACCAGACTAGGGCTCCAACGATTAATCGCGTGTCCCATTAAAAATGCCTCTGAAATCGATTCAGAATCGATTTTGAATCAATTCTGTGTTTTATTTGGTTAGTGGGAAGACCTTATCAATCTAAAATCATTATGAGTCGGAGTTGTTTATAATGTGCATTTAAAAAAGCAACACTCGTTAAACAAGCTAACAAAATATTCTTTATCATCATAAAAATACTTGAAACAATTTGAAGAGCAGCAAAATAAATATTTCTATAGACATTT
This sequence comes from Paramisgurnus dabryanus, assembly GCF_030506205.2. NCBI lineage: Eukaryota > Metazoa > Chordata > Actinopteri > Cypriniformes > Cobitidae > Paramisgurnus > Paramisgurnus dabryanus. Next base: position 4,681,358 of record NC_133339.1, read on the forward strand.
CTTGGGATAGCGTTTGTAATGATACTTCTTCTGTGGCACAAAGGGAGTTTCTGCACGAGAGCGCCCCCTGGCTTTGGGATGTGCCGGGATTTCACCGTAATTGTTAAAATTCATTCATTGAGAAAACGCGCATTTGCTCGATTAATCGTTGCAGCCCTACACCAGATGCAAATGAAGCAGATAAATTATTAAGCTATTCATGCGTAGTTGGACGCTTGAACATTTTGAGTTAACTGAAATTCACATAATTTGTGAGTGAAATTCAACCGTGAATATGCTCATTTTCCCTGCTTTAGCTGGCTTGTAATATGTATATATAGTTCACATTGAGAAAAGAGCGGTTTTTTTTTTACAATTACCAGATTTGCCGACCTCCTCAATCACTTTTTTCCAAGCAAGATCTTTTTATCTGACATATCGTTATCGGCCGATAACTGCTTATTTTTAATATTATCCGTTATCGGTCTGATAGCAAAATTAGGCCGATAAATGATGGATTATTTTGGTTTGTTGAACCACTTCACTTGCTCATTGCTGGCCATGTGGAATTTTTTTTGGTGCTTTCTGTGACATAGCACAAAGATGACACGTGTTGCGGGCTTAAGAAGAGTATGCTAGTCTAGCGCAAAGACAAGATGTCCCAGTCTGGGAGTTTTTCATTGTGAAATTAATATGAATATTTATCGGCCTATATATATATATCGGTTATCGCCCCCCAAATATAAAGAGTTATCGGTTATCGGTATCAGCCAAAATTTCCATATCGGTGCATCCCTAGTTTCTATATAAGTACGAAGATGTGTCGTACAGCTCCGGATGTCCACATACAGCGACAATGATTTTGTCCTCCATTGTTGTTTTGTATTTTCCCCTCAGCTCGCTATGTCGCAATCACGTTTGCGTGAATTATGCTTTACGCAACAAACGCACAAAACACTCAATTCGCGTCACGTCATTTGCGCTCCAGGATGTCTATCGCATCTTTGCATTGACTTAACATGTACATCACTCGAGCTTATGCTGCGTACACGCCAAATGCGAAGCATTGCGTTCCTTGCTCTAGATTACTCACGGGATTTAACTTTTTTGTCTTCAATTGAATATTTTTAACCTGTGCGAAGACGCATTTGAGGCAAATAGTGCGTTTCGCGGCAAACACGCCACCCAGTTTGCGTCATACGTGTCACTCCGCACAAGTTTGTTCACATCTTTTCAATGACCTTTGGTATGTACACGCCATTAGTGTTTCATTTGCGCCATACGAGTATTAGATTGCAGTGTTCTATATAATGGGAATAAGTTCACAATGAAACAACAGTGGTCTGGTTACCGCTACTGTTTATGAAAAGTCATTACACGGATAAATGTGCACATGACCCCTCTTTATCAATGAACTGTTTTTCCTAACTGTCAGTATTTGGATACACTGTTTAACCCAAAGCTTATATAAAGAAAACTGTTGCGTGTTTATATTGTTTGTGTATTAGTAGTTTGTTTCACAATGGATTTCATCAGCCCCTCTTATAGACGTTCACATAAATGCCTACAGCCTTCTTTATACAGGCTTAGAAAGGCATGCATGCTATAATCTGAAAAATACTGAAGAATCAATGCTTTTATTGTTAGTCGTCAAAGCCTAAATACTGTAAAATACTGATGCACAAAAATATCCAAGCCGTGTAGCTGCCCTTAAGAAAGGGGGTGCTTTGTCCTCAATCTGTTATGAGACACAAGCACTAATTTTGGAGGCTTTGACCTGAGGTACAAGAGGTTTATTTCCTTTTCTTATGTGCCATTGGTTATCCCAGGCAAAAATGTGTTTATTTATAGATAGATAACATGAAGACAGTTCACCAGAAGTCATGCAATTCCAGTAATTGGGGCTTGTGGTATTTGAAAAGTATACAGAAGTGTAAAGTTGCATAAAAGTTTGCTTATACAACTCATGTGCCACGTGTTATAAAGCCGTATGAACAGGCCATGTCGTAGTTCTTCCCAGTCCAAAATAATTTTTGAGTTGAATCTTATATCAATGAATCAGTTCACTGAATCAGTCTTTGATGCAGGTGAGAGATGGATATGAGAGAGGTTTATGTCGTGACCGGCAGCTTCGTGGGCTTTCAGCTCTTCTTCTCCTGCATCAGTCCGGTTCTTTCCTCCAACTTCTCGCAGGGTTACGGGAGGTTACCACCCAACAAACTCAACGACTGGAACTCCAGGTACCAACTTACATGCACACCATTCATGCACGATTAAGATTTTAGAGAAAAAAAATGTTTTTTATGTAACAAATCTAGTTCTCAAAAGTACAAATGAACTACCCGGTATTGTATGCTGTACTAGTTGCATAAACCTCAACACATTGATCTCTGTACAGTGTTGTGAAATCCAGTTGAATTGCAATTTGGTGTAATCACCTTTGTAATCTTTTTAACCTGGTTAATGTGACCTTAGGTTTAGAAATGTCATACAGTACTGGGAATAATTATATAATCAAAAGCTATGCAAACTGGGATTTCATTGTTTATACACCAATTTACTTGTTTTGATGTATGGGTTTAAATGTCACATCTGATCCTCAGTGAAGCAAAGTGAGATTTTGTGTGCAAATGTAAAGGCTTGTCCTCCACATCATGTGTCAGAATTATACTGAGGTTGCATTATATCTTTAATAAAGACAAGCATTTGTAATAAAACAGATTACTTAAATTGTGATTTGTTCATAGCTTTTGAGAATAAATAATCCCGCTGGTGGTGATACAGGATGACAACAAGGGTTTACATGATGATACAAAACAGATACAAAGGTCAAGGACTCATAGACTGTACAACTGATTTTATCCACACACATCCGCACTGCCTGGATCCATAGTAGATGAAATTATAGTTCATGAACAGTTATCAGTGTACAGTTAGTATGTTCATGTTTCTTACTGTGTCAGCACTATGGTATCAGAAGATACAGCTAATGCAGATTTTTATGCATTATACAAAAACGTCTTTTGAAAATTGACACTACCGGTCAAAAGTTTTGAAACACTCACTCGCATACAAAAATGTTTTGCATAATGTGTGTACACTGTGTGTAATTATTTTGTATATGTAAATACACACTCACTCATGCATGTATATATTTAAGATACATTTACATGTGTATATATATTTTTATTTACATTTTGATACATTTTAAATGATATATAAATATAAAAATATACATGAATAAAATGTGTATGTGTATATTATATGTTCATAATGACTACAAACAATACACACACACACACACAAATATATTATGCAAACACAAATTTTTTTGTATGTGTCATGATTAATCTTTTGACAGCCCTAGTTTATATATTTTTTCCGCATTACAAAATAATACAAAATTTGTCCAAAATGATGTTGGTGACTAAAAGACTACAAAATGAATCAAAACTCTGTCATATTTTAGCATCTAAAGTGCAGTCACCCTTTACTTAGAAATTGCAAAACCGTTTTATAAAGAAGCTTCTTAAAGTTTCACCTTAGGATAAATTTTAAAGAATATTATAGGAGTTCAAAATCTGGGCTCTTCTTAGCTGCTTTCTTTTCTCAAAATTCTGTCTAATGCTGCGTATACACCAAACGTGAAATATATCGTTCCTCGCTCTAGATTACTTGCTGGATTTAACTTTGTGTCATGCTAATTTTTTGCTTGAGTTGAATATTTTCAACTTGCGCAAAGATGCGTTTTAGGCGAGTAGTGCATGTTTCCGTGTCAAACTATTTATGTGTAATCGTGTAAAATCGTGTCTTTGCATTGATTTTGTATGTTCTCTACTCGTTCAAATCATCGGAACAGCACTTTTGGGAGTACTTCAACTCGCCTGAAAAATCCGCTCCCCTTCTCCCTCTCATAATGGGAGAGGGAGAGTGTTACTGCGCCGAGTCGAAGTACTCCCAAAAGTGCTGTTCCGCCATACAATATAGTTCCTCTTTTAAATCCGCTTAGAAAAGCGCTACGTTTTATTTTGTACCACCAAACTTGCTCGTATAACTACTCGTCTTAAATAGGAAAAACGTTGATGTGTTTGGTCACTTCTAACTTTATCTCTGAGTGGTACCATTGAATGAATGGGGCTAAGCTAAATGCTATCGAAGTGTCGCAGCGCGCTCCAGCGCTTACTGTACGTGCACGCACACAGATGATAGAGGGATGTATCAACAATTCTTAGTTAAGGTAATAACATATTTTAATATTGAAAATGAGTAGACTATTCCTTTAAGATCAATAGTTATCTTGAGGGTAATTTACCATGGTTGCTGAATAAAATCTACCGAGCCCCTAAGGTGACATTGGAGTAAAAAATCTAAAGTTTAGTTTCATGTGCTCACGCGAAACTTTCATGTGCAGAATTTTTTTTAAGTTTAGTTTCGTGTGCTCGCGTGAAAATATCGCGTGCTCGCGTGAAACTATCGTGGGCACGTGAAACTTTCGATAGTTTGAAAGTTAGCACATGAAAGTTTCATGTGAGCACATGAAAGTTTCACGTGAGCACATGAAACTAAACTTTAGATTTTTTTTAACTCCAATGTCACCTTAGGCGCTCGGTAAAAATCCCTACTTAAAGCATCCAAAATAAATCAAAACTCTGTCACCCTTTGCTTAGAAATTGCAAAACCGTACTCATGTCATTAAATGAAGAAGCTTTTTAAAGTTTCACCTTAGGATAAATTTTAAAGAATATTAAAGGAGTTCAAAAACTGGGCTCTTATTGGCTGCTTTTTTTTAATATTCAATCTAATGCTGCGTACACACCAAACGCAAAGCATTGCGTTCCTCGCTCTAGATTAAGGATGTCAAATTATGCATTTTCCCACATTCGATGATCATTTAAATTAATGATCAATCAATCGAATAATCGTTTACAGTAATAGTGCAATAAACCATTACAGCAGTGGCATATAGCCAATGACATAAAAGTGTGCGTAAAAACGCCAGCTTCCTCACGCAAATTAAAATATTTTATTTTGTCTAAATAATATGCTAGTGGGATTGTAAAATGAGTCAATGTAGTTGGTGTTTTAATAAAAATCATCATTTTAATCTCGTTATGAAATATAATGACTAATAGACAGACACAGTAAACTCCGCCTCATAACGGGCACTCCGCACAGTCGCATGAAAGTCCGTGCGTCCATGACAAAATAAAAGTTTCATTATCATCAAATGTTATTTTTCTAGTTGTTCACCTAGCTTTCGGAGTCATTGATACACCGCTTGTTGTAATTATATCCAAGAAGCACACGAAAGGCACTTTTCCCGTCGTCACCTCAGCTTTAGACCTGCGGCGTACTTTCAGCAAAGATGCTTATATTATGAAGAGTTCAACCTTCCATTAGAAAACCCGCAACAGTGTTTAGCGTGTAGCGCCTCAGCCAGTCATGATGATGATCAATGATATATGTTGCGGGCGTTCAGAGTGTAACGACAGTCAGTTACAGTTTACATTTAACAGTTTCTTGCCAGAATTTAAGTATTTCATTTTAATCTGTTTATTAAAAACGGCTTCTGGTCTCCTTCCCTGTGTAAAGCAGCATTAGCAGCGTTGCTATGCTAATCTTGCAGGCTTCCCTGAAGAGGGTCTTTGCTTTCAGTATCCTAACTGTGTTTAGATTTTCGACATCGGACCCTCTCAGATCCACTGCGGATGCCATTTTGTTGCGTTAGCAGCCAGCCTCATCTTGAATGAGGACAAAAAGCCCAAGTGTGTGTTTGGCATCGAGCATCGTTGTGATCATGGCTAGTTTAACTTTTTCGCGCTTGGTTAGTTTTTTCACCAGCTGTGTATGTGCTTTGCGCAGGCGCCAGACACACATGCTTGCATTTTCGACAATCGTTAAGTTTTATCGATTTAATTCTTATCGACAATTAATCGAAGATCGATTAATTGTTAACATCCCTACTCTAGATTACTCAAAGGATTTAACTTCGTGTCATGCAAATTTTCAACTTTGGCAAAGATGCGTTTGAGGCGAAGAGCGCATGTTTTTGCGGAAAACATGCTGTCCGATTCGTGTCATTCTCATTGTGCCGTGTGAATTTGCATCTATTCGCGTCTTTGCACTGATTTTTTATATAATCTACTCGTGCAATCGTTGATAAGTCATCTATTTAGAATTGTATTTTATTTTAGTGGTGTAAATCTGAAATAACAAACAGCAGCATTTATTACTGATTTAATTTTGTTAATTTAAGATAATAAATAATTATCTTGAGGGTAAATTTACCATGGTTGCATGGTAAAGTCCCTCTTATATGTGCACTTGAGTCTGTTTAGGAATAACTGAATTGTTTTTGTATCCTCAGGCTGGTATCAACCGTCCATGCATTAATCGTAGGGTTGTTCTGTCTCTATATCCTCTGGTATGATGATGCAGTCAACAAAGACCCAGTCTGGTAAGATGCCGAAAGTTCGACTGTCGTTTCACCTTCATGCATGTTTGGAGACTGTGTGGTATATTCCATTACAGTTTATTATTAGTGAACTCGTGAAATCTTTACTGAACGCGTTCTCGCTGTCTGCGCTGTCTCATTTATCATCTTTATTTTTCTTTTCTGCCTGCTGCCTGTCTGGTCTGCATCTTTGCATCCTGAAGGTGAAAATGGTAATTTGTCTTCAGTGGTTGTTTTTGAGCTCTGTTTCAAAACCTGAAAAGCAGTCTATTTAGCCGGCAGTTTACTGTATTATACTATAAGCGTACTGCTGATGCGAAGCTTAGCAGCCGCCTTTGCAACAGGTTTTGAAACAGTCTTCTCAATATCTTTCATCTCTTTTTTTGTGTTTCTCTTCTCCAAGTTATTACACCATGAACATGTTTGTACAGTTCCTCAACACCTTCAGGGGTGTTTCACTCGTTCATTTTCTTAAGAGGGATTTCAGACGCTCTCATTGCGGGTCTGTTTAAAGGTTTATACTTAAACATAAACCTAAATCTCTTATTGAAGATGAATGAGATTTGTATTTTTTTATCACATTAATGTGATACTTTTCCCCAGAAGATCAAGTCTAGCAAATGTTATTTACTGCATATTTGTTCATTGACATTGTAGTGTTGTTCAAACCAGCATTGTTGGTTTGTAAGTGTTCCAATATTCACTGCAATGGCTTCATAGGAATCATATCTATCGGTTTCAAATCTTAGGCGTGTTTGGTGTAGGGTTGCATGATATTGACAACTAATGCTGTATACAATATCAAATGGGATAATGCTTTCAGTTTGTTAAATCGGTTTAAATATGTTTACATCTGAAAATTATTTCACATGCATACATGTTTTGCATTCTTTCTGATCGTTGTTTATCGTCCACACGTCAGAGCATGCACTCATTCCTGTGCCAGTCTCTACACATAACCTTTAGATTATGGTTTGAATAAAAATATATGGTTATTGCAATATGTATGTTGCCATCTGCAAATTTTTTGATATATTGTGCAACCCTAGTTTGGTGTTTATTCTCTCTCTTTAAATCATGTTTTTGTTGTCTAATGCAGTCTTTTTTTTGGAAACTCCCCGCCAGATCTTAGTCTTGCCAACAAGGCACTTTTCAACAGGATATGGCCAAACTCCCCCCTTGTGTCATGTGACACCCCTTTAGGCCTTTTTCTCCTTTGATCACATTTTAAAGGGATGAACCTCAGTCTCACTGTCCAATCTTGGCAAAAACCCACAATCCCCCCCAAGTTCATTGACTTCATATTCATGTGGTTTAAATGGTAGAGCATTGCATTATCAATGCCAAGGTCATGGGTTTGATTACCAAGGGAATGCATATACTGATAAATGTATAACCTTGAAGGCATGGGTAAGTCACTTTGGATGAAAGTCCTTTTCTCGAGTTGCTTCAGTCAGAACCCTAAACTGATATGCTTGTACAAAACTTGGATGGTAAACTGAATCAGATCAAAGTTGAAGAAATTTGCTTAGTTGTGTCTTTTGTGAGTGATCCATCACAGCTCCATGAACTTTGGCCAAAATGTTTATCTCGCTTATTTAAATTCAATCCGAGGTATTCGTTCATAAAGCCACGAGTTATCTATGCTCAGGTATGACACAAAGACCCTGATAGTAAAGTAGATTAATGAAGTCAGAATGAGATGGTCCAAGGTTATCCTTTGAAGTCCATAGCAGCAATAGATAAGATAACAGCGCACATTAACATTTTTTATGGTTCAGAATAAAATAAAGTTTTGCTTGCGTTTAACCAGGTTTTTTTTACTCTAAAAATGCTGTGTTATTTTCAGCAATGGGTTAAAAAGGGTCTAGCCCAGCTGTTGGGTTAAACTGACCCAGAAAATGTCTATATTTGACCCAACAATGGGTTAAAACAACCCAGCATTTTGGGTTAAATTACAACCCGAGGGGGCTGGTCCCTTTTTTATCCAACACTAAGTGATATTTATATATATTATGTAGGATTGTGGCCAAAACTGGTATTGCAATCACAAACCTTGTGGCTAAAACTGGTACTGCAATCACACAACTAGTGGCCAATACGCAAAATGACAACATAAACATCAGTTGAGGGCTGCAACTCCACGTTTTAAATGACAATATCCTTGCCAGGCCACTGATGTCAGTGATATAAATTTTTGAAATGAAAATAATTTCTTAATGTCTAGTGACATATCAGGGCCATTTTATGATTAATTGCTATAAATTTCTTACATACTGTTCCTTTAAATGTATGCATCTAGCCAACACTTATATCCATTTACTCATAAACCTCTTTATTTGATCAACCTTGTGATATTTGCTTCTTAAAATGTATTATTCTGTATCCTATTAAATGTGTGTCGGTAAACCCAGACTGTAGCAGTCGTGATGAAGCAGTTAAGAGTTTAGATGTTGATAAATGAGCCTGTGGTGTAGTGTCACACAGAGAGGCTATGAGGACTCATTTTTAAGCTCTGGTTTCACAAACTCTCACTCGTGTCAAGATATTTCACCTGTGTCGGTTAACACCTGCGTTCGGTGTTGTATCAATAACCTGATCACTTTACAGGGTCAGAGAGAGGTACATGTTTTAAAGATACATACTTTCATCTGTTCTCCAATATCTTAAAGGTGAAATGTGGGAATTTTAGCGGCATCTAGTGGTGGGATTGTGAATTGCAACCAATGGCTCAGTCCACAGCTCACCCCTCCCTTTCGAAACGCATAGAGAAGCTACGCTAGGCGCCACAGGACAAACATGTCAACGCCTGAGACAAACGTAGTGACAAAACGCGTTCTATAGGACAGTTTTTCCGTTTAGGACAGCGCGAAATAGCAACTTCCATGTAAGGGGACCCATGGTGTATGTAGATAACAAAGGGCTCATACTAAGGTAATAAAAACAATACAGTTCATTCTGTAAGGTCTTTATACACCACTGATAATATAGATATGTAGATTATATTGCATTTCTGTCAAGAGATCTTTCTACAAGTCGCACATTGCACGTTTAGTAACATGCATTCCTTCTTAAAGTGACACCCCACTTTTTTTGAAAATATTTCAAGGACTTTGCCGCCGTAACATGGCTGCAGGAGGCACAATGATGTTATCCAGCGCCTCAAAATAGTCCCCTGCTTTTGAAAGTTACCAAGGGGACTATTTTCGGTCAGTGCATAATATCACTACGCCTGCTACAGCCATATTACAGCAGCAAAGTCCTTGATTCTTACGCCAGAATGAGAGTATAGTTCCTAGCCATATCTGCCTAGAATATCACAACTTTTAATTTTCCATCAGTCTTAGTCTTAAGGGCGATTTATAGTCGTGCGTAGGTGCTACGCCGTAGCTACGGCGTAGGCTATCCGTAGCCTGTGCGTAGCTCTGCGTAGCCTGACGCGCACCTCACAAAATTGCTAACAGCGCGTCGGCTCTACGCGGACCGCAAGCTCTGTGATTGGTCCACCAGAACCCCTCCCGTCAGGTAAAAAAAACTGCGTCATAGGTATTTCCGGTTGAGACGGTGAAAACAAAGATGAGCCAAGTTGAGGAGTGATTTAACTCAAACTGCAACATAAGTCGCTGTTTATTTACTTCCATCATTGCTGGTCTTCTCAAATTATACACAACAAGTTGCTATTTCTTCTTCGTTTGTGGGTTAACTTGCTTAGCTTCTTCTTCTCTGACGACTTCTGCTGCTACTGTGGTTACATGCGTGATTACTGCCAACCAGCGGTTTCGCGTGTGTTTGCACATCGACGCGGACGGCGACGCACAAGTATAAATGAAAACCAACGCGGAACCTACGCCGTCGCTGCTACGCCGTAGGACCTACGCACGACTATAAATCGCCCTTTAGTATGAGTCAAATTTTAAATAGGAAAAATTTTGAAACTCTTTGATTATTTTTTGCGCGATGCTAATGGTCTAATCAGATTTAATGAATTATGCTAAGCTATGCTAAAAGTGCTAGCGCCAGACCCGGAGATCAGCTGAATGGATTCCAAAATGGTAAAAATTAATTCTTTAACTCTAAGGGAGCTGGAAAATGAGCATATTTGCACAAAAGTGTAGTGTCCCTTTAAACTTTACCACTTGGCGTTTCATTTTTTGACATGCATGGTACTTTTAATTGTTTGGCGTATTTGTCCAATAAAGACGTGTTTAATTCTTTGCATCTGTACAAGTAGAAATCATTTTAAATATATTGTAACTTCTCAAAGGTGTTTTTTTTTAGGGAACCCCCCCACTCTCCCACAGGTTTGCACCTCTAACACCTTTATTTTTAGGGGCGTAACAGCATAAATTTGACAGCAAACAGTCTGGCAATTTGTACAATTTAATATATACTGGTTAGCCTAAAGTTTGTGCACACACCTGTAAGTTCATGAGGAACATTTTATTTAAAAATCATGAGTATTAATATAGTTTATGAACTCTTCTGGTGAAGCTCAATGCTACGGTAGATGTTAAAACATGGCTGCAGGTTTTTCCTTTTACTAGAGCATCAGGTCGATTATGGGATCCGGCTCACAGTCCAGGTGTTTGGTTGGGTATGGGCTTTGTTCAGGCCCGTCAAAATAATAAAGTGTTTGTTTACTGGTGGCCTCCTTTACCAGTGCTATGTTAAGGTTTTTGGTTGTAAAATGTGTCTCAGGGGAATCCATAACTTCATGCATGATACATCTGTTCGCCATAGTTAAATTTATCAACAAGAAGGGGTGGGGGTCCACATGTTTTTGCCTTTATGTATCCTATTTTAGAAATGCATTTTATAGTTAAAATCAGCAGGTATACATTTGTTTACAACAACATGTGAAACTAAAAATGGGCATCAACTGCACATTTAAAATGTCTCTTGTTTATGGACTATTGACTATAATTGAATATAATTTCGTTCAGTGACTAGTTTCGGTGTTTCAGTTCTCAGTCTGCTGGTGTTAAAAGCAATTTACTGTAATGTTTGATTAAAATCAACTCTCCTCCCATTAACCTGTGTTACCCTCGCATGTTTTTATCTTTAAATCATAGCTATTTAACAGGTGCTGATGCATTCACAGATTATACCTTTAAATAAGCACTTCATTTTAAACGTATTAAAGTCAAACACATTTTTATTGCTGACATTATGTATGTATGCGAGTTTTAATGCTATATGAAATGTATTTTCTCTTCTAGGGGAGATCCTAACTTGGTAAAGCTGAATGTTGCTATCACCTGTGGATATCTCTTTTATGGTATGAACATCATTTGTTTTGCATTGTTTAAGCACAGATTACATATGTCAGATCTGCATATGTTTATTTACATCTCTTTATTTTTTATGTCTTATTTCTTCAGATCTTTTGCTATTAGCTTGTAACTGGAGAATTATGGGAGATGTGTTTTTTGTCTGTCACCACTTGGCGGCGCTGTATGCTTATGGATATGTTCTGGTAAGTGCCTGTTTACTTTATGCACAAGATAAGGCTATTAAAATTAAGCATATTTACTTCTAGAAATGTCTTGTGATGTCATTTACTGTTTCTGGCTTGGTGGGCAATACATTTACATATATTCATTTTATTTATGTATTTAAACTTGATTTTTTTAATGTTAAGTTATATTACTTGTATTTATGTATTTAAACTTATATATATATATATATATATATATATATATATATATATATATATATATATATATATATATATATATATATATATATATATATATATATATATATATATATATAAAGGAATATTAATTTTATTTATGCATTTAAACTTGATTTTTATTACGTTATATTAATTTTATTTATATATTTAAACTTGTTTTTTATACCACGTTATATTAATTTTATTTATGCATTTAAACTTGAATTTTTTTATATTACGTTATCGTAATTTTATTTATGCATTTAAACTTGAATTTTTTTTATATTACGTCATCGTAATTTTATTTATGCATTTAAACTTGAATTTTTTATATTACGTCATCGTAATTTTATTTATGCATTTAAACTAGATTTTTTTTTTATATTACGTCATCGTAATTTTATTTATGCATTTAAACTTGAATTTTTTTATATTATGTCATCTTAATTTTATTTATGCATTTAAACTTGATTTTTTTTTATATTACGTCATCGTAATTTTATTTATGCATTTAAACTTGATTTTTTTTATATTACGTTATCGTAATTTTATTTAGGCATTTAAACTTGAATTTTTTTATATTACGTCATAGTAATTTTATTTATGCATTTAAACTTGAATTTTTTTTATATTACGTCATCGTAATTTTATTTATGCATTTAAACTTGATTTTTTTATTTATATTACGTTATCGTAATTTGATTTATGCATTTAAACTTATATTAAATTTGTGGTAACACTTAACAATACAGTTGTAACATAGCTTACATAAACTAACTATGAATAATAGTTTTTCTGAATTTATTAATCTTTTCATGTTAGCTAATGCCAGTACAATTGTTCATGTTAGTTCATGGTGCATTAACTAATGGTAACATTTACAACATTTGATTTTAATAATTTATTAGTAAATTCTGAAATGAACTAGATTAATAAATACGGTCTTGTATTTAATAAATAAGTCTTGTTCATTGTTAGTTCATGTTAGCTAAACTAATTATTATAAAGTTTGTCAACTGTTTTAATGTTTAAAAATGTTACGTATAAGATGTTATCGAATTGTTGTACATTATAAATTATGTTCTATTTGTTGCAATTTAATAGATAAATATTTATGGTATTTGTATTGATTGTAGTGATATTCAGATTTATCGCCTGCCGATATGTATCGGAAGATTTTTGCTGAAATTAAAACTGTCGGCTAAACCGAGAAAGGCTGATACCATTGCTTATTAATTAACTGTGCAATAAGTTGCATGTTTGATGCAAAATTTAGCATTTAAAAAAAATCTTTATCAAAATAATTAAATACTTCCCAAAACAAAACAGACGTGCGATGGGGGAAATATAGTAAATCACTTAGTTATTAATGTGAGAGATTACTCATCTGCGTGAACCATGTCAGAGAATGTGTATTTCTCGGAAAAAGGCCAAAAATCGCCAAAATATTATCTTAATTTGTGCTTCTCTTATTATGTTGGTCAGTTGAATGTTAAATAAATCCAATCCATGTTCAATCAAAATAATTTGATGCAGAAATAAACAAGCTCATAGGTCAACTGTATAGTAGTGTATACAAGTGTTTAATATCTGTATCAGCCAATAGTTGTCTGTTTAAATCGGTATCACCCCCCAAAAATATATCGGTGCATACCTAATTCATTGTAATACTTTTAGTAATTTTGTGACTGCTTATTCTTCTCAAACAGACACAGGGAATGCTTCCTTATTTCGCAAACTTCCGGCTGATTTCAGAACTGTCGACGCCATTTGTAAATCAAAGGTGAGATTCACAACCATTCAATATCTTTTTTGTTTGTTTTTTACAAACTCTTCAACCTGATTTTTTAATAATGTGCCAATTCTTATTCTCATCACAGGTGGTTTTTTGTAGCACTATCGTACCCCAGTACTCATCCGCTGGTGGTCACCAACGGCGTCGCTATGGCGGTCGTGTTCTTCCTCGTCCGGATCGCCGTGATGCCCCCGTACTGGGCGAAGGTTTTCGCTACGTTCGGTACGCCAGAGTTTTACCGGTTGGGTCTCGGTGCTCAGGTCGCTTGGATCGTATCTTGCGTTTGTCTGGACATCTTAAATACAATCTGGATGTACAAAATCGCTCGCGGCTGCTACAAGGTCCTCAAAGGCAAGCTGAAAGGAGGCAAATCGGACTCCAAACAGTCCACTCACATGAACAACCACAAAGACTGAGCTATCCATGGGAATGTAGAGAACAATATCAGCAATAATGACTTCTAGATTAATAAATGTATTGGGGATAAACTTCCTTACCGTTATGTCACAGAGGCTAAGAGGAGAGATCATAACCCGTGTTTCACTTGCTTGACTTTTACCGGTCCAGTTAGTCAAAGTAACTAACTTGTTATGCATCAAACACAACCAAAGGCCTCAAGTGCCTCTTAACATATGGAGACGCTCTATAACATCCATCACATCTCCATTATAAAGCCGGTGCCGATCAAATCTTCTCTCTTTGTTTCACACCCGTGCTGATGTGTCACAGTCGAATATCTACATTGCCAGTATAGTTTGACCGGTTACAAGCCTCCATGAAACCACAGATCTACCTCTTCGAAGAGCACAAGCAGATCTGCCGTCTTAAGCACAAGCAGATTTTTATATCCATCTCCAAGTGACGTTACAGGAATAATGACCAGCATCTTTAAAGGAGGACGGTCTGGTCAAATTAAACACTCAAAACCTTCACTGTTAAAGTTTAACACTTGCTTTGTTGCACGTGCAGCAGTCCAATGAAGGTTGAAGCCTTCTGGGTTTTTATAATAAGTTTCCTTCGCCGTATGACTATGTTATATGAAGGACATTAATGTGATGCTGGTGACGGTCGTGTGCATGCTGTGTCTGCTCATTTTCCTTCGCTTTTGCTTGTATTTTTTATCACGGCCTCTCTAAAGTGCTTAACAGTAAAGTGAGCGAGGCACAAACTTTCCTTACCTTTTTTCCTGCCAAATTAATATTTTCTCACTGACGTTTCCCATCCTTTAGGTCTTTGCATGCGTCATGATGTTGAATGCTGCTGTCGTGCTCTTCTTGAATCTGATTTCCAGCTGATATTTATCTGTGCTGTGGTATTACGAATATATGTATGAACGTATGCAGGATGCTTTCTTCTGCCAAGTATTAGACAACAAGAGTAAATCTCTGTATTTTCAGAGGCATAAAAATCAGGTAGGCCTCCAAAACGAATGTTATTTCATCTTAAAATCATCAAAGAATTGGTGACAAAGAATGTGACCCTGCAGGATAAGAGGGAATTTCGTGGAAGTTTTGCCTTACGTCCATAATTCAAAGTATAACCAAATACTCCTCCAGACCTTAAATGCTTAAAGCTGTGACCGTAAGATATATATATATATATATATATATATATATATATATATATATATATATATATATATATATATATATATATATATATATATATATATATATATATATATATATATATATATATATATATATATGTAAAGTGAAGTTTGGGAGAAGAAATGGCCGTTTGGTTGTGTAATATCTACACCTCAAAAAAAAAATTTCAAGAAAAAAAATCGTAGTCTTTTTATCCTGTTTTCATTTAAAATATAATTTTTTTTTTTAAATTAAGATGCGTTTTCTTGACGAGCAAAACGACCCAATAAAATAAGTCTAGTGTTTAGACAAAAAATATAAAATTTAAGTGATTTTGTGCATAAAACAAGCAAAAAAATCTACCAATGGGGTAAGCAAAAAATCGTGAACATTTTTCTAAATTCAAGAAAAATCTGCTTACCCAATTGGAAGATTTTTTTGCACGTTTTATTTACAAAATCACTTAAATTTGATATTTTTGGTCTAAAAGCTAAACTTATTTTCTTGGGTCATTTTGCTCATCAAGATAAAGCATCTTAATTTCAGAATTTTTTGATATTTTTAAGGGAAACAAGACAAAAATACTAAGAATTTTTTTCTTGAAATTAATTTTTTGCAGTGTAACATGATCTGTAGCTCCTGTGTTTATGGAAATGAAGTTATGGGTGGGATTCGAGTCTGTGGTACAAACACCTGTTGCACAATCTGATGCCTTTTGATATAGTTTTGATATCATTGTAGTGTTTTTCAGGGACTGGCCGTCTCTAGTATGCTACTAGTATTGAGGTTTTAAGGGCTAACCAAAATCGACAGATAGTTAAACTAAGAATTTGACTGATGATACTCCTCCAAATAATGAAAATTAACATTTACATGCAGTTATAGATTTTCAATAGATCAGTCATGCAGATATGTTAGATGTTAGCATATAGCACTGTAGCTTTAATCCATTGCTCCGAGACTAAAGATTATAGATGTAGATGTTAAAGTACTTCACTGTAAAAAGTGAAAGCTGCCAAACTTAAAAAACTTATTTCAATAGGCTTTATGCCCAGCTGCACTACTTCCTGAACTTCAGCCAGCTCCTTGTTTCCTGTCTGCCATTATTGGACAAACTGATTAATCCAGGTGTGCCTGACCTCAGTAGTCACAAACAAACTGATTAATCCAGGTGTGTCTGATTATTGTTGTTGTGACTACTGAGGTCAGGCACACCTGGATTAATCAGTTTGTCCAATAATGGCAGACAGGAAACAAGGAGCTGGCTGAAGTACAGGAAGTTACACCCAAAAAAATTAAGTTTTTTAAACTGGTAACACTTAAAATATTTAAACATTTCAACTTCAATTTTTCACTTAAAGTGTACATTTTTTTGGTGTTGCCAATTCAAATAATAATTATTTAAGTTGACCAACTTTTACTTTTCACAGTGTTGTTTCAAAGCCGCTGTAGATTTAGCACAATCTTAAAGTTCATGAGGCTGTACTTACTTGAAAGGCTGTAAAAAATGTGAAATGCAGATAAAAATACCAACATTCAGAAACTCGAAATCAATTTAATGGTACATTATTTACTTACCTACCACCCTGTTATAATCTACGCGGCGCTAGTTTATCATTTTTGGACTGAATTTATGGGCCAGTTTCCTGTATAGCATGTACTGCGTCCTTTTATAAACAAAAAGTATTTATGATAATCACAACTTGACTTGAGATTATTTCTCGCTGTTTTAAGATGACTTATTTGAAAATAGCGACCAGCGAAATGGTCATGCATTTTAAGTCATAATTTCTGATAATAATTTACAATAAGGTTGTATTTGTTAGCATTAGTAAATGCATTAGATGAGCAATATAGATTTTTTTTATTTATTAATCTTTGTTAATATTACTTAATGCCAATGCAGTTATTCATGTTAGTATATTGTGCATTAACTAATGTTAACAGATACTTGAAACGAACATGAACCAAGATTAAAATTCATGTTAGCTAATGCAACCTTATTGTAAAGTGTTAAAAATACTAATAAACCTGTCAATTTCAAAAGACTAATGATGACAGGAGACTCCTATTTGAATACTGATGTGAAATCTATCATAGCTAAGTGACTTTCTACCTGTTAAAATGTTGGACAAAGATTTTGTTTTCTGTTGCTGACAGTCTGCTGTTCAACAAAATAATTGTCATTTACTATAGGTGCAATTTGGTGATTATCCCAATGCCAGTATTAAAAATCCATGTATACTGTATATTATTAAATCAAGCTGATTTAATTTATCTATTAAATGAACTGGAAGTTTCAAGTGATTGTAAAAATACTACAAGAAACACAAAACTGTTGAATAATCGTTAAACTGAAGTTCAGTTTTTCCCTGGATCATTTCATTAATTGATTGATATCATGTTTTATTTTTTTTTAACACATCACTGTGTTTGGTCTCATTTTGGAATTTTTATGTGAAATTGAGCACTCAACAGGGGTCTTAGTGTACCTGTGATAACGTACTTTAAAAAGGATGACAAGTATTACGACTAATAATATCATCTTAGTAGTGGTCAAATCATGAGAAATGAATTTGGTTCATTAATAAACTTACGATTATAGGCAAACTAAATTGAATTGTCTAATTTTTAATTGTCTTCGTTATTATTGCTTTACAGGAGTTGCCTGACACCTTTTAAGCCTATTCATTTATTCTTTTTAGAGTTATATATTGATATTAATGCTTTCTTTTTTTTCTTCAGCATTTTACTGTTGACATGGTAATTGTTTGCTAATTCTTGAAATTAAGTGAAGTTTTTTTTGTATTATTCTCCATTTCATTGAGCAGTGATATTAGACAATTTCCATAAAGTATTAAAAATAGGGATGCACTTATACAAAATGTCTGTTCTGATACAGATATTCTGTTACTTAGAATAACATCATCTGATAGCGATAAATACCGATAGTTTTGCTTTTTACTGTGCGGTTTCTGTGCCGATAACAATATTCGGTTAATTAGAATGACATCTACTGATAGATACCAATAGTTTTCATTTTTCTGTGGCATTACCAATATGATAGTTTTGCTTTTTCTGTGCCGATACCTATATTCTGTTTATTAGAATAACATCTAGTGATACCAATAGTTTTGCTTTTTATGGTGCCAATTTCTGTGCCGATACTGATATTCTGTTAATTAGAATGGCATCATCTGATACTGATAGAGACCGCTAGTTTTGCTTTTTATTGTGTTGTTTCTGTGCTGATAGTTTTGTTTTTCTGTGCCGATACAGATACGATAGTTTTGCGTTTTCTGTGCCGATACCTATATTCTGTTCATTACAATGACATCTAGCAATACAGATAGTTTTGCTTTTTACAGTCTCGATTTCTGTCGCAATACTGATATTCGATTAATTAGAATGACATCATATGATACCGATAGATACAGATAGTTTTGCTTTTTACTGTGCCAATTTCTGTGCTGATACTGATATTTGGTTAATTAGAATGACATCATATGAAACTGATAGATACCGATAGTTTTGCGTTTTGCTGTGCCGATATCGATATTATGTTATTTAGAATGACATCATCTGATACGATACATACCGATAGTTTTGCTTTTTACAGTGCCAATTTCTGTGCCGATCATTTTGCTTTTCTGTGCCGATACGATAGTTTTTCTTTTTCTGTGCCAATACCTATATTCTGTTCATTAGAATAACACCTAGCGATACAGATAGTTTTGCTTTTTACGGTGCCAATACTGATATTCGGTTAATAAGCTGAGACTGATACCGATAGATACAGATAGTTTTGCTTTTTACTGTGCCAATTTCTGTGCTGATACTGATATTTGGTTAATTAGAATGACCTCATCTGATACTGATAGATACCGATAGTTATGGTTTTTACTGTGCTGTTTTGGTGCTGATAGTTTTGTTTTTGTGTGCCGATACCTATATTCTGTTCATTAGAATGACATCTAGCGATACTGATAGTTTTGCTTTTTATGGTGCCAATTTCTGTGCTGATACTGATATTCGGTTAATTAGAATGACATCATATGATACTGATAGATACCGATAGTTTTGCGTTTTACTGTGCCGATATCGATATTATGTTATTTAGAATGACATCATCTGATACCGATACATACCGATAGTTTTGCTTTTTACAGTGCCAATTTCTGTGCCGATTGTTTTGCTTTTCTGTGCCGATACGATAGTTTTTCTTTTTCTGTGCCAATACCTATATTCTGTTCATTGGAATAACATCTAGCGATACCGATAGTTTTGCTTTTTACGGTGCCAATTTCTGTGCCAACACTGATATTTGGTTAATAAGAATGACATCAACTGATACTGATAGATACAGATAGTTTTGCTTTTTACAGTGCCAATTTCTGTGCCGATCATTTTGCTTTTTCTGTGCCGATACCTATATTCTCTTCATTAGAATAACGCCTAGCGATACCGATAGTTTTGCTTTTTACGGTGCCAATACTGATATTCGGTTAATAACCTGACATCAACTGATACCGATAGATAAAGATAGTTTTGCTTTTTACTGTGCCAATTTCTGTGCCGATACTGATATTCGGTTAATTAGAATGACATCATCTGATACTGATAGATACTGATAGTTTTACTTTTATCAGTGCCAATTTCTGTGCCGATCATTTTGCTTTTTCTGTGGCGATACCTATATTCTGTTCATTAGAATAACACCTAGCGATACCGATAGTTTTGCTTTTTATGGTGCCAATACTGATATTCGGTTAATAAGCTGACATCAACTGATACCGATAGATACAGATAGTTTTGCTTTTTACTGTGCCAATTTCTGTGCCGATACTGATATTTGGTTAATTAGAATGACATCATCTGATACTGATAGATACTGATAGTTTTGCTTTTTACTGTGCCAATATCAATGTTGTGTTATTTAGAATGACATCATCTGATACCGATAGATACCGATAGTTTTGGTTTTTACTGTACAGATTTATGTGCCGATACTGATATTCCGTTTATTAAAATGACATCTACTATCACCAATAGATACCAATAGTTTTGCTTTTTACTGTGCAAATTTCTGTGCCAATACCAATATTCTGTTAATTAGAATGACATGACTTGTTTCAAATAATTATGTAATGAAATCCAAGAAGTGCAGCGTGTACAAACTGCAATTCTGTTTAAATTGTGACCTAATTTAAAATAACCACACAGTATGAGTTCTAATGTGCCACTTCTGATTGCAGGATATAATCTGTCCACCATCAACTGTTTTTAAACAATCGTCCAATGTCCAATAGTGAGAAAATTGCTTTTATCTGCCGATACCGATTATCGGTGCATCCCTAATTCAAAATTGAAAAAAACTGAAAAATACGAGGCTATGACAAAATTATTTTGTAAAATGTAGCGTTTGATCGTCGTACTGCCCTGGGTACTTAAATGTAAAATGTTGTAACTAAGTTTTTGTTTAATATCCAGGAAACAAAAGAGAACATAATATGTGTCTGTTTAAATTACTGGAAAATCCATCCATCTACTTTTCCTTTAGGACCACTTAGTGTAAAGTGGCACAGAGCTTAAGCAAGTAATGACAGTGAGGATAAAAAAATTAAACCAGATACAGGATGACAAAGAATAAATTGTTAGAGCGTTGTGCTAGGTTATGGGTTCGATTCACAGCCAACACGCATACTGATAAAATGCATACAATGAATGCAATGTACATTATGTAATAATGCAATTTTTAACATAATAAAAAGAGAGCGAGATTAATGTAGTCAGGTCTACTGTACTGCATATACTCAAAGTCAATGGGTTGGGTCAAATCTTTGCTGTGTGTGTGTGTGTGAATAGCTTTTACCAAACATGGTCACACAATGCATCTAAGCCTCACTGAATCTTTCGTGGTACCTTCACACACACACGCCAAAACACTATATCATACATCTGCAGTACTGCTGTCCGTGGCTGTGATATTTTTATGCCTCACACAGAGCACAAGTATATACTTCACACTTTAGTATTACTTGCCAGCGTTTTCATAACACTTGCATAACTTGTCACATCTTATATACATTTTACTCGTAATGGAAAGATAAACCAGTGTGACTTTCTACTTAAATACAGCACCCTCGCACTTCTGTTTGCTGTTGTGCCTGAATTTTAGAACAACTTCTGTGCTCAAACATTCATACTTAAGTCATTCCCAGATGTAGATTTGCATTCCAGACACACTAGGATCATTTAAACCGTTTTTTGAGGGTCTGATATCACATAGATTAATCTAACAGGCATTCGGTTGTTTACGACAGTCATTATTAGATGGTTAAGTGTAAACAGTAATAGACACAGACTGCCATCCACACCGAATCTGCCCGTGGCTGTTAAAGTTCCTGAACAGACTGCTGGATTCCTACAAGCTTTGTAGGTTGAATGAACCATCTACCATAAATAGGCAAGCAGATCAAACCCAGAAAGGAGAAAAGGAAGCCGTAAAGGGAGGGGGCGAGGGCTTTTTCAGATGCTGCCGTAACTTTCCTCTTTCTCACAACTTCTCCATCCTTCTCGGTTTTTCTCTGGCTCGTCAGAATCAATAAACACACGTAGACATTTCACCAATGCTGTTATGTGTACTACAAGAATCCTTCATCTGTATTTTCAGCTAAAGTCATACATAAAATCATTTTATATAACCTTGATATCTTTAATATTGACTGAGTAAGATCATCAAACTTTGATGCTCCAAATCTCATCATAATGAGACGTCAAAGGCAGGATCACGGATTTAAAACACAATTTACATTAGAAGATGTAAAGATAAAGTTCACCCCTTTTTTTATTTCAAATAAGCTTGGTTTATTTGAATTCTTCTGCTGTCTGCTCTTTGTTCATTATGTCAACATTACTAAAAAACGCTCATCAGATTTTTAACAGGTTTTTCTGTTTGACAATATAAAATCAAGATGTAACGCATAGTTTCATAAAAATCTGAGAGCTAGTGTAGCGACAATAAAAATTTTATCCTCCCTTTTTTTCCCATTTCAAGATGCGTGAACCCCCATAAATTAAATGATCTGATTTTTACGAGTGTCCAAAATATGTACTTGGTGAAATCCAGTTTGAAATCCTCACATGAGACCACTTCGTCGTGACCCTCATATAGCAGGGTGATCATCAGCCTCGGTCATGACCAAATAAAGCGTCCAAATTCCTCTGCTGCTCTTTTTCAACCCTTACATTGTTTACAAGAGAGCTGGATCAGACTGCGCTCAGTCTGACTCTCTCACCGGTCCTCGGCTACTGTATCAGACAGAAAGATCCTTCTGGAGGTGTTAAACATTTTATGCTCTGGTGTCGTTGACCTGATGAGAGCTTAGGAACGGTAAATCATAACATCTGTCCATCCAGCCGCTGAAGTTACCCAGAGAACAGTGTAAACTGTGTTTTTCTTAATATCTCATTAGACTTTCACCGATATGAGTCAGAAAGAGATCCCAGAGGATTGTGAGAAACTTTCAGAGACTTCAAAAGCTTCATACGTCGTCTGACATCCAAAAGGATCATATCGTGCCAACCATGGAATTCTATTAAAACATAGTTTACTTACACATGAGGTTTGCAATATTCGATGTAAATAAAAATAGACATCCAGCCCTCCCACAACACCACACGGACAAACAAGTAGCTTTGAGGGGAGATAAACATCCTGACTGTTCAAAACCATTGTGTCATTTCCAGTATGAGCGACTTATTCATTTATTAATATTTAACAATATCTAAAAAAATATATTAAACCTTACTGTTTTTCCTGATACCAAAATCCTAAAGGGAGAGTTCACTCAAAATGTATTTACTCACTCATGTTACAAACTTGTATACATTTCTTTGAAGATATTTTGAGGAATGTTTGTAACCAAACCGTCTGTGAGTCCCATTCAATTCCATAGTAGGAAAAAAGAATACTATGGAAGTGAATGGGGCTCACAAACGCTTTTACAGAGATAAAACCGATGAGATTTGAAAATTTGACATAATTTCCGGGGTAAACTTGATATATTTCTTAAAGTCTGTTAATGTAGAAAAAGCACATAACCCTGAGTTTAGATAAAACATTGATTATTAAAAGAGCATTGAGTGGCATTTTTGCACAATACATCAGATCCTGATAGCTGTTAACCCTACTAAAAAAAACCAGCTAAAACCAACCTAAGCTGGTTTGCTGATTTTAGCTGGTTTAGGACTTTATGGGACCGTTTCCCAGGGCTTAAAGGTGCAGTGTGTAACTTTTAGAAGTTCTGTCTCTTGACAGAAATGCAATATAATATACAAAACTATATTATCAGGGGTGTATGAAGACCTTTCACAATGAACCATTATGTTTTTATTACCTTAGAATGAGTTTTTATCTACATACACCGCGGGTCCCCTTACATGGAAGTCGCCATTTTGTGCCGCCATTTTTCTACAACAGCCCTTAAAGAGACCATTAAATTTTTTTGTTACATACAGCACACATCTCCTCACTATCTGCTTGCTGCCTGTCTGCTGATCAAACTTAAAAAAAATGCGATCTCTGTAGACAGCCCAGGCTCCACAAACTGCAATAAAAACACAGTGGCCAAACCTAGCACCACGAAACTAAACAAAGTGTTCCAGCCAATAAACGACAAGAAGGATTTGGGGGTGGGGGTTGGGCGTGTTCATGAAAGCACGGAAGGGAGGGGGAGGAGTTAGCTACGCTCCGTTTGTTTAAAAACAGTTCAAACATCAACAAAAAGTGACGTCTCACAGATTCGCTTAGAGCGCCTTTAATGGACAAACTTTTTTTACTAAGTTGTCTGTGGCGGCTACCGTAGCTTCTCTATGCGTTTTGGTGAATGGTGGAGTAAGCCAGTGGTTGCAATTCACAACCTCACCACTAGATGCCGCTAAAATTTACACACTGCACCTTTAAGGCTTGCTCTGACATATCTTATAATATACCAGTGCGAGTGTTTTGTCTCAAGATGCACACCCGTAATGTTTATTTATAAAATATGTTTTTTAAAGCACTTAAATATCGCAATTTAATTAAGGCCTAGTCATGGTTTAGGCTAATCCCTGTCTACGACACCACCCCAAGGCTGGTTTAAGTTGGTCAAAGCTGGTCAAGATATGGTGGGTCTGCTGGTCTTCAAGCCTGATCAGCTAAGTCCAGCTTGAAATGTGACCAAAACACATCTAAACCAGCTTGCTTAACCAATTTAGCAGTTTTTCTCAGTAGGGAATCAAATACCGTTCTAGTTAATTTTTTTGACATCACTGGTTAATGTCAATTTCATAGCAATGCTATGGTTTTGTATGTTTCAAGGTCTTGTACTGAGATTTAGCCTTGTGTGCTGAGTATTTGATGAAAAACGCTCATGAGGAAATGTTTTATATATGTGTCTTAAGTGTGATCAGACTGTTTCTATATAATTATTTGCCTTTGAAAATCAATTGAGATGTATGTTATATCTTACTATTTCATCGATTTTCTTTATTCTAACATATAATAATCAACCAAGTAAAAAAAAACATTTATGCAATCTTGTTCTTTGGCCACTTAAATAAACAAAGCATGCACACATCGTATACTATACATTTTTGCTCAAACTGAAATGAAGATCTGCCAAAAAAAGATATTATTTTTCTTATAAGACTTTGTTTGTGTTAAACTTTACGATGTAGACCTCACAATGTCAACAAAACAGAGAATAGTTTGAATTTATTGCAAGAGAAGTCAAACAAAGTAGAAAAGAACATTCAGTGGATGCTGTTAGATGTCATAACATTATTCGTCTCTCGCTTATTTAAGTTATGACATCATACTTTTAGCAAGTCCTTGTTTCATTCCTATATAAGATGTCATAGCATCATTATGACATCATGACATTGTGCTGATGGACTTAAAGGTTTTAATGTATGGTTGGCCTGTGGCATCACATGGCTTTGCTCTGTCATCGGTATCAGAGGAATATAGGACTATAAGCTGATGGGTACCAGTGTTAAACATCACACCACCCATACAAGAATTTTTTTATTTTAAAATCAATGTTTAAATATACAAAAAGTGGCCAAAAATATATTTACTATCATATTTATTGTGGAATATGTTTACAAAAATATATTTTTCACTAATATGTATTTTTTGGCTATTTTTGTATATTTTGAAATATATTTAAAAAATAAATATTTTAAAGCACTTACAATATATATTTAGCCTTGCATATATTTCAAACAAAGGAAATATATTCACATCACATTGAAAGAAAAACATTTATGTTACAAAACTTTTTAAAATAACAGATTGAAATAGGTTAAAATTAAATATATTTTAAATTTAAAAAAATATACTAAATTGACTTGTATTTAGCATATATTTAAAATAATATTTTTGCCATGAATACATTTCTTGCCATATGGGTTGTAAAATTAGAAATGTATTTGCTTGCCCTTGAAGTACATTTTGAAATATATGTTCACATTTGAAGCTTAAAATTAAATATATTTTCAAATTCAAAAATATATTTTAAAAGGCTTTACTTTCTACAAAATGTATTTGGCATATATTTAAAAAATATTTTTGCTTAGAGAATTTTTTTTAAAACCGTATGGGCAGCGGACCGTAATAAAAGTTTATAAAAAATAAACATAGATTTCTCTTCATAATGTTGCGCTTTAAAACTCTTCCCTGCTTGTTAATGGGCTCATTAGGTTAAGACGAAGTGTAAACAGATTCATTTGACAAACGAGAGTGGTCCCTAATTCGCATCCAGGTGGAAAAAGTGACACGGGACGCGAGTAATGCCATGACGATGACATCATCTTTTCACTGCGACGTGACGCCACGACCTGGCCGTCGGCCCCGGCCAATCAGCGCTCGCTCCGCACACGCGCAGATGGGAAGAGTTTAAAACAGATTGGGGAAAGAAGTGCGATGTGGCCCAAACCTTCTCGCAGGATCTGACAGATCTGAAACGCATCTTGTGAAAGCACGATGTCAACTCACTTCAAGAGCGGACCTGCTTTCGGACTCTCCGCAGAAGTCAAGAGCAAGGTAGGCGTGGCCTGGTTTAACTGACAGCTGACAGAGATGCGCGGGCAGCACGTGCCGTTATGTGTGCGGTTAAAAACTTCACAATAAATGTTGTGCTGTTAAATGTGTACGTTTATGGCTTCGTCGTCAATTTAGATATGGAAATGTATGTGTGTATACATAGTCAAACCATAATATGCCAAGATTAAAGATTCGGTAAATTAAGATAATTAAATTAAAAACATAAGTTAAGTTAAAAAGATAAGTAAATTAAGATATTGCAGCCGTTTATATCAATAACAAAACTTTTAATTGTCTGATTTATTAATGCATAAACATAATATATCCATAATGTACATTAACTAAACTTTAGATGATCAGTATCATGGGAAATTGTTTTTGTTGACATTATCGTCAGTTTCTTTTAGTATTTGTGAAGAGGTGCAATATGACATTGTTTGTCAACTTTGGATGTTTCCTCCTAAATTTTAGTCAAAACTTGAATGTAAAAACATACATTTGCAACCAAAACATCTATAAAGAATCCGAAAATCAAACACAACGATATGTGATTTCTATCCGTTTAAATTATTGAATATTGGTTTAATACAGTGGTTCTCAAACTTTCGGCATGCGCCCCCCTCTTTAGGGTGCATCCCTTTATGTGCACCCTCAAAAGGAAATTCACAACATAAAACAATCTTTAAATTTATCTGTTGAATTAAACAAAACATATTAAATGATACAATGCAGTGCTGTTTCTTAGTAGACTTATTTTTCTAAGTTTCAGTTATACAGAATTGTAATGTATTTTATGAAATGTCCTAAAACTGGGCCCCCCTTGGCACAATCTCGCGCCCCCAGTTTGAGAACCACTGGTATATGTTGTGATGTGATTGTGGCTTGTTTTTCACATTTTCCTTTCACTTTCAAAACAAATATCTCTGCCTTTCATATTTAAACAATTTCTTTATTCTTCAATACACAATACATTCAGTTATCACACATTTAATCTCAAAGCTATCAGTTGTGTCTTCCTGAGCAGCAGGTATGGGATATTTTTGGTCCCCATATAAGGAAGAGTCGCATTCGCCCTCAATATCCGAGGAAAGGAGCTTGTTGTAAACAGTTTAGAAAAAGGAGGAGCATTGTTAGACATCCCACCCTGTTTGAGACACCTCGATAGATAAATCTCGGCTATACGCATCTTTCCTTCTCTGTTGTTTGTCCCTCGTAATGTAAACAGTATAACGTAGTGCTAAAAATAAAAGTTAATGGAGAACATGCAAGATTATAAGGGAATGTTATCCAGGCAGTGTGACAGAATTCCTGTTATGTAAAAAATCCAGTGCTGGCCTGGACTCTATGAGGTCTGGTCCACAATGGGGAAAAAACAATACAGCAAATTTCTGAGCAGAATTCCTTGGAAGGCCACAATTGCTGTCGGGCCTGGCATTTTTTATTGGACATTTTTAGCATCTGCTTAGTACGTCACTACAGAGGAGAGAGAAGCGATAGAGAGCAAGAAAGAAAAATGCAGAAGGGATGTAGAGGATTAATCCAATGAGACCAGCAGCTGTGGATGGAAAGTGACAAGAAAGAGAGAGAGAGAGAGAGAGAGAGAGAGAGAGATAGCCAACAATAACACTGATTTAAAGTTACAGTTTGTTTGGCTTCCACACCATCACACCAAAATTGGGAGAAACAGCTTTCATCTCTCTTCTCTCTTTCTTTCCATCTCTCTCTCGCTCTCTCCCTCTTTTACTTCTGTCCCGCTTTTCCTTAGATCCATTACATGCTTGAGAGTTAATATTTTGCCAGCAATGAAATACAATGAGAGATAATAGTTTTGCATGGAGGAATGTCTGCAGTGTTTCCAACCATCGTTTTTTTAAACTCCACCTCTTTTTCCCTTCACAACTCGCTCACATTAGCCAAAAGTTTTTTGTTTTAACAATTCCATCAGTCTGATGAACTGAGACAAAGGAAAACATGATATTATATAATCGCTGTCCTTCCGAAATCTCGGATCTCTATATTTTTTTTGTCATAAATCATTATTATTGGCCATGCTTTATGTTTGTCAGTGGGTTTTGCAAATGTTTAAGCAATAAAAATTGCTTGTCGACGTAGACAACACATTGTGTAATCATTTAGAAATACGTGTTTTTCTGTTTTTTAAAAAATGTGAACTTGGACACACAAGCTTTCGGAACGACAGCAACATATTTAAATATTAAAGATTTTTTTGATCGAGTAAATGCTATGTGAACAAGTATAAATATTCATGCCTGTGCTGTACATGTCTGCAATAATTTTTTTTACAAAAATTTAATTTAGTATTTAAAACTACAGTATAGATTTAATAGTTGTTTTATGCATTGTCTTTACTGTAAAGTTATATGCATTACTGTATAAATGAATATATGTAGTGCTGAAGTTTGGGCTTTTCGGTATGTGGGTGTGGGAAAGCTGAGTTATTCAAATGGAAAACCAGCAAAAGTAAACTTTATTAATCCTTTGACCTCCAGCTTGCCCACAAGTATGACCCTCAGAAGGAGGAGGAGCTAAGAATGTGGATCAGTGAGGTCACAGGCCGCAAACTTCCAGACAACTTTATGGATGGGTTAAAAGATGGCGTTATCCTGTGCGAGTGAGTCAATCCCTATTTTATCAAATGTGTGTATTTAACTACATCTTAAAGGTCCTGTAAAGCTTTGATTGTGTTTACAGTGCGCAGTATAACATGTGTTCATGTTTTACGTGTAAAAAAGCGGTATTTTTCACACAATTTACTTATCTTAGCGCTGCTTTCACTGTCCTCAAAACGGGCTGATGTCTTCCTTGTTCAATGAAGTCCCTCCTTCAGAAATACGTATCAAGTTCTGATTGTGTAGTTTGTTTAGTGTGTTGTGATTCGATAGCATCTTAGCTTGCCGTTAGCTTAGCTGCCAACTGACGAATATGCCTGTGGGCGGAGTTTAGTCAAAAAAATCTTATTTTGACGTCATTAAAGCAGGAAGTAGAGGGCTGTTGTCCAAACCGGCCATTCGCTGTAGGCTTTGAAAGGCGAATTCTGTTAAAGAAAATATATCACCTGACAGTGAACTTTTTTGGGCTATATTATTTTCAATATTAAAGCAACACTATGTAGTTTCCATGCAAAAATGACTTACAGCTCTCCCATGTGGTTGAAAAGCGCAACAGTGCCTGGTATCAGACACTCTTCTGCAGGCAGGGGGAGGGGCGGGGCTGTGTTTCCTACCCTCCACCACCACTTTCAGAGTGTGCTTGTAGCAGCTAGGAGGCTGCTCAGGTTGCAGCAACAGTACAATTTGTCCAGTTAAAAGTTGTTCTATCACTGAAATAATTTTAGAGACATTATTTAAAGGTCGAAAAACTACATAGTGTTGCTTTAATGCTATTATAGCAACATTACACAGTAACTAGGGTTTCAAAAATGGGATCAGAAAAAACATGACCTTTAACATCTTAATATATGCAGTTTAAAGGAAAACACCACTGCTTTTCAATATTTTACTATGTTCATACCTCAAATTAGATTAATTAATACATACCGATCTTTTTTTCAATGCGTGCACTTAATCCTTGTACAGCGTGTTGTGAATGTGTTAGCATTTAGCTTAGCCCCATTCATTCCTTAAGATCCAAACAGGGATGAATTTAGAAGTTACCAAACACTTCGACCTCGGGTGCAGTAACATCATCACTCCCGACTACTCCCCCTCGCGTTCAAACTTCCGGCAATATTACTGCGCCAAAGGTGGAAGTGCTACAAACTTAGGGCCAATCTCATTTCTCTGTCTTCCCCTTGCCCCTCGAAACCGATTGAAGGGGAAGGGCAGGGCTGCAGACTGCCACCAAATGGTGGCATATTGCCACCAAAATTTGAGAGTGTGCCATTGAATTTTACATCCAGTCGCACATGTGCGACCAGTAAATTTGACCTTTTTTTGTGACATGATACTGAATATGAAACAGCACATTGTACTTTCTGCATCTATCATCAAAGTATTTAATAGTAATACAGTGGAAATTTGTAGAAATGTGATTATTTGGTTGGCATGTTGATTTACGGTGTGTGCCCCTAAATTTTTTGATTGCGCCCCTAAAATTTTCAGTTTGGGGCCAATGTGCTCCTAGTAAAAAAAGTTAGTCTGGAGCCCTGAAGGGGTAAGACAGATCGTTCCTCTAAAAAATGAGACATCACTCGATAACTGTTTGCGTCATTTTCCTTTGCCGCTACTGGCTGTTACGTCAACAGAGGCGACAAGCATTGACATAAACAAATAAGATGCAGTCGTCTGAGGTTGTGGAATCGATTACCTGAGCTGAGCTCAACAAATAGTGCATAGCTTAGCTGCTAGCTAGTGGCTTAACTAGCGATTTAAAACAAAAACATTACAATTAAAACCGCTTGAACATTTTAATAAAAGTATCATAAAACACAAGTGTCAAAATAATAATATCAATTTAACTGCTGAAAATAACGTTACTTTTATTTGTGCGACTCCTTCACAGTTCGACGTTCAGCCATAAAAACCTGAGAAATTCCTACGTTAACGTTAACCCCTCTCTTTCAAGTGTGGTTCTTATCACACTTCATTTAAATGGCTATGTATGAGGGGTAAGATAGAGAAATGAGACGCACCCTCAAGCCGAAAGTATACTCGGGACGTCCGCGTATGCGCGCCGTCCGCATGACGTCATTTTCGTCATCAGGAGGGTCCGCGGCCGGCCGCGCGGACCGTCCGCGTGCAGCCCAAAATTTGAGACCGCGCGGACAGTGCGCGTACAGTCCGCGTACGACAGCGCATGCGCATGAAAATATTTAGACAGGACACTCCACTATAAACAATTATACAAAGGAAATAGACAGCATTTGCACACACACTATCGTTTTTCTTCTTTAACTTTTACTTCTTCCAAGAACAGAAAGCTCTGGAGCATGTTTGTTTGATTCCTGTTCTTTGTTGTCTTGTTGTTTGTTCTAAACTGTGTTTGCAATGGTGGATCAGTTACTTTTCTTCACCTATCCTAATGTTATAATGTACTGTAAATGTCTCCAAATCAGTGCTGCCCTGACAGCCTGTTAGACTAATCATTTGAATAAGAAATCATTTGTATTGCGTATAGTGTCGAACGCGGCCATCCGCGTGTAGCCGCGAGGACTATACCCGGAAAGCTGCGCGGACGCGTGCGCGCGCGAGCCGGACGCGGACGCGGAAAAAAAGTATACCCGGGCCTTCAGTGCTCTTCCGCCATAGTTCTCATTTTTACCTGCTTAAAAAAATCGCACATTTTATTTTATGCCACCATACTTACTCGTGTAACTACTCATGTAACAGTCTTTAAATAGGTAAAACGTGGAAGTGTTTAGTGGCTTCTACATTTATCCCTGTTTGGATCCTAAGGAATGAATGGAGCTAGGCTAAATGCTAACATATTTACAACGTGCTGTACAACAATTAAGTGCACGCATTGAAAAAAGATAGGAATGTATGAATTTGTCTAAATTAAGGTAAGAACATAATAAATATTAAATATAAATATAACGAATATGCAGTTCAATACAAGATATCTCTATAAGATATTTATAATCTGAAAGTCATCATTCATCTTTCTGAAGCTATAAATAATATAGATACTTTCACAGACCAAAAGCAATCAAACAAACTATATATACATTTTAGCCTGTTCATTGCCTGAATTGTTTTTTGAGAAAATTGCCATTAGTTTTCAAAACAGCTATTTTAAAACACATTTAGGTTGAGATTAGGTTTAGGTTTTTTTTACTAAAATGTTCTTAGCACAAATAAGCATTTCAATTAATTTCATTTCATTTTTCTCTTGATTTGACCAAAATGATGATTTCACATACAGTACTGCTCCTCAGTAGTTTACTTCATACTACCGTATATTATCATTTGAAAGTAAGAGGTTAATTCTGAAAATACACCTTCCTAAAGGTTTGACAACTGTTTATTTAAATATTTATAAAAAATCAAAGTGTATAAAAACAAAACAGGCAGTATCAAAGTCAGCCGTATTCCTAAAGGTCCTCTTGGCGTATCTCACATAAAGCCACACAGGTTTTGTGAGTTTTATAGTTTGTTATATTTTAGGTGATCATGCTGGTATTTTCTGTCACAACAATGATGCAGTATGTCAACCCAAACTATAAAGAAAGTGTTTTAGAGCAGGGGTTTTCAAACTTTTTGTGTGTGTGGACCACTATTTGTAATCAAGAATTTTCGCGGACCACCTCTTAATACAACACAAAGTCTTGAATTTATCTGCACCTCTAAATAGGCTTACTCACTAAAACTATAACTGGTCATCACATCAGTACAACAGATTCTTAAAACAAATTCTTAAAAAAAATATTTTTCTTAAAAAATATATTATTTTATATTTTATTTTGCCTTTACACGGACCACCTGCAGTACCCTCACGGACCACTAGTGGTCCGCGGACCACAGTTTGGGAATGGCCGTTTTAGAGGATAGATGCATCATTTTAAAAGACTCATATTAAATCAAGAGCTATTTTTAACATATGAATTCAGAAAAATCTCTTAAAACATAGTATTTTATTAACTCAGTTAATGTTTAATTGTCTTTATTAATGCTCTTCTTTTATGAACAGACTCATTAACATCCTTCAGCCCGGCTCTGTGAGAAAAATCAATACCTCTCCTCAAAACTGGCATCAGGTGAGCAAGGATATATACATTTGGATCATAAATGTGGTCCAGCAGAATACAGTAAATATAAGTAACAATTTATTTAAGCCATATTCAAGCCATTGTTTACATTTTACCTGAGAGTAAAAGCAATGGCATAGAAGTGCATATGTATTGAAACACCTTGTGATTATGTTAATGAAATCAGATAGCAGCTTATATTAAAAAGATTTCTTCTGAATTGAAATCGATGAGGCGTGCTTTCAGATTTTTGAGAAATCACCGTGCACATCATGTTCTGCTTATTTCTGCCTTGTGTGTTTCAGCTAGAAAATATTGGTAATTTTGTTCGAGCCATTCAAGAGTATGGACTGAAGCCACATGATACATTTGAAGCCAATGACCTGTTTGAGAATGTCAATCACACTCAGGTTCAGTGTACGCTTATTACCCTGGCTGGGATGGTGAGTCCAACTTAATGCGTATTCAATATAGCAAGAGCAAATATACATTTTAAACCTGATATTGTTTATCATAAATAGCCACAGAAGCTGGCATGGCTTTAAAATAAACAAACATAATACAGCAAGAGCAAATTCAAAGCTAAAGATTCAAGTCTTTCCTATATACAGGATTCTACAAAAACAAACTATATTTTATTTTTGTTTTATGATAATTTCAATCAATTTATGTGTTTATTATTTTTTTAATTCAGGCTAAATCTAAAGGCTTTTACTCTAAATGTGATGTTGGAGTAAAATACGCCGAGAAGCAGCAACGTAAATTTGCTCCTGAAAAACTAAAGGAGGGTCGCAATATTATCGGTCTGCAGGTCAGTGCTGTTCATCACAACATGTTTCAATCTTACACACAAAAAAATATAAAATTCATTATTAAATCTTTGTAATGTCTGAAAAATGTTCATGGCTTTAATGTAACACACTATGGGGTGGTTTCCCGGACAGGGATTAGCTTAAACCAGGGCTAGACCTGAGTTTAATTAGAAAAAATAACTAGTTTAACAAACATACCTTACTAAAAACATTACTTGTGTACATTTTGAGGCAAAACAAAGGGCACTGATGTATTTTAAGATAGTTGTGTTTAAGTTGTTTGGACAACTCTTATATTTGTTTTAGTCTAGGACTAGTCTAATCCCTGTCTGGGAAAGGTGAAAAAAGTGCACTAAAATAGACTTTCAGGCACTACTTTTGTACTTAATATACAAACAATTATTCTTAGGTGCTTCTTAAAAACGTTTAAGTGCACTCAACTGTGCTATTCTGAGAGACCATTTATTTCAACACACAAAAAATCAACATAAGTGTTACTGATATTTAGTGTACTTACTAGTGCACTGAAGTAGAACTGAAGTACAGCTATACTTTTTAAGTGTATATTTGTAGTGTATAACTTTACTGTAAATTACTTCAATTGGTAACACCTAAAAAAAGTAAGTTTTATAAACTTACATTTTCTCACTTTAAGAGAAACGTTTTAAAGTAAAAAAAAAAATTTTCATTTAAAGCGAAAAATATAAGTTAAATTTACCAGTTGAAGTAATTTTTACCGTGTTTTTTAAAGTGTTAAACACTTTTATTAGCACAAACGTAACAATGTACTTCAAATGTACTTGCTGGTATTTAAAGGGATAGTTCACCCAAAAATTAAACTTCTGTCATCATTTACTCACCCTCAGGTTGTTTTAAACCTGTGTAAATGTATATAGAAAGATATTCTGAAAAAGATCTGGGGCCCCATTCACTTCCATAGTATTTTCCTACCATAGAAGTCAATGGTGTCCCAGATCTCTTTGGTTAAAAAACATTCTTTTAAATATCTGCATTTGTGTTTAGCAGAACAAAGACATTTATACAGGTTTAAAACAACCTGAGGGTGTGTAAATTATGACAGAAATGTATCTCTTTATATATAGTTTTAGTGCATTCCAGTATGCTTTATTTTTACCTGGGACTTTAAACCATTACTTGATTAAGCATGTTACCGAAATGTTAGTAGTAAAGCCAGCCTTGCATACCTATTGCTCATTTTAATTTCAAAAGCCTCTTTTTATTTTAGATGGGAACCAATAAGTTTGCCAGTCAGAAGGGCATGACATCATATGGGACACGCCGTCATCTTTTTGACCCTAAAACAGGAATGGAAAATCCTGTGGACCAATCAACAATTAGCCTGCAGATGGGCACCAACAAAGGCGCCAATCAGGTACCTTATAAAGTTACATTTTTGTTATATATTTTGCTACGTTTCATCGACCTGTTAAAGGCGGGGTGCATGATCTCTGAAAGCCAATGTTGACATTTGAAATCATCTAAAAAACAGGCCCCCAACCCCAATAGAATCTGGACCTTCTTTGATAGACCCGCTCCACACATACGCAACCCAGGCGATGATGTTGGTTAGTAGAAACGCCTCTTACTGCTGATTGGCTACAAGTGTGTTTTTGTAATCGGCCCGACTCCCTTTTCCAAAGCGTTTTTCAAAAATCTTGCACCCCGCCTTTAATGGACATAACATCATTTTCCCAACCATTGTGTTGTGTTTGTAAAGTTGGATATGAAAGCATTTTGGGTTTAAATCTAACTGATTCTAATAATTATTCATTATTCAAGTGCTGTACAACAGTCAAATATAATTAATATGTTGTTACTGTGTCTTGTATATAGGATCATTTTTAAGTGCAGAATAAAGTTTTCCAGATTCACTTTTACATGACAAATGAGTAATTTGCCCACATGTCCTGTATTAATTGAATATTTTTCCCCTCAGTCTGGCATGACAGCCCCGGGCACCAAGCGCCAGATCTTCGATAAGAAGCTGGACATGGAGATGTGCGATACCTCTGTAGTCTCTCTTCAGATGGGCACCAATAAGGTGGCGTCCCAGACGGGCATGACGGTCTACGGTCTTCCCCGTCAGGTATACGACAGCAAGTATTGTCCCACCCCTATTGACTACATCAACAACGGCCAGGACTCAGAGATGGATGGATATCAGTTTTCTGACTAAGACCAACAGACAGCTACCAGCACACTGCTTTTAAACCAAAATCACTTGCACTTTGATATTCCAAATTCATCCCAAGAGGGACAAGCTTGAGCCGATTACATCACAACCACCAATCAGAGCCGAGTACTTCTGGGGTCCATGGAAAAAATTGGAATTTCTGGCGTTCTGCTTTACAACACTGGCTTTTCGGCTTTTCACTTATGTAGTTTAATTTTTTGCATGTGCCATTTTCCCTCAAGTAACAGATTTTTTGCAGATGGAGATTTTTATTTATGTCATATACAGTAGTGTTGTATAATTGAAATGAGCAGTTTTTACGCTATATATGAACATGAAACACTTTTGATTGGATGAAAGAGTAGGAAATCCACAAGCAACCTCCCAATTAAACCAGCAGATTCTTGAGAGATGAACTGATCACCTGCAAACACAGAGGTTGGACGGAAGAACAACAAGATGTTTATTAACATATATTTGAAGGTTTAAAAAAAACGATTCAAGACAGAAGTCATTCAGTTAAAGGTCCAGTGTGGGTTTTTAGTGGCATCTAGTGGTAAGATTGTGAATTGCAACCAACAGCTTACCCCTCAATTTCGAAACGCATAGTGAAGATACGGTAGCTGCCACAGGACAAACATGTCATCGTCTGGAACAACAAAGGGACGAAAGGTGCCCGAAAGTAGAGCAGTTTGTCCATTTACGGCTACTGTATAAACATGACAGTGACTTCCATATAAGGGGACCCGCAGTGTATGTAGATAAAAACGCCTCGTACTAAGGTAATAATAGCAATACAGTTCATTTTGTAAGATCTTTATACACCAATGAATATTAGTTATGAATATTATATTGCATTTCTGTCAAAGAGATCCTTCTTAAAGTTGCACAATGCACGGGTTTAATTAAGCTGGGGTTAAAGTTAACATGACTTACAATGCATTAACACAGTTTTTTGACTTGCTTGTAAATTCGAACCATTCATTTATTCAATAAAAGCTTGAAGGGTTTGCCAAGTAGGTCACATTTGTGAAACGACATTCCTGATATCCAGTTATAGGTCAAACTCTATTGTTAACTTCAGCATTCCTCTGTATCAGACTAAATTAAAAACATGTATTTGAGTCCCGAGCTCCCTAAAATGTTATTTTTAACCTACAAAGATCCAAGGATGTGTCTGGGGAAAATCAATGCTTTTTAATTCATTATTTAAAATTCATGTAGAAGTCAGACGAAGTATTTGTTGGTTATTATCATTATGAAATAATTAAAACTGAACCAAAGATATTAGTCAAGCAACTGGGTAAAATCTCAATCACAATACAGTGTTTTATTTTATATTTTTTGAAGAGAGGTGGGCTGTCACGTTTTGTATTTAAGGAGTGCTTTATTAGATGCATTGCTAATGAACAGACAAAGATGTGTTGGGGACATTGTTGTAAAGAAAACCATTTAAACTATTGCACCTAAGCTAAATGTCATTCTAATTTTGTTGTCTAATGCTGTCATTTTAACTCAACTAAACCAGACCAAGTTCAATTTTAGTGCCATGTTTAAGCGCAAAGACTGCCACTAGCAACTATATAATCAATTACACAAAGTGACACAAAAGAAGTGACCAATCAGGTGAAAGGGAATCTAATTGTGCAAATGCACAACACACATGAAGAGCTGCACTGTTGCTATATAAAATGCTTGCAAGTTAGTAGTCCTAGTTCTTTTGACCTGACAAGGCAGCCTCACTGGTGAGTTAAAATATTTAGTTAGCAAGTTTAATGAAGTTTTAATATTTGAAAGTGCATAAAGAATGTGTTATTTGGCTTTGACGCTAAAAACACAAGATCATGAAACAAATAGGAGTGGTTTCCCAGGCAGGGATTAGACTAGTCATAAGCTAAAAAAAATTTTCAAACTTAAAACAACTTGTACTGAAAATACATCAATGCCATTTGTTTTGCCTCAAAATGTACACAAGTAATGTTTTTAGTAAGGCATGTTTGTTATTTTCCTAATTAAACTAAGGCCTAGTCCTGGCTTAAACTAATCTCTGTCCAGGAAACCACCCCTTAGTGTTCCCGCTTGCATTGAAGCTTCAAAATGTGTTTATTTATAAGGCTTTTCAACAATGTCCGAGCAAATTAAATACCAATAAATCACTATTTTTAAATTACATGTGTTTATCTTTTCATTATCCTTATTGAAACATTTGTGTAGTGACCCATCGAAAAATGTACAGACCACAGTTGTGCAAAAGAAAGAATATGCAATTGATTTATTGACACAATGGTTTTATAAAAACCTACAGTATACAAACACAGACAGCCAAACTAAAAGATGATAAACTGAAATAAAAACTTGACATTATCCAATAAATTTCTGTAACACTAATGAAAAACTGCATCCATGTGTGCAGCTAAATCATATACCTTAATCAATTGATTTTATTAGGTTGTGAGATGAAATACATGACAGTGACTTGATACAAGACTAAAAAAAACTTATGTGTATTTGGTCATCTGTACAAAACTACTGATTGGCTGCTTCACAAGCGTCTATCCAATCACTGTACACGTCCACGGGTTCCGAGAGATCTGAGTGGCTATTTAAGGATGAGAACTACATCACGTTGATTGCCAAGGTAAAAAAAAAAAACTTCAAACATGCATAAGCTTAGATTTATTAAAATACATCTATAGGGTTCCCAATCCTGTTCCTTGGGGTACCACTACACATTTTGTAACACACCTGATTTAATACCCAATTAGAAAAATCCCTGAGATCTGATGTGGTTGTCTAATAAGAAACATCCACAATGTGCAATGTTATGTGCTTCTAGAAACAGTAATGGGAAATGCTGATCTATTGCAAGCAAACAACACCAATGCTGTTAAAATATTCCTATTCCATACAATTTGAAGCGAATCATTGTAAAATAATTAAAAACATATTTTTTATCAATATATAGTACTTCCCTAAATACATACCCACAACCATTTTAATGTAGTATTTACTATAAATAAAGGATACACGTTATGGGCGTCTGAAATTCTTCTAGACACACCGTACACGAGATTATCCCAGTATTTCGACTTCGTTCCCTGAAATGAAATAAAATCATTAAAAAGTGTTTGTTTGGACAAATGTAACTCGAAAGAATGACTTTATTGTAAATAATATTGTAACACACTTACATTTTTACGTCACATGATTTCTCGTGGTTACAGAAGGGGCACGTGAACTGGGTATCCAAGTTTCCCGTCATCTTTTTCTTGGGAGGAGGTTTTCTCTTTGACTTTCTGCGACCCATCTCGACCAAGACTAACTATGGGAAAGACACATGTCGAGAAACACAACATTAATAGCGGAATAAATAACACAATAAAAACAATAGAACAATACATTAAATAAAGATAACTTAGCTATGTTTGGATTACTGTTAAATTATTTTTAATCCTTAACTATAATCCAGATTTAACACAAAATAATGAATGCAACAAGAGTGGCAAATTTGAAGTAAAACATCTGTTTTGCTATTGAGATCTGTTACGGAAAGCAATGCGCATGTAAATAAACAAATGATAGCTTACATGCGAGCTATGAGCACACGTTAGGTATTTCTTTATCAGCATTCGTTTACCATTGACGAATATAATCCTTGAAATGACTTACCGATTTGCGATCAATGTAAATTTACACAGCACACTGCTTTGGATTATGGATAACAGAAGATTTACTTCCGCTCACTCTTCTTCTTTACAATATTAAGTTGTGGCGCCACACAGATCGCCACCTGCTGTTTACTGTGTGAATTACAAGGGTTATATTTAAAGGGATAGTTCACATAAAAATACAAATTCTGTCATAATTTACTCACCCATATGTTGTTACAAACCAGTAATTTCTTTGTTCTGATGAACACGAAGGAACATATTTTATGGAATGGGAGTTAATAGGGGTCATGATCGGTTTCGTTACAAACACTTCTCAAAATCTTTCTTTGTGTTAATCAGAATAAAGAAATGTATACAGGTTTGTAACAACATGAAAGAGTAAATGATGACAGAATTGTCTTTTTTGGGTGAACTATCATCATTCATGTTTGTGAAATACAGTTTTACAATTACAATGCCTTATTTCTGATATACCTTCCATCAAATCTGTGTCAAAAAACGACCTTTAAAAAGATTTATTAAATATCATTTCGCACAACAAATGTAAAGATAATATTTTCACGCAGTATAAAAATAATAGTGTTAACAGTTTTTCCTTACGCCATTCAATACCTCAAAATACTCATAAATGTCAAATCTCAGGTGTACAACGTTTGGCAAAATTTTTTTACCATTAATATGATCCTCTTTTCTTTCTTGTCTACCAAAATAACATTAGCTCAATACACACACCCACAAAAAATAATAATAATAATAACATAATTATATATAAAAAAACCCTCATCACTGAAATTACAAAGTACGCAAGGTAAATCAATTTTTATTTTTTTATTTTTACAAAATCCTTGATTAAAAAGAATTAAGTATTTTATATAAACTTACATCGGTTTAAACGAAGATTTGCTTTGACTGCCACCTACCGATAAACATCAGAACTGCTCTTTGGACAAACAAGATCCCATGAAATTTTATAAAAATATTTTCGGAGCATAAACATTCTCTGTTTTATATATTAAATATCATCCGCAAAAAGTAACAGTATGGCAGTGTGTTTCAATGTATTGAAAATATTTCCTTATGAATATAAAGTATATTTAATTTCATATATTCATGTATATTTGAATTAAGTTCTTTATGCATTCTATTGCCTTGAAATTAAAACATTATCAATAATCCATTTTATCAGGTAGATATATAATTATTCACCATTTTATTTTATTATTTGGTTTATTTAAAAAATAAAAACTGTTATTCTGCTGCTGCATGATGTATGTAGTTCATTTGAATAACAGATCGTGGTTGCATTTCGTGCTCACATGATGGGGCAGGACTAAACACGGGTGGGCGTGATGTCCAGCAATACAAGCGACTAAAGTCTTTGTGTGGAAAAACTCACGAAACTCATCGCAGAGAGACCCAACACTAAAAGGAACGACCCCTCGATAAAGTCACGGCGCTGAAATTCGGAAGGAAATTGATTAAGAGCTTTAACCTTGCGTAAGTAACTGCGTGTGTTCGACATCATGCGGCGTTGCGCAGATCTATCGGCGTATTACATCTTAGCATCGCGAGAGCTTTTCAGAGCAGCACTTGTCTCGCGGTACTGTGATGTCATACGCGCAGCGCCGCATGAACACACCCACTGAATGCTTTGTGAATGACCGTTACGGAAGTGTTGGTTGAAACGTGTGTTGTCATTTACTTAATAACAGAACAAAAAGTAAACGAGTTGAAATTGAAATAGTGGATTTAAAACCTGATCGACCCGGATTGTCGGTAAGGATCGTGGTTATACAGTCCAGACCTTTTATTATATGTTGCATGTTATCATCATCAGTGCACGCGCAGGACTTCTCTTATCTTGTTTACTTGATACATTATTGTTACAAAGTTGAATGCAAGCTTAGATGTTTTTCAGGCAATGACATGAAACGGAAATGCTTTTATATAGTGCGTAAATATATATGATTTAAAAATGAAAAACACTTATTAGAGTAGTTTAAGTGGACAAAGTTGTTACGTAGTAGACAGTGCTCTCAAAAAGTGTCGACTTAGTTGCATTCATGCATTTTACGGTTACTTTGGACCTGTATGTGTAATCAAAAATCATAATGGTATCTTCATCCAGTTTAAATATATGACCTATTTTTTTCTTTTCATAGTTGGCAATGACTACTGAAGGAGATCCAACTGATTGGGTAAAAGTGCTTCACCTTTTGGTGATTTCATTCACCTGGGGAATGCAAGTGTGGGTGTCTTTCATAGCAGGTAATGTATGCGTGTTATTTTATTTTCAGCAATTTATAATGCTTTTAAATAATTTATTCTCTCTCTTGTCTCCAGGATTTGTGCTGATTTCCCAGGTTTCCATGCACACGTTTGGTCTTGTCCAAAGCAAGTTGTTCCCTTTTTATTTCAACTGCCTGTTGGGTGGTAATGCAGTAAATCTGGCCATTTATGCAGTGTACCATCCTAGAGAACTGCTGGACTGGCATGAGGGCATACAGGTATCCAGTCAAAGCTTGTTTTTTTTTCACAATTATGTTAAAATCAAAACAAAAACAATATATGATTCAGTTCAAATCACTTTTAAGCTTCATACTTTCCAGCTTGCATATTTTTTTCTAATTTCTCATGTGCATTGATTTGTGACAAAGTTTATGATGTTATGTGGACAAAATTTGATTGATTTAAAAAAAACATTATACTCACATGCTTTGTTCCACAGATGATTTTGTTTTTTGTGGCCGTGATTATGGCCGGTCTGAATGTGCAGTGGTTCGGCCCGTCTACCACAGAGAGCATGGAGGTCATGAGAGAGATCGAGCAGGAACATGGTTTGGGAGCGGAAGTGGGCATGGGATCCAACAGGGACGGATATACCAAACTCCGCGAGCAGGATCCGAAGTACAAGGAACACAGAGCCACTTTCTATCGCTACCATGGTCTGTCCAACCTTTGTAACCTGGCTGGCTTTATCTCCACTACCATTAACCTCATTTACCTGGCTCTTAATTTAGGAACTATATGAGTGTTGTGTGTCACTACAGAAGAGTACATGAAGCTGACCGGGAGAGGTTTCAGATCATTTTTGTGTGCCCGTGCCTTTAAAAGGTTTCTTTTTTTTGGCTGGATGTATTGAATATCAGTAACACTTTTAGTTTGTATACAATGAGAATCCTAAGTGTACTTCATGGTGTCAAGAACAAATCAGACTCATTTAAGTGGACCAAAAATGTGAACTAGGCAAATTGTTATTTGTTAATTATTCAATTTCTTCCAAAATCTACAATAATGATGCCTTATCATTGAAAGGCTGGTTAAAATCCCAAGCCTCTTTTTTTTAACATGTTTTTAAATGTATGCTAACAATGCATTCAAGGTATACATTTTATCAGTAAGTGTTTTCCCTGGGTGTAACCTTAATGTAAAACTGATGGAAGACTGGCTCTAAATATTTGGCAGTATTTTGCCCCATGACAGTATCTTTTGTAATTGCATTAAAAATGTCATTAATCAAAAATGTCATGATTCCTTTACCTTTGCTGTTACGTTGCCAAAAGTGGATTGGAAGTATGCAGTAAAATTGACCCTGTAGTAAAGTGTAATCAGGCCACCTCATGATATGAGTTTGGTTCCCTTTAAAGGTGTTGTGTGTAGATTTTTATGTAGTTTTTAGTTATGTATATGCCATTTCGTTTATGTCAAGAAATACTTCTTAAAGTTACACAATGCACCTTTTAATGAGTCCGAGTAAATTTTTGAGCATGTTCATGATATTTCTTTTTATCCATCCATCCATCTTTTTAGATGTTTTAAAGTGAATAATTGCACTGATGCTTATTATTAACAACATAATGGGTGATTCTCACGAAAACTTGGTTTTAAAAATGTCAAGCATGAAAATGTAAAAATGGCTTAAATTTACTTTTTTCCCACCAGACATTGAAAAACAAAGTCTGGAGTAAATGGGAACATTAATTTAAACACTTTTACTTATCATTTAACATTTTTTTTAA
Source organism: Paramisgurnus dabryanus (assembly GCF_030506205.2). Lineage (NCBI taxonomy): Eukaryota > Metazoa > Chordata > Actinopteri > Cypriniformes > Cobitidae > Paramisgurnus > Paramisgurnus dabryanus. The sequence continues at coordinate 4,725,343 of NC_133339.1, forward strand.
CATAATTTAAAAAAGTAGTCCTAAAAAATCTCATTACCGCAACAGTCAGAAAACATCAACACTGACATATTTTCAAAATGACATGATAAACCTGAAAGAACATCATTTGGAGATTCTGCACATGCATTTAAAATCAAAGTATTATGCTTCTATTAATTAAATTAACATTTAATAAGCATCTGTTGCGGTAATGATAATCAAAATGTCGTGTAAGCATTCTGACAAGACAATATTTCAAATTAACTGTAAAAAAATGATCTTACCTGGTATCCATCTTGAAATAACTGGTCCATGTGCTTGGTCACTCAAAAATCAAACTTTATTGAAATTCTGTATGTGTGCTTAAACTGTTCTCAAAAAGTGTTTTGCGGAGGATGAGAACATCAGGCATGGACACATCATTTTCCTAATTTTTCTTCATTATTATTATACATGAATATTCAGTAAATATTTTTTCTGTCATCTAAAGTAGTCTAGAAAAACATCCATTTATTTTTTTTCTAAATATTTTTGTGTTAATTTGATTAAATTACAACATAACGCATGTTCAAACACAGCCGGACACATTGCGGTAATGAGAATTTCAGCAGAAAATGAGATAAAATTGACAAATTATAAATTCTTATGTTGAAATCACACATTGTGCAAGGTAGAACACAGTATTGTGTTAATTCTGATGCTTTTTAATATTACTATATTACACATTTTATAGCTAAAATCATTAGTGCCGTGGTGTTTCAATGGTTTCGTGAGAATTACCCAATTAACAGCATTTTATTCATTTAGCCTTTTATCTCTTTTTTTGTTTGCATTTGATGATTTCTGCGTATGACAATGTGAATAATGTATATCCTTCAGCCACTAGAAGACATTTTCATAATGCATGAAATTTCCATAATGCATTTATGAGCTTGTTTGCATTTTATATTGAATGACACTAAAAGGACAATTTGAATATATGGAAAAGCACAGCAGTGTAAATGTGAAAGAACCTTTGATCATCTTTGGGAATGTAATGTTTGAACAGCAAAGTAAACTTTTTTCCTTTCATCATTTTACAGTGTTGTGTATGATCTTTGTGTTGCTGTGATGTCATGTAAATGCATTTGTATGGAGTTTTGTTTACATTAAAAGGGGAAATATCATGAAAATCAGACTTTTTCCATGTATAAGTACTATAATTGGGTCCCCAGTGCTTCTATCAACCTAGAAAATGTGAACAAGATCAACCCAGTAACTTAGTTTTGGTAAACCATTCTCTGCAAGCATGTGAAAAAATAGGTAATTGAAATTTTGCTCCCATTGTGATGATGTCAGAAGGGGATAATACCGCCCCTTAATCAAACCACGCCTCTGTCATTTAGTGCAGAGATCAGCTCATTTGCATTTAAAAGGTCACACCCAAAAATGACACATTTTGCTCGCACAAAGTGACAATTTTAACATGCATCTTTAATGTATTTTGAACTGAAACTTCACATACGTATTCTGGAGACACAGAAGATTTATTTGACATCTTTAAAAAGTCTTATCATATGCTTCATTCATACTGACCTCAAAAGCTCAAATTCACATCAAAGCCTAAAATTAAAGGCACACAAGGCAAGTCTGAGTATAATTTCTCTACTAGCTCCCCCTAGTGTCTGGGAGTAAATGCTTTCTATATCTGAGACTTTACAGACTGAAGGACACCGGGTCGGATACAGCGAACTTGCAAGTGGGGTATTCTTCTTCTACAGACGGTAGGGGCGGGCGAGAGAGTCTTCATTCGTCATGTAATGAGTCATTTAACCATATACCGACATACGAAGAAGATTTATTAACATAAAAATGCTGCCTTGTGTCCCTTTAAAGGGGACATTTTACATCATCAATATATTAAACATTGTGGATATGTGTCAAGGGATAATCAAGGACTTTGGTCATCTTTACAAAAAGCAGTCAGACTATAACAATTAGTCAACTAATACAAATTAGACATTTATTGATCCAGAACCAAGCTAGACTACAGCTGTGTGATGTTTAGAGGTGTATTTCTAAACAGTTGCACATAAACAGTCACTTAAAGCCAGTAAATAAAATGGGTTGGCTTTTGAACTACACTAAATAGTAAAAAGCAGTTTTTTATTTTATTTTTGGGATGAACATATAACTTACCAGCAAGTGTTTAAATAGCCAGCTTTTACCAACCCTGTTACTGGAGGAACACCAACAGTGCACGTTTTGGATGTTTCCCCCATCTGATCCTATTATTTCCCAAATTGTTGTTTCTTTTCACGGGTGGATTCAGGTGTGTTTGAATAGGAAGAGTTGGAAAATGTGTAGCTTCAGTGTGCCTCCACACAGGGTTGGAAAACACTATGTAGTTTGGGTATAATGTCTGGATTTCTTGTTAAGTGATAATACATGAAAACCTAAATGTATTTTGTGCATTAATCAGTTTATTATTTAGTACAATAAATTATTATTTAAAAATGATACATTTTGAATTTCTAATGCAATTCTGCAATCTAACAATCAGCATGCAGGCCACTGTGACATCATCAAGCATCTAAAGACTCATGACATCACCTCAGGCTAAAAACTATTGGGTGATTCTCACGAAATCCAGACTAAGAAGGTGTCCAGCATCAGAACTTTTAAAAAGCCCTTGAAGCCAAATTTTTTGCACGATTAAGGTCTGAACTTACTATAACCATTATTTTTAGAGGATTTAAAAAATATTTCCTATAGAATTATTTAAATTTTTTAGATTATCACTATCAGAAATTAGCATTACCGCAACATGATATTACATTAAATATATGCATTTACAAACTCATGTTTCGGTAATGAGAACTAAAAAGTTGTCTAGGTACTATGACAAACAAAATTTCAACTTTTATCTTGAGAGAAAAATAAGAACTGCTTACCTGGTAGCCATCTTGAGTGTCACAGTCAATTATGTCCCTTCAAACAATTTTTTTTAATGTTAGTTCCTTAAGGGCTTAAACAATGATTGAAAATTGTTGCGGAGGATGAGAAATGTTTTCTCGGACACATTTATATTCCTTATTACTGTCTCTACATTTATCAATGATCACCAAATACCACATGTTTCTTTACTGTAAATGTATAACATCCACTGAAGCATTTATTTTTTTAGATTTATTTATTATAAATATTTCCATGTCAAAGAACTCAAATCCAGTTATGGACACGTTGCGGTAATGAAAATTTTTGTGGAAGAAACAACAAAATTGGCTTGTATGATGTCATTTGAAATCATGTGCAAAATAGTAAATGAAGAGATGTTTGGAACTGTATGCTTCTTATTTTTATAGCATTTACTTTTTTATCAAAATGTTTAATGACACTAAGTCTAATTTTGCGAGAATTACCCTATTGTTAAAGAAACAAGCCGTCACGTCATGCAGTTCGAATTCGAAAGTTTACTTTGGATCACAATTCAAGTCCAAAGTCATTTCAGTGTTTCTTAACACATTATAAATGTTATATCGCTGACAAAAACTGTGAACTGTGTTGTGCTGAATTGTGGAGTTACACCGTAACAGTTTTTCCACACTTCTGTGTTCAGGATTATTTAGGCGGGGCTAAAACGGTGGCCCAGTGACGCATTGGAGCCACTGAGCATGCCCCGCCCCTATCACAATCGCAACACAAGCGAGGTTGTAGCGGTATTTGCTGTTTTCCCGGAGTGGGCGTGGTTACATGGCCTCCAGCGCGCACGCCCCCAGCGTTGGAGAGCAGAGAATCCTGCCTATTTTTCCAAGGTTTTGCTAACTTTATATTTACTTGGTGTTTTTCATTATTCAAATCTGGATGTGTGGTTAATAACACAAATTTCTGTGGTGTGACAAACACATTTACGGACTTGAAAGGTTTACATTTATTTAAACTTGCTAAACAACAGTGTGAAGAGGAAGAAATGATTGTTGCGCCAGTGGAAGGAGCTGAGACGCTGTGTAGTGTACACAACTCTCTCTCTCTCTCTCTCTCTCTCTCTCTCTCTCTCTCTCTCTCTCTCTCTCTCTCTCCCCTCCCTCCCCAGATCCGGGAGCACCGTCACACAGACACACGGTGAGTTTGTTTCATTCGTGTTGCTCTTAGGGAAATCCCACAATAAAACACTGGGTGCGCGTGTTAAGGTAAGAACTGCATTCAGTTATCGGACAATTTTGTTACATTCATCCAAGATAATTGTCTTTTCATCCCTGGGTGAGGATACGAAGTCATGCATGATGTGCTTTTGTTTTTATATTTAATGTTTGTCTTCGTAATTGTAAAAGGTGTTCAGCTGTACACTTAAACACAGAGAGAGTACACCGCGTATAGCTTTAGTCCAGCTTTGGGTGGAAAGGAAAGTTGGGGTTCCTTCAAAACTTCCGTATGGACTCAACGCTGACTTTTTCTTATTTGCTTCTGTTTGTTTGGTTTAAGCCTTTGATGTAGTTTGACGAGAGCATTTACATTTGTTACGACGAATGTAACGGTGTAGTGTAGTTTGATTGTCAATGTAAAATGATAAACACAAAATGTGCGTCCGGTCTCTGTTTAGCTGGACATCTGCCAGGCGATCAATAGAGACCGATGAGTACCATGGTAACGAGAGACACTGTCCCTCAGGCACGAATATATAATACAGTGATGTCAGATGAATTAAAGTTTGGCCATGGAGGCCCTCGAGTCCAACCAGCACCATGTCACAAACTTAACTGCATCTTATAGTAGCCTAAATCTAAAATCCAGATTTAATACAATGCAATACATTCTGCAGGGATACATTTGCAGAATGTTTTGTTAAAAACAGTTATTATGTAATCTATGGCGATATACAGTAAATAGCTTAGTGGAAAAAATGTAAGATGTCACAATCACCTTTATTAAAACAGCTTATGGTGAAAATAATTCAGGGGGTTCCTTCCTGTTTGAAAAAATACATCTGCACAACATTCAAGATGGTTAGAAAGCTTAAGTCTGACCCCATTATGGATTTCTGGAAGAGCTTTTGTTGCAAAGAAAGAGCCCTTACAAAAAATAAGCATGTTTTTTTGTGGTAAAACTATAGTAAAACGTGTGTGTTGATTATTACTAGCAAAACCACGATTTTACTACAGTACCCATGAATTAAACCATGGTTAATTCTCATAAGGGAGGGTCATATTAGACAATACCAATACAGACGGTATTGTCTCATCCTGCTTAAATACTGATATATTACCAAAACTCAACATACCGGCCAGCACTAGCAGCTATATTAACTTTATTCACAAAAACATGTTAGTTGAGCTGTAAAGTTGGTATTCTTTCTCTATTATTGTTATTATTCACTTTAAAATGTAAATTCTGTAATCATTTTCTCAACCTCATGTTGTTCTAAATCTGTATGAATTTCTTTTTTTCTGATGGACACAAAAGAAGATATTTTGATAAGGGTGGTAAGCACACAGCTGATTGTAACCTTTGACTTCCATAGTAGGAAAAAAAATATTTGGAATTCAATAGAAAGCACCATCTCTGTGCTTAACATATTTTATTAAAATATCTTCATTATTATTTATCACAATAGGGGAGAGCAGGGGCGAAAGTACAATTTTCCAGAAAACTTTAAAGGTGGGGTGCATGATCTCTAAAAGCTAATGTTGCCCAATAGAATCGCCCCTACCCCAATCTGGACCTTCTTTTGATAGACCTGCCCCACACATATGCAATCCAGGGCTGCGTTCAGCCCCGACAAAACGTTGCACAACGTTTATTAAACAGAAACGATGATGCATTGAACACCCTGTTGTGATGACGCAAGAGTTGCAACTACGGTAGCTGAGAGGCCATTCTTTGTGTTCTTTTTTAAATGTTTCTAAAGCCTGATGAAATCGTTATAAATGTATGTTTAATACTGTAAAATACCCTCGATGTTACAGTCACTGACCTTGCAGTCCAGAATGAAAGACAACATCCAACTTGAACCCATTGAGAGAGCTGTCTCTTACTATCGCGTGGTTTTATACATCTTGCCGCTGATTGGGCCGACATTTCTGACACACCCACCAAACAAGAGAAAACGCTTCTAAAACCTGTTGCATTCGGTTGCACACCGTTTCCAGGAAACATGTCGTTCAACCCGGAAACCGTAGCAAAACGTTGCGCACCGGTGTGAGATTGAACGTGCCCCAGGCAACAATGTTGGTTAGTAGACACGCCCCTTACTGCTGATTGGCTACAAGTGTGTTTTGGTTCTCGGCCCGACTCCCTTTTCCAAAGTGTTTTTCAAAAAACATGCACCCCGCCTTTAATTTTAAAATATTATGTTTTATACAGAGATATATTTTTCCTGTGGTCAACAACTCACAAGTGTGGTCTATCAGTACCAGGTGAAATTTTGTAAAAATGTAAAACGACTACAGTATAATTTCGTATACGAAAGTAACACACAGGTGGGTCAAAAGTAACACAACAGAACAAGATAGATATTTGTGTTACACTTGTTTTCAGTAAATATACATGAATATGACCTTGTTAATATGTAACTGCAAACATATTTTGTAATTTATCTTTGCAAAAAATAATGAATTTACAATATTCATTTTTAATTTCAGTTTCATCAAATGTTTCAAAAGCAACCAAAAGTACAAACTTATATTGTTGAAAATCAAAAAAATTAACACTATAAAATTAAATAAAATCAAATTAGAATAATGTAAATTTTACACATAATGCAACAGTATTAGCAGCGGGACAAAAGTAGCAAGTGTTACTTTCGTCCTGACATTTAAACCCGATTTACTTTTATTTTGAAAAACTCTGAGAAGTCAAACTTCAGGATGTGTTAGAGCACTAAATAACCTGTAGATTAATCAGTACTGTAACACATGAAACAAGAAACACAAGGCGTTTTAAGAAAAAAAGTACTTATCATGGTTGAAAACAGCTTTCCGGACCTACATGTGCAAAACGGTAAGAAAATAAAGCAATATTTTTCAGCTCTGTCAAGGGTTGCGTGCTAAAGATGCTGTCAATAGTTTGGAATGCATATGTTATCAGGGTTCGGAGAAAATCGCTTTGTTACTTTCCCCTACTTCGATAGTATTTGTTTATCCTACTATGGAAGTCAATGGTTTTCACCAGCTGTTCAAAATTATAAAAATTTCTTTCTTTTGTTCCCCTTAACCTGACTAATAACTGTAACCTATATAAAACCCCTCTATCTTCTAAGTTTTCATTTTTTCGTAGCTATAACTATAGTTATTCTGCAGTGTAGACAAAATGGTAATTGCTCTCTCATTTGTATGTCACTTAAAAGTGTCTGCTAAATTAATAATGTAAATGTATTGTGTATTAGTATGTGAACTGGTATTGTTGCTTGAAATAAAACCATCATGCATGTTTGTTTGGTAAGTTTTATTGTATGCCCACATTTGATTCTATGCATATACCTTATGTTATTGGGGGTGAAGGGTACAGTCCCAAAACAGTTATTGATTTTGTTCTCCTGCGGGATGATCCTCGAAGCTCCTCGGTTGAGATGTCTTTGTTCTTGCTAATGGATACAGATTCATGCTGAGTGCTTTTTGCTATAAAGTCATTAAATTAAGCTTTAAAATTAATGGGTATATCTGCATTGCCAGATGTGTTTCACTGGAGTACTTTTGTGATTTCATCAGGACATCTGATCCGTCTTGTTTTTTGAGGACTATAAGTCAATTTCTCTTAATGTATTTGACTTAAATTATTCCATCAATTTTGTGAATCCTCCAAATGCTCAACGTGTGACAACTTTTCGGGGACTTAAGAAGTGGTTTTGGGTATTAGCGATGTGGATAGGGGCATGAGTTTCATTTTGGGTGATCTATTCATGTCATGCAATTATTGTCTTACTCTTAAGATCGTTATTTCAAAACCAGTGTTTCATACCCAACTATTTTGCAACCCTTGAACAGTTACCAAAACAACCAAAGCGCTCAGAGAAAGCAGACGGTACTTAACCCAACATTAACATTATGAAATGAGCATCTCTCAGTGTGTAAAGAGTACACACATCACAGTACTTCAGTGCCATCATCCTAACCTGTACCGCCCCCCACCAATTTCAAACTTCCCCTTTTGAATAACTGTTGCAAGTGTAGGTTCAAAGAGATGCTATCTAAACAAGTGCACTCGTGTACTTCAGACAATAGCTGCTGTAGGCAGTCAGGCTTTTTGTTGTAAGATCTCCACCACTGGAGAGGAGTCGTGCTTATGGCCCTTTTAATGGGTCTGCACGCTTTGTTCATGGCCTCGTCTCTATGGAGATTGTTTCTATCAGAAGACAGCTGCAGGGCATGCGGGTCTGATAGATCGGTTGGCCAGTAGAGAGGTTTTATTTCCATTCCCCCGAGTTTAGCTGATAGTTTGGCTTATTCTGTCGGTGAAGATGACAGGTGTCGAAGATTTTGCTCAGAGGGTAATCGGATATCCATTTAACAAAAACATAAAACATGGTCTGCAACCATGTAACCCTGCTTCTGTAGTGTTGTGCATTTCTGCGCAAATGGACTGAAATTTAAACGTTTCACAAACTACGGCAGTTCACAGGACTTTCATTCCTCTTTTCATTGTGTTTCTCAGTCGAAATCATTTTCAAGAAGAAAGAAACTTGACTTTATTATATTTTTAAAATCTGAATTCGAAAAATATGTAAGGTCATAAAATGAGGAGGATTTTTGATTTCTCTAATGTGGCTGATTAAGTTTGTATTTATTTACTCTCTCTCTCTCTTTCAGATGGCGACAGTGACCGACTCGCGATTGCAGCCGTCACAGAAAGACGCGGCCGACCAAAACTTCGACTACATGTTCAAACTCCTCATCATCGGCAACAGCAGCGTCGGTAAAACCAGCTTTCTGTTTCGCTACGCGGACGATTCGTTCACCTCGGCCTTCGTCAGCACAGTGGGGATCGACTTTAAAGTTAAAACAGTTTTTCGCAACAACAAGAGGATCAAGCTTCAAATCTGGGTATGTATGGCTATATACAGTATTTGAATTGAGGGGGGCTGAGGTGGTCCCAACTCCCGGACCTCCTATAAGCATTGAGTTGGGTATAAATAAGGGGGGTCCCCTAATATTTATTAAAATGAAAATACTACATTAATTTTAAATTCTTGTGCTACGTTGCCACAAAGGGATACTGTCCATTATTTTCCGCAATTTTAATAAACTAACCCAAAAGATTTCTGTCTAAAATAAACTCTTAATGGGACAGCTCCCCTAGAGTTAAACATTTGCTTTTTACCGTTTTGTAATCCATTCGGCTGATCTCCGGGTCTGGCGCTAGCACTTTTAGCATAGCTTAGCACAATCCATTGAATCTGATTAGACCATTAGCATTGCGCTAAAAAACCCCCCAAAAGTTTGGATATTTTTCCTATTTAAAACTTGACTCTTCTGTAGTTACATTGTGTACTAAGACCGACCAAAAAATTAAAAGTTGTGATTTTCTAGGCAGATGTGGCTAGGAACTATACTCTCATTCTGGCGTAATAATCAAGGACTTTGCTGCTGTAACATGGCTGCAGGAGGCGCAATGATATTGCACAGTGCTTGAAAATAGTCCCCTGCTTTTGAAAGTTACTAAGGGGACTATTTTCGGCTGCTGTGTAATATCTTCAAAAAAAGTGGAGTGTCCCTATAAGTGCGCCCAAACGTGTATTGGAATTGATAGACTAGTCAGTGTCTTTGCATGTTGATGATTTTCACCTCATTGACGGTAAGAAGCTTTAGTTATTATTTTTAGTAATCTTTACCGTGGGTTCACACCAGCCGAGTTTGAGGTGTCAAAATCATGTCTACCGCGCCTAGTGTGCCACTTGAACAGTTTAAGTTTACTCGCTTTATTTGCGTGTGAAAGCCGCACGCTAAATTCTAGTCATCGAGACATTCACGCGGAAATTCACGTCATGGGAGGGACTTCCTGATTGGTTAACGGCGCATATTTTTCCACCAAAGTTCACATTTTTCAACTCGCGCCTTTGCGGCGGCAACGCTCAATTCGTGCCATTCGCGCGTACTAGACGGAATCGCGTCTACCATGCCACGCTAAACCCCTCATTCGCGCCGTGAGACCTCCAGACGTGCGTCAACGCGTCTCAACATTGACTTAACATTGAAATCACTCGCGCTTGACGCCTCTACTGCGGCTGGTGTGAACGCAGCATTGGGGTTAGGGGCTTTTTAAAAAATCTCAAACTATTATTTCACACTAATTTGAGGGGTAAAATAGTTAGGGTTTAAGTTAAGTGTCATTTGAGGTTATTTGATTAAAACGTTGATTCAGGACCAACAAAAAATGATAATGATGGGAGGGCTTAGCTAGAGGACCCCTATAATCTTTGAAATTATTCGAACACTGGCTATATATGCTCATTTGAAGTCTGTAAGCAATAGAATTACCAGACAGCAAACAACTCCGTGCCGGATCCGCACCGAAGTCAGCAACTCTGGTGTAGATCCGGTGCAGATCCGGGCCGGATTCGTCTGCTGTCTGGCTTACTGTTTTTTGATTGACTCATTTGGGCAAATTGAGCTGGTATAGCCATGATGTATTCGCAATGATTGTTTTGTGCTGTTGCATTTTGTAGTGAATGATCTGATGAATGAATGGCTGTACCTTTATCCTAGTCCCAGACTAAAACGCATGTTTGAGCTGCCTTAATTTAAAACTTCTTGCCCTGACATATAGTAACATATATCAGCGCCATTGTTTTGTCTCAAGATGCACACCAGTAATGTTTGTTTTGTAAGGTATGTTTGTAAAAACTACTTAAATGTCGTAATACAACTGCTGGATTAATTTAAACCCTGTCTGTGAAACATCAACGCCAACAAACAAAGATGCCTTTTGCTACTTAAACCTGTTCATTTTAATATTCACATTAACTCAGACTAAATGCGTTTAACTTTTGCAATGTTTTTTTACCTGTCCATGCAGGTGGCAATGCAATGTGTAGCCTATTAGGTTTTTCTAGGTATGCCGAAATATTTGATCCTTCATTGGTTAAAAGGTGTGACGCCCTGATGTTAGATATTATGAGTAAGATATTAAAAAGAAGGGATGCATTGTTCATTTTTTACAGAATGGCTTAAAGGATAAAGCTCGGTGTTGTAATTTCATTACATTTGGCTTATGAGCAAACACTAGCTCTGAGATCCTTAATGCTCGTATCTAGCTTTGTTTATATGCAAGCTTTAGACTTTAAGTGTTAACCTGAGTTACATGACTAACACCATAATTATCACCCACAGATGGGTGTGTAGATGTTATGTAGTGTTGGTTTGTTGACAGCTGAGTCAATTCAGTGTTGGATTATACACTACAAAGTTTTCTGGGGTCAAGCATGCACAATCTTTACATATTAAGAAATGAAGCACATCAAATTTCTGGATCAAGGGATTTCATTCTGAATGGTTTGCAATGCTTGGTGCACTTTGCATAACACACAGCTCTATATAGTAGTGCTGTATTACAGTATGTGATTGGTTTTGCATGTGCCACTCAACTATTAAATGGCTTTTAGAGCTCTGTAGATGTGAAACGGATGTCTTAATGTGAGATGTGGCTCTGATCCAGGGTCAGAAAGGTTTAATGTTTGGGTGTTAGATCCTGCGAGTACTCAGATCAGGGCGGTTAAAAGCTCCTCTGGCCACGTAGGACTTCTGCGTAAATCAGCGTTTGGCTGTTTGTCAAACCAGACCTTGCTTTCATAACCCAAGAGCTTGGAAAAAAGATTTCATCCAGCAATGATGTGTGTTTGTGCAGTTTTCTTTGACAATCTCCAATGTTTGTTATATTTCATTTAGATTTTACATTTTTATACATTGTAAGATTATTATCATTGGCCGTGTCAGCTATAGGTGGGTGATTTTCACGAAAACTTGGTTTTAAAAATGTCAAGCATGAAAATGTAAAAATTGCTTAAATTTACTTTTTTCCCACCAGACATTGAAAAACAAAGTCTGGCGTAAATGGGAACATTAATTTAAACACTCTTACTTATCATTTGACACTTTTTGTAACATAATTAAAAAAATTAGTCCTAAAAAATCTCATTACCGCAACAGTCAGAAAACATAAACACTGACATATTTTCAAAATGACATGACAAACCTGAAAGAACATAATTTGGAGATTCTGCACATGCATTTAAAATCAAAGTATTATGCTTCTATTAATTAAATTAACATTTAATAAGCATCTGTTGCGGTAATGATAATCAAAATGTCGTGTAAGCATTCTGACATTCTGATATTTCAAATTAACTGTAAAAAAAAATGATCTTACCTGGTAGCCATCTTGAAGTAACTGGTCCATGTGCTTGGTCACTCAAAATCAAACTTTATTAAAATTTTGTATGTGTGCTTAAACTGTTCTCAAAAAGTGTTGCGGAGGATGAGAACATCAGGCATGGACACATCATTTTCCTAATTTTTCTTCATTATTGTTATACATGAATATTAAGTAAATATTTTTTCTGTCATCTAAAGTAGTCTAGCAAAACATCCATTTATTTTTTTTCTAAATATTTTTGTGTTAATTTGATTAAATTACAACATAACGCATGTTCAAACAAAGCCGGACACATTGCGGTAATGAGAATTTCAGCAGAAAATGAGATAAAATTGACAAATTATAAATTCTTATGTTGAAATCACACATTGTGCAAGGTAGAACCAGTATTGTGTTAATTCTGATGCTTTTTAATATTACTATATTACACATTTTATAGCTAAAATCATTAGTGCCGTGGTGTTTCAATGGTTTCGTGAGAATCACCCAGGTATAAACTAACTAGGTATGAACAAAGTTGTATTTTCTGCTAAGTACATGTAAAAAAAAAAGGAAAATGTTAAACAGCAAGGTAGAAGAAAGGCCCAAATACAGCAAAAAATTTATTTCTTTTTACCAAAAATATATGCTTTTATGTTTTAAATATATGCTAAATACATTTTGTAGAAAGTATATCTTAATGAAATTTTGAATTTGAAAATAAAATATATTTATTTTTAAACCTTCATATATTAACACATATATTTCAGGAGCAACAAATACATTTCTAAGTTTACAACCCATGCCAAAAAATATATTTATTCTAACCACCATATAAAAGTTTGAATAAAATGTATAAAGTATTTTTATTAAATATATAAAGTATAAAATATATAAGTATATATAAATATAAAATTATAAGTATATTTTTGCAGTTTAAAATAATTTAATTTACAGTTTTGTAACATGCAAAGTTTTTCTTCCAATGTGATGTGAATATAAATGCTTTAACATACATTTATCAAAATTTAAATTTATTCAAAATATACAAAAAATGCCAACAAATATATTGGTGAAAATGTTTTTTGAACATATTTCATAATATATTTCAGCACATATAGTTTTTGGCCATTTTTGTATATTTTGAAATATATTTAAAAATTATATTTGCATATATATATATATATATATATATTGTTTTTTATTGTTTTTTTTTTGCTGTATGTTACGGCCTGGACAAATATAAATACATTTTTTATAACTGCACTTTTTTATAACTACATATACTAAAAAAAATTTAATATTTTAAGATTGACTTTTTGGTGCAAAAACATACTTTTGCATGGCTGTGAATAGAAAATAGCAGGTAGTAACTTACTAACCCGTGCTAACCAGACAAACTATTACCCTCTTGTTTCTTTCTTGTTCCATACTGTGTTGCAAAGTCATTTTAATGATAATTCATTTTGTGCAAGCAAACATTTTGCCTCCATAATAATAATAAATAACAATAAATAACAATAATGTGGCCTTTATTTTTATTCATAACATACATTTTTATACATGTTTTTATTTAAATGTCTGGGTACTGGAGCTCATCTCTGTTTTCTAACAGACGTGCCAGGCTTTAATGTAATGTGTGTAAACATGAGTGAGTTGGCGGTTACCCAGGCAACACATTCTCTCCTCCCTCTGATGATGGGATGGCTCCTTATGCAAATATATTGGGCCAACAAGTGCAGCCCATAGTTGCTGTGCCAACTCAGGCTAATAGACCTTAGACTTATTTGATCTTTATTATATAATGCAAGTTTTTGTCTCAAAAAATGCATTATTTTGATTACAAAACATAATAAAATTTCTGCTATAAAATATCTAAAATAATCAAATTTAATATCATTAGTGTTTTCGATTATTTAGAAAATGTAAAAGTGCAGGGAAATCATTACACAACACACTGTAAATTTATTGTAGTAGGGTTTTTGAGGAATAAATTAAAAACAATGTGTGCCACCTGCTGGTTATCTTAGATAATTACACTGTACACCTTACAACTCATAGGGGCAGTTTCCTGGGCAGGGTTTAGATTAATCCAGGACTAGGCCTTAGTTATATTAGGACATTTAAGTAGTTTTTACAAACATACCCTACAAAAAACAATACTGGTGTGCATCTTAAAACAAAACAATGGCATTGATGTATGTTAAGATATGTCAGTGCAAGATGTTTATAAATGAAGGCAGCTCAAACATGCATTTTATTCTGGGACTAGGATACGCCCTGTCCAGGAAACCGCCCCACAGCTGGTTAAAACACTATATATTGTTGTAATGTCCATAATTGGGATGATTTCAATAATGTTTATCAGGACACAGCCGGGCAAGAGCGTTACAGAACCATCACTACAGCGTACTACAGAGGAGCTATGGGTTTCCTGCTGATGTATGACATCGCAAACCAAGACTCTTTCAGTGCTGTCCAGGACTGGTGAGTTACATAAATGTCTGCTTTCTTTTGTATGTGTGTGTTAAGTATATTTAATGTTTGCTTATTAAATGCATTGCTGTCAGGGCCACCCAGATCAGGACATACTCGTGGGATAACGCACAGGTAATTCTGGTGGGCAACAAATGTGACCTTGAAGACGACAGAATCGTTCCGACTGAAGATGGACAGAGGCTGGCTGAAGACCTCGGTGAGAATAAACACTAGTGCACAGCTACTTTATATCTTCATTTATTTTTGGGAAAAGGGGAAGTGATAGTGCAACAGGTTTGTAAAATGTCTCAAGCTGCACTCGAACTTAACCTGCTTGCACGAGCATCATGGCTTAGTGTGCCAGAGTAGGTGTGCTTTGTGCAAAACAATGTAATGATCTGTTTTGTTACTTTGACAGACAGACAGATAGAAAGATGGGCGGACAGTTGGGCAGATAGATAGCTACATGAGCAGGCAGACAGATAGACAGATGGATGGATGGATGGATGCATAGATGGATGGATGGATGGATGGATGAATAGAAAGACGGGCGGACAGCTGAACAGATAGATGGGGGCCAGATGGACAGCAGACAGATAGAGGGACGGATGGACAGACAGATAGCTACATGGACAGGCAGACAGATAGACGGACAGACAGACGGATGGATAGATACTATA